>NC_030424.2:23192500-23882500 GCF_001660625.3 Ictalurus punctatus | reverse complement strand
TGTGTGTGTGTAATATTAGATATATATATATATATATATATTAGTTAGATATAGATAGGTGTGTGTGTGTGATTTTATTTTTATTTTTTGTATATTATTGAATGAACAGGAGAAGACTCAGCCCCAGAGGAGGATGAGAATGAGGAGAATCCATTTGCGACAGAGTTTCAAGAGGACCAGGAAGCAGCCTATCTGAAAGATCCTAAAAAGGCTCTGCAAGGGTTCTATGATCGAGAAGGTAGACCTATGTTAAAATCTTGTTGTAGTTTAGCAAACAGTTCTGGCTGAATATGAATACAGTCCTTCTTTATGATTTCAGGAGAAGAACTGGAATTTGAATATGATGACAAAGGACATGGCACCTGGCTCTGCAGAATCAAGTACAAAAATTCAATACTAACACAATACTGATACTGATACAATACTGACCCTGATACTGATACAGTACTGACCCTGATACTGATAACACACAGCTGTTGAATTATGGATTCTGATTAGTCGGAATGTGTTGATTGCTTTTCTGTAACTAAGAGTTTCTTTAACAAGATAAATCACAGGTTCATTTTAAGGAGCTCATTGTAATACTTTATTGTTTCTAATTACATACACAAGGATTATGGCGGATGCTGTGGTTTTTCGGTAACATGGCATGCTGCATTGGTTTGGTTATATTGAATTTAAGAGACTGAAGAAACATTAAATGTACCAATAAACATTATCTGAACCTATTAAATTAACCTATTACCTTTTAAAAAACGAAAATTGGTAGCTTTGGCAAATTGCTATTATATAAGAGGGGTAAAACACTTAAGCACATACTGCTATAGGAAAATAACGATAACAACATAATATTTTTGCGTATCTCATTTCAAGACTGTAAAATTGATGTTCCTTTTTTTCTGCAGGTTGCCGGTGGATGACGCTATGGGTAAGCAGCTGGTTGCTGAAGTCACACACTCAGGTAGAAAGAAGGAGGCGGCTGTACAGTGCTGTTTGGAGGCGTGCCGCATGCTGGAGGCTCGAGGTCTGCTGAGGCAGGAGGCAGGTTAGTTGCTAGAAGCATCAACTCAGTGCGTATCACAGGAAATGTACTCACAACACACTTAGTACTGTTTGGCTTTCTAGTATACAATTGTAGAAGAGTAATGATGTATAAGCCCACTATTTAGTGTCACCCAGAAGAGATCATCAGGTACATCTCAATCATCTCCCTAGTCCAGTAGTTAGGGCACTGATCAGGGAGTCAGCCATTTTAAGGGCTGTCTCAATTGCAAAATCCTTCCACTGCACTGGAACGTTTGCTTCATAAAAAAATCCCACAATGCACCAGGGAAAAAACCAGGGAGCATCGATGCTCAATATGTTCCCTTACTGGAAATGATATCATATTTTCTGAAGCCTCTCAGCTTGAAAAAAAATAATAAATTGTCTACGAACTCTCAGCCAATTTTGTCTACAAATGTAGTTTGTTATTACTGTTGTAGCTCTTAAATGATTACTTACATTAGCAATTTTTAACTTTATTTTCAATTCAATTCAATTTTATTTGTATAGCGCTTTTTACAATAGACACTTTATTTGACCTTCTGTATAAGGTTTGTTAGAGTCTAATGACTTTTAAGGGTTTATTGATGTAAAAAATCCATTAGCTACCCCATGACAATGCTCAGAGTACCATGACAGAAACATTAAGCTAACAAATTTACATGACTTATAATGTCAGGAAGATAGAAAGTGTATCAGAGTATTTGGTCATCACTGTTACACTAAGCGCGCACACGCACACACACAGCCATATTGGAAAAGTGCATGAATTAATGAGATTGCTGCTGCTGTGTCTTGCCCCAGTCTCCCGCAAGCGTAAAAAGAAAAACTGGGAGGAAGACGATTATTACGACAGCGACGATGACTCCTTCCTGGACCGGACGGGTACTGTTGAGAGGAAGAGGAAAGAACGCATGAAGAAAGCTGGCAAGATCCAGGAGAGACCTGAGACATATGACTCTCTGGTAAATAATCTGTTTTACATTCCCTGTTCATACTGCAGCACTCTCAGGTTATAGCACGAAAGGTTCTGTTTTTAACTATTACAATTACTGTAGTTAGTTAGTAACTAGTGAGTAACTAATACTTGTATTTCATCTTCTTCAAATTCGTTATTTTTAAGGTTGCTAAGCTCGCTGAAGTGGAGAAAGAGCTAGCTAAAACTGAGAACACGCTCAGTTCTTCTGAGAAAGGTGAGATGATGATTGACTGTATGATGGCCGTCTTTCTTTCTTTCTGTCTTGCTGTCTTTCTTTCTTTTTTGCTTCTCTCTCTCCTTGTCTCATTTGTTCTGTCTCTCTCTCTCTCTCTCTCTCTCTCTCTCTCTCTCTCTCGCTCTCTTTCTTTGCTTATTTGGGTTGTTTTTTTCTGCCTTACCTTCTGTCCTTACTTTCTCCTTGACTGTCTCTTTTGAATTTTCTTTCTTTCTTTCTTTTCTTATTTCTCACTTTTGGGCTCATTTGTTCTCTCTCTCTCTCTCTCTCTCTCTCTCTCCATACATATATATATGTGTGTATATAAAACTCCATTCTTTTATTTTCTTCCTCTAGCTTATTTGGGTTGTTTTTTTTCCTGCCTTACCTTCTGTCCTAACTTTCATCCATTATTTATATTTCACATTCTTTCTTTCTCCCTGTCTGTCTCTTTTGATATTCTTTTTCACTCACTCACTCACTCATACCGTATATATGTATGTAACTCCTCTTTGTATACTGTATGTCATGCCTATGCAATTTTATATGGTTTATGTATTTAAATATGTCACTAGGGGGCTCGAGCTCAGCTACAGAGGACCCTCTGGATGCGTTTATGAGCGGTGTGCGCAGTCAGGCTGCTGTGGATGTGGTGCAGAGGAAGAAGCTGCATCTGCATGTGGCTGAGCTGAAGAAGGAAGCGCAGCGATTGCAGAAGCTCATCGACTTAACCAGACCCACACAGCTGCCCTCGTTGCAGAGCCAGTGAGATTTACATATGGAATTTATTGTCAATAAAAAAGGAGGAAATTAATGTGTGAATGTACATGGATCAGCCATAACATTAAAAACCACTGACAGGTGAGCTGGCTCCTGATAAGGGGTGGGATTTATTAGGCAGCAGGTGAACAGTAAGTTCTCGAAGTTGATGTGTTGGAAGCAGGAAAAATGGGCAAGCGTAAGGATCTGAGCAACTTCGACCAAGGCTAAATTGCGTTGGCTAGACAACTGGGTCAGAGCATCTTGGTGCCAGATACCACAACACATCTTTAGAGGTCTTGTGGAATCCATGCCTTGATGGGTCAGAGCTGTTTTAATGGCACAAGGGGGACCTACACAATATTAGGCCGGTGGATTTAATGTTATGGTGCACATGTGCATGGCATTGGCGTCCTATACAAGGTGTATTCCCGCCCCGTGCCTGCGATAAACTCCTGAGCCACTGTAACCATGACTAGGATAAAGCTCTTACTGAAGATGAATGCATAAAAGAGAAAGATATGTACATAACTGTGTTCCTCTGTCATCTCTCTCAGGCCTGGTAATCAATCTGAGTCTGACAAGCCCAAGAAGTTAACCCTGCCATTGTTTGGTGCTATGAAAGGTGGCAGGAAATTTAAACTGAAGACAGGGGCAATAGGGGTGAGGCCATGCTTGTTTCTCCTCTCCTAATTATCATCACGAATCATTATGAATATATCTGCTATGCTCAATCCTGTCAGTCAAATAGTACTCCTTATTAGCTTTGCTAAGTGTTTAACTGAAAACCTTCTCCTGCACACAAACAGAAGTTGCCTCCAAAAAGGCCCAACCTGCCTCCTGAGCTCTTCAACATGAAAGAACTACCGCCTGAAGGAGAGGAAGAAGAAGAAGAGGAGGATGAGCAAGGGGAAAAAGCATCTGAAATGGACAAAGAGTGCAACGTTGAGGAGAAGGAGAGCATAGCTGCTTCAGAGGTTGATCTGGAGCCAGTGCCGGCTGATGAGATGGAACACGTCGAGGTCTCCAGTGCTGGCAAACGCGCAGAAGAAACCTGTTCACGGAGCCCTAAAGGTCAGTGTGCAACTAAATCACATAAATAAATACATAAATCTAAAAGTAAATACATAAATATAAAATTACTAAATGCATGCCAGAAACACAGCCATTCGTCAAACCTGGTCATTTATTTTATTTTATTTTATTTTATTTTAGATCAAAATTTAAAAATCTTGACCCAGTATTCAACAGAATGTATTTTTACATTCACAATAACTTTCTACATTTAAATAATTTCTAAATAGTTTTTTTTTTTCCCCCGAAACATTTTCATATGCTATGACTCCAGATAACCCATTTTAAGTGAAGTTTCACAGTCAGTTTAGATGAAAAATCATGAACGACAAAGCGCACCACAGCGCACAGCTGAAATGGTAAAGGCTTTCCTTCTTTCTTTTCGAATGTGATATCTCTTCAGCAAAGTTTTTTTATTTATTTATTTTTAATAGAATAAAGTCTGTATAAAGACTTTGTGGCTGTATAAAGTCATCCTCTGTCAGGAATTCAAGTACTCGCTTCCAGTATTTTCCAAAGTCTGTGGTAATACATTTCATTAGCGTACCCTATTTTTGTTAGTTGTCACTTTTTAGCATAGTTAATTAGACATCCGGGCAAGTATAAAGGTACGTTCACACACACACAGTGATTTTATTGCTGCCAGTCGCTGTACTATGAAGTCGCCAGAAAGCGTTCCAACTACTGGTTGCCATAGTAACATTTATCAGTGTGTGGTGCAACTAGCCTACTGTCTTCACACCCGTTGGTACTCACTGCAGCAAGTTTCTCCAAATTTGCATAAAATTAAGCTTTTCTCAACTTTGTCGCATCACTGGACACGCCCATGTCTATTCGCCAATGGTCACTGTCGCTCATGTCACCAGAAGTCACCAACACTCATTCAAAATTAATGGACTCCGGTCGCTTTGCCGTTGCAAGACAGTGTGTACCCTAACATGGGACTGGGCAAACATTTGAGCATTTACCTGCCTGGTGGGCTAGTAAATCAATTATTTGACCACCCAAAGCTGCATAAAGTGCTTGAGATGCTGTAACAGAATTTGACCACAAGTCTGCACTGTTAGGCTTTTTTCTAATGACTGCTCGAGCCTTTGGAAAACATCAAGCAATAGTGACAAATGAGTTTATTTTGTGTTTTAAAGAGAAATCCCATGACTCAGAGAGACAAACAGTAAACGGAAAGCTAAATCAGTTCCTACTAAAGATGACTCCAAGGTGAAATTGCGTTATAAAGGGAATGTATTTTTGAGCAACACAAAATCATGAACTTTTTAAACTTTCCAGGGAAAGACCAACCTCCTCTGAAGAAGAGTGGGAAGATGATTGGTCCCAGTAGGGTATGTAGTGTTTTTTGTTTCTTTGTTTGTTTGGGGTTTTTTTTCCCCTTTATGTTTATGGCAAGAGACATTTTAGTATTTTATACAACTCAGATTGACAGATTCCCCAGAGGCTTGTGCCTACTCATGAGTGTATGCTGTGAGTGTATGAGTGCGTTGGTGCAATGTTTGCTTTAGGATGACTCACAAATAAAAATCTCAAAGTGCACTTTATTTTCATGACGTACATTTGAAGTGTTATTTTCACTGATGAGCCTTCAGCCATCTCCAGATTTATTTGCCCCTTTAGTAAAGATGAGTAAAAAGGTTATGAAAATATTTCTTCATGATTACTTCATTCTTAATTTGTTCCAAGAAAAAATACAATTTCATACAATGCAAACCACAAATTTCTTCAACAAAACCAAAAATGTGACAGTTATTGGCATCCCTAGAAATTCTTGTGTATAAAATGTAACAGCATGTTCCTATTTTATATTTTACTTGAAGTTCACCTGTGTTTAGGAACTCTGAAGTGTTCAGCTTCCTGCTTCACTTGCGTATAAATATGAGGTGTGCCTGAGGCTATAATTCCTTGATTATTCATCAGCATGGGGAAGAGAATACACAAAGTGAATGAGACAAAAGTGTGTTGACTTTTTCATAAATGAGGTAATGACCATAAAACTATTCACACACCTAGAAATGACGTGTTAATATTTAAGATGTTTAAAACAACCGGAGTTGTAATGAACCTGAATGGAAGAGCACAATAAGGAGGATGGTTAGAGAGTGAAGCAATAATTTCTCCAGGGATCACAGACGAGGAAGAGTGCAACATTTTGTGGTCACTAAGTCTCCACAACTACAATTATACACCACCTTAATGCCAACTATTTGTAAAGAAGCTTTTTCTTTCATATAACCATGTATGTAAGCACCTGGAGTTTACTAAATGATACTGGAGCTGGGTTCTATGGTCAGATGAGACAACAAACACTCACTAATCCTGACTGTCAGGTATACTTATGATGGAGGATCTGTGATGTTGTTATGGGGCTGTGTTTCCTCCAAAGGTCCTGAGAACCTTGTCGGGATACATAACATCATTCCCTCCATGAAGTAGCAGAGGATTTAATGATGAGGTTAGATTTTCTAGCAGGACGGTGATCCAAAACATGCATCTAAATCCACACAAAAATGATCCACAGAATTGAGCTTTTGACATGTCCATGACAGTTCTCTGACCTCAACCCCACTGAAAATCTGGGATGAGCTGAAGAGGAGAATGCACAAGAGAGAACCCTGAAGGGTCTGGAGAGAGTCTGCTTTAAGGAGTCCTCTGAGATTTAGATTATTGCAGAAGACTCTGTTACTATATGTAGGTCGGGAGGTCATAGAAAGTATGCAGGGGTGCCAATAATTGTGACACATTTTTGTGGTTTCGTTAAAAAGATATAAAAATAGATTTTACTTTATCTAAAAATATATCATTTTTTACTTTGCTTTACCAAAAGTGCCAGTAATTCTAGAGCCAACTGTACAACAGTGTATAATATGTGCATATAATGATATGTGTGTATTCCTCCAGCCTCCAAGCACTGTGTCCAAACAGTACCCAGAGGATGACCCTGATTACTGTGTGTGGGTGCCTCCAGCAGGTACTGTAGCAGCCACCTGCTTAAAGGTTTTGCTAATCAGGAAAACAAATGCATCCATTCATTCTAGCCAGGACCATTTCTTTTATTTATGCTGACGCTCCAGTTTTCATTCAGCAAGTGCAATATTCATACTCAGTGCAGTGGTTAGGGTTTTCTGTTCTTTGATCAGCCAAGTTCTTAACATGCTGATTTAACACATATTCTTTCAGAATGGGTAAGTACCTGAACCAAAGTCTGTCTGGAAGAGAGTAAAAAGAGGGAAGTGAATGTATAACACAGCTGCAACCCACAGCAATTAGTAATTATGGGAAATCAAGTAATCACAATGCATTTTTTGGTCAAACCACTTACAACAAAGCTATTGCGTTATGATAAGATTAAAGTCTTGTTTCTGAAGTCCGCCTGAACCTTTTTACTTGGTATGAAAGTTTGGGCCTTGATCTTGTTGACATGAATGCTGTCCTAATACAGAAAATTATAGCCTCCACTGCACTGTTGTATGCGCCATATGAGCTCACAGTAAGATAAGCATTAACGTTTGATGTTAGTTTTTTATTTATTTATTTTTTTTAGGCAGAAAGACTGCTCGGGAAATGAGATCAGGAACATTGGGACTCTCTTATCAATCTGGATATGAACGAATATTTTTGTAAATTGTTCGCAGGAATATTTACATAAGAAATGTGGTATTTATAAAAATCCATTGAGTTCAGGACAAAAAAAATTCCTGTGAACGCTCCTGAGTCTGTGTAAATGTACGTATATGGATACGCATTTATGTATAATTGGCGTGAGTTACTGCGAATTTTATGTACGGATTGATTATGTCGTCAAATTTAAATAGGCTATTTATTTAAATTATGTCACAGTCGTTTCAGACTCTGTGCCTAGGAGGCAGTCTTATGCTGTTTTGGTGTAATTTTGCTCTTTCAGCTCACTGTGAGCTTTGCCTTTTAAGGAGTATTGTGGGTGTCACTAAATGCAAATCAGCTATGCCTTGAATATGTTTTGATTGGTATTTATTCAACATGTCAGTATGAAGAAAATCTGTGAAGATTTTGTTAATCTGTGAGGAATTTTTGGTTTGATTTGGCCTACAAAAACAGGACATAACTTTACTAAAAGTTTGATAAATGAGGTCTATTGACTGTTATGCTTTAAGAACTTTCCATTGAGCATTTTTTATTTGCCTGCAATTGAGGCATTAATGTGAGACAATGTCTGTGAATACTTCTGTGTTGTGTGAAATGCATTTCTCTGCTTTCTTCGAACAGGTCAGTCTGGAGATGGTCGGACTCATCTTAACGACAAATATGGCTACTGAGAGTATGACCGAAGTTTTTATTGGTGTCAGTGTGAAGGGTGTTAAGGGCAGGTCCAGCTGACAAAATACACAATTCCCTCAATTAGTGGGTTGGTTTATGGGTTACGGATGGTTATGGAGACTTGAGCACTTGGGCATTTTCATGCATTCTTTGGCTTACCATCTGTGTTCGCACTTGCATTGTGTGTGTTCTTAGTGCACTGTGCAAATGGGTCAGGGAGAAGGATGGAGAATTGTAAACACTGCAAGGATTTTCTAAGTCAGATATTAAATCAAAGATTTAATGGAGCTGTCAGTGACTGTGGTCAGGTAAACACTTGGATCTTCTGCATTTTGAATCCTGATATGTTCTCCCACAGCTAGGATTTATAATTAATCCCACAGCTTTATAATTAACGTGACCTTCATTAGCATCCGAGTTAAATTATTTTGTTTAAACTTCTTTTATCAACTCATTGGTCCATTTTTCACTTTAAGTAATGGCTTCCTACATTGTCCACAATGTCACTGGTGGTGCCAGAGATCATTGAACACCTTTGTATACGCACTACCGATTTCCTCCTGTGACATCAGCGTGGCAAACATCAGTCAACTTGTCAAATTAATTACCCCCAGAATCACTAAACCTATCACAAATATTTCCATATAAATATATTTCATCTGTTTCAGATGAAGTTTCATTTAAAAGATGTGCTTAGTGTGTTTCTGTAGGTACTTTAACCCTACACATATCTCCTACTCCTCACTCAGTTTAACATGGTTATAGAGGTCCAGTGCTGACTCAATCCACCATACTGGTTACTTTAGGTATAACACTAGCCGTCCTGGGTGAGATATTAGGCCTTACTGGGTGAGGTTATTAAGCCAGGAACAGCAAGTGTTCAGGCTGGATCTGTGTTCGACTGGTGTTACCTTAGCCGAGAGAGGGCGAGTGTATTCACCAGCCATCTGGATGCTTGCTCTGACAGGACTATGTGTGTAAGTTTGACGTACATGACTGGGGGCGTGGGGTAGTGTGCTATGTGTATGTGTTCCCTCTATTTGATATTAATGAGGCATGACTCAGTGTTAAGGAGGCGTGTTGGCAAGAATGTGTGTTGTTTTTTCCAAGGAAAGATTAGGCCCTCCCACAGACTTCACAACACTTCAGTAATACTTTTTTCTTTCTTTCTATTCTCTTTTTAAGCCCTTTATTTCATTGTTCTGTAGTCCTGGACGTAAAGGACAATATGTATTTTTATTACTGTTCTTTTTGTAAAATAAATTGTTCCATGTATACCGTGTTTTTTTTTTAATATTTATTATTTATTTATTTATTGTTAGCGTAATTTTTACTTTTTTTAAATTATATCTAGCAGCTAATTTTTGCTATACACCCTAATCTACATGCAGCATCCATTTGGGGAAACACCCAAATACAGGTCTTTCACACCCTTTATCCTGTCAATCACTGAAAAGGGACTGTTAGGTCACCTGATGGTCAGATTTTATTCATATTTTATGAATTCAATGCAATTCAATACAATTTAATTATTTTAACTTTCAATACTCTAGTCCATTATTCCAATTATGAAAAAATAATTCAGCAATTTAATGCCAAATTCTGGCTTTATTTCAAAAAAGGGTTTTCTTTTCTGGGCAGGACATTTTCCAATGACTCATTACTCAGTTTCCTTTTTAAATTAAAGACTGCTCTTATTTTTCAATAATTTCTCTTTTCCTCATGGTTTTGTTACATCATTCAAAACTATATATGAGGTCCATGGAAGCTTGTTTCCACCATGTATGAGAAAATATTACCCAGATTTATCTCTGACTTGCGAGTTATTATTGCACAATTGTCACTTTTCTATCTTACAATACTTTTTTCTTGCTACTTTTATATCTTACAATAGCAAAGCAATATTACACAATTGCAACTTTATATCTCCCAATTACTTGTTAATGAAACAACATAATTTGCAACATTGCTACCATTTCCAATAATTAATTCACAGAAAAACCATATGAAAAGCATATTAAAAAGTCACAATTGTATAATATTAACTCACAATTATGGGGTAAAAAGTTGCAAATGTCAGATGTAAAAAACAAATAAATAAATAAATAAATATGTGGCGTAGCAACAATCTATAAGGGTCAAACATGATTACTGGTTGTTCCCAGTGATTCAGTATTCTCAGCCTTCTTTGCTCCACCCACAGACCACCGAGCTTCTGATTATCTTTTGTACACTTTTCTGGCTATAAGCCTCAGGATTTTGAAGGTTGCAATCTGATTGGCTTTCCACACCTCCACATGGCATGTTCAGTGGGAAAACCGACTTGAGCACTGCGACACAGTAGGCTTAGAGCCTGAGAAAGTGGCATCTTTATAATATAACTGTGGGAGGAAAATTTCTGAAAGAGGCAGCCAACTGTTTAGAACGTGGCTTAAAATACCATCAGGTGTCAAGTTGCTTCAACCTGGTTCATCAGCCCAATTTACTGTGGCATCTTGAAAATCACTGTGACTGTGATCCTTCATGGTTTTGGAGTCAGTAAGCATTCTTATAGACACTACCATTATCCAAAAAGAGGAATCTGTAAGCAAACTACATTGAAAACAACTCTCCTTGATTAAAGTGCAATACATGTTTGCACGTTGTCATACAGTGCCCTCCACTAATATTGGCCCCCTTGTTAAATATGAGCAAAGAAGGCTGTGAAGAATTGTCTTAGTTGTTTAACCTTTTGATGTTTTGCTTAAAAAATTCACAAAAATACTCTGCTCTCATGGATATCAAACAACTGCAAAAATCTTTGTTAAATATAGATGTGCAACCATTATTGGCACCCCTATGAATTCATATGAGGAAAATATATATGAAGTATATTCCCATTGCTGTGATGCTGTTCCTCCTCATCTCACACATAATGAAAATGTCTCTTAGTGGTTGGAATGCACTTAATGAGCTATAATTACAGTAATTGGAACTGTAGTGATAAGTGAAGGACATGCTGGGAGTGAATGGTGTTAGGAACCCGTCACTAAAATAGTCCACTGATTTTAAACAAGTCTCGCTTGAAACAGAGAAAGATGGCTCGTCTAGCCGCATTCTTCACGTGTATCTTTCAATCATGCATCACCCATCTACTATAATTGTGCCACTCCCGATTGGTTTCCTCTGGCTTTGTAATACTGCTGTGTATTGACGTCAGCTTCCACGCTCGCATACACAAACACACAGCTTATCGCTCTGCTTGGGATCTGGCAAGAGTAGACTGGTGGAATCGGCCCATGCTGGACCCAGTGTGCAGCTCGAGGGTGGGTTTGGACCTTATATTGATGCCAGGCTTATGCAGGTTACACTCCAGAGAGCAGGATCCAAAAATATGAATTCATTACCATGCTACATTTTACTCAGATAATACTTATTAATCTAGCCCTTTGTTTCATTCAAAGGTTAACTAATTATTAACTAATGAATTATACCCTATCCTCCTTGTCAGTAAGAACGAAAATGGCTTACTAAGAGTGATTTGTTGAAGAAATCATTTGACCCAGTTGCCTTAGTTTCACATAACTGACTAAACAAACCAGTTCTTGGTATTGGCTTCAGACTTTTGGACCCTGTGCAATGAAAAAACAAAACCATACACATGATGACATTGTACACTCTTATACTAGTGAACTAGAGATAAGGACACAGAAAGGAAACCAAAATATGCTCTCATCACATAATGAGATACATAAACTCAGACTTTGAATTAGCATTAGCCATTGAGACCAATGAGGAAGCATCTGGTAGTACCAAATCCTGGATGTCTGCTCCCTTTGGTACCAGTTCTCGAGCACTGATGGTTACAGAGACCACTGCTTCAGCTCATGGAAATTAAATGGTGCATGAACTCCACATTCCACTGCCAGAA
Organism: Ictalurus punctatus; assembly: GCF_001660625.3. Classification (NCBI taxonomy): domain Eukaryota; kingdom Metazoa; phylum Chordata; class Actinopteri; order Siluriformes; family Ictaluridae; genus Ictalurus; species Ictalurus punctatus. Next base: position 23,870,215 of record NC_030424.2, on the reverse strand, counting down.
AGATAGCACTCATATTACAAAATGAGGGTAAAGAGTTAGCAGATATGGGGAAGGGAGAATGTGTTTTGAAAAGCATTCCATGAACTGTGATAGAGGCAAAAAATGCGATGTTGATGAACAAAAGAAGTATGACAAAGTCCACATCACTGGAGCCAAGAGACATTTATTCATCTCGCTGGAACATGGCCAAAAAAAGAAAAAATAACTAGAACATGTTACAAACATGTAGGTACTGTCCGACCGGTAGGTGTATATATTTATTCCACGTGGATATAATTGAATGGGTAACTAGATTAAACTTGTGGAACCAGTAACAAAACGTTCCTTGTAGCTCTCCCACTTTTTGCAAAAACATGTTGACCCCTACAAGAGAAGGCTACTCATTGAAAAGCTAGGTACAATCAATACAGTACATGGTTAAAACCTACACAATTACATATGCAAAATACTTGAAACAAAACGTTTCGCATGTTTTATATTCAACATTGTGTTTGTTCTTTACCAAAATAATTCAAGATTGAAAGAGTGCAGTCAAAAATAGAGAAGCTTAACTTAGACTTAACCCAGAAAGGGGGTTACAATGAAATATGATAATATAAGTATTAATTATTGACTTTGATACTTGGTCCAAAAACATTCAAACATGGCAAAGGAGCTTCTATACTGCAGCTCCAGTATATTAGGCACATAACACGGAGTACGCTCTCTTTCCTAAACCTGTGATGGTCAAACAGATTCATATGCTTAAGCCGGCTTTACACTGCACAATTTTGGCCCTATTTTGCTGTTGCAGACAAAAATCGCAACCAAAGATGGCTGGCAAGTTTTGGCAATGTCAGATATTTGCATTAAAATCTCAGAGTGTGGCTGCTATGACGCTCATCTAAAGTCCACCAATAGGAGGACGGCATAGCATGATACAAAACTCACAGGATAGCTAGAAATACGTTAGTGGTAATGGTGAAACATAAATGAAATATGGACAGAAAAAATATCCTTATGACATCTAGCGTACTTTGAATAATGTTTCCATATTCATGACCCCATTTACTGCATGAGACCTTTTCACACTGATTGATAATGTAAGCAGAACATATAATCTGACATGGAGAACACGTTATTGCACAGTCTGGTATAGAATTCAGCCAAGAGTTTATTGGGATCATCTAATACAGTGTGAGAAGTAATAAAAAGATGGCTGTAATCACACAGTGTAAAACTGGCTTTAGTCTAATGCTGGACTAGTACCAGGGTTCTTTTTTATTACCTTGCTTATTTAATAATTGTGGTCAAAGAATATACCTTAGGCAAGCACTATGGCAGACAGAGGTAACCAAATAATATTGAGTTTATATTTCGATTGTTGGTCAAGCCTAAAAGCATGAATTTCGTTCATCTTTGATTATTAAGACTGCAAGGAAGTGTAGCACGCTCCCACTCATTCCATAAAGTCCATCCTCACATTACAAATCACGCCGCATCGCGTTTCCTTCTCAGCCGAAAGCTCTCGGTGTAGACTTTCCACATGATCTACAAATAGCCAAAATGCACATAGTACAATGGCAATTGAATAACTAGACCTGAACATCAGGAAATGGCCAGATGTGCGGAGTTATTCAAGAACCACGAAATGATTCAAAATGCCAATTTCAGCAGAATGCAGCTTTCTGTTGTGGCTCTGTAATAGTTCAGTGGCCTTGACCTCGTCTTTGTAGAAATATGTTAAAAGGATTTTTCCTGAGATATGGTCAGACAGCCAAAAAGGGTAAAACAACATAAGACACCATTACCCAATTCCCTGATGCTCCTCTACATCCTGGGATTTGCCGTTTTGTCAACTTGGGCACTTTGTTTGGGTTAAAACCCTGCTAAATGACAAGATAATACAACGGTCCCTGTCCTAAGGTGAGGAAAAGGTTGATACAACAAGACGTGCTGTTTCATCTCAAAGTCCAGTGGCTTCCCTCAAGCACAAGGAGGCTCCTCATTGGAGAGCAGGGGACTGCACGGAGGGGCGGTGCTCAAAGAGCGGAAGGCAAAGATGGAGGGATCATAAGAGTATCTGGGAGGGTGACGACTGCCGGTCAGGTTCTGTAAAGGAAAGAAGAAATGAATGATACAGTAAAGCTAAACTGGTAACAACAAGCAGCAGTGAAAATGAAACCACCTTCCACTGAGGTAATGGCTGGACTATCCTTCCAGATCCAGATGTGTGTTAGCTTCCGTAACAGACTTAAGTCAAGTCAATATATTACTACTAGTCTAATGTGTATTCTTCACTCAATGTTATTGGGAATAGGAGTATGAGTGAGTCATATAAAGGAAGTTCTGAAGTAAGAAGGAAGTCACTGGTGTTAACATACACATGTATTTTCACAGATTTCCACAGCTATGTCAGCTATGGAAAAAAACAAAAAAAAACAATAGAAACCATCACAGAAATTCAAATGGTTTCTACTACAAATACCATTACAAACCATCAACTAAGCATTAAAACCATTACCATTATTGGTCCTTAAAAGTATCCACTAGGCATAACATGCCACCAGTAGAATGCAACAAATTACCAGTAGAGACCCACAGGGACCATTACAATTCCCATTAAAACAAATACAATTATCATTATAATCATTAAAACCATTACAAATTCTATGAGAGTTTCTATTGTTTGTTTCAGCAGAAACCTGACCGAATTTCTGAAAAACAGTTTAAAGTCTGTCATTTATAAATGTTCATTATCTTCACAGCTAAAGTGAGATAGCTAACATAAGCTAACAGGATTTTTGGAAAGTATTAATTCATTCAAGTCATATTTATAAATGTTCATTATCTTAAATGCTAAGATCATCTAGCAAGCATAAGCTAACCACAGGATTTCTGAAAAAGATAATTAAGACATATTTATTAATGTTCATTATCTTGACTGCTAAAGCCAGACAGGAAACATACGCTAACAACAGGATTTCTGACAGGAGTATTAAGTCATATTTAATGTTCATTAACTTCACCAGTAAAGCCAGCTAGCAAACATAAACTAATCTGACCTGATTTCTGAAAAAGATTAGTAAGTCATATGAATGTTCATTATTTTCACTGGTAAGATCAGCTAGCTAAAATAAGCTACATGACATAAGGACAAGATTTCTGAAACAAATTTTAAGTTTATTTGTTAATAACCACTGCTAACACTAGCCAGCTAGCTAACAAGAGCTGAGTGTAATGTGAGCAAAACTTGAAAAAGCATAGCAGCAAATAGATTAACACACATAAAAACAGAAAAAAGCTTGCCCATATTCAGACAAGCAAAGATCCTCTTTGGAACAGTGCCTATTAATAAAATGTGATATACTTTTTTAAATGACAAATAGAATTGATATTCTGTAGTAATTTTCACTATTTAAATTAACCACAAAAAAACAGATCAGTCACATGGAAAAAGTAAGTACACTCCTTCATTTATCACAACAAATTCATAACATTAGAATCAGGTGTTCAAGATTGGGTGCCAGTGATTAGAACCTGCTTAGAGAGTGCAGGTGGAACTTATCTTATTTATACCCCTCTCATATCTAGTGTCTGGTGTAATCTTGCCAAGATCTAAAGAGTCTTCAGAAAAAAGATTGTGGATGTCTATGTGTCTGGCAAGGGATTTAAAAAGCTCTCCAAATTATTTGAAATACAAACATCCACTGTAAGGAAAATCATCATCTACAAGGGGCGCAGATTTCAAATGACTGCCAATTTGTCCAGGACTGACCGTCCCAGCAAATTCAGCCCAAGAGCAGATCATCTGATGAAAAAAAGAAGTCTCCAAGAACCCCAAAATTTCATCACAGGATCTGTTAGTAAGTCTTGCAACTGTTGATGTCAAAGTGCATGCTTTTACAATCAGAAAGAGATTGCACAAATTTAACCTGCATGGGAGGTGTGCCAGGAAAAAGTCTTTGGAAGACTAGTGTTTGCCAATGAGCATATAGGCAAAGACCAGGCCTTTTGGAATAATGTGCTCTGGACAGACTTATCAAAGATAGAGTTGTTTGACTACAGTAACAGCAGACATATTTGACGCTGACCAAAGACAGCTTTTCAGGAGAAGCACCTCATACCAACTGTGAAGGACGGTGGTGGAAATGTTATGGTTTGAGGTTGCTTCGTTGCCTCAGGGACTGGAGAGCTTGCAATCATTGATTCAATTATGAATTCTGCATCATATCAAAGAGTGCTTGAAGATAATGTGAGGCCATCTGTCCGAAAGTTTAAGTTGAGCCGAAAGTGGACCCTTCAACAAGATAATGATCCTAAACACACTAGTAAATCCACCAAGGAATGGCTCAAAAAGAAGAAATGGAGGGTTATGAAATGGCCTAGTCAAAGCCCGGATTTGAATCCCATTGAAATGTTGTGGGGGGATTTGAAACGGGCGGTACATGCAAGAAAACCTTCAAACATCTTGCAACTAAAAGAATATCGCATGGAACATTGGTCAAAAATTCCAGCAAGCCGAAGTCAGAGACTGGTGGACAATTATGCAAAATGCCTACAAAAAGTTATTTTTGCTAAAGGGGGCAATACTAACTTCTGAGGCCAAGGATGTACTTACTTTTTCCACAGAAGAATATCACATCTATTGATATTTCTGTTGAATAAATGATTGAAAAAGCTCATTTTCCTTGTGGTTTTGTTCAAGTATTGACATATTTATTAATAGGCACTGTTTCAAAGATGATCAAATGTTCGCTTGACCAAATAAGTCAAAAAAAGTCAACAATTTCTATGGGGTGTACTTATTTATTTTATACAGACATTATAAATGTCTTCGCATTTTTAAATACTAGCTACATAATTTGTAGCAGCTGGATTTGCATGTGGAAAACAACAGTAATGCTATGCATGTTTGAGTTTCGTTCCTTCATGCTCTACAGATTTATTTATCAACAAGTTCAATTATAGTAATGTTCAACAACTCAATATTTCCTAACTAGACTAAGGAAAACAAACCCACATATAGGTACACATCCCTACATCACTGAGATTATTACTTAGGTCACTAAAGCATATCACATTTAGTAAGGGGTATGTGACGTTTGGGGGGGGGGCATGAGTGGGGTCGTCTTCCCCCATTTCTTATGAATGCCCGTGCGCCCGTTTGCATTTCATTTTCGCTTTCGAATTAACAGCAATTGCTTGATTGGTGGGTTCGTTATTTTTCTTATGAAAAACAGCACTACAAAACAGTACAGTGACAAACTCGCTTATATTAAACATAGAACTTTTGAAACCAAATCTTACGTCATCGTCTCAGTCAGCTCGCCTCACTCTTGTCACGTGATAAATGAAGTCTGACTCCTGCTGATCTGTGCTATGACTCTGACTCATTCAGCTCATGCTGAAATGAGCTGACGCATTCAGTTTTGAATTGTAGCGTCCATTCTCTAACTGAACTAAATGATTTTTATTACTATAAAAAAATCAACACGACAGTGGGGGCGGTGCCGCAGTGAGCAAGTGATGTAATCGGTGTGCAGCCCCAACACCAGTAACAGTGTCTATCACAGCAAGCCTAGTAGGGGGCAGTTTCCATGGGGTAGCTTAATGAAAAAAAAAATTTGAGCACCATGTATCAACAAAGCATTCATGAGTTGAATCAAGTGTGTTGGGACAGAATTTACTATAAACTGTTAAGGAGTCCTCCATGGACTTAACATTGCTTATTACTTTATTAGATTAAATATATAACCACTTCAAACTTCTGTTTCAATCAGGAAATTTAAGAACCAAGAACCTTAGTACAGTTGAGTAGGGATTACAAATTTTATGTCAATCGCCATTGCTGAGCCAAAGTAAGCAAATAAGCTCAAATTAAATCTATACTCCATCATACAGAAATTGAAAACAATCAGTTATTTCAATTAAAATGTACTTTTGACCAGCAAAGTCAGTAATTGGAAAAATGCTTTCTGAATTAAATGCTTTCATTTGAGTATTGCAGTCCAGTACAAAACTCCTGCTTCTTCTTTCCATGGCCAAGAGCCTGTTTCTGGTATTAGCAACTCTCACTTACTTCTATCCCTTAGAGGAAACGGGTTTATGTGAGTTGGCACCAATACAACACTCGCTCCAGCCATTTTTGGTGTGGGAGATCATGGGTTATGTTTGCTCCTTCTCTGTAATCAGGAGCAGTCCCCTATGGATAAATTCTCTGACCACAAGGCAGTAAATTTGCACCAGGGATCCAAACGAACCTCTATAAGGCAAAACTGCATCAAAGTTAAAATATAAGCTATTTAATGGCTGGATTCGGAGCCAAGGTCCAACATTATTATAGTACTGAGTCAAACTTCAGATTAATGATCTATACTTCAAGGATTAGATCTATTTTCTTCTTTCCCCTTCTCAACAGTCATGCATAATCTAATAATATACATGTTTTGTTTATTATTCTAGGATATTATTCTGTATATTATTCTTCAGTCTGGGAAATCCCTTCACATGGTGAAATTTTGACATTTAACATATTACACAAATTTTGAGATCTAGGCTGAACTGAAACTGGAATATGCTTAATGTACATGGTAAACAGAAACATACTGTAGGTAAAGTTACAGCATTTTAAAATCTGGATGCTGACAGAAGTGAAAACAAGAAAGTCACAGAGCAGGAGCATTGCGGATATTTTAATGGCCGTTATCTGAATACAAGCAGAATTAATTAGGCTTATGTCCATTTCACTACAGCACATATCTATCCAACAACTTCGTCAAAGCTTGAAATTCAATGTGTGAGGAAATCATGCTTAAGCAAGGTTTTACACACCTTTAGCCAGACTGACTGTTTTTGTCACCGAGTAGATACTGGATTTTTGATTTCCATGAGCTGTAAGCCGTAATCATCAAGATTAATACAAAAAAAAAGGCTCGAAATGTTTCACTTTATGTGGGATTAATCCAGAATATATGAAAGTTCCACTTTTTGAATTAAATTAGGGGAAAAATTGAACTTTTCCCACAATATTCTAATTTTTTGAGATGCACCTGTATATATTACATATACACGCCTATGCAAGGTCAAATCATGTCTTGCCTGAAATAGCCTTCATGGGTCTTACTGAAACATTACAGGGCTTAAGAGAAGAGGTGTGGGAGGATCAGGTTCCAGTGAAGAGGAATGAAAGTAAAAGTTAACGTGTTTTGCATATGAGTGCCTAAACATGGCCCCTGCTTATACCACTAGCAGGGAGAGAAATGACGAGAGCATGCATAGCATAGAGCCAAACTCTTTTCCTTTCACATAACCACTGTCAGTGCCGTAGGACCAGTTTGGCACTTAATCATAAAATCTATGAGGAACCAAATGTAGGCTTTTTTTTCTTTGAGGAAGCAAATGTACCTTATAACAGATTGTATTCAATCTGTGTTTGCATTTACTGCTGGACCTGTAGATCACAGCTGTAGATAGAGAGAAATGTGGCAACCTATTGCCAGATTTAGCTTTCAAAATTATGCTTCCTTCTACCTTCACAGTAACATCCTATTCTATAACAAGAACATAGTCTATGGGAAAATGCTAACCCCCATTACCCTTCACATCTGCCCAAGCTGAGTATCGTCCTCAGCAGAGAGTGTTTATCTGCTCCGGTTTCAGCCACAGATGACTCTTTTCTTTCCTTGTCTCCCTCATGTTCCCCAGACCTCCATCTTACAACTCCAGAGACATACATTCAGCCCTCATGATAATGACAATTTCTCCTAATGGGCCCCTTGGTAAGCACTACACCCCCCTCTATCAACTTTTAGCTGGAAGACAGCCCGTAAAAAAGAAAGACAGAAGAAGCTTGAGTGTGTGAAGAGAAAGAAAGACATCGATTAAATAGTGAGTAAAGGAGGAGGAAAGAGACTGAGAATGAAAGATACAGATGCTAGGGCAATCTACACTGCAGAGAGGGGTAAAGGACAAGATATAAAAAGAGTACTGGCTGAAAACAAGAAGGCAAGGAAGTAAGACGGGGGGGGGGGGCCCACATCTATCCCCTTCTCTATGATTCTCTCCAGATCATGGAGATCCTGCAACAGAAGGTACTCTATAAAAGGAAAATGACTTCATCCCAACACACACACACACACACACACACCAGGGCTCTCGCCATGCCTCACTCCTCTTCTCCTCTTTACCTTAATCAAATAAAAGGGACATTCAATCCCTTGTAGACAGATTGGAGGTTATTGACTGCGTAGAGAAGAAAAGCTATTACACAACAATTATGTTTTAAGCTAATTAGCAGAAACATAACGGCTCTTAGTTACAGAAGAAACACGCTGGGGAAAAAACAGACATTCAAACACAGGGCCTGGGCATGCATTACATTAATCATGACATTATTATTATAATTTTTTTTTTGTTTTTTTTTTTGTTTTTTTTTATATATATTTTTTTTTTTAAGAAAGACTCCAGGAATAAGATCCATGTACAGACTGGATTGCACTGAAATGGAAATGTGGGTGTCCATATAGAAATGACAGTGGTTCAGAGTGTGCGTGTCACTAAGTTTTTTTTTTTAATGTATTAATATAAATAAAGAAGTCACTGTCATTCCTATATAGTGCCGTGCATAAGTATCCACCCCTAAAACTTTTCAACATTTTGTAGTGTTACAACCTGGAACTTGCCACCTTACAGCTCCAGGGCCTCCGGTTCAATACTGAGCTCAGGTTACTGTTTTGCATGGAGGTTCCCAAGAAAAATCTGCAAAAATATCAAGATCCAGATGTGCAAAGATGACTGATATACATCCCAGAAGACATGCAGCGGTGAAGGTGATTTTACCATTTATTGATGGAGTGGAGTGAATACATATGCAACCACAAATGACTGTATATTTGTTTAAATAACTTTTGTGTCACAATTTAAAAAAAAAAAAATATTCAGCGCCTTCAAATGTTAGACACATTGTGGAAATCAAATGGTAAAAATCCCAATTAAGTCAATTTCAATTCCAGGCTATAACACAACACAATGTGGAAAAGTTCAAGGGGGTAAATAGTTATGTAAGGCACTGCCTTTCGGTCATATTTATACATTTTTTAGTCATCACTGCTAGTTCTAGGTAGATAGCTAACAAAAGCAAGATTGTCAGGATTTCTGAGAAGATTTCTGGTTATATTTTTAAATGTTTATAATTTTCACTGCAACTGCTATCCAGCTAGCTGTAGTAAACCTGACAGGATTTCTGAGGGGATTTTTAAGTCATATTTAGAAATGGTACTACAGAAATCTTCACTTCTAACATTCTCCAGCTAGTTAACATAAGTGATAGGTTCTGACAGGATTCCTGAGGATATTTTTAAGTCATATTCATAAATTTCCATAATCGTCCTTGCTAATGTTATCCAGCAAGTTAATGTGAGCTAACTTGACAGTGTTCCTGTGGAGATGTTATATTTATGCTGTGTTTGTGGCGCCTTGTAAATGGTCATTTGTAAGCTGTAATAACGTCATTTCCCACCTCAGCACATTCAAAGTGTGACGTGGGAAAATAGAAACATGGATGCCTCCTCGAAAGCATGTGTTTTGTTTGCTCTGTTAGAGCACATTAAGCTGATGAAAAGCTACTTTAACTGCAATTTTTCAGTTGCAGGTACCTGAGAAGCTACTGGTGCTATGAACATCAAGCATTCATGCAATATTTTGGACTGAAATTGCAGTACAGAAACAACAGCAAGCGGCTTAGCAAGAAGCTAGCCAGTGGACAATAGCTAGTACTTTAGCAACAGGCTAACCAGCAAAGTTGAAATTTCAAGTTGAGAGGGTGTTTTCAGAAGTTTTAACCAGTTGGAAGTTGAAATTTCACCTCAAATACTCATAATTTTCACTGCTAATGTTATCCAGTCAGCTAACATGAGCAAACCTGACAGGATTTCCGAGAGAAATCTTCATATCCTTCACTGCTAATGCTAGCTAGATGGTTAACCTAAGCCAACAAAACAGAATATTTCAGAACCCATTTTCCAAACCAGCACTCTCAACAGCATGATGTCATACAGTATTATAGTATGTTATTACACACAGCTAAAGCATACCCACATTTATATCATTAGTACTCTCAAAGCTAGTTCACACATGCATTCATTTTTCATGATTCAGATCGCACACTTACCCGGATCTTGATTGTCCTTGTTTTCCCGCCACAGTTCTTTTTCAGGAGCATTTTCTGAAACGCAAAACCAAGGCAGAAATATTGACACTGATAAGATCCAGGCTTACATCATTCCCGTGTTGACTGTCCTATATTCTCCTTCACCACACCAGTCATAGCCCTCAGCAGAGCTCTGACTTCCCTGCTGAAAAAAACCCAATAGAAACCCTCATAGAACTGAGACCCTCACAGAATAGAGTAATGATTTTAATGGTTATAATGAGAATTGTATTGGTTTTTATAGAAACCCTAATGGTCCATGTGGGTCTATACAGGTAATTTCTTGCCTTCTATTGGTGGCATGTTATGCCTAGTGGATACCATTACAATGGTAATGATGGTAACAGTAATGGTTTTAATGTTTAGCTGGTGGTTTGTAGCAGTATTTGTAGTGGAAACCATTAGAATTTCTGTGATGGTTTCTATTGTATTTTCAGCAGGGTATATAATAAACATTTATTGTTTTTTTTTCCTGCTGCTTTGGTGGAGAACCTTTGTGAGCTTGAAGCACTGTGGTGTCAAAGTTAATAAATGCAATACCCAGCATATCTTGAGAATTTCCAAAAGAAAATGTCAAAACGCATTACTAATTAATGCATGAAATTGTATAGCGAGCAGGATTGGGAAATATTTGCCTATAGCTTTGCTAATAGTACAGTGTAAACTGATCTTGCTGAGCCTATGCGCACAATACCAATGCACACCTGAGCAATCTAACAAATAAAAACAAGAAAATATGTTTTACTGTTTGAAAATGTCGCTAAAAATGTGTTAAGAGTTTCAGACACTGAAATGTGTCACACTTTTCTGAGCCGTCATGGGTACTGGGATATCTTTTTATAGCTTTTATCGTCATATCAATAGTAATTGCTTGGTAAATAAGGGTCTGCGCTAGTACAATGAAGAATATGAATCCCACATATGAGAGAGCACCACCGTTAGTCCCATAAGCAAAGCCCTGCTCAGATTTCTCCTTGGACCGTGTCTCAGTTGTAAGTCACTCTGGATAAAAGATTAGCCTTTCACAGTAATAAATGCGAAAAGCTCAGTCAACCGTCCAATCTGATTTCATCATCTGTCATCTCAACCATTCATGAAGCTCAAACACACCCACCTCAGCCATGTCTGCTGCACATGAGCAGCTGCATATGTCTCAGGATTGGTCTGTATGGATTATTGTAACATAGAGAAATTGGAATGACCAAATGTGGAATACTATCCTAATACACAACAGCTGTTCCTGTAGTGAAATACAAAGCTCAGCACTAATATGAATTTAAACACGGCAGTTAAATCAAGACTTGGTCTCTGCATAGAGATTAAATGAAGTTGTCAAAGGTCAACAACAACAAAAAAAGTTAAATTGATTTCAAAGGGTTAAAACGAGAAGTTTTTGGCAGCTACTTCAGCAGCAACTATCCAACACCACCTATTCCACTTGAGCAGGCGTTCATGAACTCACACTCAGCCCCCGCTGTCTCTTATAATCTACCCTCACCACAGAAAACTATGGACATATGGAGGCCCTCAGTATGATACCACTCTCTATTCCTTCCTCCTTCAAAACCCTCAACTGTCTTCTCCATATAGCCTGCTCTTCATCTTAGGAGAACTCTGACAGTCTGTCCAAATAATATTAAACATGTCTGCTCCTTCTTTCTCCGTACTTTTTTAATCCTCCAAACACACACACACACAAACACACATGCGCACACACACATACACAAGCTTGGCTTCACCGGGACAGACACAGAACAGGGAGGGGTGAAGTGACATCTGTCATCCGTTCCTCTCTCTGGAGGTGGTTGGCACAAGGGCCTTATGTGAGAATGTTGATGTGTGTGCGTGCGTGTGCGTGTGTGTGTGCGTGACAGCCTTTTCAAATCCAGGCAACAAAGAGCTGTAGTCTGAAAGTGTTTTTTCCCCAAACAGTAATAAGCATTAATGGAAACTGTGACATATGCATACTGTACATACAAGAACAATAAACCTTCAATATGCATCATGAAGTCCTTGCAGATTTAAACAGGCATTTACTATTAATACTAATACTAATACTAATTAATACCTCAATACTAATACTAACTATAAACAATGGTTTTATTAAATTCCTGCATAAACAATGCTTAAAAATGATATAAAGTCAACCTGTAAATTATAAAAGTGAGCTCCAAACCTGCTGCATCTTCTCCAGGTCCAGACTTGGCCGACCGGGCTCTCTCCGGTGTATCCAGTATGGCACGGCGGGCTGTTCGAAGTGGCTGAGGATTATGGGTCTGGTGTGTAGTCGTGTGGAGGTGTGTGTGGGTTTGAGGCCTCGAGGTGGTGACGAGCTGAACAGCACAGGGCTGGGGGAAGCACCTGGCTCACACAGGTCCTTCACCTCCTCGTCACTGGAGGTGCTGCTGAGCTCGCCGTGTCTGTGCCACCTGCATCCACCCTCAGCACCTGCGGTGCTAGCAATTCCCGCAATACGCTCAAGCTCCTCTTCAGAGCTATGGCGCTCCATGGCAGGCTCCAGTAGCAACCGCACACGGCGGACACGGCCCGGGGAAAGCAGGCCCTGATTAGGCTGCTGACTGGTAGCCAGGGGGGTTAAAACACAGTTCCTGCGGCGCTCTGAAGGACAAAACAAGCTTCAATTACTTCGATATTTATTGTCAGCATGAACAAATTTCACAATACATACCAAGATCACCCTTATGATGTCATTTATGGTTTATTTTGCTTTCACATGCTTTCAATTATGCATCAATTTTCTAATCAACTGGGTCAGGGATTAATCAATCTAATCAGCTGGGGTCATGATAAAACGGTTTTGAATAGTGGAATGGTTTATAATTTACCAGAAAGAGGATGCATGAGACTGTTGGCCAAACAGACATGAATCCACCACAAAACATCCAAGGTGGCTTTGTTATTCTATTGCTTTTAATGAATTTCATCAGCACCAGAGATGTGGAAATAATAGTCATAATGTCAAAACCTGTTCTCGCGGATTACTACGTTATTGTAACTTTGTAGTACCTTGTCAAAAATGGATGAAGAATAAATTGGCTACATAAATATCAGCATACACCCAAGTTACTTCAACATTGCTATGTAGCTAGAGAGATAGATAGACAGATAACATTAGTGTTAGTTTATTACCCTGCTTCTAACCTAGCTATATAACTACAAGGGCTAGCCAACAGCTAACAGTCACTGCTGGACTTACAGAAAAAGTTACATGCATTAGCCACTTTATTTGAAACATCTGTATCCCTGCTCATCAATACTATTATCCAATTAGCCAAGTGGTCCAATCATCTGGTCTCTTTCAAATCTTCAACTTAGTGAACGCATGCCCACTATAACCTCAGATTACTGTTCTTGGTGGACAGGAGTGAAACCTGATGTGATCTTCTGATGTTGTTGTTGCACATCTACCTCAAAGTCTGACATACTGTATGTTCTGAGATACTTTTCTGCTCACCACGGTTGCAAAGAATGTTTAGTTGAGTTACTATAGACTTCCTGTCAGCTTGAACCATTCTGGCCATTCTCCTCTGAAGTTTCTCTCACCAACAAGGCATTTCCAGCATAGATCTGCCTCTCAATGGTTGTTTCTTTGCGTTCGCACCATTCTGTGTAAACTCTAGAGGCTGTTGTGTGTGAGTTCAGCAGGAGATCACCAGGAGATCAGCAGTTCCTGAAATACTCAAACCAGCCAGTATGGCAACAACATTCCAGGATCAAAATCAAAAAGACCACATTTTTCCCCTTTCTGATGTTTGATTTGAACATTAACTGAAGCTCTTGATGTCTATCTGCATGATATTATGCATTGTGCTGCTGCCACATGATCGGCTGATTGGATAACTACATGAGTAGGGGTAGAGGTGTTCCTATTAAAGTGGCCAGTGAGTGTAAGCATGGCATGACTGTAACTATGGTAGTGTATATTAAGAGCGATGTTTCACTTTACATTGTTTGTGTGTTTTGTACTTGATGTATTCCTGTGTACAGTACATCTATATAAAAGGGTCTAGGGTCTAGAATTACACCTCAGGTCGAAGTGAGATTAATTCTAAATAAGTCTGGATGCCACACACTTAAGAACATCCTTATATTTCTATAACCTGAGGTCCAAATTTAGATGGAAAAAAAAAAAAAGAAAGTGAGCCCAAAAAAAGATTGTGGTTAAGAAGGGATAAAATGAAGACACCCACCTCGGTCAATCTGTGCCAGCTCTTGGTTCTCTCCTTCAGAATCTTCGCTCTCTCCACCTTCCTCACTGCCGTGGTAGGAAATCTGTGTTTGGAAAGCAACACATAGATCTCATGACTCGTCTCATACCAGAGTTATGATAATGCAATCGTAATACAAAAAGAGTGTGTGGGTGAAGAGTCATTCCTCTTAGAGTCTTACATCTGTTTTTCCACTCTGCAGCATGAAAACATAGCACAGCCATTCATGAAAACATCATAAACGACTTTAGGAACCTAGTAGGAAATTATCCAGATTTTTTTGTTTGTTTTTGACACAAAAATGCCTACATTTTTATGTTTTGACTGCTTTTCCAGGCAGGACACAAACGAACAAGTTCCCAGAGAGAGATGTGTGTGTGATCCAAAAACAAAATCGGTCCTAAAAACATTGACAAAAATGTGCTTACTTTGACTAATTCAATTCAACTGTATTTGTATATCGCATGTAAAGGTGTCACAAAGCAACTTTACTGAAATCTAGATGTAGGTTTAGATTTGAGAGCAAGCCAAATGCAACAGTAGCAAGTGGTGGTGGTGGTGGGGGACACCTCCCTGTGACAGCATGAAACCACCACCCTCTTCCAGGTGATACCAGATAGCAGGATCGTAAATCTTTAAAGTACACCGTTGTAAAAGAGTAAGGACAAACAGTACTAAGTGTGCTGAAAAAATATTTTGTATGTGCACTTTATATTATACACTAAATTAGTGCAGTGCGTGGGTACCAACAGTAGCTACTAAGTGTTGGGTGCTGGGTCACAACTGTTGGGTCACATTCAATCTGCAAAATAATTGTTTTTTCTTCTTTTCTTTTTTTTTTATAAATGCTGCACAAATTTGCCTGTTGAATGTTGGATCCAAAACAAGAAGAACAAATTCAAAATGAGGAAGTCTTGCAATGATTGAGAGTCCCACCCAGCAGAACTGCTGTAAAAACATGTGTTGCAAGCTAGGTTGCTCTCAGCCAAAGCCACTTCTTTAAGTGTGTGTGTGTGGGGGGGGGGGGTAGAAAAACAACAGACTACTCCTAAAGAGTTAAGAAACCCAGTGCAGAGTAATTACCTTGCCTTGCTTGGCCAGGCCAACCAGCTGCCATCTGTTCTCAAGTACACACACACATCTATCTCTCTCTCTCTCTCTAACCTCTTGCTGAGCATAAAACCAGTGAAAACATAGGAAAGAAAGAAACCCAGAAAGATGAAGAAGAGGGGGAGAGCAAAAAGCAGAGAAAGTCTGAATGAGATAAATGGCTCTTTGTTGTGGTTGAAGAAGAACTGTAAGCAAACCAGTAAAGTCCACGGGCCTAATGAGAGTCTTCTCCAATAGTGAAAGTCTTAGTCTTAAGACCTGACCACTTACTACTCTTCCAATGAAACCACACCTTACGTACACTGGGTAGACAATGACAGATCACCAGTCCATATTATACCACAGCACTCTTAAATTCTGAAATCTGATTGGTCAGACAGTGTTTATGCCCATAACAGCAGCTCTGGTAGTAGTTACAGCTGTAGTTCAAATCACATGATCTTCTGTTGTTGTAGCACATCTACCTCAACCTTTGACACGCTGCATGTTCTAAGATACTTTTCTGCTCACCGTGGTTGTAAAGAGTGGTTAGTTGAGTTACTATAGACTACCTGTCAGCTTGAACCAGTCTGGCCATTCTCCTCTGAAGTTTCTCTCACCAACAGGGTGTTTCCACCATAGATCTGCCTCTAAGTGGTTGTTTTTTTGTTTTTCACAGCATTCTATGTAAACTTTAGAGACTGTATACCCTGAGATCAGCAGTTCCTGAAATACTCAAACCAGCCTGTATGGCAACAACAAACATCCCAGGGTCAAAATGACAGAGATCACATTTTTCCCCCTTTCTGATGTTTGATTTGAACATTAACTCAAGCTATTCATGTGTATCTGCATGTTATTATGCATTGTGCTGCTGCAACATGATCGGCTGATTGGATAACTGCATGAGTAGGGGTACAGGTGTTCCTATTAAAGTCACCAGTGAGTGGAAGCATGGCATGAGTGTAACTATGATAGTGTATTTTAAGAGCAATGTTTTACTTTGCATTCTTTACTGGGACTGCACTTTTCAATTCACAGGTTTATTTGAATGTTTTTGTTCTAATATGTTATTGTTTCTATAGTAACAACTCATTCGCATTCACAGGGACTTGTATGGCAAACGTTCCACCTGATTGAAGACTAGCATTAAACAAAGAACAAGGTATAATTGGGAAAGCTTTCTGTAAGTAGACATTTATTTAACATTTTTTTATAGAAGGAGTGTCTAGTGTCAGTGCTTTGTAATGGTGAGTTGTAACTTTCCCTCCACAGGGAGGTCTTCAGGACAGAGAACTTTGCACTTTCAGGTTTCAGTGCAGTTATTTTTTGTCTTTTTAACTGAGAGAGAGAGAGAGAAGACAGGTTTGTGATGAAATGACGGATTATGGCTGTTGATTATTTTCTCAATCATGTTATTTTACTTACTTATACTGTAGTAGTAGTAGTAGTACTCTGTGGCATTTTGTGACAGACCAGATCCCATGACATGAAGGAGGTAAGTTGCCACCCAAGCCACCCACTATTTGGCAATTAAAGCCTGCAACTTTAAAACACTTCCACAATATTCCCATTTCCACCTCGTAAAAACGACTGCAGATGTACAGAACGTACAGAAACTCAGAGAAGAAAATAATTGTGAGCAAATACTGTGTATAGATGCTGACCAAACTCTTGATGAAGCACAAAAATTACATTCAAATATTTGACGGACACTTTTATCAAAAGCAACTGACAAGTGAGGCAGAATTTGATCCAAGCCGATCCAAGCTGTTAAAAGAGGTGAAGTGCTGCGAGAGTTTCCAAGTTTCCACCAAGTGATGAGAAACAAGTGTGAGAAAGAACCGAGAGCCACGAGGGTTGGAGTAAAAGGCCTCAACCCATCATTCAGGTAAAGTATGAAACACTGTCACACACATTCCCAACCCACTGACAACCAAATACTCTCCAACCCATGAGAGCCTGCTTCCCAGGAAACACTCCCCAGATGGGAGAAAACAAGTCACGACTACGTTTGAGCTTGTAAATGGCAACTTTCCCTACTAAATCCAATATATTAACATTATTACCATTCCTAAATCCATTATTCTCAAAAATGTCTGAGCTGTTAGAGTTGGTTTGTTAGTGTTGGGTTAAATAAAGACTTGAAAGTGTTGGAAGTGAGATGAATCAACTGCTTGCCACATTGTACTTACAATATTTCATGTAGCTTCCTAGCAATGGTATTCTGTGCCATTAATCTCTTGCTTTATCTAACTCACTCACTCATTCACTAATTTACTATATACCATAGTGCTGTTGAATTCGCAATTCTGATTGGTCAGAAGATGATTAATTTTCTAGAACAGCAGCTTTGACAGTAGTGTCAGCTGCACGGTTTGCGTGGAATGTGCTCATTCTCATACATTATTGCTTCTACACGGTTTTGTATGATAGGCGCTCCAAAAAAAAAAAAAAAGGATTAAAAATAAACATAAGTAATTGTTGATATTGTGATATTTTCATTTATGGTGAAGAAATGTTTATATAGCATTTTTTGGAAGGAGTCTCCAGTGTCAGCACTTTATAACAGTCAGAGGTAAAGCTGAAACTTTTTTTGTCATATTAACTCAAAGGCCAGTGGTGGAACAACTGTATATAGCTACTATAATGTAAATGGATGTATTGTGGATATTCGACAACATTAAACATAACTATGAAACGATACAACATACGACATATCATCCATCCCTCCATCCATCCATGGTCCATACCGCTTATCCTACACAGGGTCGCGGAGGAGCCTGGAGTCTATCCTAGGTAACTTGGGGCACAATGCAGGGGACACCCTGGATGGGGTGCCAACTCATCGAAGGACACAATCGCACACCCATTCACACACTACAGACAATTTGGAAATTCCATTCAGAGGCAGGATTTAAACCCCAAACCCTGAAGGTGCGAGGTAAATATGCTAACCACTACACTTGATGTTGCATTAATTAATAAAGTAAAATTGTTAGCATTGGCAAACTATCATGGTATAAGAGCAATACAACACTTCAGAACATGTTGTTATTGGAGTATAACAGTAACTCTGCTTCACATCAGGTCGCATAACACCACCCTCTTGGTTGATTATTTTCCTATAACTGCATGCCCAGTCATGATTTATTCCTTACATATACATAGACTGTTCTACATCGAGTATTATATAAGTCAGCAGTAGCAGAGACTTCGACCTGAATTTACTTGACCTACCGTCACATAAACAATTCCAATGTTACAATTTCCTTGTGAACTGAAACCCACAAAAATACAGAAGTACTAAACGTGATCGTCTGTATTAAATACACGACTAAGGACTACTCAGGCTTTAGCAGTTGTTAAACAACGTTTTTTGTTTAGATTTATATACAAGGTTTGCCATTTATTCATTCTGATGAGTAACATTCAAACTGAAACAAATTACTTTGCAGTAAGTGTGCTTAGTGTGGAGGTCATGTGCATATACTGAACTATCTGGACAATATGATTAGTCCAATAAGAACACTGATAACCTTATAAAATCGCTTCACCCCAAAAAGTGCACTACAGGTTAAATAGAGACTGAACATGAAGCTAATGTTTCTCATTAAACTAACCAATGCACTGCAAAAAACAAAAACAAAAACCCCAGGGTGTTTAGCCAAGCAATTTTTGCAGTGGTACTGAATATACACCACTTTGGTTACTTAGTTGCACCACTTTGGTTACTTAGGTGCACCACTTTAGCAGAGCACACATTGGATAACATACTTCCATTAACCTTTGAGTTTGCTCTGCATCCTTAGTTAGCTTTACACCACCCACTATTTGAAGTTTTGTGACTTTTCATGTGAATATGTTAGCCTTAAGGTTATCGATAAGCTAATGTGCTCCAAAACAATAACAAAATTCGCATTTAGAAGATATATGAAGTCTCTCTCTACCACCAATACGGATCAACAATTGACTTCCTGTTTCAGTGGAAATTACGTCAACACATTGAATAACGCTACACATTTCAAGGCACTTTACGAGGACTTTAATTATCTTTTTCACAGTGTAAAACCCACCTGTATATTAATACAAACATCCATTTTATTCACATTTATTCAGTGGTCAATCAAAGGTGATGACTTTAAGGAGAGCTCTTCCAATCTCTCCACATCTCCACTGTCTACATTTCATCTCCAGCCTGTGGAAAAAGAGTGCTGCAGCACTGCCAGAAGATACAGGAGGGGGGGGGGGGGGGGGGGGGGGGGTGTAAGGTTTCCCACAGTGAAAAGCACTCTGCACAAGGTCACGGTGTGTATGTGCCTGTGAGCCGGATCACTGCCCTGAGGGCTGATCTGCTATGATGGCAATCATGCAACTGTTGACAAGCATAGTCAGATTATTTAGCATAATGCATTGTGTGCATTATGTGAGGCACTGCTACATATGCTAGCACTGAAGTAAAAAATCTGGTAAAACATCTGTTGCTCTACATTGCAGTGCATCACGCCAACCACAGACCTCTGTTCCACACACTGGGAATAACATAAATCTCAGAGACACTCATTTTGTCTTCGTAAACATCCAGGAAGGAGGTGGAGGGAGTAATAAGTGCAACATGTTTTTCTACAAATGCTTCTTTCCGCAAGCACTGGCCTTGTGCTAAGCTTAACATTTGGTGTTGAAATTTAGGAAGGCTGTTCTCAACCTCATGGTGTCTCTCACATGGTAATCCTTAACTCGTTTAAGCTCATACTGGATTTTTCCAATTTCCTTTCCCATAGCTGTCCTTAGAGTTCAACTGAGAACTTTTTTAGTCTGTTCCAAAGGGTTGTTTGTGGCAGACAGACAAAGAAAAAAAAAAACCTGGACAATTTAATTATTGTAAAATTGGTTAAAAATGCACTGTAACAATAAAACTGAGTATGAATGCATGTGCTGTTCGACAATCCTAAGAATATTTTATTTATTAAATAATGAGATGTCGTACTTTTTAATCTGTTACTAGTTATGTTTAAGGTTGTGAAACATCTGCAAAATAAATCAGTCCCAATAAACAGTCGTTCCTTCACAGGCCTCCTTTTTTCCCCCTCTCTCTTATAGTTAATAAGACAAATAAAACACAGCTTGTCAAGTTACTAACAAGGCACAAAGCATAAAGCAAGTCCTGAAAACTTAAAGTTACAGCTTTGCTTCTGATTGTTACAAAGCACTCACACTGGAGACTACTTCCAAAAATGCCAAATAAAGATCGTCACACAAAACTTCACCATATCAACAATCACAAATGTTTATTTATCTGTTTATGTAGAACGTCCCCCATATACAGTCCCCTCCATAAGTATTGGAACAGCAAGGCCGATTCTTTTGGGTTTTTTTCTATACACACACACGGGCAGCAAGAAACACTTATCAGTTACATGCTCCAATATTTTTGATCACCTTGAAAAATGGGTGGGTTGAAACAAAAGCTGCCATTTTCAAAGTTGTTTAACAGGTCTAGATGTAAATATGAGGAAATGAAAGCTGAAATTCTGATCTATTGTCTCATACATCTTTTGATCTCAAACCTAAATGCCTTTGGTGTATAGCAAAAACAAAACAAAACAAGAACTGGCTTTGCTGTTCCAATACTTTCGGAGGGGACTGTAAGTCCTTGTGTAAGTTGTACTATAGAAGTGATAACGTTAGAACGAGCACATTAATATAAACGTTGCAGGCGAAACTACGGTCAGAGCTGCTGTTATAGGAAATTAATCAACACCTTCAATCTCAATCACATTTGAGATTTCAACAGTGTTTTGGTATAAACTTCGAAACGCTCTGCAAGTTGAACTTTATAATATAATACAAGCTTTTTCCATCGGATTAGTCTTTGCTCTGCAGAGTGTGAGGTAAATTTTATAAACCTACTTTTGTAAGTGAAAATGTCTACACTATGCAGCCTGCCAATTCTAAAACAACACATCTACAGTAAAAACACATGCACATATCACACTTTAATGTGCGAAAGGACGAAATCCAAAAGCGTATTTTATGTGGGAGAAGTTGCCTGGTATCAAATAAAGATGAAATTATTATTGTGGTGTCATGCACTGTTTAGTAAAGATGTGCATCATATAACTGGGATCAAGCATCCAGGTTTAGCTGAGCTCTCCATGTTCTTACTAGCAGGGAATAACAACAGGATCTTTTTTTGAGGCTGAATTGCAAATGAAGTTCTACTGGGTACCCTATGTAGTGAGGATACAGAGTGAACAGAAAGCCATTTGGGGATCATCCTAACTATATAAACCTGAGAAATGCAAAAAGAGCTAATTAACAGTAACAAGAAATAACGCTGTGAAGAAATAAATTAAAACCAAAGTGAGATATTAAAAATTAAGACAACTATTTTATGTGAAATTGTCGCTGTTTACACGGCACATCAAAGTATCATGCTTTTGAATACTAAATCCTCAAACTATTTTTTGCCCCCGTTTTTAAAGGACATTTACAGCGGTAATCCACAATCAAATATGTTTTAAGAGCAAGCTAACTAGCTAACATTGGTCTGGCCCACATTACTAAGCACACACACAATATGATGTTAGCAAACATTATTCAAATAGTTTGATTAAACAGTGATTATTCTCATTTATGTTATTTGATAAAATACTTATACAGTTCTGACCTTTATTTCAGTGCAGGAACAAATCTTACATTTTAATTTTCTTTTTGGGCTTTCTGCTTTACAGACTGAGAGAAAAGGGGAAACTTAGCTAGGCACTCCTAAGCAAATTAGCGCTAGCTAGCCACCATAACAAAATTACCTCAGAACAAGAAAAGATTATTGTGGAAAAAAGGTCTGTTTTTTTCTGTGAAGTAGGTTTGGTCTTCCTAAATTTGATGTTAGGCAAAGCTACAATGTTTAACAGAGACAGTGGACAGAAAACCCTGCAGGAGCAAACAGAAAGGCTAATCTTTGTTTACAAGCTCAATATTGAATGACTTCTTGGCAGTGTTTACTATATGTCATCGATATACTTTCCTTTTCTTTTTGTTTACTTAAGATGGTTAAATGTGCTGGATGCTAAATGGAAAGGTGAATGCTCTCTCTTTTTGTTACTCATGTATTTTTTATGTCGTGTTTATATTTTGAGAATAAAAATCGATATCATGATATTAATAATCTGTTTGTATTCTTCTGTAGCCTATTGATCTATAATACACTCTAAAAATCTGGCGGTGTGTACATTTTCAGGACATTTAGCAATTAATAAAGGATTTTACACAGTTTACACACACACACACACACGCACATACATAGTTGCATATATATATATATATATATATATATATATATATATATATATATATATATATATATATATATATATTTCCCCTCAGTCTGTGTACTGAACTAAAGAACTCACACTTCATGTGTGTAAAGTGTGTTCAAGAGCTTTACAGTATTGTGTATACAGTAGAGCCCAGCTGTGTTTAAAGGAAGATGAGGGCAGATATACCGATGCTATGTTTGGAATTTTAAAGTAGTTCTTCTCATGTGACACACACAAATATTCTGATGACTTCAGTGCAGTATACTGTAAAAAGATTTTGCAAGCCTGAGAGAGTGAGAGTTATATACCTCTGTCTGAGCATGTGTGTCCGAGACATGAGCACTACTAAGTCATCTGCTAACAGTTTAGAATCGATGGTGTTTCTGCCATCAAGGCCATTGTGTGTGTATCTGCAAAAGTGGATGACTAGGTGTGATCATATCAACATTAATGAATAAAGTTACAAAAAATGCACACAAATGCATACACCCGCAATAGTTTTTCACTTACTATTTCAGTTTCAAGGGCAGACACTGGAGACTCCTTCCGTAAATCTTAAATAAATGTCTCTTCACAGAAAACATTTTTTTTTTAATTCTGTATGTTAGGTGTTTGCCATACAAGTCCCTGTGAATTAACCGTTGTTCATAAAAATGGAAAGTATTAGCACAAGCACAGTAACATAAAACTGTGATCTGCTCACAGCCAACACGACTGTCAGAGCTGGAACAGCTGTTATAGAAAATCCATCAACAATTTCTGACCAATCAGAATACAGAATTCAGCAGTGCAGTGATATAAGTAATATTTATGAAAGATCTGATAAACTACTTTCAAATTTTTATTTTAAGCTCACATTCTGAGAAATAAGGAAACATCCAATTGTCGGAAGTTTGCTGATATAATACATGCCATTTCTTTTTACACCTTTCTTAAAACAGCAAGTTTGACAAGTTGCTAACAGTTAATCAAATGATATGGCGTTTAGGAGTTCTCTAGAAATAGGTACAACGGTTAGAGTGCATGTGGAAAGGTGTGTGCTGGCATGCAGCATCT
This sequence comes from Ictalurus punctatus, assembly GCF_001660625.3. Lineage (NCBI taxonomy): Eukaryota > Metazoa > Chordata > Actinopteri > Siluriformes > Ictaluridae > Ictalurus > Ictalurus punctatus. The sequence goes on along the minus strand of NC_030424.2, from coordinate 23,846,333 downwards.
CGTGTCTAAAATCAGCAGTCCAGCAGTCAAGATGTTGATCACTACAATCTCAAAATTAACACTCCCTCTGCACAAAAAAATGCCTCACACCCAGTTAGTCATATGTTGTTCATATTTTCACATCTGCCACAACTCAAAAATCCCTGCTGAATCCACAATGTGATTTGTCAGAAGTTGTTGATTCATTTTCTATAACAGTAGCTCTGACAATACTGTAAGCTGGAATTCAAATCCCAGGTTTATATTAACACAGCAGTTCTAATATGTTGTTGTTTCTATAGTAACAGGGACTTATAAATTCTCAGGGACTTGTATAGCGGATGTGCGACATAATCAACAGCTATTTAATATGTGTTGTTATTTCACAAAGAAAAGGAGACCTTTATTTTATGTTTATGAAAAGAGTCTCTGGACCGTGTCAGTGCTTTCAGAGGTCAAGCTGTTCCAATGCGTGAAAGTCTAAAGACTGAGGATGTTTTTGTCTTATTATCTTTAGGAGGGAGAGGAAAAAAGGAGGCTGGTGTAGGAACAACTGATTATATCTCCTATAACATAAGCGATAACAGGAATATTTTGTTTCACAAACATTCCACAACATTATATGTGACTATAAACAGATAGAAAGTGTGATGTGATGTGCATAAAGAAAGAAAAAAAAATGAGCATTGACAAACTGCTGTGGGATACAGAAAAATAAAAAAAACACTTTGGGGGGGGAGTCAGTCCTTAGTGGTTAGAATGTTTCCTCGCACCTGAAGGGTTAGGGGTTCGAATCCCGTGTCCGCCCTGTATGTGCGGAGTTTTCATGTTCTCCCCGTGCTTCGGGGGTTTCCTCCGTGTACTCCGGTTTCCTCCCCCAGTCCAAAGACATGCGTTGTAAGCTGACTGGCATATAAAAATTGTCTTTAGTTTGTGAATGTATGTGCGATTATGCCCTACGATGGGTTGGTACCCTGTCCAGGGTGTCCCCTCCCTTGTGCCCCGAGTTCCCTGGTGTAGGTTCCAGGCTCCCCCACGACCCTGTGTAGGATCAATGGTATGGAAAATGGATGGATGGAACTTCACAGTGGTAATGGGATCACACCACCTTGTCATTGGTTATTTTCCTATAACATCAATGTCTTTTTATGTTTTATCCCTTTCTGAAAAGTCCTTACTGTAAATACAGTAATAAAACAATGAATGGATATCTATTACAAACTGTGAACTTTTATTGTGATTGTTGCAGCCAAAAATGCTTGATTTTTCTGCAGCTTTTTTTTTTTTTAATTCAAAACTTTTGAAAATGACTTGAATTGGTGAAATTGCAATTGGATGAAATAGTTTTTAAGTCTATTGCAGTAATGTTTGGTGGTAAATGAGACCTTTTAGCTGTACTCATGTTTGAAGTACGTGAATCGAAGAGGGCTTTGGCTGATTGCGCGTTATGATGACATCACATGATATGTCTTGGCCCAAATTTGAAGAAAATCTGTGGCAATTTTGAAAAATTGCAAGCTCCTCCAAATATTACAGAGTTTGCTTGATTTTGCGTTCATTTCTGCGATCGAAAAATCCTGGAGGGACTGAGTTTTCATTATTAATACAGGGTTAATCACTCATCTCCAGATTTACCTTAAACACAACATAATCTCAACATTTCCTTCTCGATCTTTACTAATAACATTTTCCCTCCGCGACTAGACATGAAGATTAGACTCTTCATACTTTGATTCACTTTTAGAACCAGTCCTTAACCAACATGGAAATGATCACTAGCTAGAAAGCCCCATCCTTTTCCTCCTGGTCTGTGTAAAAGCAAACATTTCATAAATTACAAGTTGCATGCCAGTAGGATTTAGGCCTGTGATTCACAGTACAATGAACACACTCATTTTGAGTGGGAAGCGCTGCCAGTTATTCGCAAGCTTCATCACACTTTAACCAGTTTCCCAGCAACGTCTAAAATATCATACACCAGCTTGACATTGTCTCGAACATTCATATTATAGTTTATCATTGTTCATTTCGACATTATAGAGAGCATTTGCTCTGAATGTGACTATTATAAACTGTCCTTTCTTTCTCTGCAAGGTCCATGGGAAGGTTTAATGTTTGTCAGGTCAACCCTGGAGGAGATTTGAGAATCTGGAATTTATATTCTCAGTCCTCTTGCTAGCAAATGAGTCACAAACCCATTATAAATGGGTTTCTCAGTAATGACTGGAGTGCATTGACCCTCACAAACACAGGAAGGTAGATGATAAACACGGATCTGAGCACGTCTGCTTTGCAAAGGAAAAGTGAGAGCAAGAAGGAGAAAGCAAGTAAGTATTAATATTAGTATGAGAAATCGTGTCTATGTTTGAACATGTTTAATCCATTTCACACGCTCATGCTCTCGGCATTTTCCGATTTGGTGCCATCGGTAAATGTTGGCATGTGGGATCACAGCAGTGCATGTGTTATGTGCGTGATACACTCCCACAAATTATGATCACAGAGCTAGTCACTGGCAAGGACTTCATTCATGTCCACTGGGCCATATCCAATACACACACAGCGAAGTGTGGCCTCAGTCAGCTCTCCTCTTGCAGCACCAAAGCCATACTTGGCATGACTCTGGACTCCAATTAACATAATTGTATTTATTAGTGTAAGCCAAGTGGTCAAGCTTGAAGCAGGGCAAGCACCCATTAGTTTTTGTTCTATAACCTTCACAAATAAATCAGCAACATTTCCAACATATAAACAGAATTATGGGAATTCCAAAGCGAGAGCTAATATTATTGACATTCCCATATCAGTGTGAAAGCCAAAGCTGAACAAGGTTCTAAAATGTTATTTTTTTAGTGGGAGTCTACACTCACCATCCACTTTATTAGGAACACCTGTACATGTGTATATTCATGCCCAAATCATGCAGATACAGGTTAAGAGCTTCAGTTATTGGTCACATCAAACATAAGAATGAAGAAAACATATGATCTCTGTGACTTTAACCGTGGCATGGATGTTGGTACCAGATGGGCTGGTTTAAGTATTTCGAAAACTGCTGATCTCCTGGGATTTTAACACAAAACAGTCTCTAGCGTTTACACAGAATAGTGCAAAAAACAAAAAACATAGAGAGAGCAACAGTTCTGTGGGTGGAATCTCCTCGTTGATAAGCAAGGTCAGAGGAAACTGGCCAGATTGGATCGAGCTGCCAGGAAGGATATAGTCATTCAAATAATCACTCTTTACAACCATTGTGAGCAGAAAAGCATCTCAGCATGCACAAAACATCAAACCTTGAGGCGGATGACCTTCAACAGCGGAAGACATCAGGTTCCACTTCAGTCAGCCAAGAACAGGAATCCGAGGCTATCAAGGGCACAGACTCATCGAAACTGGACAGTTGAAGACTGGAAAAAGACTGATTGAGTTTGGGTGAGCCTGTGCCAGTGTAGAAGTGTTCCTAATAAAGTGGGTGGTGAGTTTATAAAACACATAAAAGTGATTTTTATCCTGAAAATCATATCTATGTATTTTAATGAATTATGTATGTTAATGAGTTATATAGGGCATTTTCCTGCCTCTGGAGTGGAGTGCTTGCCAATTTGAAAATAGTTCAACACCCCCACCCCCCCCAAAAAAAAAATAAAGCTTCTTCAACTAAAGCTACAAACAAGGAGCTCAGATTCTCTGAATATTTTGCCTCCAAATCAACATTGAAAACAACCTCCTCATCGGCAGAATTAAACCAATCATTCAGTAGGTTTACTTAGACAACAATAATCCAATCTTAACCCGATTAAGACAATACTCTGATTAAGAAACTACCATGTAAACAGAGATTATCGATGACCTTAATCCGATTAAAGTCATACTTGAAGTAAACACAAATCGAATTAAGAAATGTGGAGTATTCCTGTTTTAGTCACGTTATCGACGTGCATTACAGACATGTACACACCTTAATCACACTATTAACGTCGTGTGGGAGTTTTCACCACATTTTGTGATAGGACACATACACACATGGCAGCGCTCAACCGTTTGACAGCAAACAAGAGAGCACACTGCGTCTGAAACCGCGTACTTACCTACTAAATAGTAGGCGAGATGCATGTATTTCAGCTACCATATAGTAGGTAAGTACACGGTTTCGGACACAGCTCACGGCTTCAAGCAGTCATCTCTTTGCACGTATAGCATGACAAATAATTAACTGTATTTGAATCCTACGTAAAATTAAAAATGAAACACCCAAAACTGTATACAGTACCATAACGAAGACCAACTGTATGTCGATACGTGAAATTCTGGAGGGAAGGTCGGACGGCGTGGCGCGGTGACGTAATGACGTGTGCTGTTAATCGCTCTATGTTCTAGAACATGTAAAACAGGAACATGAATGGAATATTCTAAAAGCGACTCATGTAAACACCTTAATCACAATATTGTCTTATTCAGAATAAGGTCAATAATTAGATTACTGCTGTCCATGTAAATGTAGTCAGTGATTATAATCTTTATAACTGAATAATAATATACCGAATCTAGATTGCAAGCTAGGCTGGTATCTAGTACTAGCTAAGAGTGTTGTTATGGAGTGTGTTTTTTTTTCCACATCAGCAAAAAAATTTTATTTGCTACAGCTACCACTTCTTCAGTGTTTAAAAAATAAATAAATAAATAAAATATTGATATTAATAAGAAAACAGATGCAGCTTGTCATGTTGCAGAGAAACCACAAAGCACTTCACTCTGAAGACTTTCCTATGTCTGAAAACTTAGTTATAGTTTTACTTCTGGCTGTTACAAAGCACTGATTCTGGAGACTCCTTCCAAAAATGCTAACGAAATGTCTCCTTACAGAAAACTTCACCATATCAACCATTATATACATTGTGTTTGTTTATGTGGAGCATCCACCATACAAGTCCCTGTCTAAGAATCCAGTATAAAAACAACATATTAGAATTAGTGCTGTGGTATAAAATGGAATAATCTACTATTTACAATGATAGTACACAGTCTGTGATGCACTATGTGAGTTATTCAAATAAACCTTTTGCGTGAAGTGTGTGATTTTGAATAGCATGTAAAAATATGTAAAAATTTGTGTCACTGCTGAACTGAAGAAACTGCACAAACTACAGATGTCACATGTGTCCTTGTAGTCTAAAAACCAACAAAGCCAGGAAAACATAGGCTCTATATGTGACCTGATAAGCGTATTAGATACACAGACATGCAGAAATTATAACATGTTCAGTTATACAGTGATGCTTGGCTCTTTCATGAACATTATAATAAATATCATTATGCACAGACTGAAAATAGTGTAGATCAGGAGGGTTAGCTTAATACTTTCCATGATTTAACAATCATCATCACCTAATGACCGAGCCGCTGAGTGTAGTCCATCACTTTCTAAGTTAAATCAAGCAAAAACAAAACAGGAGGTGTTACTTAGCGGGTATACAGAGAATTATGACATGGTTAATGGAAAGTATTTCATTTTCAACATTGCAATATGACTGAAAATAACAACTTGGCTATATCTGAGACATTCAGCTGAACTTTATTGTGATGTGCCACTTCAACTAATGCTACATAAAAGCTACAAAAAAAGGATATTTTGCCTCCAAATCGACACTGAAAGCAACCTCCACGCATTTTCCATGATTTAACAATCATCGACTAATGACCAAACACGCCCTGAGTTAGTTTGGGTGTGTTCAGGCAAGGTAAGAAAAATTCTCAATGCTATAGGTCAACACTAGCGGAATTCTAGACGAATCCAGTACACACGGCACACCCATAAAAAGTCTAAACCAGAACCTGTTCTTACAAAAACAACATAGAAACATACGCATATCTCAATTACTCAACAAATAACTTTTTTTATTACCAAAGGTGACAACACAGCCATTAAAACATTACTCTACAATTATTAATAATATTGTAAATTTCTTAGCACAAGCCAATGGCACTAGCATCAGTTTAATTCTGCGAGTGGGGGGGTGTTGTTGTTTTTTGTCCCATGTATTCATTATTATTTCTTATAGGATTAAATTTACTTTGTATTTCCAAAGAAGATCTGCTATTGTCTGAGTTCTTGATCAGTGATGAAGCATGTGGATCATGTACATCTGTATAGGAAAGCAGAACAGTAATCGACATTGCAGGAATGAGAAAATCATGTTTTCCCATACTAACATCATAACGTGTTCACATACTGAAGCCGACAACTGCTAATTTCTCAAAAATGGATGCTTTCTCCCTTTAGTGGTTAAAAACACATTCACAACACAGTCACAGCTATGACCCACAAACATGACGCAGCTGAGGTTTATGGACAAAGCAGACTTGAACGTGACAATGCTAGCCAATGTTTCTCACCCTCACGATGGCACGAAGAGTGCAAACACATCCTACAATGGGCCGAAGAGGCCCTGAGCAGCTGCATCCTAGCACTTTCCATCAGGATGGCACGCATAACTAATCGGCCATGAAGTGCATGTGTACAGACAGTTTCACTTTTCCAGCTATATCGAACATGCCACAGAGACCCACATCTACCTGGAAGGACATTTATCACTCAGGGGGTGGAATGGCAGGCTAAGAGTAAAAAAAAAGATGCAAAGCTTTGCAAAAAATAACAACACTGCCCTCTTTTTTTTTTTTTTTTGGTGAAACCGAGACATGGCTTTCATTTTGGGAAAGGGAGAATGTATCAACCACAGGCCAGCCATTTTCTTTAGAAGCATCACAAGGTCTGTTTCCCTTGTGCACTAGTGTTCTCACTGAAAGAGGGTCGACGTAAAGATTTCCATTCCTATGCAATGCCAGAATTAGCTTGCAGAGAAGGAGGAAAGTTTAAATAAAACAAAACCTCTCGAAGGAAGTACAACCCACTCAGAGCTTGCTCTCTACACAAAACCGGTGGATTTAGGATCACTTGATATAAATAGATAAACCAATTCAAACAATGTTATGCGTGTAGGCAAGCACAATGAGGCGGGGGGGGGGTTGGTCACAAGGGTCCTTGTGGATGGTTATTTGTATGCGTGAAACATTTAAGGGGTCCAAACACCCATTTCAGGTGCTACACCAAGGCTACAACATTATTATTATTAAACAATTACAAAACAATAAGAAAAGCACTTTTCCCTAACTGGTTGTGCTGTATTGTTACTAACTGGTGACCTATGGCTGTTAAAAGTGGGGTCTGAAGCAGGTCTGTGCAGAAATCACAACCTACATCTATCACAATGATTATGCAAATAAATATAGTCAAATGGAATCAAATGACTAAGTTCTCTCAGATATAAAGGTACGAAACTGTACATGTCTTTGTCTATGGGGTTGTATGTTTTACCTGGGAAGGTGCATGTGCTGGACCTTTAATTAGGTTTTAAAGTAAGTGGTCTAATTATGTATCTTATATTATTTTTTAACCCTTTGTGTTTGTGCATTGTGTTGCCATATGGCAACAATTAATTTATGCCCACTTATATATATATATATATATATATATATATATATATATATATATATATATATATATATATATATATATATAGGAATCCTTTATACACATACTGTACAAAAGGTCTAGCCTTGATGGGACCACTACAAAGCCAAGGAAAAGTACAATTTGGTACCTTTATGTCTAAGAGTGTACAGTATCAGTAAATGTGCCTAATAATGAAATAGGTGGATTATATTCATGAGGGGTAACATTTGTGTGTTGTTGTTTTTTTATACAGTTAAAGGCTGCAGAAAGTTTGGTCTAAGTATTCATGCATCCTAACTGATCATATGTTCTTTCTTTCTTTACTTACCTTAAGCTGGAAAGGGTGGATTTCATTAAGGGAATGTCTTCTGAGCTTTTTGGTTAGAGTCTTCAGCATGCTGGCGATCCCGATTTCTTTTCTTTTTTGATTCAAACTTCTCTCTTTACACTTCCATGCTTGGAGTATGGAGTAGACAGTCAGCTCCTGGATCATCTATGAAGTCAGATGATCATCAGTGCTCTAGGTTTTCATCTGCAGGTTTGCAGCAGAGATAGAAAACAACCCCCAAAGAGAAAGCAGAGCCGGTGGAGCACATCAAGCCGGATTGTTCTTCCTGTTTATGGCCTTCAGCAGCAGCCCAGAGAAATGAGCTGGAAACTCCGTTCAGCAGGACATCTTCACCCCGAGATCAGATCAAATCAGATCTGATCTGAAACTTTTGCTGGAGATCTTGTCTGTGCGTGCGTGCGTGCGTGTGCGTGCGTGCGCGTGCGTGTGTGTGTTAATGCAAAGACACAAGATCCTTTCAACAACCTTTCCGGATGGCTAAAACGCAAACTCAAAACAAAACTACTTCCGAAAAGTTTAATGCTGCGATCCGTTTTTGCTCTGATCCCACACGCTCTCCATACGTCCCGCCTCACACACTCCCTCACGCACGCGCGCATGCATGCATGCATACACGCATATACACACACGCGCGCGCGCGCGCGCGCACACACGCAGAAGCGCTTACGGGAGAACTACACATCCACACACGCTACTTTTCTCCAGCTCATCCGTTCCTGCGTTCCTATTGGTTCCTGGCGCAGTGACGTAACCGTGTTGTTTTCTTAAAGGGCTCATAAGAACTTCCCAACCCGGATAGTATAATGGGGAGGCTTCTTAAAGGAAAAGTGCAACCTGGACTACAGTATTTGTGACGTGTTTAATAATTCTGGTGCTAATTTGTTGGTGGCTGTATTTACACTATACGGCCAAAAGTATGTGGACACCTGACCATGTGGGTCTTCCCGGAAAAAGTTGGAAGAACACGGTTGTACAGGACAGTGGTCACTAGGGCTATGTAATATATATCGACATACAGAAGTATCGTGATATGATATGATATATTTGTCATATCGCCCAGACCTAGTGGCCACCAACACTCTTCCTTGAGATATACTTTCCTGCAGGTTTCATCGCCAACCAAAATATAACACACACCTGTTGTAGTTGATCTAGAAATTCTTAAGGCAATGATTACGTGGTCAGGTGGGCGCGATTATGGTTGGAGCTAAAAACATCAGGAAGGTAGATCAGGAACAGAGATGATGACCACTGGTATAGGATGTCTTTGTATGCTGTAGCTTTATGATTTCCCTTCACTGGAGCTAAAGCTCAAACATGTTCCAGCATGACAACATGAGGTCCATGAAGATATTGTTTGAGAAGGTTGGTATGGAAGAACTCGAGTGGCCTGCACAGAGCCCTGACCTCAACCCCACTGATGAACGCCTTTGAAACGCTGACTGCTGACTGCACACCAGGCCTCCTCGCCAAACCATCAGTGCCTGGGTCAGAGTGCAGAAGGTCAGCCATGATACAGCGCCCCTGGAGCAGAGAGAGTTAAGGGCCTTGCTCAAGAGCCCAACAGCGGCAGCTTGGCAGTGCTGGGACTTGAACCCCCGACTTTCCAATCAGTAACCCAGAGCCTTAACCATCAAGCCACCACTGCCCCGTAAAAGGTCTGATTTCACTGTTAGCTCCTGAACACATAACAACTACAGCTTCTTTTCTCACTGACCATTTTCCAGAGACATCAAATGTCATGTTACTGTGAAATCAGTAGTAGACAGTAAATGCTGGATTCCAATTTCAAAAATTCAATTCTCTATGATGGAGTTGTGCTGAGAAATGGCAGAGACTCGGCTAGCAAATCGGTTTGTGAACTACAACATGACTTGGCGGTATTACCATGAAATTTTGAATCTTTGGAATCTGATCTATTTCAGCAGAGTGTACATATGAGGAGGTGAGAGAGCTGGACAGATTAAAGAACTAAAGAGCAACTCTATCACTCTTGAAGCGAGGACTAATGCTGCAATCCATTGTACTTGGGTAAAACCCAACATCCCATTGGGAAAAGTGCAATGGAATGAACATTCATCTCAGAATTCCAAGTTGTGAACGTCTTTTTCTGTTGCCAAAACAATAGGGTGGTGAACATTTCCCTTTGCATCATTTAATACTCAATAAAACTTGATTTGATTTGATATGTATCTTTTGTCTTGTGAAAAGGTGTTTTAACAGCTTTGTAAGGGTAGATTTTTAACATAATTCCATTGATTTCAACCCAATTTCACTAACATGATTAGACCATTGTGACGAAGATGAACAAGACACAGCAGTTGACTTATTTTATACATTGTTTCTAATCAGTAATTGAACAGAAATAATTCAGGTAGATCTTCTGAGACTGGCAATACAAATATGACCTTGCTTTGGGCATCCATGTTTTTCCAAGTGGAAACACTGGAATGCAAAACTCTGGAAAATTGACTTGGAGTACTTGGATTGCAGCATATTTCCCACCAGAACCACTAGTGATATTGTGATATCATGGGTAATGTAGGAAACTGTTAACTACAGTGAAAATAGCCCAACATGTCAATGATGCATGAGATTTAACAAAAAGTCATCTCAGAATTTCCTTACAAAATTAATTATGTTAATTATAAAGATTAAAAACATAAAGCAAGTAGTTCCTTGTGGAGTTTTCCTTTAAAAGTACAGAAATGATGGCTGACACGTGTATGTTGGGGTGTGTATAATACAGGTGCTTTTACCTCCAGTGGCCACTTTATTATGAATACGTACCTACTACATACTGTAGGTCAGGTGTATCCATTCTTATACGCACAGGGCTGGTGTGGCTGCAAGTTTTCATTCCAACAAAGCAAGAGCCACACCTAGTAGACTGAAGACCAAGCTCAACCAATTAAACAGATCAGAATTAGGTGTGGCTCCTGCTTGGTGGTAATGAAAACCTGCAGCCACACCAGTCGTTTGCAGATAAGATTGAACACAACTGATCTATGTGGATTTTGTGTACAAAAAAATTTTTTTTAAAAATATCTTAACCCAAGCCAGGCATCAATATCTCATTTTTCTATGTTTCTTTGATGACAAGGGTTGCATTTTGCTCTTAAATTAGTAACAGGTTTGCATTTTTAGCATGCTAATGGCATTAGGACATTAAGAACATTCTAGTGAAATTAATATTTTTGAAATGAATCATTTACTTTCAATCTGGGTAACAAGTCAGAGAACTTTCCATGACCTTTAGGAAATTCAGGAGATGGATGTCCTTTTGAACTGTGACTTGTGACATTTCATGGGGGTGAATGTGTTCTGGTAGCAAGGTAGAGTTCATAAACGTGTAATGGATGACACATGGAAATTGAGTGATTGATTGATTCAAGTGTGAGATGTTAAATAATTCCACACCTTAGTGTAAAAATACTATGCTTGATTGAAGTACTTTAATGATTATATTTCAAAGTAGAGTGCAGTGGACTGGGACAGGCAAAATACGGTGCCTGTCGTATTTAGCCATAGGTAGGTTGTATTAATGTTATGAGTTATATATCTGAGGCAATACATAGGATCTTGTGAAAGTTACTGTTTAAGGATGCTTAAAATGTCTTTAACCTTTATTTTACATACATGTCTGTAAATCAAATCTCAGTGGGACACAAATGGCACACCGATTGTGAAATCACCCAACTAAAGTTAGTACCTATATGGTACACTTGGTGCCAATGGGTTATTTAGAATGAGGCCATATGAAAACCATGACATCATTGTGAACCAAAAGGTTATTTATGGAAAGCAAAATGGTTGGCATCGCTTTATCTCCATCTGTCTTTTTAGTGAGGAAATAATATCTCTGAAGCTGCCATTTTAAACTATTAAAAATGAATTAGGTTGAATAATAAATTGTGCATTAATTATCTTAACATATTTACCCTTATGAAGAATGTAAGGGCTTTGCATTCAATGTCAAATGTCAATAGTGTATTGGAAGATATAGAGAAATAGCACTTAAACAAAAAATGTGTGGAATATAAAATGCTTTTCTACAGATCCTGACCTACTAATTAGCTCCATAGGTTTGGTGATTTTCAACAGATTCTATGTCAGTTTAATCTCAACTGTGCTGAAACTGAGAAACTTGGGTGAATCTGATGTAAAAGGAATTGTGCAGCGAAAATGTACTAACATCTCCACTAGAGGGCGGTGTGGGTCCAAATAATTACACACACACTAAAGCAATAGTTCTCAAATTGTAGTCTGGGGACCACCAAGGGTTCATGATAATAATGATCTTACTGGCAGGTCATGTTACTGACCTGTTGCCAATTAACATTATTAGTTGCAAAATATTCCTCAAGCTGTTTATTTTTAGTAACACTTACTTTCCCAACCTTTTGTTGCCCCATCCCAACTTTTATGAGATGTGTTGTGGCCATCAAATTCAAAATTACCTTATTTTTTCTTAAAATGGTATATTTCCTCAGTTTAAACATTTGATATGTTTTCTATGTTCTATTGTGAATAACATATGGGTTTATGAAATTTGCAAATCACTGCATTCTGTTTGCATTTACATTTTACACAGCATCCCAACTTTTTTGGAATTGGAGTTGTACAACACTAGTGAAAACTCCTACACCATTATCAAAGTTATGTTTATTGCTGTTTGACTGGTAATTAGATTTGAATTTATTAAATGCAAACATCAACTCAAAATCAAGTTAGCCTATATGTAATGTTAACTTGAATCTGAAGTTTTGTGTCTGTGGAAAGCAATAAAAAGTTCTATAATGGCAAAAAAGCCAAAATGTTTACATAATGACCTTTTATATAAGCAAATATCCATCCATCCATTTTCTGTACCACTTATCCTACACAGAGTCAGAGGGGAGCCTGGAGCCTATTCCAGGGAACTTGGGGCACAAGGCAGGGGACACCCTGGACAGGGTGCCAATCCATCGTAGGGTGCAATCACACACCCATTCACACACTATGAACAAATCTGGAAATACCAATCAGCCTACAACACATGTCTTTGCTCTGGGGGAGGAAACCGGCATACCCCCAAAGCACGGGGAGAACATGCAAACTCCATGCAGACAGGGTGGAGTCAGGATTCAAACTCCCAACCCAAAGCCACTGTGCCCCCCATACTCTACATTTTACAACATCTCAACAAGCTTAATTTGAGCTTAATATTATAAGGTTCTATCTGTGTTAAGTATGAATAACAGGTAGAACCTTAATACGAAGTCACAACAGACCTCATTTCAACAGTTTTGATCAAAAGCATGAACTACCACCAGATGGCGCTGTGTGACTTTCAAGTACACTGTGAACTACCAGTAACCAATAAAGGGTTCACTTTAACCACAATTTCCAAATTAGAAAACATAAACGTCTGTACATATTTGTTTATGCACAGCTTAAGTGATGACTCGGTTCACACTGTGGCTGATTTGTGTATTCAGTGGCAATTATTCTGTACAGTCCTGACTCTGAACTAAAAAAAAAAAAAAAAAAAAAAACTCCCTCTCTCTCTCAAAAAAAAGATTTAACATTTGGTTTAATGGCTGTTAAATAATTATCACACTATTATTACAGAATTAAGTCTAATACTCAATTTTTTGGGGGGTTGAAACTTACACAGAAGAAGCCATCGTCTATTTCCATCCTCAGCCTGTATGGATTTGCAATTCAACTGCAATATTAAATCAGATGTTGCGTTATGTGGTCTATGTTCCGAGCTGGAAGGCGATCCATGAATTCACACGGTGATCCATGAATTTTTTGTATTTATTTATTTGGGGTGTTATTTATTTATTTATTTATTATTTATTTAACCATTTCTGTCCTTTTCAGTACATTTGGTACATGTAGTGACACTGTGCTCAATAAAAATGTATCAGATTATAAGGTCTGAGCAAGTGAGGTGGCAGTTAGATTGGCAAACACCATGCTAGATGGTAGACCAACCTCTGCGTACACAGCAGATATAACCCAAAATCCCACAATGTAATTATGTTCTCTGCAAGTTATGAGTTGTACAAGTACTCTAAGGTTCTTACAAGAATCTATATCTCGCAAATTCTTATTCTGTTATTCCACACACCAAAAGCCATCTTCCTCTGTAAGATCAGAAATCTTTTTCACAAGTATCAGCTTGTTTCATGGCAAGTAGGTGGGAGCTTTTTAGCACAAAAAGTGGTACAACACTTCTTTCATCCAAATAAAGTTGCTCAGTCAGTAAGCGGTGTGGAGAGAGACAGAAATATCACACTATCTGTGGAGTCCATGTGAATGTTTTTGCTCCAGGCCACCTTAGTTCCAAAGTGGGCAAAAATAAACTGATGACATAATATAAAGTGTGACCTTGGTGCCCTTTGTGCGAGCGGAAAACTTTCCTCAGCTTACTGTACTTGTCCTGGCGGCCGATGGCCCTCCAGGTGATCAGAGCCCACGCCACCTACCTCCTCCACTGCCGGTTCACTCTCGCTCCTCCCTGTAGACTCCCTCCCTCTCTCACCCACTGACCCACTGGTGGAAAGCGTGGGCACTGAGCGTTACAGACGCCTCTTTTAGAGTGCCAGATGGCTATTTTTTCCCCCAAACGCTCTAAAAAGAGCATCAGCTTACATAAACCATGATCTGAGAACTGTACAGGATATAAGGCTTGGGTTAGCGAACAGGAAACCAAAGAAAGCTAATTTTAGTATCAGAAGTTGATTTGAATTTTGTTTCAGACTCTCAAGAGATTAAAAGGAGGAACTTTTATTAAATGTGAGAAATATGTGGAAAAAATGTATTTCGTCTTTCACCACGGATTTATCACCTGGTTCTAAATAGCTTGTGGGTATAACTAGTGTTTTAATGAAAAATTGAAATATTTCAAGGACAATCTATATTTTCTGGTCTGCTATGTAACAACAAATCAGGAAGACACTATGCTCCAGTATGACACACACTTACAGAATTGTAAACACACTTGGCAGCATGCATTGCACAAATATCTGGTGTGAACTTTGTAATGCTGTGGTGTATGTGCTGTCTTTAGTAGCACTGGAGCTGCAACAAAACACAGATGACATAATTTTGACCTTGAGAGGTCAACCATAATCCTGATGCAGTAATGGAAGAAAAGAGAGAATAACATGATATCACTCACTGAGGAACTCGATAATGTCTGTTTTAATTTGGTCACACGTTAAACAGCAGTCAATATCAAATGTCGCAATTATACGGCTTGGAAGCGGGTTTGACTGTAGTACGGAAACACAGAGGACAGACCATGTTTATCCTTCCCTGACTAATTCTGTCAATTGACTGTTTAAAAGAGTTGCACTCCATAAAAAGTGATGGGAAATAAATAATCAGACACTTTTGCTTTTGTTATTTAATACACATTAGTTCGAACACATACTTCAGGTTTACACAGATAATGTCTTTTCACTTTATACTTATATAAAGAAACGAAAAAAAAAGTATGTATTCGTACGCATAAATGAAGATATGTTAAACAACACTCAAACAGAGCCATAGCAAAGAGTTAAGATCTTTCTAGCAATACATGCTCCCGTCACTGGAATGGAAATCGACTTATCGGACATTTTTAATCAGTATAAACAAAGGAATTATCACAGCAAGTCTGTTGTAAGATTTCTCAGGACATTGTTGGGATTCTGTTTGTAGAGCAGGTGTGTCCAATCTTATCCGGAAATGGCCGGTGTGGGTGCAGGTTTTCATTCCAACCAAGCAGGAGCCACACCTGATTCCACCTATTTAATCAGTTGATCTTGGCTTTCAATAGACTCAGGTGTGGCTACTGCTTGGTTGGAATGAAAACCTGCACCCACGCTGGCCCTTTCCGGATAAGACTGGACACCCCTGGTGTAGAGCATCGTGACTCTGTGTTTATTTTCATCTCAACCTCTGTGCTTAGCTGCTGGTGAGCAGGGTGATGGGAAAGGGCAGGGGTGTGAGCCCCCTGCTGGGCAAACAATTCACACCTCTCCACAATAACATTGGTACAGAGATAAAATGGACAACACAACGAAAGCGTTTTTGATGGTCAAACACCATATACAACTGCCACAATAAAATGATAATATTTACACACAGAAGGCTAGGTAAAAAATAAAAATCAATACTTATGAAAAATATTCTGCAAATACTTAAAGCCCTGAGTGTCTACTTTCATACGAGTCATTAGCCACTACTGTAGAGTGTGACATCCCAAATACATTCAATGCTGAACATGGGCACCACCAAAACAGGCGGAAATTCCATTTTTTGGTCTCTGGTAAAAAGAGTTAATCATCCCTGTCAGTACTTTCCTATTGGTTCATTAATATGCAAGTGGAAGGTCTATGAACCACAACTAATCATCCCTGGAGGGGTTCTCCACGCAAGATATTTTACAACATAACGATAAGGAAGGTAAGAGAGAAGCCAGCAGTCACACGAAAAGAGTTGCAGGACGACTTGAAAGCAGCAGGAACAACGCTCACACACAGAACTCAGCAATGAACTCCACCGCAATCATTTCTGTCCCTACACCTCACACAAATCTCTTCTTCTAAAAAGAAGACATGCACATTGAATCCAAAATCACTGTTAATATCTTCACATACACCATTTCACCATTCACAATCCGTTGAAGGAACCCGGAGGAAACCCATGCGGAAAATCCACCTAGACAGAAACCTGAGCTCAGGATCAGATTTACAGGTGTGTATCATCCTGTGAGTTAAACTGACTTACATTGTGTATGACAGTTAGTGTCAGTGTGTAGAAAAGAAACAGGAATATACTATATACTGTAATATAATAATGTCCTGACTTCATTTCTACAAATGGTCCTAATGCTACTGTGAGCTGTTTCATGCCAGAATGACAGAGAAACAGAGACATGGAGCCGCTTTCGTATATGTATACCACGTATACGTGGTTTAATGGAGGATAATTGTGCAGGGGGGGTGCAATTTCCTGCAAAACACTGCCACTGCCGCTGCTAGGTAACCAAGCAGCACGATGCAAACAGAAGTGACCAGTTACCTTACCACCAGATTTACAGATTTGAATCAGGAGAGAGTGTGGGCTTTCTAAAGACAGCACTGGATGTCAAGCACAGAGAGAGAGAGAGAGAGAGAGAGAGAGAGAGAGAGAGAGAGAGAGAGAGAGAGAGAGAGAGAGATTGGGGATGGAAGGAGGGCAGGACTACAGAGGAGAGAGAGATGTACTGAATTAGTCATATTCACTAAAAACAGAATAGTAGTTCCTTCTCTCTTTTTTTCTAACATCAAGGCTCAGGCTAATTGGTCAAAACACACCACACACTAGGCAGACTGCTTTCAGTTGCTTGTTTACTCATTCATGTCCCCATTATAAGCTACATTTCAACAGATTGGAAACAATATATTCTATAGACTGATACAGTGCTGTGAAAAAGTATTTGCCCCATACTGATTTCTTCCTGGTTTTTGTGTATATCTCATGCTAAATAGTTTTAGATCTTCAAACGAAATACAACATAAAACAAAGGCCACCTGAGTAAACACACAATACAGTTTGTATTTATTTATTTATTTATTTTAGTCATAGTACTAGTATTATTCATAGTAATAGTAGCAGTATTCATAGTAGTATTACATTAGTACTAATAGTAATACTAGTAGGTGTGGTAAGTCCATTCATATTCTGTGTGCCCTCTTGTGGCTCTCTTCCAGCTAACACCTTTAAAGGTTCTGTTTGTCCATCTGGAAGGAACCAAAGAAGTCTGATAGACAACCCTAGAATACAACACCTTGAGAAATCTTAGACCCCTCAACTATCCAAAGAACCCTTGAAGATCATTTGAGTGTAGGCAGATGAGTAGTGTGCTATGCCTAGATCCAGCTAAGCTAATCTCACCTTTCCCTTGCTTTCTTGCTTTGTTTATCCAGCACTCCTACATTTTATGGTCTATTGACCATTCATCTTCTTCCACTCCTTTTTTTTTCTATGTCTCTCCTTCCTTTCCTCCTCAACATGGTGGATGTCAGAGATCAGAGCACTTACACTCTCTCGATCGATCTCTCTCTCTCTCTCTCTCTCTCTCTCTCTCTCTCTCACACACACACACACACACACACACACACACACACACACATTTTTCTTTCCTCACCTCTCTGTGGGAACACAAGGCAATCCACTCCCACTCCTTCTTGCGTCACGGAACAGAAATGCTTCCCAAAGTGGAGGCCAGATGGGCAAGCGGCGGCGTCACTCCTTTATTTGCCACTGACAAACACGGATTCGTACAGCCTGTAATTCAGGCGCTTCTGTGCAAAAACACATGGATGAATGTTCACTTAAGAGCTGAGAACAACAGGACGTCCATGGTTTTCTGACACGCTGGAGAAGGCCGACTTGTGTGGATACTCTAGAGGAGAGAAAATGCAAGAGAGTTGAACTGATTCATGATGTAGTGTCATATTTCCCAATATTGCACTTCATCTGTTGTAAACTTGGCCTGACTTAACCAGCAGAGCCACTGCAGTCATGACTGAGTCAACTGTATCTGAAATATGGCCTAATCGTGCAATCAAGTTGTCTTTAATAAGCCCTAATTTAATGAGCTCTAATTTAAAAACCTGGTGCATGTGTAGGGCTCAACGAGAGGCCGTGACACCATCATCATTTGGCCCTCTGAATTACCATCTCCATGGCAACATGATGCACTTTGATATGACATCACGGCCAGCTCGAGCACACAAACAGCCTGAGTGGGATTACAGAACCAAGTGTGTGAGAGATGCTTGCCTCCTCATACACATTTCTATTTAGCTGATATTAAGAACAGACCTTAGGGCTCTGGAGCTATTCAAGACAACAGTATAAAAACACATCTATTTATCCATTATTCACCCATTGTCTTGTTTTAAAAAATATGTAATTACATATAAATAAATTAAGACAGTTAAGACCAACATGAAGTTGCTAGGTTTTATTCCCCTGTTTTTATTTCTTAATAGCTTTCCAGAAAAAAAAAAATGTCAAACTCATTATGGATACTAAAGTGGGTTTTTTTTCCATTTCTCCTTTTGTCTATTTTTAAGCTAGACAGGGAATATTTGATATTGCACAAATTATTCTGCTTTCAGATACTTGGACCTTTTTCAGCACTTTGGTTTCCATCACACCAAGTCCTGATGACGTGCTGCTGATGTCAGTGGCAGAGAGAAAGAGGCAGGGTGAACATGGCCTAATTTAGCAGTGTGAATGGGAGAGTGCAGGCCGTGGGTGTTGTGTCTCGGCCTCAGTGACGCAGGCTATTTCACACACTTCCTGCCAGCTGGTGGCACCTTGCGCACTGTCCAACAAATTCATTTCCCGAACACGCTGTGCATGTTTCTGCAGTATCACTTCCCCTCTCTCTTCCCCAACCTCCTTCTTGTCCAATATTAATGGAGTAGGCTTTTTTTTCTTTCTTTATTAATTTATTTATGAGTCAGGGTCTACATCAGCACTACATCTTTCATAATAACAAATAATCCATAGATAATAATAGAGGGCAAATGTTTGAGTAAACATTCTTCTTCTATAATGCATTTTGACGGCATGGTGGCACATCAGGGAGCATTGCTGCTTCACATCTCCACAAGTCAGTATGGAGTATGTTCTCCCCATGTGCACGTGGGATTCCTCCGGGTATTTGGGTTCCTCCCACTTCCCAAAAACATGCTGGTAGGTGGACTGGTGACTTGAACTTGCCCCTAGGTGTGAATGCATGTGCTCATGGCACCCTGTAATGGACTGGTGTTCCATCAAGAGTGTGTTCTCATCTCACACACAGTGTTACTGGAATCCAGCATGACCCTGACCAGGATAAAGCAGTTACTGAAGAAGAAAATGATGATGATGATGATGATGATGATGCATATTTGTGTCATAGTGCGTTTACTATACATCTACTGTGTTGTTTTTGTGTATACTGTATCTCGTACTAAATGGTTTCAGAAATTAAAACAAAATCTAAGATAAAACAAAGGCAACCTAAATAAACACACAATCCAGTTTTTAAATGATAGTTATTTATTGAAGCAAAAAGCTTATCCAATACTAACTGGGCCTGTGTGAAAATGTATTTGCCCCCATTGTTACGAATTCCCCAAATCTATGAAAATGCATTCATAATGGGGTTCAGCTGGACTAGACACAACCAGGCCTGATTACTGCAAAACCTGTTCAATCAAATCAACACTTAAATAGAACTTTTTCAACAGCATGAATTTGGTTAAAAGGTCTTACCCAGTAACACACTATGCTGAAACTGAAAGAAATTCCAGAAATCATGAAGAAGAAGGTGATTGAAATACATCAGACTGGGAAGGGTTACAAAGCTATTTCAAAGGCTCTGGGACTCCAAAGAACCACAGTGAGAGCCATTATCTCCAAATGGAAAAACTCGGCACAGTAGTGAACTTTCCCAGAAGTGACCGACCTTCCAAAATTCCTCCAAGAGCACAGCAACTACTCATCCAGGAAATCACAAAAGAGCCAAGGACAACATCAAAGGACCTACAGGCCTCTCTTGCATCAATAAAGCTCACTGTTCATAACTCCACTATCAGAAAGACACTGGGCAAAAATGGCATCCATGGAAGAGAGGCGTGATGAAAACCACTGCTAACCCAGAAGAACATTAAGGTTCATCTGAATTTTACCAAAACACATCTTGATGATCCTCAAACCTTTTGGGAGAAGGTTCTGTGGACTGATGAGTTGAAAGTGGAACTGTCTGGAAGACAGGGGTCCCGTTACATCTGGCTTTAACCAAACACAGAATTCCACAAAAAGAACATAATACCTATGGTCAAGCATGGTAGTGGAAGTGTGATGGTGTGGGGATGCTTTACTGCTTCAGGGCCTGGGCAACTTGCAAGTATTGAGAGAAACATGAATTCTGTTCTCTACCAGAAAATCCTAAAGGAGAATATCTGGTCTTCAGTCCGTAAATTGACACTCAAGCGTAACTGGATTATTGCGTTGACAGTGATCCATAGCATAGGAGTAAATCCTAGTCCTAGAAGTAAGTGAAACACTGATCTCCAGTTATTGGAAGCGTTTGGTTGCAGTTATTGCTGCTAAAGGTGGCACAACCAGATTTTAAGTTTAGGTTTTTCACATGCATGATAGTTATTGGCTAACTTTTTTTTGCTTCAATAAAAAATTAAATAAATAAAAACTGTGTTGTGTGTTTACTCAGGTGGCCTTTGTTTTATGTTGTATTTCGTTTGAAAATCTAAAATTATTTAGTATGAGATATACACAAAACCAGAAGAAATCAGGATGGGGCAAATTCCTTTTCACAGCACTGTACTTCCTTGGGTGTTTTATAAAATTTCAGAAGGAAGCAAACATAAAATTCATGTGAGGTATTTGTGCCAGACACACATTTTTTTTCATTGGATAAACATTAATTAACATTTGGGGAAAAAAAAAAAAAAAAAAAAAAAAAAAAAAGACAGTAGGCTGCCAGTCAACCTACATGCATGTCTTTGGATTGGGGGAGGAAACCAGAGTACCCGGAGGAAACCCCTGAAAAAAGGGGAGAACATGCAAGCTCAGCACACACAGGGTGGAAGCAGGATTTGAACCCCCAACCAGGGAGGTTCAAGGCAAAACTTCTAAATTGCCAAAAAAAAAAAAAAAAAAAAAAAAAAAAAAAAAGCTTTTTTTTTTTTTATGGGGGGCGGGGGTGGTGGAATAAAATCACTCTTAATGTGAAATCCTACTATCCATCATCAAACAAAGCAAGTAGTATGTTCAGAAAAAAAGCATTTAAATAATAGGTTAAAATAATAATCATTTTACAACCATGTGTTTAACGTAAAATACTACTTATTGCGTTAATTTTATTCGTTTTTTCTTTTCTTTTTTTTTCTTTCTTTACATCAATCATTCGAATCCCGCCTTTCAATTATTGGCCAACAGAATTCTGACAGTCTGTCAAACTGACCAATCAGTGTGCACGCTTTAGCCGTGCCTAGCGTAGCAGGAAGTGATTTTACAATACGGGTAGTAAGGGGGGGGGGCACTGATCCGTATTTACTCATTAACAAGCGTCACAATACGGGTGGGCTGTATAACCCGGAAGTTCAAACATAATTCTCGCGGAAGTTGCTCTACCTGAACTCAATGTGACTTTATCGAAACAATACTGAAAAACCTTGCGTTAAAATGTTTCTCACCGCAGTTAACCGTGAGTAAAAAGAAATGTAACCGCCGCTAATATATGGTTTAAGTTTAAAAATAAATAAATGTGGCGATGTAAGTCGTACGTTATCTAGTTCCAGAGTTGATTAGCAAGCTAGACGAGCAGAGTGTGCTTCATTTTAAAATATCATTATCAATAAAATAAATAATTATTCTAATGTAAAATTCATAATGAGATTTCACTCTGAATATCACCAATTCTCAACTAAATATACTGCTAAGCCCCGCTTTATATTTGTATAGGCTCACGTTGCTCATGTGCATGAAATATCTAGATGTGATGTATTGTGATGCCAGTTATAATAACAGATACTCTTTTATTTTGTTTCCTGAATCTTTTAGTCGCCAAGAGCAAATCTAAGTAAGTCATATCACCCCTTTACAAATTCCAACACTTAAGCAACAATAATGCTGCTTGTGTCTGTCATTTAGTTCTATTGACCTCCTATTATGCATCATGGTGCTACAGACAGACAGGGTTATTGCATCTACACACACAGTACTGGGCAAAAGTTTTAGGCATCCTATTCTTTTTAGTACAAACTTTGTTATATATTTTTTATGTTATGACTTCTACATTATCGAGCCAGTACAAAAAACATTCAATTCCCAAACATTAGTTTTCCAGCACAGAATTAAACGTTACAGAAAAGTGTTTGTATGTCAGTGAAGAAAGGAGCGTATTACGTAAGAGATGCTTTACAGACACAAAACACAATGAAGGCTGCTGGGTTTTGCTGCAAAAATAAGAAGCGAGTGCAACAGTCAAAGTCTCGAGAAGAATCGTGTCTGGTTCTGCAAGCTTATTTCCTTATAAAACTGCGCTAATTGTACTCAAGACTACTATTTTTTGTAAGCAAAGGGTCGATACACTAAATATTGGCTTTGTTGCAATTATTACAGTTTACTGCTCTTTATAGTATTTTTTTAAAATGGAGAAACATTTAATTTCATTATTTTTGAACGCATCTTTGCTCTACAGCATTTCATTGCATGTGCCTAAGACTTTTGCAAGTACTGTGTGTCTTTGTATGTGTGTGTGTGTGTGTGTGTATATATATATATATATATATATATATATATAATCATATAAAAACTCTGAATTTTATGGACGTGTTTGTATTTCAGAACTGTGTTGGTACAGATGATGAGTGCTGCAGGGACAGGTTACTGTTTCAACACCAAGAGAGGACGACTCCGAGAAAAACTGGT
Organism: Ictalurus punctatus; assembly: GCF_001660625.3. NCBI lineage: Eukaryota > Metazoa > Chordata > Actinopteri > Siluriformes > Ictaluridae > Ictalurus > Ictalurus punctatus. The sequence goes on along the minus strand of NC_030424.2, from coordinate 23,823,018 downwards.
GTTGCGTAAACACGACCCTATAGGTACCTTTACAAAAGATATGATACAAATAATAGGTATTGAAAGGAAAACTCCACCGTGAAACACATTCATTATGTTTATATTGAAGTGTTTGTGAGGTGTTTAGTGCTTCTGGGGCTGATTTGTTGGTTGGTGTAGTATTTTTGTTATTCCTGTGAGAAGTTACCGGTTGTTGGTGGCTCTGACGTCACAGGGGGACATTACTAGTGGGGTTAAAATAGCGTTTAATAGGATGACAAAAAAACGTCAGCAAATTCAAACATAAAGGTCAGGTTTGGTTATGTCAATGAAACTGACAAACATCAGCACAGAACAGCATTACAAAATAAATCTTGGACTTTGATTATAATGTTAATTATAAAGATTAATATGCAAGTAGTTCAAGGTGGGTTGTTTTTTCCTTTAAATGGACTATGTTTAATTTAGTGTAATAGTATGAATAAATAAAATGAACAAATTTAGTGTAATAGTAATTATTAGAGACTATGGTACTCTTTTGTCATTAAACATGGCAAAGAATCATTTCACAGTAAGTGGCCTTTTGACTGCTATTACAAATGACAACATTAATTTTTTTTTTACTGATTTAAACCAAAAGCCACAATCCTATGAATTTTCACTATATATCTTGCTCTGAAACGCTCATTGTGTCACCGTATTCAAAAATGAGGTTCTCAGCTGGAAACTAGTGAGTGAAATTGTAGATAAATGGAAGCTCAGGGAGCCAATCAGAGTGCAGCCTTCAACATTCTGAAGCTTGTTGCCAGAAAAGTGTACAAAAGCGATGAGAAACTCTGTAACCACTATGCATTTGTGCAAGGAACCAGAATAAAGATTTTGCCAGAACTTTATTTTATTAACTTCATATTTGCATGTGTTTACTGGTTAACTTTGGCAAGAGTTGTTTCGTGGACATTACAAGTTTTGCTGTTTGCAGTTTATACATTTGAGATATTAGGGATGAAATATAATGAATTATTTATACATTATTATTATTATTATTATTATTATTATTATTAACAACTTCTGTACAGTACGGTCCAACTGTCTTAGGCACCCTGTTTGTTATAGATGTGTATTTAATGACTTCTGCATTAGTGAGTCTGTACAAAGACATTTTGGATTTCCAAACATTACTTTTTGAACAAAAAAATTAAACATTCCAGGAAAATGGTTTTATGTCAGTCAAGAAAATAACATACTACGTTTGAGACTGCTTTTCAACCTGGGAAAAACCCCCATCTCAGACTGTCCAGTACCTCAGACTAGTGATGCATTTTTTTTTTTTTTTAAAGTAAAGGGTCGTCACACCAAATATTGAATTTGTTTAGTTTATTACAGTTCACTGCTCTTTATAGTATTTTTTTTTTTTTAAATGTAGAAACATTTAATTTAATAATTTTTAAGGCATCCTTGCTTTACAGTATTTCTTTGCGCAACACTGCATTTAGTTATTGATTTTTAACTGAACTATGTCAACAGTCAGTCTGTATTTGTATGTGAAATATTTCTGATAAAAAATGGCAGGCAACATTTTCCATCACGGATGAAAAGGATGTTTTAAGAGAGGAATGAGTAATCATACATAGAGGAAAAAAAGCTTAATCTAGGCTGCAGATAGTAAAACTCAACCCACTTGTTTTACAAATGGGTCTGTGAGAGTAACTCTCAATGTCCTTGTTTTTGTTTCTTTTTTTTTTCTTCTTTTTAAAAAAAATCAATATTAGAAATAACGAAGATGGATTTCATGTGCTAATATTCTGAAATGTTACTGCAATTCACATTCAGACAAGCCACATTTAATCCATAAATCATTTAAAAACATGTACAGATTCTTAAATTTTAATATCATTTGAATGCTAATTTTTTCTAAATATCACTTTGTAAAACATTGTACTTAAAAAAAAAAAAAAAAAAAAAAAAAAAAAAAAAAAAAAAAAAATCTCCAGAAGAACTGTGGCTGGTTCTGCAAGATGCTCAGTAAAACTTACCAGTTAATTTCCTTATAAAACCGCACTAATTAGTACTACCTGAGACTGCTAATTTTTTTAAGCAAAGCGTCATCATACCAAATATTGTCTGTTTCATTTATCATTTGTCGCTCTTTATAGTGTGTGTGTGTGTGTGTGTGTGTGTGTGTGTGTGTGTGTACAGAAACATTTAATTTAATTATTTTTGAAGGCATCTTTGCCCTACAGCATTTCTTTGTATGTGCCTAAGACTTTTGCACTGCACTATAAATACACTTCCAATAAAATATGGTCATGTGGAACAGTTCTCATTTCACCAAACCTTTAATAATAATACTTTTTCAATTGACTTCTAGGCCCAATTTGAGAGTATTTTTAATATGATGGTTATTTAAACAAAAACTGTTAAAATATAGGGTGTTCAGGAACTTTTGACTGGTAGTGTAACTGAAAGAGAAACAAGTAAATATTATCAGGAAATGATTTATATTGTTACTGCATATTTAGCTTTCTATTGCTTTTCTTTTTAAATAATGGTGCAGTAGCTGAAATGCAACTTGAGATTTTAAAAATAAATCTGTGCTTTCAAATAATAATAAAAAAGAACATTCTTAATTAAGAACCGTTTGAACATTTTTTTGTATGATTCACAGGAAAACAATTACTCATAGAGATTGGATCAAGTAGCTTGTGAAAATTCATCTATTTTATTACACTTGTTTTGTGGAGTTAATACTGAGCAGAAAATGCCTGTCTAGTTATTAGTACTGTTGAGTGAATCATCGCCATATGTTCAAAAAGCAAACGAAACAAACCATTTGAAATCATTTCACTGTGCTTCTTTTCTTTTTGTATAATTTTATAAAAGTTTCATCAGTCTTCATTAGTTATGTCAGATCTGCTCCCAATATCTTAAGCATGGCCATATTGTAGTTGTGATTTAAATACTTAAATTCATTCATACCTTATAACTCTTTCACATGTGAGACATATTAAGATGCTGTTTGATGTCCCCCCCCCCCCCCCCATGTGAAATCCTCTCACGTGATTGATCTTCTTGGCTTTCTGTACTTTTTTTTTTATGTAAAAAAAAAAAAGATAAACGAGTTTGTTTTCAGCGACACTTTCTTGAATCAAATCTAAAATGTGTTTATGGTTTAAAAATAAATAGTTAATTCTATGTAATCGCTTTCATGTAACTTGCTAAAAAAATATATTTATTTATTTATTTATTTTTACATTTTCATTCACAGTGAACCAGCACGTCTTGTTCATCGAGAAGAAGAAGATCCGCTCTCTTTAAACATGGACCAAACACGAGATTTCACTTGAAGAATTTCAGGCTTGTGTATTTAAACATGCACTGTTTCAAATCGTAGCTAAGAAGCAGCTATGAGAAAGAGCACTCATCTACACCGAGCTTAACCGAAAGGTCACGATTATATGAAGCATGATGACATGCCACAGTGCATCCGGACGTCCTGAGATCATTCCACAACATGACAGATTGAGAAATGCGCTGAGAAGCAATACTGCAGTGACTAATCATTTAGATACGTTTGCCAGTGTTGGATATCTTTTTCTGAAGATAAACTCTTAATGGTGAAATGGCTGAATTACAACACAGAGTTGTATTAAACATTCATTTTCTTTTTTTGTTTAAAGACATAAAAAAATAAATAAAATCACATAAGACTGTTCGAGTTCTCAGCTTCAACTGATTGAGAAGTTGAATCTTTATTCTCCATTCTCAAAAGAAAAAAAATGTGTGTGTATATATATATATATATATATATATATATATATATATAATTAGTGACTATTTACAATATTGTTTTATCTCAGTAAAATTGAAAGATTCTTAATATATTACAAGTAATTCTTAATAAATTCATATTTTGTATTCATGATCTTATACTCGAGCAAAAATCACATCAGTCTAAATATAATTTATTACATAAGCATTGATTATAATTTTAGTGTAAAAGGCATATAATATATAGTGTAGTAAGGCATAATAGTGTAAAAGGCATAGTATACAGTGTTTAGGAACAATGCAGATGAGATATTAGTGTAATGTTCTGTAGATATGACACTTTATATGACTTATTAATACATACATAATAAATCAGTTTATAAATGATTCACTACGGCTGCCCCTAACAATTATATTTGATAATTGATTATCAAATGACCTATTGATTATTTTTTTTTGATTAAAAATAAAAATCAATAAAATTAGTAGGATGATTTTTAAAAAATTTAAAATTAAATTAGCTGGATGATTTAAAAAATATATGAAATACCAAAAACTGTAATACAACATTACTGACATTTCTCAGATAATTAGTAACATAACATTCTCAATAACACAAGATTATTATCAAGTGCCTATGTTGACGAAATGAGACGCCCAAACTTAACATAAGCTGATGCAGAAAGTATATTGTACTGTGTACTTTTCGCAGTTATTTATTTATTTATTTATTTTTTCTTTAAAACAGTGTGTGTGTCTGACCAGACAAATTCAGAATGAATATCCACTAGTTGTTTTTACTAACTGGAACACCCCAAAGCTCAATTCATTTTATTTCCTGTGTGTGGATAAATTACTTATTAAGTGCATTGTGATAGGAGCAACATAATTCACATAATAGCATGCATCTGAGAAATAAATCTGAAAAAGAGAGCATATGCTACTACACTTGAAACAGTACCACACTGTATTTAAAATGAAAATGAGAGTCTATAATTTATTGTTTAATCAATCTAAGATTTAAAAACAAACAAAAATCTATCTCAAAGACAGCTAAAGAAAACTATAGGTGTTTTTTGTTTGCTTAACATGTTTTCATAAAATATCCTAATACGTAAACATATTCTACCAAATAACCCCATTGCATATTTTAACCAACAACAATTCTGCCCGAAAATAAGATGGTTATCACTTAAAACCTTGTTTATCAGTCTGATTTTATGAAAAGCCCTGCTTTCAACACATTCAAACTTTCCCTGTAATAGGCAGGAAATGGCAAAGATGAGTGTGTTGTAACTATAGTGTTTATTGTAAAATGCTGCACTTTATGTCTGAATGATAGTTATGTATTTAACACCTCAAGAAGGAACAGTTTGTTCCAAATTATACAATCTGCATCACATTTTTTATTAATTTAGTCAAGTGAGTCATTTTTGTTAGTAGGTTGTGTTAAAAAAATAAATAAATAAAATTAAAAAGTCAGCTCTAGACCTCTAAGCCCAAAGTGTTCAAAATGCCACCCATCAAATACAACATGGTACCAAGTAAGGGTGTCCCAAAAGTCTCCATGTTAGTCTCCATGGGGGATATTAACACTTTTTAGCAAAATGTTTTCCAAAATGTTTCATACATAGTTTATATTATATATATATTTTTTCCAGATAGCCTTTAAGAAAGCCTTTGACAAAAGAAGACCGTATTGAAATTATTCTCATGGCTGGATCGGGAAGTTGTCGCAACATTTTGATGGACATGCGTTACATGCATAACACCAGGCGTGTTAACGAGTTCCTCGTGAGTGGGAGAAACAACTCTGTGTGTGTTTTTAAAAAAATAGGCAATCATGTAGAGCAGGTTTTGTAAATAAAGTGGTATGGTTTGTAAAAAAAAAATGGTATGGACTTTTGGGACACCGTGTAGTTTACACCCATTACATTCTTATAGACTTTAGTTGATAATTAGAAATATGAATGTATATATATGTACAAAAATATATTTTAAAGGGTCATTTAACCCTCATTTCTAAAAGCTATAAAATGTCAAGTGTAGTTTTCTATTTGATATTACCTCATTCTGATTTACTGTATTTTGCTTCTGATAAGTAATTGCAGAAGGTAAAATAACTTTCATTAGTTACACGTTAAGTGAAGAGTTTATTTATCGCAGGAAAATTCCAAGATGATCTGTGTTGTAACTAGGCTCAACAAGGTGCTGACCTTGTTAAAATGAGAGTATATGGAAGTGGACACGTCATGTTGTCAGAATTCCATCGAACTGCTTGTTTTATGGTTGCGAAGCACATGAATAGGACTTGGTGTATTTTTCAGTCATGTGTTCCTGTTATTTTTGGACAAATACATGCCTACACACATGCACACAGTTAAATAGGTTGACTTTTTTTATTATTTAAATAAGTGGTTAGTCTGTAAATCTAGTTTGCAAATATTACATTTTGAAATTATGTTAAAGATCCTAAATTAAATTAATTCAGTTTATACACTGAATATGCAGCTCAGTAACTTTCAGATAATAGATTTTAGATTTTGTACATTCCTAAATGATTTTCTAAACACTTCATGGGCAACAAATTAAAGGGGGAAAAAAAACACTGGTTACACTGAGGAGTCATTTATTTTACCCCTTAGCGGGAACAGTCGCTGTATATACTGCACTGTGCAAAAGTCGTAGGCACGTATAAAGAAACGCTATAGAACAATGATGCCTTTAAAAATAACGAAATGAAATGTTTTTACATTTAAAAATAGTCTCTGGTAGAATTAGTGTAGATTTATAAGGAAATGAGCTGTAAGTTTTATTGAGCATCTTGCAGAACCAGACACGGTTCTTCTGGAGACTTTGACTGTCGCACTCGCTTCTTATTTTTGCAGAAAAACCCAGCAGCCTTCGTTATGGTTTGTTTTTTTGTTGTTGATTTTTGTTTTTTTTTTTGAAAAGTGATCTCATATAATTTGCTGCTTTCTTTACTGATATGTAAAAATAAATAAATAAATCTGTAACATTTAGTTTTGTGCTGGAAATCTAAATTGTTTTTGTACTGACTCGATAATGTCATAAAATAAGTCATATTATAAAAATCTATAACAAAGTTTGTACTAAAAAACAAGAGTTTTTCAGAGTACGGAAAATGCACTGCTAGAGTTCTGACTACTCGCCTTTATCTTATAATAAAACATTGGGATGGGAGTGGTCTCTTCCAGAATGACTCCGCCCCCGTCAGCAGTGCGGGAGCGCTCACTGAATGGCTTGATGTAAATCGTATACTATGGCCTTCACAGTCACCATTTCTCATCTTATATGAACACCTGTAGGTCTAACACATATATAAGGAATAACACAAGGCAGACTGTGCAGTTATATGAAAATAATCCACATCGGGTGGTATCATGCTGGAGAGTTATTCCACTTATACCACAGTGATTTTCCAAAGATTATAATACTGCGTATATTAATGAATGACACATCACACATTTTACCAGTTTATAGTTAGTAGGGCTGCAACTAACGATTATATTCATAATCGATTAGTTGGCCAATTATTTTTTCGATTAATTGGATGGGACGGGGCACACCTTCGGTACCATTTTTTCGTTTATTTCAAATAAAATCCACAAACTGAGTGTTACAAATATAAACTTTAGACTAAATCTTTACACAAATGTTTATCTGATTATATAAGACTGAAAAGAACCCAATACACACAGACACACACCAGAATAGATATTATTCATTTAGGACTGTAGTTTAATTCAGTCCCATAAAAAAATGCGTAAATACTTATATATATATATATATATATATATATATATATATATATATATATATATATATATATATATATATATATATATGCATTACTTTTAATGGATGTACAAAAAGCACTGAATTTAACTACAGTCCTAAATTAATAATAAAAACTCTTTCGCTGCACCTTGTGGTTTCTGTTACTCAGGGCCTTTAGACAAATTATTTTACTTGTTTACTTTTGATCATAATGTCTTAATTAGACATTACAGATCTTACTCGCGCTCCCTCTATCAGCGCGTCTACACAGCACGTGAGGAGCAACGCGGCCTCGTTACTAACACATCACTTCCGTTATAATAAAGAACATAAGTTACACTGACACAGCATATAATGACAACAAACTTAAATTAAACTAAACCTTTTAAGCAACTGGCGACACTGTCGTGCTCGTGCTACACAAACTCCGCTTTATAAAGTTTATAAATCTTCTCCGCGGTGTTTAATATAAAATGATCCACTGCCTTAGAGGACTTGGAGGTCGCACATTTTCTTCCTCAGTCACTTGACGATTTCGCCTCCGTCTGATGGTCATTGAGAGAAAAGAAAGTCATGTACAGTGTAATTCTGTCATGTAAAGTCTGTCATGTAATTCTGCGTCACATTACGTGCTATTTCGTCATGTAGGAAGCGGCATATACTTCCGGTTAGTAAAAAACCCCCGCTAGCGTTCCATTTTAGATGATATTACCTTTCTAAAATCCACACACTAGATAGTAGAGTACATAAGGCATAGTGTAAGTGTACAGTACTTCATTTGGGTCACAACTTTAGTATTTACTCTCTGAAGCGTGGTTTCGGAACAGAAGTAACGTGATGAGTAAATCTCCCCCGTGCCGCGCACAGACCAACTAATCGATAATGAGATCCGTTGACAACGGTTTTCATAATCGATTATCTATTTTACCGATTAGTTGTTGCAGCTCTAATAGACGTAATGTTTTGAAACACCCAAGAGTCCCTGTTAATTACTTATTATTATAGGCGTGATAAGCAGTCGTTCCCTAACCAGTCAGTCTCTCTCTCTCTCTCTCTCTCTCTCTCTCTCTCTGAGAGACAGGAAACATCAGGAAACTCTCCTGTCCTATCATTCATCTTACAGCTAAAACTACTGTCCATGCAGAAATAATGCACTCTTTCTGCATAATCAGAATTCAGAATTAAACAGCAGTGTGGTATAAATTTATATGCAGTATTTAACATTCTAAAAAACATTCTGTAACATATCAGACACACAATTCTGCCAGTGCAGTGGGTGAGGTAAGATTTTATTTCTATAGAAAGAAGATACGATATTAAGGGTGGGTTAAAACAGTTCTGCTGCCAGGTCCTTCTTGAACGGATAAGATGTTTGAGTGCCGATGCTCTGCACAGACACTGCAGCTACCAGGTTTGCTCTCCTGCTCATTTCCTCCAGAGGCATCGACGGATAGTGGGCCATGTAGAAGGCCAGCGCACCCATGAAACTGTCACCAGCACCCTGCACAAAAGTGAGACGTGTGAGCTCTAACCTATCATGTTCATTTGAACATGTAGTTTATTTAGTTTAATGTTATTTGTAATAAAGGAAAAAATCCACTCTGAACAACTTGCATGTCAATCTGCATAATTAATGTGATCTTCACCGGCGTTTAGACTTATTTTAGCATCAAATCAAATTTTATTGGTCACGCACACAACCATACACAGTACGACGTGCAGTGAAATGCATTTCATGTCTGTCTGGTAACATAAAACAGAGTTTACTTTCATAGAAATAGAAAAAGAAAAATATAAACGATTTAAAATATAGACAGCAAATAAAAGTTGTATTGACAGGAATGTTGGGTGTGTGGGTGTTGAGAAATCGCAGAGAAATGCAGAGAAATCGAAGGCCTGTATTTATATGTCTTATGTATTAATAGTCCAAGGTGTGAGGGCCCGAATGGCCTACAGGAAGAAACTCCTCCTCATTCTCTCTGTGTTGGACTTCAGAGAGAGGAAGAGCTACCCGGACTGCAACAATCCATTGTTAGGATGATTTCAATTGTTAGGAAAATTATATGATTTAAGGATTTAATTATAATACATCCATCCATCCATCCATTTTCTATACCGCTTATCCTATGGGGAACCTGGAGCTTATCCCAGGGAGCATGGGGCACAAGGCGAGGTACACCCTGGACAGGCTGCCAGAGGGGACAATCACATACACACTCACACACCCATTCATACACTACGGACACTTTGGACATGCCAATCAGCCTACAATGGATTGTAGGACTTGAAAACTCAGTACACGCAGGGCTGCGGTGGGAATCGAACCCCTAACCCTGGAGGTGTTAGGCGAACGTGCGCCCACTTATAATACAATTATTGTTTAATTGTTTCCTGCATGGGGGGCACGGTGGCTTAGTGGCCTCACACCTCTGGGGTTGGGGGTTTGAATCCTGCCTCTGCCCTTGGTGCGGGGAACTTGCATGTCCTCTCCGTGCTTCAGAGGTTTCCTCCAGGTACTCGAGTTTCCTCCTCCAGTCCAAAGACATGTGTTGTAGGCTGATTAACATCTCTAATTGTCTGTAGTGTGTGTGTGCAATTGTGCACTATGATGAGTTGGCACTCTGTTGATTCCCTGGGAGAGGTTCCATGCTCCCCGTGACCCTGTGTAGGATAAGTGGTACAGAAAATGGATGGATGTTTCCTGCATTACCCAGAATACCATTTGACTACCTACTGATAGCGGTGCCAGTGGGGTTTAGTCCTTAGCTCCATCTCTGCTTAAAGACAGCGATGCAGCAGTGCCTTAATGCTCTCTCACTTCCTCATCTGTACACTCGCTCATCAACTCTTACATCGCTAATTAGCTGAGCTGAGTCCCTCTCATAACTCAGCGCAACTCAGCATTATATAGCTGCTTTGAGTGCAATGTTTACTGTCTGCACTACTTCTCTGTTGGATTTCTCATTAATATGACATTGAATGTCACTGGACAATGGTGTTTGAAAAAAGAAGCTCTCTTGTGGTTTTTTTGGAGCTGGGAGCAAAACCTGACAATTATCACTTAAAGATAGTTTTCTCTTAATAAACACCATTGTAACTGTGCTAGCAATGTCCCCCTGTGACACCAGAGCCAAAAATACAGTATCAACCAACAACCTTAGCACCAGAATCACTTCAGAACCCACTTCACATTTACTTCAATATAAACGTATTTAATGTGTTTCAGCATGGTGCGTTCCTTTTTTTTTTTACCAGTTTCATTTTTATTGAACATTTCTGCTGAACATTTCTGCTGAGCTTTCCTTTAAATTAAAATCTCAGGTTAACTATCCACTTTTTTCATTTAAACTGAAGTTGGATAAACATGGCTTAACTGGATGTATTATATTCAAACCTGCTAAAAGCAAATATGTACTTACAAAAGTTTTGTTCAATCAAAAGTTAATCCTGACCAACATTTTTTTTTTTTTTTTTTTTTTTAAACAGACATGATATGAAAGAAAATTAGCAAATTAGCATTACCATCTGTGAATGGCAGTACATGATGATGACTGGATGTCATTGTGTTGAGTCATATGTTCTCATCTGGCTCAGTGTTGGGCAACGTGAGTAAGAGAACAAGAAGGCTGAACAGGAGAGGGGTCACGCAGGTCAGTGTTCAGCCGCTGTGTGTTTAATGAGGGTCGAGGGCATGATTGCTCTAGATCTGAAGTTATTAGTATTTAGTGAATTTTAGCATATCTTCTTGACCAACAATGCCACTTTGTAAGGAGAAAGCAATTTCCAGGTGAAGTTTTTATATTTCTCACTGACTTTCAGTAAGCGCTTCATTCTGGTTAGGATCGTGGTGGATCCAGAGCCTGTCCCAGGAACACTGGGCCTAAGGCGGGAAATATATCGTAGATGGGACGCCAGCTCATCTCAGTCATACATTCTTCTCCCTTTGTCATTTTGCATTAGAAATGCAGTAGGTGGCATTTATTAGCTGCACTGTACAGTCGAACTATTTATGAGTCACTAAGCAATAAAAGCCGAACCCAAGCCCTTTCATTATAAATATATCAAATATGGTAGTGTACTGTTGTGTATAGAACTCTGCCTGGAGGACTCGGATGGGGGATGGATTGGGAGGAGTACAGATGGGAAAGCGATGAGGAATGTTGTAATTTACTGAGCTTTAACCACAGATGACTCCACCACCAGTTCTCAGAAGCTCATCTGATTATTCATACTAATGACTCTACCCTAGACCCCTAGCGTTACTGCACACCTTCAACACTTGCATCATCTACCACCGCCTCCGTCCTTGACATGCGACTGCAGTGACACCACAGTCATAGCTGCTTAAACTCTTCCCATCATTGCAGTGCCGTTTAAGAAAACATGCATTGATCCACTAAAACTGGGATAATCAGTTAATCTATGAAAACAATATTATTTTGACATTCTTTCGTTCTGCATTTTGCAGTTAAATATGAGTGTCAGTCAAATGAAAATATTAAAAGTGCAACATAAATTGGAATTTAATTGTTTTGTCCAGACGCTCATCCAGCACTCGAACACTTGGAGATTTTGTGTGGGGGGGACAACTTCCATGACACCTATTTTCAATAAAACAATGCAAAATTAAGAAAGTAGTAATAATAATAATAATAATAATAATAATAATAATAATAATAATAATGTTTTCATTTGAGTCCCCCTCATAATTAGCATAGAATGAACAAATCCACAAATTGTGTTTAACTAGCATCCATTTGATATATTGTTCAGTTTCTTTCGATCTATAATTTGAGAAAAATGGCTGTGCTTTCAAAGTGACCTTGTCAGATAATATCACCATATTACTGAAAATAAGCTAAAAAGAATGAGGGGCAAAAAAAAAAAAATCCCTCTGTGATCTTATGGAAATTTGGATGATGTGTTAAAAATGTGTCCTGTGGAATATTTCAGATATTTCACAGAGGTGACTAGGTTCATGTAACAGGGTTTAGTAAATGTTTTGGCATGTAATAATAATAATAAATGTATTTAATGTGTTTCAGCAAGGAGCTTTCCTTTAAACTAAAATCTCAGGTTAACTGTCCACTTTTTAGTTTAAACTGAAGTTGGATAAACATGGCTTAACTGGATTTATTATATTCAAACCTGCTAAAAGCAAATATGTACAGTTGCAATCAAAAGTACTCAACCCCCATTGCAAATTAGGTTTATTGTGAAAATTGACAGACTTTCAGCTGTTTGCAATGAACAAATCAAACAAAAGCAATTGAAATAGTTCAATACAATAAATGCTTCAAGTGGTTTCCCCAAATTCAACTGAAAATGCAACTTATAATGACTTCTCCAGTTTCAAAATTAATCAAGCCCTTCATGGCAAGCATCTTCAGTACTTAGTAGAGCAACCTTTTGCTGTTATGACCTGCTACAAATGAGATGAATAGCTTCTGGCAGCGTTCCTGAGGAAACTTAGCCCGTTCCTCATGAGAAATGGCCTCCAGTTCAGTAATATTCTTGGGTTTGCGTGATGCAACCACCTTCTTCAAATCCCACCAGAGATTTTCTACGGGGTTCAAGTCAGGTGACTGTGATGGCCCTGTAGAATCTTCCAGGACTTCTTCTACATCCAAGCCTTGGCGGAATTTGAGGTATGCTTGGGATCATTTTCCTGTTGGAAGGTCCAATGATGCCCAAGCTTCAGCTTCCTTACAGACAGCATAATGTTTTCTCCTAGGATTTTTTGATACTTTAATGAATCCATCTTGCCTTCCACACGGGAGGATGCAAAGCAGCCCCAGAGCATCACCGAGCCACCACCATGCTTGACTGTAGACAGAGTGTTCTTTCTTCATTCTGCTTTCTCCAGACATACCACTGATCCTTCGTGCCAAAAAGTTCCAGTTTTGTTTCATTGCTCCACAGAACAGAATCCCAAAACTTCTGTGGCGTATTTATATGATTATAACTTTTCTTGTGCTTTTTGGTCAGTAGTGATGTACGTCTTGGAGTTCTGGCATGGGAACCTTCAGCGTTTAGTACGCGCTTTACTATGTTCACTGAAACCTCAGTGTCTGTTACACCAAGTCTTGCTGCAGGTCTTTTGTAGTCACTCGAGGGTTTTTCACAACCTGCCTTCTCAGAAATCTGGTTACAGCCGTTGATAGCTTCCTTTTTCTGCCCCGTCCAGGTTATTACATGTATTTTCTACCCCTAGCCAGTTCAGGTATTTCGTGTGCTCCAGCACAAGCACACCTGGTGCAACTAATGAAGCTCTTGATAAGTTGCAAGAGGTGTGTTTGAGACAACACCTGTTCTCCATATGTGTGCTGTTTTGAGGGATTCTATTCAGGGGGTTGAATAACTTTGAAACTGGAGAAGTCATTATAAGCATTTTCAGTTGAATTTGGGGAAACCACTTGAAGCATTCATTGTATCGAACTATTTCAATTGCTTTTTTTGATTTGTTCATTGCAAACAGTTGAAAGTCTGTAAATTTTCACAATAAACCTGATTTGCAATGGGGGTTGAATAATTTTGATTGCAACTGTACTTACAAAAGTTTTGTTCAATTAAAAGTTAATCCTGACAAACAGTTTTTTTTTTTTTAAAACACACATGATGTGAAAGAAAATTAGCAAATTAGCATTACCATCTGTGAATGGCAGTACATGATGATGACTGGATGTCATTGTGTTGAGTCATATTTTCTCATCTGGCTCACTGTTGGGCAACGTGAGTAAAAGAACAAGGCTGAACTGGAGAGGGGTCAGTCCTCAGCCCCCCTCTGTGTTTAGTGAGGGTCGAGGACATGATTGCTCTAGGCCTGAAGTTATAGTATTTAGTGGCTTTTAGCATATCTTCTAGACCAACAATGCCACTTTGTAAGTAAAAAGAGATTTTCAGGCGAAGTTCATATATTTCTCACTATTCAGATAATATCACCATATTACTGAAAATAAGCTAAAAATAATGATGGGCAAAAAAATAAAACATTCTTCCTGTGGTCTTACGGAAATTTGAATGATGCAACTTCCTGTTAAAAATGTGTCCTGTGGAATATTCCAGACATTTCTGGAATATGGAGGTGAATAGGTTCATGTAACAGGGTTGAGTAAATGTTCTGGCATGTTCTGAAATATATAACCTATAATGAAGAATGTATAATGGAGGACTCATGGAAAAGAATGTTTCAAGCATGAGATGTTAAATGGATTTACACATTAATGCAAAAAAAAATAATTTTTTGGAATATTTTCATATTTATACAGTATGCCATGGTAAAGTATAGTTATAGTGGAATTGGTCAGACAAAAATATTGTAGGCAGGTTTGTTGTTAATGTTTTAAGTTATTTATCTGAAACATGCACATACTGTAGGTTGCTGTGAAGGATACTTTACTTGAAATGTAACATCTGTGGGACACAAATGACACCCCAATCATGGAATCAGCTATTCACTGCTAAAAGGAGTCACATCATGACTTCAAATTCTTGTCTTTCAGATTACTGTAAATCTCACGTCAAGCTGTTTGGTTGAGCAGCCATTTGGCTTCTAAACTATGTTGTGGTCATGGAACAGCTCTGGAAAATTTCTCACTCGTCTGGTAATTACTCCACCTAGAATAACTGAAGTAGTTCACAGCCTCCACCCACTATATTAATTATTTCTCCTCCAAAATAAAATAAACCAACATATCCCAAATAAATCATATTGTTTTTATACACTTGAGATCACAGGAAACTCTGACAGCAATGTTGTTTGGGTGGATAATGATAGCGTTCCATGATGACCTTCTTTCTGTAATAAACATACACTGATGGTCTTTTCAGACTGATTAATATTGGGACTGGTGTGTGATAACAGGACCTTCCTAGCCTCCTACAGACAAATCACAGATTGATAGATTGATTTACCTGTCCACCAACTAACAAAAGTATTATCCTATCAAAATGGTTCATTTCCCACCTCTACCTCCTGAGTGGAAACTCAGCTACAGATGTGTGTGTATACGGTACAAGGAAAGATGTAAGGCATGTGATGCATTCAGTGGAATGACACGTTCCACTGTCATGCTTTTCTACAGTATGAGTCACTATGAATGGGTCACACAGGTCAATGATGAAGAAAGCTTTTCCACAGTATGCGGAAGGTCATGCAATTCTTTAACACATAAAAGCTACAGTATATCAATAACTGATATCAGACAAAGTGGCTGTTTAAGATGGCTTGAGAAAACAATGAAACAATCTGTACAAATTATGGCAATTACTAATATACACCAATTTGCATTCCCGGGATAGGCTCCAGGATCCATCACGACCCTTCCGATCCAGCCTGTTAACACTGACACCACTGTGCCACAGACAGCTTTTTTTTTTTTTATTTTTTTTTTTGACTATGTTAGAATAATAATGAAGCTTTAACATTATGAAATGGCATTAACATTGGCAGATATTATGACTTACTGTAGGTAGTGTTAAAGAAATCAAAACTATTTTACATTTTAAATTACTAATAGAAATACTGATGAAGATTTGAACATTTGCACACTCTTGGCAGCTTTCCCTAAGATCCATAAGGGCGCTTCACTCTGAGAGCTTTCTTAAAATTCCCAAAGACACCAAGCATTTGCCGTCTGCTTTCCCTACATGAAACCTATTTGGGTGAGAAGGGAATTTAGTAGTAAACACCACGAATTAATTAACTACTAATTAATAAATTCATTTATTTATCCTGGACTAAATTTACACATAAGCATTAACCTCATTATTTACATTTGTTTTAGAAACAAATTTCATTTATGAGCCATTATCAAAATGTCTAAAAATATTTTTTTTCATTGACTGGTAGTGTTTTTTTTTGTTTGTTTTTTTTTTAAAACAGGTGTTAGCTTGATTTACTTGTCCACTTTTAAGACAAGTACAGTGCTGTGAAAAAGTATTTGCCTCATCCTGATTTCTTCTGGTTTTGTGTATATCTCATACTAAATAATGTTAGCTCTTCAAATGAAATACAACATAAAACAAAGACAACCTGAGTAAACACACAATACGGTTTTTATTTATTTAAAAAAAATTTTTACTGAAGCAAAAAAAAAAAAAAAAAAAGAAGTTATCCAACACCCATCACCCATGCGAAAAACTAAGTGCCCCCTTAAACTTAAAATCTGGTTGTGCCACCTTTAGCAGCAATAACTGGAGATCAGTCTTTCACTTGCTTCTAGGACTAGAAATTACTCCAATGCTTTTGGAGTAATTATTTTTAATGCAATAATCCAGTTACGCTTGAGTGTCAACTTACGGACTGAAGACCGAACATTCTACTTTAGGATTTTCTGGTAGAGAGCAGAATTCATGTTTCCCTCAATTATTGCAAGCTGCCCAGGCCCTGAAGCAGCACAGCATCCCCACACCATCACACTTCCACCACCATGCTTGACCGTAGGTATGATGTTCTTTTTGTGGAATTCTGTGTTTTTGGTTTATGCCAGATGTAACGGGACCCCTGTCTTCCAAACACTTTTGACTCACTAGTTCACAGAACATTCTCCCAAATGGTTTAAGGGTCATCAAGGTGTGTTTTGGTAAAATTCAGACAAACCTTAATGTTCTTCTGGATTAATGTAATTCTGGGTTAGCAGTGGTTTTCGTCTGGCCACTTTTTTTTGGCCCAGTGCCTTTCTGATAGTGGAGACATAAACAGTGAGCTTTATTGATGTAAGAGAGGCCTGTAGGTCCTCTGATGTTGTCTTTGGCTCTTTTGTAACTTCCTGGATGAGTAGTTGCTGTGCTCTTGGAGGAATTTTGGAAGGTCGGTTACTTCTGGGAAAGTTCACTACTGAGCAGAGTTTTTCCATTTGGAGATAACGGCTCTCACTGTGGTCCTTTGGAGTACCAGAGCTTTTGAAATAGCTTTGTAACCCTTCCCAGACTGATATGTTTCAATCACCTTCTTCCTCCTCATTTATGGACTTTCTTTCAATTTTGGCATAGTGTGTACTGGGTAACCAACTTCATGCTGTTGAAAAAGTTCTATTTAAGTGTTGATTTGATTGATGAGGGTTTGCGGTAATCAGGCCTGCTTGTGTCTAGTCCAGCTGAACCCCATTATAAATGCATTTTCATAGATTTGGAGAATTAGTAACTACAGGTGCAAATGTTACCTTGCAAATGTTTATTTAAAAAAATATATATTTTTATTTATTGTATTTTACTTTTATTTTTAAGCACCAGTACACCAAGACAAATTCCTTGTACATGTAAACCCATGGTACTTGTCAATAAAGGTGATTCTGATACTGAAATACTTTTTCACACAGGCCTAGTTGGTATTGGATAACTTTTTTGCTTCAATAAATAACATTATTATTTTAAAACTGTATTGTGTGTTTACTCAGGTTGCCTTTGCTTTATCTTAGATTTTGTTTTAATTTCTGAAACAATTCTGGACCCAATTCTGAAAAAAATATATGTACACAAAACCAGAAGAAATACTTTTTGACAACACTGTATATATAGTGTTCAATATGGATCAGTGGGGATCATATATAGATGTTTAGTTATCTTTAAAACTGCATTTCGCTTTTTATTTAGTACTGCCCTAATAAATCTTTTCACATAACAGTTGTTTACGTATAGTCCACAAGACACTATAATGACAATTTCCACAAATTAACCAGTTAAAAAGTTTACATATGCTTGATTCTTAATACTGTGTGTTGTTACCTGGATGATTATCAACTGTTTTTATGTTTTGCGAGAATTGTTCACGAGTCCCTTGTTTGTCATGAGTAGTTAAACTGCCCACTGTTCTTCAGAAAAATCCTCCAGGTCCTGCACATCCTATGGTTTTCCAGCATCTTCTGCATATTTGACCTCTTTTCAGCAGTGGCTATATGATTTTGAGATCCATCTTTTCACACTGAGGACAATTAAGGGACTCATACACAACTATTACATAAGGTGCAAACATTCACTGATGCTCAAGAAGACAACACGACACATTAAGAGCCAGGGGGATGTAAATTTGTGAATAGAATGGTTGGTGTGAATTGATATTATTTTGTCTTCTGGGAGACATGCAAATATCTTATGTAGCTTCTGAAGGGTAGTACTAAATGGAAAAAAGAGAGAGAGTGAGCAATGGGAAAATCCTCTCCTCCCCAAATAGTTTGAGTGCACTGCTGTGACACGTAGCTAGACAATCTTATGATGTCCAATGTCCACTGGTGGTCTGTGTGTCTAATCCGTCTGTCTATATGATGACATCACTCTCCCCGCACAAGCAGGAGGTGAGCGGGCTTTTTTTTGTTGTTTTTTTTTCCAGTAAACCCCGACCCTGTAGGGAGCTCTGTGGTGGGTCCTTCTCCTGTCCCCCTCATTGAGCTCAGGCCTTTCTGATTTGGATTGTCTGGACCCACTTTGAGCTGTGCTGTCTAGGTCAGCCCACCCACTGTCCAACTGGGTGTGTGTGTACAGTGGATACGAGAGGCACGTTTAGTCTGCAGACGTTTATACACATCAGATGATTTTCTCTCACACCCACAGGGTGGTAGAATGATGAATGCAGGCCTGGGTTTAATTTGAGACTGTAAATAAAAGTTGGAGGAAGAGATGTTGAAATGGTGGACTGTAGTGCGGACGCAGATCAAAACATTTTCAGGACTGAGTGGCACCTTGTATTCTAGTAAAAAGGCTGTTTTATTGGCTCACAGGGGGCCTGAAGACACTAATGCACTTCAAATGTATTATTGTTTTGCAGGACCAAATGTGCCAGAGCATTATTGTGGTGCATGAAGCAGCCAAAACCGAATATATGAATGCATTAATTGTACCACAGATTGCCATTCGGATTACATGGAAATCAAGAAACTCCATCTCCATCCACCCACGGGGAAAAAAAAGAATAATCTCCTACATAGAAATGGAAAAAACTATCAAAAAGAAAACTGCCAAATTTGACTCTGTTTGGACATCACTCATCATCTACACACAGTAAGATCCACTAGTGAAAATGCTTCTGTTTGACATTCTTTTTCAACTGAACACAAAGGGTTTCATTAGAAATAATAATATCAGCAATAACCTGAGTGAAAAGTAGAATCTTAGGAATGAATATGTATATATATATATATATATATATATATATATATATATAAATTTCAGAGTTTCTTAGTACTTAGTGTCTCATTTTTGCTTTAATGACAGTGTGCACTCAAGCTGACACAGACTCCACTAGTTTGTGTAAAACCTGATGATCCATGTTAGATCAAATCCATCTGAGTGTGTCGTCTGAACACACGTTTCAATGGAAGGGATACGACTTGGGGAAAATCTGCCTTTTGTATAAAGGAGTTAATATGGTCAATATCACAATTTACTAAAATTTTAATATTGACCTAGAAATTGTGCTAAATCTTGAATACTGAATACTCCCTTTTTTCAAAATTCTAAAACTCAGATTTTCAATATGCTCTCAGACTTTTGAACAAGCAACAACAGCAAGACTGCTCTCCTACAGCCACACCACATAACCACAACCACAGACCTGTAGACTCATTAAAACATTCACACGTGCACATTATACACAAATTATATGCATACAGTACACACACATGCACACACACAAACCAAATGATGGTGCAGTAGCTTGTTATTGTTATTACTATTAATGTTACTACTGCTTTACCAGTATTATCCATTATTTGTATCTGCAATCATTTATACATTTTTTTTCCTCTTTGTATTTTTTCCTTTCTTCCGTGTCTAATAATCAGACTTTTCAGGATTTTGTAGAGTTTTTTTGTGATTGTTGTGGCCAAAAATGCTTGATTTTGCTGATATGTTTCTAAACTAAATAGTTTTGCAGGGTCTTTCGCAGATATTTGTTGGCAAATGAGACCTTTTAACGGTACTCATGTTCGACGCATGCGAATTGAAGAATACACGTTGTGATGATGTCACATGGCGTGTTGTGATGACGTGATATGATGCGTCTTGGCCAGTAGTTCCGGCGGCAATGTTTATAGTAATGCACTCGTTCTAATATTATATCAGAAGCTCCACATAAACAGGTTTTGAAAACTTTCTGTTAGGATTCTTTTGGAAGGAGTCTCCAGTCCTAGCGCTTTGTAAAAGTGAGGTAATACTGTTATTTAAGGTTTCTCAGATGAGAACTTTACACTTTGCATGTTACGATTTCTTGGTACCACGGCAAGCTGCGTTTTTGTGTCTTATTAACTTCAACAGAGAAAAAAGTGACGGAGCAACGGCTGTAACATCAGCGATAACAGGAACAAACTTGTTTTTTGGATGTTCCACAACTTTAAAGTAACTATAAATGGATAAAAAGTATGACGTGTCTTCCTTTAATGAATAAGAAACAGGTAATTGTTGGTAAATTGCTGTCGTATAAGAGAAATAAAACATCACAGCATCCCGTTGTTGATTATATGTATGTATGTATGTATATATTTATATAGATATAGATATAACATGCATGCCCTGTTTTAATCATTACTTAAGCAACAATTTCGGGGAAATGGGTTTAATCTAGCATCGCAAAGCTTTCTTCAGTTTGTGCCTTTGGGAATCTCTTTGTACACCCCTACAACAGAGGGTTCCCCTTTCAGAAAAGGTTCCAATACAAAGCCCTTTAGAAAGCTTTGTGGAGCCTTTTTATTCCAAGAGTGCATGCTTTAAAATAAAATTAAGTGTTAACAGCCAGCCACGACATAAAAGGTGTCCATAATGTCTGTTCTCATGGTGATACAATGAAACATCATCCTGGATGTAGTTCAGGATATTTGATGTGCTCCACAGGCCGCTGAACTTTTCACTGTATGTAAAAAAGATGCGTGGGCTTTTACACGTTCTACTTTTCTCATCTAGTGCCATGCCACAAGGCTTTTGATTGCACAGTGGGAGCTTGGCTGTCAAGCAAGTGAGAAGCAGCTGATGCTTTTAAACTTGAGACTGCTCGGTGTCCAGTACACAGATTCCATGACGGTTAGCAGAGAATAGCAGACCGGTGATTAATCTAGTGTGATGTGAACAGATAATATTTCAGGATCCATGATGAGAAATAGCTGTGCTGCAGTACACCACAACCTGAGTCATACATTGTGTTCATATTGCTGTCCAAGCGATACCAACACCAACGATGAGATCAGCAGGGAAGTATGGCATTCGGAGATTTGAACACGTAGCATTCTTTACTGACGTGGCAACAGGTACTGGACGGGGGATAAGGCATGGAGAGTGGCGGAGTGGATCGTGACTCAATGCTTTGAGAAACTCTGGAGAAACTTTAACGTATTAAATTGTTTTTTTGTTTTTTTACACTGTCCCACACAGAGCACATAACACAAACAGAATAGCTGAATGCTGATGATAGCTCCAGTCAGCCCTTCTTTAAAAAAAAAAAAAAAAAAAAACCTATCAAGACAGAGGAGGGAAAGCAGACATCCCCCAGATTTTCTCTAAAAAAAAAAATCACTCTGTCATAAAGTCTTAAAAATAAACAGATAGAAACATGCCCCGGTCTTGTTTCGTCATTCAGATAAAATCTGGTATTCGCCTACTTGTTTTTTTTGTTTTTTTTAACAGCTGCGGGGAAAGAGGACTTACTGGAAGAGGGATCAGGGCATCCAAAAGAGTTAAACAAGTCAGGATTTATGAGTAATAAACGTGTGCAGGAGCAAAGCTGCAATTGTGTGGAAACCACTGAGTGCCGAGACGTGAGTCAAACACACAGAAACAAGAAACACAGGGTGTTTGAATGGTTATATGGATGAGAGCAGTTCAGACAGATTAATGAGTATAGACAGTCAACTCCAGAATTATTGGCACCCTGGGTAATGATGAGTAAAAAGGGTTCTGAAAAAAATGTCTGTGTTTAATTAGCTTTCTCTAAAATATGAGAGAAATCTAACTGATGTAAATTTATTCAATACAATTTTTAAAAACCCTTATCAAAATCTTTTTTTTTTTTTTTTTTTTACAAAACCATGTATTGGTCATTTTTGCCAACATCTAGTCTTCTCCTATTTATAATGCTTGATGTGAGAAGAGCAAGGAATCCTCATATCCTCCAGAATTTTGTCAGCTCACCCCACAGGTTTTCAATGGACTTGAGGAAAAGGGACTGTGATGGCCATGTCAAAAGCTGGCTTCTGTGGTCATTGAACCATTTTTCTGTGTGGATCAATGTCCTATTGGAAGATCCAACCTTGACCCAGTTGTAACTTCTTGGCAGAGGTAGCCAGATTTTCATTTAATCTCCTGGTACTACATAGAGTCCATGATGCCATGTATTCTAACAAGGTTCCCACAACATCACAGATCCTCCATCATACTTAACAATAGGGATTAAGTTCTTTTCTGTATAACCATCCCTATATTTATGCCAAGCCTACCTTGAGTGTTTCTTGCCACAGAGTTCCAATTTTGTTTCAGCTCCAGTTGTGTCTTACAAACTCCAAGGAAAAGCTTTTTTCTGGCTTGCCTTCCAAATAATCTGTAGCCATGGAGGTGGCATCTAATTGTATATTTAAAGACTTGGTGAACCCAAAATGCTGCCATTATCCTCAAACCTCCAAAATGGATCCTTGGAAAATATCTATAATTTCTCTAAAATTCACCTAACCATTTACTGTTGTAGGACATTTTCATAGTTTTCATTTCATTAATTGTTAAACATGAGATACTGGCTTATAACTGTATTTACCACACTAAGCACTTCCAGGAGCTACCTTAAAATCAAACACCTCTAATTTTTCATGCTCACTATACAACAGAGCTGGACTAAACACTTCCTTTTTTTTATTCTTTAACTTCCATTTACACAAATTTCTGCCTGTGTACAACTCTAAATAATTCCCAGCACACATCCCTGAGACTTTCTACTACCATTTAATGTGCTTTCATTGAGTCATACCCACTATTCCTAGAAGAATTTCCACGTTCTGAATGGTTCATGGTGAACCTTCATGGATCTCAGCTTCAGGGATTAAGCAATTTATGACAAATTCTGACACTATGGATGAAACCACATTTACTCATAGCTCATAAATTATATCAAAAGTACTTTTCCTTTACTCCTAGAGTAGTTGTTTCTTCCCGCCATCAATTCAAATAAAATCTAATTTTTTTTCCCATTCTACCAAAAGAAAGTCCAGATTTGCATTAGTTGGAGTGTGCTACCTCTTAGTGTTTTACTATAATTGTTATTTTACACTATTAACTTTGTTTAGAATCAGTAGTAAGCTGGAAGAACAGGAAATATGAGCTGTTGTGATGCCAAAGCCAGCAAAGCACACTGTGAAATGAGTCAGCCTCTTTATAGGAATTATTGAAGGAAAAGCCAGAAAACCACATGCAAAATTAAATTAAATGCTAAATATGAATCCATTTGAGTAATATTTTGTATTAGTAAGATTTTGGTTTTAAGTGATTTTTCAGGAACCAACACTTGATTACAGACAATTGTAGTCCCGTTGCGTTACTTAGATTGTGAGTAAACATTTAACAGTCCCTCTCAAAGATATTTTCACTTATAATTAACCCAACATGTTCCGCAAGCACTATGTTTGCCATAATTGATAACCCATTAGAGCATATTTCTCAGCTTCATCATGTTATCTGACATCATTCAGCATGAATGGGCATGACAGGGCATGGCGACCTCAGCTGGCTCATGTAACATTTATATTTCCACCAGCTTGCATGATGTTGCTGATGTTTTAGTAGTTCCACTACATTGTCAGTGTCATAAATAAGTCTTGATCAGTCTGCTAATGATATGCTAATTATAGCCAAGCCATAGTGTATGTATATAGGGAATTGTAGTCTTACTGTAGTGTCGACTGGGGTGACCTTAGTTGTAGGGATGTGTTTGGGATTTGGGTTTGAGGCCTGTAGCACCACACAGCCTTGTGGACCCAGAGTGACGATGACTGCAGCACAACCGCGTTTCAGCAGCTCCAGACCTGCATGTCCTGCGTCATTCACTGACGCCACACGAGTCCCCGTTAGCAACTCAGCCTGGGGGCAAAAACAGTGCTGCGTCAGCTAGAATGCATGTGGGAAAATCACATAACTAATATTAAGCAAGCATGTGAACATAAAAAAAAAATAGAGAGACAGGATTTATAGAGGATATAAATGTAAAATATCAATGGGAATATACTTCAAATATATTTTTCTTATGTGAATTCATAGGGGTGCCTATAATTGTTGCACATCTATATTTATCATATATATTTTGGATAAACCTGTGTTGTGTTTGCAATTGTTTGATATCCATGAGAGCAGAGTATTTTTGTGAAGATCAAAAGGTTCAACAATATATACAATTTTTCACAGCCTTCTTTGCTCATATTTTCCAAGGGTGCCAATATTAGTGGAGCGCACTTAGTGTGTGTTCATACATTCATCAAATATTTCATACATACATTCAAATATTTTCACATTAGTAATAACTCAAGAAATCCGGAAATATAAAGAATTCATAACATTAAAGTCCATAAATAAAGTTATGTGTAATAAAGTGGAATGACAGGAAAAAAGTATTGAACACGCTGAGAAAAAGCAGTTCTCCAATTCAAGGTAAGGCAAGGAACACACACACACACACACACACACACACACACACACACACACACACACACACGCCAATATGAATGTATGTATGTCTGACCTGGGAAACCTTCAAATAGTTCATTTTTTTACATTTCCTACTATATATTTCGTATATAGTATGATTTAAAAGGGAGAAAATGGCATTTAAAGCTTTCATTCCACTGAAAGACACCCCACATACCTCTCCATTTGTAACCTAATCTACTTACAGAACAACAACATTAGTGCTAAATTAAGGAATTATAGGTTTACAGTGGGAAATGAGTTTTGAATATGATTATCAGCATCTTCCACATCAGTCTCTGTCTCATCACCAGGTAAAAGCCATTCTAGAAATTTAAACACAACCCTCGTCGCCGTCTCTTCACTCGATTGATCTCAGTTCACGTTAACATTGGTGGGGAAATAATCAACGATTATTTCAGTCATTTATTTTCCGATGGCTAAATTCCTTTTTATTAATACTTTTTGTTAGGTCATTCAAACAGTTTTATAATGTAATCATTACTGAGTGTGTAAGCGCTCTTCTGTGTTTTGATGATGATCTATTGGCACAGGAGACATTCTGACAGCTGGAAATGTGATTACATATGAAACTGATTAGGCTTATTGTGCATTCCGCTATTTCACGTAGCTATGCCAAAATTGAATCAAATCATGATATTCACTGCCTGAGGAAAGGCAGTGAATGTAGCTTACATAGCTAGCAAGGTTTTAGACATTTTTTAATCGGACTGACTGCAACTACTGCTGTGTTGGTTAATCTGGCTCATGAACTTTGCAGGATGACAGTCAAAACAAGGTTAGAATGTAGACTAAATAAAAACATATCCATGCCGGTTTGGAAAATATTTACGTTCAGTTCTGTTTATGTTCAGATGTTGATATCTGTCCTTTTTAAGGTTACAGATGTCAAAGTACATTATTTTCAGAAAAACTAAATGTTGGTCAAAAGCAGATTTATTTTCATTTTTGGCTGTTTTCCAGACTTTAGCCACAGCGACATGTGACAAGTTTTTTCACATATACAGTGAGGGAAAAAAGTATTTTATCCCCTGCTGATTTTGTACGTTTGCCCACTGACAAAGAAATGATCAGTCTATAATTTTAATGGTAGATTTATTTGAACAGTGAGAGACAGAATAACAACAAGAAAATCCAGAAAAACGCATGTCAAAAATGTTAGAAATTGATTTGCATTTGAATGAGGGAAATAAGTATTTGACCCCTCTGCAGAACATGACTTTGTACTTGGTGGCAAAACCCTTGTTGGCAATCACAGAGGTCAGACGTTTCTTGTAGTTGGCCACCAGGTTTGCACACATCTCCGGAGGGATTTTGTCCCACTCCTCTTTGCAGATCTTCTCCAAGTCATTAAGGTTTCGAGGCTGACATTTGGCAACTCGAACCTTCAGCTCACTCCACAGATTTTCTATGGGATTAAGGTCTGGAGACTGGCTAGGCCACTCCAGGACCTTAATGTGCTTCTTCTTGAGCCACTCCTTTGTTGCCTTGGCCGTGTGTTTTGGGTCATTGTCATGCTGGATTACCCATCCACGACCCATTTTCAATGCCCTGTCTGAGGGAAGGAGGTTCTCACCCAAGATTTGACGGTACATGGCCCCGTCCATCGTCCCTTTGATGCGGTGAAGTTGTCCTGTCCCCTTAGCAGAAAAACACCCCCAAAGCATAATGTTTCCACCTCCATGTTTGACGGTGGGGATGGTGTTCTTGGGGTCATAGGCAGCATTCCTACTCCTCCAAACACGGCGAGTTGAGTTGATGCCAAAGAGCTCCATTTTGGTCTCATCTGACCACAACACTTAAACCCAGTTGTCCTCTGAACCATGCAGATGTTCATTGGCAAACTTCAGACGGGCATGTATATGTGCTTTCTTGAGCAGCAGACCTTGCGGGCGCTGCAGGATTTCAGTCCTTCACGGCGTAGTGTGTTACTAATTGTTTTCTTGGTGACTATGGTCCCAGCTGCCTTGAGATCATTGACAAGATCCTCCCGTGTAGTTCTGGGCTGATTCCTCACTGTTCTCATGATCACTGCAACTCCACGAGGTGAGATCTTGCATGGAGCCCCAGGCCGAGGGAGATTGACAGTTCTTTTGTGTTTCTTCCATCTGTTGTCACCTTCTCACCAAGCTGCTTGGCAATGGTCTTGTAGCCCATTCCAGACTTGTGTAGGTCTACAATCTTGTCCCTGACATCCTTGGAGAGCTCTTTGGTCTTGGCCATGGTGGAGAGTTTAGAATCTGATTGATTGATTGCTTCTGTGGACAGGTGTCTTTTATACAGGTAACGAGCTGAGATTAGGAGCACTCCCTTTTAAGAGTGTGCTCCTAATCTCAGCTCGTCACCTGTATAAGAGACACCTGGGAGCCAGAAATCTTTCTGATTGAGAGGGGGTCAAATACTTATTTCCCTCATTAAAATGCAAATCAATTTATAGAATTTTTGACATGCGTTTTTCTGGATTTTTTTTGTTGTTATTCTGTCTCTCACTGTTCAAATAAATCTACCATTAAAATTATAGACTGATCATTTCTTTATCAGTAGGCAAACGTACAAAATCAGCAGGGGATCAAATACTTCTTTCCCTCACTGTGTGTGTGTGTGTGTGTGGGGGGGTAAATCTGTGCAACTGCAAAGGAACCATTATACTACTGCCTTGCCCAGATAAGGGTTAAGTCCCTTAGTCATGCACCCACTGGTGGCATTCTGGCATTTGTGAAATTTGGACTCAATAGCTCAAAGTTATTAATGCTCACTTTTCTCTGTTATGCAGCTGGACTCTCCATAGCACCTCTTAAATGTCTGGAGATGCACCACAGAGATGTTTAAATGAGGGCAGAAAGTAACCCTTTCATATTTGTGCATTTTACTTATCTTGCCCTTACTCTTCCATGGCCACCTGCCAGAACAGAGCAGCGCTCGGATTACTCGTCTTTCTAGGATGATCTACCTGCTTCGGTGTGTTCTCAATTATTTATCTTTCACTACCCCAACTATAGGCATCGGATGAAAGCATGACTGAAAGCAAGAAGGCTGAGACTGAGGCCAGTGTACTCTGAGCTCTCACTTTCATGTCCCACCTGTACATTTTTCCCCTCTCCAGCCTCTCGGCACATCAAAGCAGGTCTCATAGAGCACTCTTGGTCGCAGTGGCAGCTCTTTAGCCCCAGGACAGTGTGACTCACAAGCCACGCATCTGTCTTCCCTAGTGTTTTTTTTTTCTTTAACTGTTTCCCATCAATACATGCCCTCATCTGTCAGCTCATCCAGCCAAGGTGTGAGAGAGGGTGTCTCTAAACACACGATTTACCGTAAGTGGGAGAAAATGACCCCTCCCCAAGCATTTCTCACTCAGACGACAATAAAATAACTGTTCAGCAACTTGATTTGTTATCACTGTGCAGGTCATGACCTGGTAGCAGAGCGTGGTGTTTATACTTGTCCCTTTCAACATATGATTTGAAGCTTTGAAGGTAAATTATAATAGACGGTCATATCATCTTCTACTTGTTGTATTTACTTTATTTACTTCATTTATAGCAATAGTAATTATTCAGTTTTTAAGTTTATACTACATTCTCTAATTTGATTTGTCAGAATCATTCTAACACGTTCAAATGTATTATCGTATCAGTAGTAACAACTAATTCACTGGTCTCCCCTCCACGTATTCAAGTGTAGTCCTGCAACTAACGATTATTTTGAGAATATATTAATCTGTCAATTATTTCTCCGATTAATCGATTAGTTGGATTAAAAGGCCCCTTTTTATTTTCTGTATTTTTTTCCCGAAAAAAAAAAATGCTATTTCACATTCAGCTCAATGCTGTCTTTCAAACACTGTGTAAATTGAAGGCTATGAAAAAGGTATTAAGGTATCTATGTGGGCTATGCTATACATTGTGCAAAGGATTTAAAAAATATATTAACATTATATTTTGAAAAAAAAAAAAAAAAAACAACTGATTGATCACAAGCAGAAATTAAATCACTATATTAAAAATGCTACAAAAGACAAACAAAAGCACAAAGTAAGTGTTAATGTTCTTGAATGTTCTGCAGTACCACACACATTCACTCATTTGAACACAGTAACATGTTACTTCATTCGGTAAATGTACGACACTTCTTACATTTATATACAATTATATGTTATAACCCCATTACATCTATATATAGCTAAATATAGCATTAAACAACATATTTGATCAAAATGAATATTTTAGTCAGAGTTATTGCGCTTCCTTTCTATTGCGCGCTGTTTGATTGGCGTGTATGCATGGACTCGAGCTCTTTCAGTGAAGCTTAACGGAGACTCACTCGGTGTCAGGACGAGTCTTTATGTAAAATGGAAATACTGGTGTGAATTTATAACATGTACAGATAAGGATATAAAGGTAAAAATGCAATTTCTGCGCTGAAGAAAACATGTCTGGAACACATTAAACCGCACACGCATCTGTTGCAGCATCCGACACAACAAGCCACGTTAATACACTTACAGGTTTGTTTGAAGTGCTTAATATAAAACATTCCCATGTTTTGGACGATCTGGATCGTGCACTTTTCCCGCAGCAGCTCACTCTGTGACCTCCGCTGTTTCTCAGATGTGTTTTATTCATAGAAATGCGTTTTTCACCATTGTGAACTGATATCAATGACAGGGGGTTTATATCCACAGTGACATCACAGACCCAACTAATCTATAATGAAATTCGGTGTTGATTATATTAATTATCAATAAATAAATAAATAAATAAAAATCAGCTTTGGCATGGTAACAGTGACTGTAATTTTGAATTTTGTCAGACTACATCACACTAGCCTGTCACTGACTGTTTTTCTATAATAGCACACGCCCAAGTTTTATTCCTCACTTAATCTCTATATACCTTTCTCAAAATTCTCAAAAGTTACAAAGTACAGTAAAACATTACCATAAAAAACTTAGGGTAAGCGTTTATCTTTAAAATTATTAAAGTAGTTATGTCCATCCATCCATCCATCTATTTTCTGTACCTCTTATCCTACACAGGGTCGCAGGGAGTCTGTGTCTATCCCAGGGAACTCTGGGCACAAGGCGGGTCAATACATCTCAGGGCACAATCGTACACATATTCACACACTCCAGACAACTTGCAAATGCCAATCAGCCTACAATGAATGTTTTTGTATTGGGGGAGGGACCTGGAGTACATGGAGGAAACCCCCAAAGCACGGGGAGACAATGCAATCTCTGTGCACACAGGGCGGAGGCGGGATTTGAACCCCCAGGCCCGAAGGTGTTGGGCTAACCTGCTAATCACTTAACCATTGTGCCCCCCCCCCAGTGGTCATGTAAACAGTATATTGAAAACCTGTAAGTCATTAATTGTATCATGAAAAGGGAAAACATATGCATTAGGTGATATGCATTAGGTATGCTGTGTCAATGCAGACAATAAAAAGAGGTCTTAAAACCATCTAGAATTGTCTTAATTTTATAAGATTCATTTTTGAATTTTGCAATCAGATGATGAAAAGCAAAACTGTTGTCAGTAAATGACTGCAAAATCCCAAATAAATCTATGGCAGTATGGCTATAAAGGGACTCAGGTATCTAAAGAGAAACTCCAATTGCTCATGACTCATGTAGAGAAAGAGCTTATCATATTAATTCATTAAAATATTATATTATGGCATGTAAATGCATTGATCAAATTATTATTTCATACATATAAACATTAGAGGTGTAACACTGGCACTATCTGTATCTATTTAGTGCTCCAAATATCAGTAACCAGAACCAGAAGTGGGTGTGGCCTAAAGCTGAAGGGTTTTACCGCTCACTCACTTCCCGCATTAAAGTAAAAACCTCTAGTTTGTGCAACTTTTTTGTTGTGTCCCATGGGATCCCGAGCTTAATGTTCACCTCCAATCTCAACCAAAATAACCTGTGAATCTTTCTCACAAGATTCCCAGTTAGGAGGACCCATTCTTGCATGGCTTACTAAAGACAATGATTCTTTTTTGGACTATCAACGCTCCATAGCACATTTTAGTACATGGTATGATGATAACTTTCTCCAGTTTAATATTTTAGCTCTTCCAAAACACTGACCCATCCTTCCAGTATTATCATTAACAGAGAGATGGTTGAAAGGGTGGAGCATTTCAGATATCTGGGCATTATATTAGATAAACATCTCAATTTCAATCAGCACACTCTAGGTATTTACAAGTGCTGTCATCAGAGACTGACAGTTATTCGTAAACTTAAATATCTGTCTGTTCAGCCTAGTCTTCTTCTTCTTCTGTATCGAAGTATCATTGGGCTGGTTCTTATGTATGGTGCCATTTGTTTCTTCCATTTGCTAACAGTTACCAATAAGAACAAACTCTTAAAGAAAACTAATTTAGCGAGAAAAATGATAGGTATTCCCACCCCTAATTTATCTGACTGTCTCATTTCATATACGCTCCGGAAGGCACATAAAATTTTAAATGATCCAGACCACCCACTTTAACAATATTTCAACCCCCTTGCTTCTGGCCACAGGTATAGACTACCCATGTGCAGAAAGGCCAGTTATGGTAGGAGCTTTGTTCCTACGGCTATACGAGGATTAAACACATAGGTACTCAGCCATTGTGATGCCATCTTATGCTCTGGCATTTGTTGTATGATCCTGATGTTTCCTTTTTGTCCCCTTCTCCCTTCTATGTCT
Source organism: Ictalurus punctatus (assembly GCF_001660625.3). Classification (NCBI taxonomy): domain Eukaryota; kingdom Metazoa; phylum Chordata; class Actinopteri; order Siluriformes; family Ictaluridae; genus Ictalurus; species Ictalurus punctatus. Next base: position 23,791,099 of record NC_030424.2, on the reverse strand, counting down.
GTGATTGTTTTTGATGGTTAATATGTACGGTGTTGCTGTGTTTATGTTTTTTTCCTACGCACCAATGGTGGAAACAAATTTCCTCTTCGAGGACAAATAAACTATCTATCTATCTATGAAGTGTATGAACCGGACTGGACAAGGTCTGCTGGAGGAGAGAAGTTAAAGTAATCTTTTTAGTGTGTGTGTGTGTGTGTGTGTGTGTGTGTGTGTGTGTGTGTGTGTGTGTGTGTGTGTTCTTTCACCTCAGACTCATTACAGCAGAAAATGTCGGATTCCCTGTAGAAGTCAGTGTGGAGGTCTGGAATAGCAGGGGCTGGGTTAAAGATGGTCTTCACTGTAAATGATACAGAAAAAGTGTGTAATAGGTCATTCAAGGTCCTGCTGCTTATTCATTTCAGGAAAGACCTGCTCTAGCTGTAATACTGCTCTAATACTGATATGACTTATGAGGAAACAGCGGGTCACACAAAGACAAACCCTTCCCATTCACGTCACACTGCACTCAGTGTGAAACTCGCATAAGATTTCACTTGATCCTTCCCTTAGCAAATACTAGTTTCAGAATTATGTAAATACCAAGTAATAACTTCCTTGTGACTTAATGGTGCTTCGTGAACCAGATACCAACCAAAACATCATAACCCTTCCCGTGGGCCAGAGGATGTTTCATTTCTAAACCGAAACCTGATGCGCATCAACAATGCGTCAAGATATTGACATATTGATGACTGTCCCAATGTAGAGTTCTCCTTATCCTGTAAATCGCACTCATCTTATGCATATAATCTCTTAGCTATCACTGCCTGAAAACTTTTTACTTCAATCTAAGTGCATGCGTCATATCGTAGTCATCCTTTAAGCTTTTCACGCCATAGCTCAAATGCAGTCGTGTCATATCTCTTTCTGAGGTCATACACGGCTTGGCTGCATGACACACTGCACATAGCAAAACCACAGAGGCTTTGAAAAAAAATATACATCTCTCTTACAAAAGCGCACAAAGAGCAGAAGTCAACTCTGATATCTTTCCCTCACACGGTTAGTACACACATCTGGGTTTCTGACGTGCATGGGACAATTATTGGTGGTGGTGATGGTGTGGGGGGGAGGGGGGGGGTAGTTACCTTAGCGAATGAGTCATGTCTAAGATCTGAAATTGCTCAGAGTCTAACACACATTCCTTGATCAATAAACTTCCCCTTGTTGTTAGGTTTCATTATGAGACCTTTATTCCCTACACCTTAGAGGCACAATGATTTAGTCACAAGAAATGAAGACAACCCACTGAGACAAAGTGAGACCAATAAAGGAAAAGTCGATATGTTGAATAAAGTGTGTATGAGGAGAAAAAAACAAAACAAAACAAAAGAAAACAAAACAGGACAACATACTTAGGTGAAAATTAAGTCGTTCTAAATAAAGGAAAAATCCACCCTGAATGACTTGCATATTAATATTTATAATTACCGTATGATCTTCAATGACATCCAATATTTATTGGCAATGAAATCCTGACTTTTTTTTTTTTTTTGGACATGGTGTATTTTCACTTTCACATGGTTTCCCACAATGCTGTTCGACTCTCTTGATAGAGGTGAAGCAGGAATTATCCCTTGCTTCATCTCTACCTAAACAGAGCGATGCAGCAGTGCTTTAGTCCGGTAGTCTGTCCAGCTCTCTCAGCTCCTCTTCTGTCCACTCTGCTCAAACAGATCAGCTTCGAAAGCATTGACGTTCATGCTAATGGAACTCCAAGTCCAGCGTTTGCTGTCTCCGTTACTGCTATGTTGAATTTCTCATTAATATGACATCGCTGGAAACCGGTGAATGAGAAAATAAGCTTTCGCTCTGGGTTTCAGACGTATGAGAAAGAAAGAAACATCGGTGCTAAATCCTTTATCCTACATCGTCACAAAACTCCACATTATGAATTAATGACAAGTGCTTAAACAGAACAAAGACCAATTTTACTCGAGCAAGCTTGTGGAGGTGGCATGTGCGTAATCCGAGCCTTGAGAAGTGCTATTCACACACGTCACTGCCTGACAAACTCATCCCAAGTGATATTCACATAATCTAGGCTAATAGCCCATTTCGCAACACTTGATATGATCTGCTAAGACGACAGCGCTGTCATTGGCGCGTTTCTGGGTGGTTCTGAGGTGACGACTATTGGAGTGTGATGGCGGGGGGGATGTGGGAGACCATCTGCGGTGCCCATCTGCGCACGAGCCATGCCATGGTGCATCTCCAAAAACCCGAGACGAGGGCGTTTTCTAATCAGCAGGTACCTGATTAGATAAGGTGTTAATAACGTCTGCACATGTTAAGTAGGATTTCCTGTTTCCTCTTTTATTTTGTGCTAATCTTATCCATCTACATCAATGGCAGTCACGCTGTGGGAAAATCCGTAAGCAGAACTTGGTTAACAGGACCATGACATGACGTTTATTAGGTCAGAAGTAAGTAAAATGGTCACAATTACAATATTTGTAGTAAATAAAATCAAAATATCAGTTCAAACGTTTGCTTCCCCCTTTCGGAATGTGATTGATATTATACAGAGTGTCTCAAAAGTCTCCATACATAGAGGATTATGTTTGCTAGCACCCAGTCAGTTGTGGATTCACCAGCGGATGTTTGTGGACGTCTACTTCTCGGTTGGTCCGCAACACTGCCAGTCTTTCTGAATTTGTTAATAAGTTTGACAACAGTGTGGTGTGTGATCTGCTCGCCCCGTTTCCTGTTAAAGTTCATCGCAAACTTGCGACAGCGTCCCGATCCAGCCGTGAGAATGATTTCAATACGTTCTTCGCTTGTCAAAGGCTTTCTGAAAAAATAATAAATTAATTTTTTTTCCAAAAAAATTTTGGAAGACATTTGGGTAAAAAGTGTTCATTTCTCCTGTGTATTTGGGGACGCCATGTATTCTACTCATATTCCAACTTCGGCTTTTATAACGGCATCAAAAATCTTTCATGTTTCCTCTGAGCAGCTTTCTGATCCCACATCACAATTATTTCTGCTATATCTCTTCTGTCTCTGGCAGATTTCTTGGCACATTCTTCTTGAGATTTCTTTTCAAACTCTGCCAGTTTTTCCCTGTTTCCTTCAGATCAGGTCAGTAGACGGAGAGAGTGCTGACAAATCTTTTTTCCGTTATTTTACCCTATGATTCTATTTGTTATCTTTTTGCAGGATACACCGTTTTTTGTTTTTACTTCCTGGATGATGCCCGGAAATAAATAAATAAATAAATAAATAAATAAATAAATAAATGTAAAGATATATTTATTTATTTACTATTCTATTAGCAAATAATTTTTCTTCTTTCTAGAAATAAATGCTTAAAATAAGCAAAATTATCTGCCAATAGAACAAGACTATTTAAAACTTGAAATTAGTATTAAAAAAAAGGCTAGAAGTAGGATAATCTTATATTTGGTTTATTGTAATCTTATTAAAGGAAATACTGGATAAATTTGACATTATTCAGGATATTTCCTGACTTGCCAAGATGTCATTTTGCAGTGTCGATGTTATTTTCTACAGTGCACGCACACACACACACACACACACACACACACACACACACACACACACACACACTGACCATTGCTTTGTCGAGCTATTCGCAGGGCCTGCAGCGAGATGTGTGAGCTGATCTCCAGCTGGCAGAGCAACACTTTGGCTTTAGCCAGGGCAGAGCGTGCCTGCTCCAGCTCCTCTTCCCCCAGCAGCATGTTGGCACCTGCTACAATCACTATGGCATTCTCACCTGCACACACAACCCATGAAAGAATTTACAGAGTCCAGGTTCACTAAGGCTTTTATGTGTGTGTGTGTGTGTGTTTTTTTTTTTTTTTGCATTTCAAAAGCAGCAGTTTACAAGATAATTGTTCTTGAGTCACTGTGACTTTAGTGCAGGAAGATGGGACACTATGGTATCCGCAGGTTGTTATGGTGATGGCGATGACGTTATTTGTAAGCCCCCTTGAGAGGCTTGTGGATCTCCACCAGAGTCAGAGTCTCTGTTAAAGCTGTGATTAGTGACATTTACAGCACAACAGGCTGTGCGTTTAGCACCAGGCTGGTTATGTCAGCCACCCCACCTCCAGCAGTGCTAAATAAAGCCAAGCGGCTATAAACTATGCGGTGTGGGTGACGACCTGAACCACCCCCAGGTGGAGAGGAGCGCAATCATCTATGCTTCATTCACAAGTGCACTTTGTGTTATTTTAGAAGCTGCGGGTGCAACAGGGTGCCACATACTCAGCAACTTCACACTACCTGCATCGTTTACGATGATGGAGGCAGCTCCGGTCATGGCTTCAGCCGTCTGAGTCACAAAAGCTGCACAGGGATAGAATCGGGTGGGGAAAAAAATTTAAATCAGCAAGCACACTAAACACAGTGCAGAATGCATGAGTCTACAGTGCATGTCAGGGTAACAAAGTGCTCGGTTAAAGCCAGGTACAGTATGAGGTCGGAAAATTTATTACCTGTGCATACGGCGTTGTCTTTGAAATTCTGAATATAGTTGCTCCCGAAAAAATCTTTTCCAACCTGATGAGGAAGACAAAGTTGGTTATTAAGGGCTGAGCTTTTGCACAAATCCACATCTGAGGTTTTCACCTCAACATGGACTCCTAATCCTGTGATAAACGTGTCTATATGTATAAAGTGGCAGCATACTGTACATCACAATCTGTACTTACAGGCAGAGAAATAACCTCTGAACTCAAAGCGTAGTATTCAGTTATTCATGTTAAAGCAGTATTCAGTAACTACATTGAAATTGACGGGAAATGTATGTACAGTACGGGTGCATCTCAAAAAATTTGAATGTCATGTAAAAGTTAGCTTTTTTCCATAATTTAATTCAAAAAGTGGAACTTTCATATATTCTAGATTCATTACACATAAAGTGAAATATTTCAAGCCTTTTTTGTTTTAATCTTGATGATTACAGCTTAAGGCTCATGGAAATCAAAAATCCAGTATCAAAATATTAGAATAAAGAATTTATAATACAGAAATGTCGACCTTCTGAAACGTATGTTAATATATGCTTTTCCACGATATTCTAATTTTTTGAGATGCACCTGTAGCTATGAGTGAGGATTAAAAGCCTGTATAATGGTGAGTTTAACTGAACTGTTCACAAATATAAAATACACAGTAATGTAGCACCACCCCCAAGCAAGCCAGAGGTAAGAAAAAAACCCTGAGACGGTATGAGGAAGAAACCTTGAGAAGAACCAGACTCATCTGGGTGGCTCTGGATCGTACGATTATAAATAATTCCCATCTATAACTGTGTACTACATGGCCAAAAGTGCAGTTGTGTAAATAGGAACTCCATTATAGTTTTCACATGAATTCTATTTTGTTGAAGTTATGAACTGTTCACTGATGGAGACTTGAGTGCAAAACTGTTCATAGCAATTGTCCACAGCCATCTTTGTGGTTTTTAAGTAGTGTTGCATTATCTAAAATCTTTCTAATGTGTGCACAGTTTCATACTCACTACTTCCTGAGAAAGAAAGTGATTCAAAAGCAGTTGCTTCGGCTATTATAATCTATGCAAAATCCATTTTTAAAGGTAGAAGTGTGTAACCCAGAGCATCCTGATGCCTTTGGAGTTAAGCATCCATTAAGCATGCATTTTGCATGATGCTAAACTAGAAGCTATGAATTCCCCTTACGTTTTTAGCCTTGAAGTTCCAGTTCAAAATCGGACACGAACTATAAGCCCAAACCACATCTTGACTGCATTTCAAGTACTTATTCTGTAACGTCTGCAAAGATAGTGGAGCAAATCCTAATCGTAATAGAAGACATATGGGATTAGACACAAGAACAGATAAGTTTGATGAATACAAGGAACTTGAAACAATACTTTTCTCCCTGTGCATTACTAAATTCAGCCAAGCCTTCCAGACATAGGCACCCCACCCAAACGCCTACCTTGCTACCAGTTGACTTCTAAACCACCGCACCTCTCTCTCTCTCTCTCTCTCTCTCTCTCTATCAGAGATGTTTAGTGCTCCAAAGGGTGGAGGGGTCCCTTTCTGCCCACCGGGGCTCCTTTTATCCCACGCTGTTAAAGATACGCCAAGGCCGCGGCTCTTCTGTACCTGACGCCCCTGTCTTTGAAGTGCAACTCCTGTTTCAGGGCTTCTGAAAGCACGGGAGGCTATTTTTGTACCGTGCATATTTCAGTATCGATCGGGCTCTTTGTACGAACAAATACACTTCTTTATTACTTCTTGGTATGGCAGGTACAAGCGAACAATAAAGGGAACAGCAGCTCAGTGGTGTGAATCTAATTAAATGGGTCTGAAATAAATGGCTCTGCAGGTACCGAAAGGCTCAGGCCGAGACATGCTGGCAGCAGGAAATGAATCTCTTGATTTGTACCTTGCACACCATCGCAGTCTTGGCTCCGAGCCGAGCAGCCTGGACACACTGGTTTGCTCCTTTGCCGCCGAAGCCGATAAAGAACTTGTGGCCATGTATTGTCTCTCCAGCTTTGGGCAGTCGAGGTGTCTGGCTAATAAAATACATACACAAGAGAGTTTAAAGCAAGAAAAAAGTGTGTGGTCAGATGTAGTTTAGAGTCAAAACAACACTGTGTTCTTGTTATTTTGTTACATTTAAGACAGAACCTTCAATGTCAGAAAAGAAAAAGGAAACAGTATAGAACATCCTAGTAAAGTGGTTTTACACTGTCTATATTAGTGCACATGTCTGAATGCATTATTGTTTCTATAGTAATAGTTAACACAAAAACGTACGTGTATGCCGCATGCGCCACATAAATGGATTTAAAAAAAATAACCAAAAAAAAAAAAAAACCTTCGTTGGTAAATTTGTTGATATGATGAAATTTTCTGTGTCGTGATATTTATTCAGTCCCTCCAGGATTTGGTGTTTTTGCGATCGCAGAAATGAACGCAAAATCAAGCGAACTCCGCCCTATCCGGAGAGGCTTGCAATGTTTTAAAATTACCGCAGATTTGGGCTGAGACACGTCACGTGACGTCATCACAACGCGCATTCAGCCAATGCCCTCTTCGATTCACGTGCGTCGAACATGAGTACAGCTAAAAGCAACAATCACAAAAAAAAAAAAAAAAAAACCCTGCTGTACGGACTGATTATTTGGCATTTGTGGAAGGAGTCTCCAGTGTCAGTGCTTTGTAACAGTCAGATTTTCCGACAAAGGAAAGTCTTCAGGATAGAAGGCTTTAAAGTTTCTCACTATCATGATGAGCTTTTTTGTGTCTTATTAACTTGTGATATAAAAGGAATAAACCCATTTGGGATGTAATGTTATAAGAAACCAATCAAATCACTCAAATAATGAACAGTCTAACTCTTGTCAGGGTGTAATATGCCAAGAACATCTGTTTGTTCACAAAAACAAGCGCATGCCGAAGTGATTAAGAGATTTTTTCAGTTAGGATCACTACATTTAATCTGTATGTTGATTCATCAGACGGGACATCTTCGTATCCATGTATTTGAATCTGATGATTCACTGCAGCTGGTTGAGTAATGTATGTAATGTGATTCATGTACTAAAATGCATACAGATTTCTTGCTCTTTAAAGTTCACTGATTTACCAGCAACATGCTGAAATGAGGTGGGGGAGACCGGAGGGTGAGCATTTACTGGAATAAATGCTTTATAAGTGCTGTTTATGAGTGAAAACATCACGCTCTGCCATCCCTAAACCTCCTAAATATAAGGCTACATCTCTGAACTCCAGAAAAAGGTAATTGCTGCAATGCGTGACATTACAGAACAAGGTCTGTGTGTTTCTCACCCAAGCAGAACGAGCAGCCATTACTCAGTCTATTGAAGAAGAAGAAGAAGAAAACAAAACCACTTAACCAAAGAAAGTTATGGCCTGGCTCAGGTCCAAGTCCCGGTGAGCGTGTGTGCTTTTGATGGTGGAAGAGGGTGCAGATAAACTTTGTTTTTTTCTGCTTGGCTTGTGATGTTTAAAGAGGGGCTTTTACAGTAATATTATTTACATGAAAAAAAGCTACGGTTTACCCGGTTTCCAGTAATCTGGAGGATCTTGTTTTGGACATTAATGTTAATGAGTCTGGTGGCAAGCCAAAGGAAGTTGCTTTTTTGTACAATGTTGGTGGAAGCAAACAACACATGACTATGTGAACATGCTGTAAATTCAAGTGCTGTCACTTGAATTTAATATCAAAAAAGTTTATAAAGGTTCCCAAACAATGCCAAAGGTGAGAGGTGGACATGCCTTGACTGGTGTAACAGGTTGCAACGGTTGAGTGGAAAAGTTTGCATTTGTCTTGCTTTGTGGGTAAGAAAAAAAGAAAAGAAAAAAATATATATATATTTTTTATCTTAATCAAATTGAATTCCAAGCAGTTACAAATCATAAAAACCAAAAACTACAAAATCAACATAAAATAAAAAGTTGGGTTTTAGGGCTGGGCTGGAAACAAAGGATTTTTTTTTTTCTTCAAAACCTTTCCCAACAGATATGCCAGATATTTTTTGCAGTAATGCCATTTAGATTTTTTTCACTACATAATACAGACGTCTAACAAATTAAAGTAAAACCAAAAATGGTGCTCTGTGATTTAACGGGCAAGTTCTGGGTCCATGCATCACTGCAAATCAATACAAAAATATTTTGCAGTTCCTGCAGGGTTTCACGATTTTGCGATTGCAGAAATGAACGTGCAATCAAGCAAACTTCGCAATATTCTGAAGAGCATGCGATTTTTTCCAAAATTAACACAGATTTTAGGTCAATTTTGGCCAAGATGAGTACAGCTAAAAACTCTCACTTTCCAACAAACATCGCTGCGAAAGACCGTGCAAAACAATTTTGTGAAATTGCAATTTTGCCAATTCAAGCAGAGTTCTTCAAAAAAAAAAAAAGCACAAAAAAAGATGCGTTGCAATTTTAAAATAAATAAATAAATAAATAAACAAATTTTTAACTACAATAATCACAAAAAACTCAGCGAAATCCTGTATGGACCAATTCTGGCTGATCACCTTTATCCTGCATGTAACAGTTTTTATCCTGATGGGTGTGGTCGCTTGTTGGATGACTCTGCTCACATCCACAGGACATGAGAGCTCAACGAATGCTTTAATGAGGATGAAAATGTTGTAAATCATATGCTGTGGACTCACGCACAATCACCAGATCTCAACCCAACTGAACTGAACAGTCTGGGAGATTATGCAGCGGTGTGTTAACAGAGCTCTCCACCACCATCATCATCAAAACACCAATTGTTGGAATATCTTCAGAAGAACTCCTCAGTACAATTTCAGAGACATGTGCCAAGTTGTCCAACACCTTACTAAGAAACTTTACACTACTTTTTAATTTGTCACCCTTACATCACTATAAATACACTACATAATAAAAAAAAAAAAACACGAGGGTGTTGAAGATCTCAGTGAAGAATAACTTTATTGCAGCATGGCAGTGTTTTACAGTATTTTATACTGTATTTCAAGCCAGGTTTTCTGCTTGTAATGTAAATGAAGTTTCAATCTAAACGTAAATTAAGGATAGCAGTTGATGTGATCACTTTTCGTTCTCACAGTACTGATGTCGTTACAGGTGTGACCCTCAAATGGAATAGCTGGTGTCTGGTGGGCATCCTGGTGCACTATGGCTGCCGTCGCATCATCCAGGTCGATGCTACACACTAGTGGTGGTTGAAGAGATTCCCCCGCACCCCACCCTCCCCCATACTATGTAAATCGCTCTAGAAAAGCGCTATATAAATGCAACTGTAAGTAAGTAAGACCTCAAATGGTCAGGTGATAGGATTGTCTAGAGAAATGCCTTTCTTTCCTTGGATGATTCTTAATATCCCACTGCCACTCCCATGCTATAACTGATTGAATGTCACTTTAGGTGGTGTTACACAAATATTGCTGAGACTAAGGTGTATTTGATAATTAAGACTTTATCAGGGATGAGCTTTTCCATTAACTACCTTGCAGTGGAATCTGTTTAGTGGCAGTCTGTAATTTCCTACAACTATTTATACATTTTTTAACATGATAATGAAGGACCCCAGACAAATTCAATTTTGCTGTCTTCCTTATTTTGTCCCAAGGATATGAAAACGTTTGCACTTAACAGGGTTTTTTTTTAATTTTTTTTTTTAAAACTTCTGTATTGAGTACTAAAGAAAATGTACTGAAGAAATCACATGCTAAACTTGCTCAATAATCTGATTTTTATATTTGTATGCCTTTTGGGTCAACAGGGACAAAATGGTTTCAAAGCTATTTTTGTTCCACGTCTTCAAAAAAAAACAAAACTTACCAACGGAAATGAGGAACAGATGAAGTAATTTGTGCAAAACAGATTTCAACATTCGATTTTTTGTTACTGGAATAATAAAGCTCCTCAGAATTATACAAGTACCAATGACACCTGCTATACTCTGAACTAAAATCATCTGTTTAATAAAACATGACAGGAAGTGCTGTTACAGGAAAATAATCAACGGCAGTGTGGTGTGATGCGGCCCGGAGCTACTGTTACCACCGTGAATAGATATTTTCCAATAGTCCTGAAGTGTTTTCTTCCTCTTATACCATAGCAATCTGTCAATGACTAGCTTAAATTTTTGTAAATTGACGACATGTCATGCTTTTCAACCGTTTACAGTTACATTTAATATTGTAGAACATCCATGAACAAGTTAGAACTGTTACAAATGAATGAATCATCACCTTCTGACCAATCAGATTCAAGAATTCTATAGCACTATAAATGTATATAATGGAATATTGTGTATCCTGACATGGGTATTATATTGTCATGTAGCCCATCCCAAACATTCAAATATATACTCTGCTGTCTTGAGTACACACATGTATACATGGCCTCATACCTTATATCAGCAGATAGGGCAAAGGGACTGACAGATATAGCTTTTATGTAATACCGCCTCCCACACTGACTTCAACAAAGAAAGGCTGAAATCTATAATTAAGTTGCAATAGAAGGACAGTGATGTAATCCATTACTGTAGGAGTAACTTGTGCACCTCAGTGACGTTTGTCATTTGATATGGAGCCTTAAATCTAACGAGGTCTGATTGAGTCAGCGTCTGGAATCAGTTAAGAGCGTCAGACTAACCACACCTTTCACAAACACACGCACACACATACAAACACATACGTTTGTCTCTCCTTGTTTGGATATTCTGTTGATGTAATTTTTAATGCATGTAATTAATTCTATACGTACACCTCAACCTAACACTAAGTTTAAGCTCAGTAACCGCTCTTTTAGGTTTTATCTTTTTTTTTTTTTTTTTTTTTTACATTCAAGCTGCAGTGTTTTGCGGACCAGACAACATACCCACAGACGTCCCCACAAAGCCAAAATCGTCAGATATTCATAATCTTGTGAGAATATTTGGTCCCCACATGGATATACACAGATTCTCTAATCCTAACACAAAGATGGACACGGATTCTCAAATCCTAACACAAAGATTTATACAGATTCCCAAATCCTAACACAAAGATATACACGGATTCTCAAATACTAACACAAAGATATACACGGATTCTCAAATACTAACACAAAGATAGACACGGATTCTCAAATCCTAACACAAAGATATACACTGATTCTCAAATACTAACACAAAGATATACACGGATTCTCAAATACTAACACAAAGATAGACACGGATTCTCAAATCCTAACACAAAGATAGACACGGATTCTCAAATCCTAACACAAAGATATACACGGATTCTCAAATCCTAACACAAAGATCGACACGGATTCCCAAATCCTAACACAAAGATATATACAGATTCCCAAATCCTAACACAAAGATAGACACGGATTCTCAAATCCTAACACAAAGATATACACGGATTCTCAAATCCTAACACAAAGATCGACACGGATTCCCAAATCCTAACACAAAGATATATACAGATTCCCAAATCCTAACACAAAGATAGACACGGATTCTCAAATCCTAACACAAAGATAGACACGGATTCTCAAATCCTAACACAAAGATAGACACGGATTCCCAAATCCTAACACAAAGATTTATACAGATTCCCAAATCCTAACACAAAAATAGACACAGATTCTCAAATCTTAACACAAATAAGATTTTATTTATTTAATTAATTATTTCAAGTAAAAACTGTAAAAAGCTATATATATATATATATATATATTTTTTTTTTTTTCCCGCATATCTTTTTTTGGTCCTCACTACAGGCTGAATACATGTGTAGTCTGTGATAGGAGTGTCAATCAGTCAGTCATGTAGCAAACATCGACACAGTCAGTGACTCTCCTGAGCCACGGGACCGCAAACAGGTGTGTGGTGACGTGAGTCGTGCAGTGGGTTGTTTACATCCTTTTTCTCTTTCCACAAAGAAGGGGTGGGAAACCACTGCTGCGGCTTGTGCGAGACTTTGAACCCACAGGCAGCACAAAACAAACCGTTTACTTTCAGAGAAAACCTTCGCTGACTTACAGACTGACTCACACACAATAATCTCTTTAGAATGGAAGATCTTAGTGCATGATTGTTTATACTGTAAATGGAAGCGCTTTTATTCTATAGTATGAGGTTTCACAAGGAATTTCTGACTGAGAGCGTGATCTCTCCGTTACACACCTTTCCAAGAGTGTACTGAAATCATGGAACTGCAGATTCATAACTTATTTGCTCTATATGAGAGCATGTGAGCACTCGAGCTGCTCGGATGATCAGTAGGTGGCCCCCTCTGGCTTTAACACGAAATGCTGTGGATGGTTCTGTCTCGCTGTCGCCCAGACGCAGACACACGCACCACACAGACCGACCTAAAGCCCATGCGCAGCAGCCGGAGAGAAAAGTGGATTTCATACTTCAAAGTCATGCGTGGCACTTTGATTGGTTGGGAATGTATCTCGTGCAGCCTTAAAAAAAAAAAAAAAACACGCAAGACGTTCAAACATAGACAGAGACTTGATGCGGCGTCTGGCTTTCAAAGGCCAAAGTCGACAGCTGGATTTTTAATGACTTTAAAGAACAACACTGAAGATGGAAGACAAATGAGGCCATGTGTGTTTAATGAGCCTGCTTGCTTCTGGGAATATCACAAAAGTGTCATTTATACCACTGTGGAAAGATTAATAGTGAAAACTGAACAGTGCTGTTGATGATTCTTGAGATATTTCTCTGCTGTGTGGGCAAGCACCCAAGATCGTTGGAAAGAGCAGATTGAGAGGTGCTTGTCTCTGATTAAAGTGATACTCCAGAGTTTTTTTTCTCTGAACCAAATCCCTAACAGCTACCTAATAACCATCACCTCTGTGGTGTACATGTGATTAACACTTATAAGAATTTCAACACCTTTCCCTGTAGTGGAAGAAGAACCAAAAACATGTTTATTCATGTACGGTACTGTGCAAACGTTTTAGCCACCCTATTTTTTTATGACTTCAGTACGAATACATTTTAGGTTTTCCAAACATTAGTTTTCCAGCACAAAATTAAATGCTACAGAAAAATGTTTATTTGAATGTCAGTAAAGAAAGCAGTGTATTATGTAACAGACCACTTTTCAGACAAAAAAAACAAAACAAAAAAAACACAATGAAGGCTGTGAAGGCTGCTGGGTTTTGCTGCAAAAATAAGACCCGAGTGCGACAGTCAAAGTCTCGAGAAGAACCGTGTCTGGTTCTGCAAGCTGCTCAATAAAACTTACAGCTCATTTCCTTATAAAACTGCACTAATTGTACCCGAGACGACTACTAATTTTATTTAAAGCAAAGGGTCGTCACACCAAATATCGACGTTGTTTCATTTAGTACTGTTTAATGTTCTTTACTGTATTTCTTAAAATGTAGAAACATTTAATTTCATTATTTTGGAAGGCATCTTTGCTCTACAACATTTTATTTTTTTTGGCATGTGCCTACACTGTAAAACCGGATAAGTTCATTTAACGAAAACAATTTGAGGAAATTTTTAAGTTGATAAACCAACTTCTTTAAGCCAAATACACTTAAATATATCAAAAATTAATTTTAAATTACAAAGATTGAGTTAAATTTTTGTTATATTTAAATGTATTTGCTTAAAGAAATTGATTTATCAACTTACAAATTTTGAGGTAATTTTTTAGTTAAACGAACTAGTGGCTTAGTGGTTTAGCACGTTCGCCTCACACTGCCAGGGTCGGGGGTTTGATTCCCGCGGCTCTGTGTGTGTGTGGTTGTTTGCATGTTCTCCCCGTGCTGCGGGGGTTTCCTCCGGGTTATTCCGGTTTCCTCCCCCAGTCCAAAGACATGCATGGTAGGTTGATTGGCATGTCCAAAGTGTCCATAGTGTGTGAGTGTGTGTGTGATTGTGTGCCCTGCGATTGGCACCCTGTCCAGGGTGTACCCCACCTTGTGTCCGATGCTCCCTGGGATAGGCTCCAGGTTCCCCGTGACCCTGAAAAGGATAAGCGGTATAGAATATGGATGGATGGATGAACTATCCGTTTTTAAAGTGTAAGCCTTTTCCAAGATATTGTACGTCTAAGGGCAATTGTTAAATCCCATCACCTTTTCTCAAATGTGTGACTATATAACATGAATTTAGAACTGTACCCCAGGGTATTACACCATAACGCAGACATATTCACACTTTCACAGAAAGCAAGATTGTTGATCTTTCAAGTGCAGCAAAAACACAGGCCAAAACATTCCTAATGTGAGATGGGGAAGGGGGCGGGGCTTCCAGAGAAGGTCAGTTAATATAGAGTTCAAAACACCTCCGTGAATGTCGATTTGCTCGTCTGCCAGTTAAATCATGAATGAAGAAAGGTCTTTTGGCGTATTGTGGAGCACACTCCAGCATACTGTCAAGTTAAAATGTGGACCTCTTACGCAAAATGCAAGAAGATCTTACACAGTCTTTTATAAATCTTGATTTTTGGTATTTTCCATCTCAGCCCTTATCTGCACAAATCCTCCCATAGTTTGAATAGCTCTGCTCTAACATTAAAAATAAAAAATAAATTTATGGAGTTTCCAATATTATAACAAACAAGTAAAATCAGTTCTGGGTATTTTAGAATTTCTTAAAGGGTTTTGTGGAGTCAACAACTAGGGTACTTCCATATTTACTTTAAACTATGTTTGTGATCTATAACCGAGCATGAATTATGCAGACGAGAGGTATAACTAGGGGGATGGATTTTCAGGACCTGGATCTCCCTGAAATTTTTTATGGCAGTTCCAAATGTTTATTCAGGTGGTTTACATAACAAACTTACAACGCAGATGATTATACACATGTCAGATGTGCACATATTTTGCGCAGTAATTGTGTAATAATGATGTTCATAAAAGGCCAACAGCAAATGAAAGCTTCCTTTACTTAGTATAATCACATTTTATGTTAAGAGACAGAATCAGATCAAAGAGAATCATGTCTTTTTACATACAGATCTTGTTTTACAAGGTAAAGTAAAGTATTACTAGCATTTGCGATGCAGAACTCTCATAAAGGTATTTTATTTTCGATGTCTATTCTATGTCTTGTCGTTATTGTTATGGTAAGATTGGTTGATAGTAAATCATGCGTCTATTGCTGTATGGCATTCACCTGAAATATATTAGCGTGTCACACTTAGGATTTTCACACTTCTGATTTTATTTAGCGTACATATAGTCCTCACGTCGACCCCTGAAATTAATTCATGGCTATGCCACTGATACCACTGCATTGTTGAAGGAATGAACCTGATTCGTCAGATTCATTCAGATGTTGATTCCATGCATCCATCCATTTTCCATACTGCTTATCCTATGTAGGGTCACGGGGGGAGTGAGGAGCCTATCCCAAGGAACTCGGGGGACACCCTGGACAGGGTGCCAACCCATCGCAGGGCACAATCACACACATATACATATACACACACCCATTCACACCCTACGAACAATTTGGAAATGCCAATCAGCCTACAATGCATGTCTTTGGACTGGAGTTGGAAACCCTCAGAGCATGGGGAGAACATGCAAACTCTGCACACACACAGAAGTGCAAGGCAACCAACCCCCCCCCCCCCCCCCCCCCCCCCTTAACAGCAGCTCCAATATTAGTTTCAGCTGCAAACCAAAGCACAGGTTTGTATTAATGCACTCATTCTCATATGTTATCCTTTCTATAGTAACAGCTCATTCTCAGGGTGGATGGTCCACTGGAACAGAACAAAACAAAAACAAGTAATTGTTGATGTGCGGAAACGTTTCACTTATAAAACGAGTTGCCTACACAAACCCTGCATTATTCTGAGTAGCTCTGCTCGAACATTAAAAGTCTTTTTATGGAGTTTTATTCAGCTTTCTAACATCAACACTGGGAATAAAACAGGAAAATCACATAGAATCGTTTTCATTTATGGAAGGAGTCTCCAGTGTCAGAGCTTTGTAACACTCAAAGGTAACGCTGTTCCGTTGGGTTTTCCAATACGTGGAAAATCTTCAGGATGGACTAGTGTGCACTCTGTGGTTTCTCTGTAACAAGCTGCTTTTTTGGGCTGTTTTTATAGCTGCTATAAAGTAAGTGATCTACAGGGCCTAACTTGCTTTGAGGAAACTCCACAACATTCAATGTAACTGTAGATAGATTTTTTTTTTAAGTATGATGCATCATTCTTTAATAAATTAAACACTGGTGAAATTACTGTGGTATTCGCAACACTCTGGGTCATGCTGGTGACGCATCACACCACCCTGTTGTTGATGATTTTCCTATAACAATATTTTTTCCTGACGTTAGAGCTTCATTTATGAACTATTTTGCCTTAATGATTTCTTAAAGCATACTACAAAAATACATTTCACATAAAGGTTTATTGCCTGCCCCAAAACCCACTCTCAGACTACAAGCGTGTCAAGTAAACTTTATTTTCTGCTCTTTTTTTTTTCCCCCAGTGTTGAAATTCTTTTACCGTGGTAATTGCACATTTGCTTACTATGACATTTAATAGAAAACATTTACAAAGGCGTTTCTTTTAACCTGCCGTGACCTGTAGCTAAAATGACACGGCAATTATTTCAGCACATCTGTGTGTGTATAGGACCAAATCCAAATACACACTCCCACACATCAAGGACACGGTCACTTTGTTATGCCAAGCTTGGGGAGTAACAGAATACTACATGTAACGGCGTTACGTAATCGGGATACAAAAAACTGCTGACTGTAATCCGTTATAGTTATGTCAAAAAACAAAGTAATCAGATTACAGGTACATTTTTTAGAAGAAAAAATAAAGGGGAATACTATCAGGATTACAATTCTTTTCATTTAAAACCAAAGAAATGAATCTTTTTGACAAAACACAATATAGACAGCTGCTTGATTATAGTTCTGGTTCTCTCTTGCCAGTCGCCGCTTATATGAGCAACCTCCTGGTGCATTTGGTAGAAATGGTTAATTTGGTAGAAATGAACACAAATTGTTCTCTGAAATGCTTTTGTGATGTAAATGAACTTCCAACTTCAATTCAGACAGCAGATTCCGTCACTATTTTCAGAAAACGACTAAAGACCCACCTTTTCCGTGAGCACTTAACTAACCCCTATAACTGCCAACCCCCACAATATTTAAAAAAAAATTGTAAAAAATTACTCTGGCTCTTACACCTCTACTCTGCGCACTTTGCTTCTCTAGAACTTAATTAAAAAATCTTGTATGGTAGCACTACTTGTATTGTTCTCCACTTGATATTCCTTTTGCTTGTATTTCCTCAATTGTAAGGATAAAAGTGTCAGCTAAATGAATAAATGTAAATGTAATGTTACCCGCATCAGGGACAGTGAGCTTTTATTTATTTATTTTCTTAAAACAAATCCAAACATTGAACATGTGTTTAAGCTCTAAAATAAGCTCTAAATAAAAGTATTTTAGATCATATTGCTTTTCTCTTGACTTTATTTACATATGTGACCTTGAAGTAATCCAAAAATAATCAGATTACATTACTTTCATAACTGTGATACTTGGATTATGTAACTTATTACATTTTTTATGAAGTAATTTGTAACTGTAACGGGATACATTTTGAAAGTAACCCTCCAAATCCTGGTTGGAGCTGTATATTATTTGTACATTTATTTGTCAAACCTTATCCTGAACAACATCTTCTTCCAGGTTTCTCATAAACATGTTCACATTTGGGCCAAACACATTTACGGATATTTTTTCCAGGGAACTTAATGTTTTTTTTTTTGTTTTTTGTTTTTTTTTAGATACAATGCCTTGTGTATGTACATGTGAACCCATAATTGTTTCCTTTTTTCTGCTTTAGCACTGAATGGCGTCTTAAGATTCAGTAACATGGTGTGCTGCTTTAGAATAATGTTTCAGGGATCAGTAGATCTAATCTATCATGATGACTACAGAACAATGTATGAAAGAAAAGCAAGTAATTTGGATGCTGAGGGAAAGATTATAGTTACACCCACAGCACAGAAATGTGTCAGGGGAAAATTATAAAAAGAAATGAACTGCGTTGAAAGAAAAAGGGGGGAAAAAAGCCTGCTGTACTTTCATTCATGGCGGGAAAATATCTGCAGCTGAGAACAGATATCTGATCAGAGATGTTAAGTAAAGTATCAAACAACTACCTAACGTTGCCATCAACCTCCAAGGACATGTACTGGTTGCAGGTTTGCACCATAGCACAAATTTACAGATTACACCACAAGACAAAAATCCCTATGGAACAATGACATGGTCTAATAAAAATCTATAAAACAGAAATTATATACAGGTGCATCTCAAAAAATTTGAATATTGTGGAAAAGTTCATTTTTTCCTGTAATTTAATTCAAAAAGTGGAACTTTCATATATTCTAGATTCTTTGTACATAAAGTGAAACATTTCAAGCCTTTTGTTGTTTTAATCTTGATAATTACAGCTTAGAGCTCATGGAAATCAAAAATCCAGTATCTGAAAATATTAGAATAAAGAATTTATCATACAGAAATGTCGACCTTCTGAAAAGTATGTTACTTTATGCTCTCAATACTTGGTCGGAGCTTTAATCCTTTTGCATGAATTACTGCATCAATGTGGATGGAGTGGGCATGGAGACAATCAGCCTGTGGCACTGCTGAGGTGTTCCGGAAGCCCAGGTTGCTTTGATAGCGGCCTTCAGCTCGTCTGTATTGTTTGGTCTAGTGTCTCAGATTCTTTATGGGGTTCGGGTCAGGCGAGTTGGCTGGTCAATCAAGCAGAGTAATACCACGGTCAGCAAACCAGTTACTAGAAGTTTTGGCACTGTGGGCAGGTGCCAACTCCTTCTGGAACAGGAAATCAGCATCTCCATAAAGCTTGTCAGCAGATGGAAGCATGAATAGCTCTAAAATTTCCTGGTAGATGCTGCATTGACTCATCAGCACCAGCAGATGACAGGTGCCTCTCAGATGACTTGGATTCTGTGCCTCTACACTCTTCCTCCAGACTCTGGGACCTTGATTTCCAAATGAAATGCAAAATGTACTTTCATCTTCTCCATGATTGTGGTTGTGTGTACTGAACCAGACTGAGCAATTAAAGGCTCAGGAAAATTTTGCAGGTGTTTTGAGTTAATTACCTGATTAGAGCTCTTCTCAGGTCGACATTTCTGTATTATAAATTCTTTACTCTAATATTTTGAGATACTGGATTTTTGATTTCCATGAGCTGTAAACCATAATCATCAAGATTAAAATAAAAAAAAAGACTTGAAATATTTCACTTTATGAATCTAGAATATATGAAAGTTCCACTTTTTCAATTAAATTACGGGAAAAAAATGAACTTTTCCATGATATTAAAATTTGACACCCTGGACGGGCTGCCAACCCATCACAAGGCACGATTGTGCACACACTAATTATAGATATGAGATATGTTTAGAGCATTGCAGCTTGTTACTTCTTCATGTGCAAAAAAATGGTTCTTTCTGGTGAAACTAGAGATATCAAGCCAACCCGAGAGGTCCAGTTTGTCAACGTGGCACACTTCTATCTTTTGGTTCTGGAAAGTTCCAGCACAGTGAATCAGAGTGTCTCATTCAGACATTTACAAAAACCACAGGCTTATTTTTCTGGCCCTGTTCGGTGCATCAGAATGAATCACAGTGTCTATTGTCTTATGAATGACAGGAGGAACTTAAGTCTGAACACTGCTGAAAAAACTGCCCAGCATTGTTAAATGGTAGAGTTCACACCACAGTGTACACTCTCTCTATCTGTTAAGATCATCTTAATTGTATTAAGCTTCTGGGAACCTGGGCCTTGCATGGTTCTGTGATGATTTGCACTTTGTCTTTAATTATATACACCCACATCAAATCTATAGCGTAATGCTGATGAAGTAAGCATGTTTGATTTCCTGATCATGTGTGTCAGATCACTATGTTGTCAGTTAGACTGCAATTTTAAAAAAATTTACAGCTATTTGGATAATAAGTTGAGGCAAAAAAATACTGGGTAAGGTTGCCTTTGAAGCTCTTTCACACATGTATTCTGGTGAGGAAACAATCCAAACTACTACTGCTATTATTATTAGCAGTAGTAATAGTAGTAGTAGTAGTAGGAGTAATAGTAGTAGTAGTAGTACTATAACATCTCAGTGGCTTTAGAAAATAAATAAATATATAAGAAGAATATTTTTGTTGCATGGCCAATGCTGTGTTTCAAACTTGGAATTATTTGTTTCTCTGATTGTTTGTTTAATACAGTTATTTGTGTTGCTGTATGAGACCCTAAATAACTAAATTCACATTATTTCTGTATTTATTTTATTTCTGTACAGCCTATGAATTTGCTGTATTGGTCCCCAAATAACTAAATATTTATAGTATTATTATTATTATTATTATTATTATTATTATTATTATTATTATTATTATTGTTAGGAGCTCAAATTAGAACAGGAAGACTTTTTTTTCCACTGCCAAGGCTTTTTCTTTCTTTCTTTACTGATTTTATACAGATATCTGCTTTGTTGCACGAGTTCCTATCTAACTAAATGCATTTATTAGTAGTAGTAGTAGTAGTATATCTCAGTCGCTTTAGAAAATAAATAAATAAATAAAGAAAGAAAGAAAGAAAGAAAGAATATTTTGTTGCATGTTGTTTTTATTTGTTTCTGTGAAGCCTATGAGTGGTTTTGCTGTATTGGCCCCCACATAACTAAATACCTTACTATTATTATTATTATTATTATTATTATTATTATTATTATTATTATTATTTTGTTGTTAGGAGCTCAGATTAGAAGAAGAAAACGTTTTTCATTTTTATTGATTTTATACAGATATTTGCTTTGTTGACAAAGTACATGTCTATTATTATTATTATTATTATTATTGTTGTTGTTGTGCACAAATTTTTGTAAAATTATGTAGCATATTACCATAATTATTTTTGCACTGTATACCTCTATTTAACCATACCATACATACAATTTCTCCATTTCTGTATTTTTTTTTTTTAAACATTGAGAAATGTGTTCATTTTTTTTCCAGCTTTAGTCAGCATGGCTAGAAGACACTTGACATTGCTGACACTGGAAAAAAGCATGGTACCGACATCGGACGCGTTCGGTGTGTGGTGATTCACACCTCTGGAACAACATGAATAGCTCGAACAGACTGAAGACGGTTCCGCTATCTGCACACAGTGGCCTGCATTTAGCTCCTAATGGAAAGACCCTCTACTTCCACTAATTTTAAAACTACTTCCACTTCTTTTAAAAACTGCAGAGTCTGTGTATTGTTCCATATGTATGAGTGTTAATCATGCTCAAAGTGCCTGTCACGTGCATATGATCTTAATAACATTTGATGCGTAAACGTACCTGACCAGATCAGTCATACAGGAGCCCACTACTACAACATCCACCTCTTCAGCCATGTCCTGATCCTGACACACACACACACACACACACAATGAAATAAATAATCCACACAGTATCAGTATGCACGTAATATTAGGACAGAACATTTAGGACTAGGTTTTAGGTCACCATTTGTGTAGAATTTGCTTGCATGGATATAATGGCATTCTGAGACACCAAAATGGATTCAAAACCACATCAAGAAGCGAACACACACACACACTCACACGCACAAAGATTCAATGCTATGATTTGAAGCTGAGATGGAGGAAGCAGCTTGAATTACATTTTTTTTTCTAAAAGACTGCCTGCTTACTCTTCTCACCATCCTGTCATGTAAGAAACATTTTCAATAGGTTCGAAATAGCTTTAATTGTGCTCCATATTGGACATGTGCCTATTGCACCTGGGGTGATTATTTCTAGACGTGATTGACGGCAGCCAAGAAAATCCTTCATTAATTCAATCCCCTGCATGTGGGCTATGCATGTGAATAACAGTGTGCTAATCTGCTCAAATCTCTGCAGCAGTCCTCAGGCAGTGAGCACGTTTGTGCTGCTGGTTATGGGACAGCCTAGATTTTCTCATTAACTAGTTTCTGTGCAATCTGTAATATATTAGCAAGAAATCAGGTAGTAGATCTAATAAATCTGACATTCTATAGCTTGTTCTCCAACATGCTGTTACAGGACTTGAAGCATTTTGCAAGAAACCCCAGTGGGAAGTCTAACATGCCTGCAAATCTTAATTGGGGGAGATTTTTACTGTACATCCAAACACTGGGGGATGGATGGATGGTTTGAATATATATTCCAATTTAATAACGCTCTAAATAATGTGCAGTTTTATAAATGACTGATACATAGCTGATACATCTTACACAGTAGTTCTCAAAAATATTAGCTACAAACTCAAAATGATGATTCACCTTATCAGTCTTTATGTGTTACTAATTAATTACTGGGTGTCTGAAAAGTCAGGAACTAATTGGGGTTAAACTACATATACATCCTTTTGTGTTTTTAGATTTATTTATTTTTTCCTTACAGATGAAAAAAAATGGCTTGAACATTAAACGAACGGGTGGAGATAGTACTTCCTGGTGCTCTCGTTGTTTCCTGATTTTTCAGACACTAGTTTCCTCAATATGTAGTTCCCATGCAATCTGCAATACATTAGTATCATATAATCGAGTAATAGCAATTATTTTGATGCAAGATCTAATTAATTTGACTTTCTATATCTATAAAACACCAGTGCTGCATCAATCATGTTCTCTATTATGTTGTTAGAAAATCATTTCACAAGGAACCCAAATCATGTGAAATCAGAAAGGCCTTGTGAATAACTGTTATATTCATTATGGGAGACGTTTACAGAATATACTAGTAGCAATTTTAAAATCAGATCTTTCCAGTTTCATTTTTATTAAACATTTCTGCTGAACTAAACATTTCTGTTGAACATTTCTGCTGATCATTTCTGCTGAACATTTCTGCAGAATAAAATCAGATCTAAATCACTTTGACAGCCTATATCTATTTTATTTGAGTTTTTTTAATGGCAGTGTTGCATTGTGCATGTATTTTGCTCTAGACATTTCAAATGGAAACCCAGTGTGAACTCTAACATGCCTTGCAATGATAATTTTTATCTTTATTGTGGGATCTTCACAATAAAATGACAAAATAAATTCTCATGTTTCTTATAGATCTCAGTTATGTCGTGTCTGCCTACAAGTAACTCAAGTGTTACTATAGTAACCATAGATTTCAACAGTCATATAAATACTGCACGTTAGATTGAATTGGCATAGAAGTGCAGTACATACATAAATAAATACACTAATGTCACTGCTTACAATAAAGAAATTTTCAACTTTACCTACAGTCCAAACGTGCTGTCAGAATAAAACTGTGACCTTTTACCCAACCAGTTAATAAACCAAAGTTCAACACGTGTACTGTTTTTTAACATACTATTTAGTACAGCAGTATGTGAATATTTAACCGACAGGAGCGTGGTGTATACATTAGCACGCTTTAGGAAGCCCTCAGCGTTTCCTGATTCAACAAACTCCGACATATTTGTCAATTTACTAAAATACAGAATTGCTAACCTAGAAAAAACGCCACATCCGCGTCTGTTTCATTTTGACTCATAGCCCCGCTCATCAACTGCTATGCAGTAATGATATCTAGCACCCGGCAGAACAGGCGTTAGCGCGGACAGCCTCACGAAGGACCCCAAAACAACGACCCGGAAGTGGTGAATGTTTTCAGCTAAGCGGCTAGCTACCTCTGTAAATGAAGTAGTAGTGTTTATTTATTATAAAGGTACAGAAAAACAAAACAAAAAATTTGAAGTGTCGCGTAATATTATTGGTTGTGGTTTTTAATACTGGCACACAAAAAAATCTGAAAAATAGCGTAGCTGTTGCACAAATGCTGCATTAGCTTGTTAGCTTGTTAGTCTTGCACTGAGCAGAATTTAACGATAAATGTTGTCACTGGGTTGTGTGTAGGGTTTGTTTATTGTGTTAGACAAGAAGGTATTAATTAAACTGTGCAACTGTTAATTTTTATGAAAGTTATTAGCTAGAGGGTTTTGCTTTTACTGGCTGACATCTAATGTGAAGACTATTATTATTATTATTAGTAGTAGTAGTAGTAGTAGTAGTAGTAGTAATATTATTTGAAGTCACAATTCCTTGTTAGTTTATAGCTTATATTCAGCATGATATTGCAGTATTAAAGTCAGCTTGGAATCAAAATGGGTGTTTCAGACCTTTTTTGAGTTAAGCACACCTATATGACAGTATATCTGGAAAAAAAAATGCACAAAAATACTTTTGGAGATACTCTGTTTTATTTCATAGTTCATCGCTTTCTTAAAAATGCTTTAAAAATGTTCATGACTCATAATGTACTAGTCTCATGTCCGTCCAATAGGAATGTGTGTGTCCCACCCTCAGGGGCGGGTCTTGCTCTACAGTAGCAGCTTGTTAGCAGCAAACATGGTGCGTTTTAGGCTTTGCGTCTTCTCGCGCGGTTCTCTTTTCTATCCCTTGGTTGAGACAAACCATTTGGAGTTTATTCATTTCAAAGAGAGTGGAATTTATGCAAATTTTGCAGTTATGTAATTGATGCTTAATGGTGGCGGAATGTTTTGCTACCTCAGACTGATCGAGAATTTAATGATATCTTTGTAGACTGTATGGTTTCTCTATTAGAACGAGTAAGTAATGATATTTTATCAAGTAGCATGACGTTTAACTAACATTTAGCTATAATCCTACAATTCAGTTGCATTAGATGCCGCCTTGCCGCGGCTCTTTATCACCACTGGTGCTCACATGCAAGGCTAATAGTCGACCTTGGCGCTAATACGACTCCAAAAACTTCTCAACTAGGCTGTTGTTCCCGTTAAAGTCGACTGTTGTGGGTGATGTTGGTGCACTCTTCTTCTATTTCGATTATTTCGATTCGACTGGCGTATCTTGAACACTGTTGGCTGTTTGGGTAAAACAGTCAAGCTTTTCAACACGCTGTCACTCTAGCTTCCTGTTTCCAAAGGAACTACAGCAACATATAGGCTAGAATCAAAATCGCAGGCTTCAAAAGCCAATTCATAGAGATCTTAGTCCCCCTGAGTTGTCGTTACACAGCACCAATGCCTCTGTGGAATCCAAACCCCAACTAATCATTATGTTGTGTGATTTTTGCCCAGCAGTATAGAAATCTTTCACTGGAAGATGAACAGCCTTTCTCCAGAACTGGCCCTGAGCCGGATCTCTCCAGAGCTGAGGCCTTTACTTTGCACTGTTGTACGCAATGGCCGTGTTGGTTTAGATTCCACTAACTGCCTGCGTATCACTGACCTTAAATCTGGGTGAGTGTTGAATATCTTCTGTTGATTTTATGAGCCTTTGAGAGGTTGGTGTTAAACGGTTTGACTGTTTGGAATTACTATCCATCAGTGCTCTGAACAGAGTGGAAATAGTGCAGATCTGAGTAATGATGGCCTGTATAGAGGTGTCAAACATTTGTCTATCATCCTTTGTCTCTTCCTATTCAGTTGCACATCTCTGACTCCAGGGCCCTGCTGTGACCGATTTAAACTGCACATCCCATATGCTGGAGAGACTCTCAAATGTAAGTAGACATTCTACTAAAGTCGTTAAAGATTCAAGATCGTGAACCATGGATCCTTTCTTAGAACCATGGATTTGCAGTAGCCTCTGAAAAGCAGTTCTGAGCTAGGTTCTGGGATGGAAGGGAAGGAAAGAAACAGGAGTCATTCAGGACTTTGTAGCGGGTGTAATGTGAAGTGTGCAGGGTTGGAGAGGTCGGGGGATGTTTTTAAAGCTTGTTTCAGGATGTTTCTGATGGACAGTGATTATTTTTGAGCAGTGTCTTTAGATGCTTGGTAGTTGTGTCACTTGTATCAGCTATATCTTTACTCTTCACATCTTCAGTCTTCTGAGGAAGTCGAGGCTTTGTCGGGCCTCTTTGGTGTTATTGGTGGTGTTCAGGTCCCACTTAAGTGTGCCTAGGTGATTATTGGTTGGTTGCCATTTCTGTGTATTTGTGGTTTGGGATTTTGGACACTGGTTGTAAAAGTATTTTTTTTTTTTTTTTTTTTTTTTTTGGTGGTGCAAAGTATTTGTACCCTTGTAGGTTTAATAGTCCTGATGCATGTAGATGTAGCTCTATATAACCATATAATACACTATATGGTCAAAATATGAGCGTCACAGTCCCTAATCTGTCGTTCAACATTCCATTCCAAAACCATGTGCGTTAATATGGACTTGCCCCCATACACCTTAGCTGTTGTACCAGCATCCACTCTTTTGGGAAGGCTTTCCATTAGATTTTGTATTGTGGCTATGGGGATTTTGTGCTTCTTCAGCTTCCCTTCAGCTGAGGGAAGTTGGGCGTGAACGCATGGCACACAGTCAGAGTTTTAGTTCATCCTTAAAGATGTTCAGTGGGGTTGAGGTCAGGGCTCTGGGCAGGCCGCTTGTGCTCTTACGCACCAACCTTTGCACACCATAGGGTTCACTTCCTGAACAGGGGCATTGCCATGCTAGAACATGTTTGGACTCCTTAGTTCCAGTATAGGCACACAAAGACATCCTAGACTTCAAACATTTGGTGACAGTTTTTTACCAACCAGGTGATGGCCAGGTGTCTTCATACATTTAGCCATATAGTGTTGATCAGCCAGAACCACCCTAAGTGATTGCTTACATGTCACAAGCTATTAAAAATCACCTTAATTAGAGGGTCATAAGATGACAAATACTTATAAAATTGCGTTTTGCCATTGTGCATGCATAGCAAGTTTATTAAAGCAGTAGTGGTTATAGACTGTTATGAAAGCAAACCTGCAACGATAGAGTTGACTCAAGTGTTTAGAAGGTGTTTAAATAGTGACGTCCACCCTATCAAACACCTTCTCTAAGAATAATGCTGCTTTTTTTAATTTCAAAATAAATTTGGCTGGAATTGCTTTAGATAATATTTTCCATTAAGGCTGAGATTATGCATAGCCAATTGGCTACATGAAACAAGCAGATTGGCACACAGTGCCAGCCTAGAGGAAAGTGTTCTGGGATACTAGCAAGCTTCCATTTTGTTTATGCCAAGTGTGTATTATTAATGGTGTGTGATGTAAAACGTCTGTTGAGATTCGATCATGGCTTTATCATCTGCATTTACATTTGCAGCGTTTTAGGTACTATCTTTTAAGGAAAGGATCCCTGCCAACTTTTCTCTTGGCTCAGAAATAATGGCGTAACTCACCAGGTGTTAGTGAGCAATCTAGGTCACGGCACCAAGTTGTAAGAAATTGGGAAATAACGAGTCATTAATTGGGAGACTTGAGAGGCTTTGATCAACCAGACCCTGACGTTTATTGCACACTTTAAGAATCTTCAGATCAGCCTTCGAAGAATATTTTCAGAAATGGATTCACCAGCTTACTCTCATGATGGAGAGGCCAGCTTGTGTACAGAGAAGAAGTGAAGGGAGCATTGGAGAGATAAGAGAGAAGCAGGCCTGTATCTGGGACTGCTATCAGATCTGACCTCGATGTGTTCACTGACAGTCAGTACGTTTACATGGACAACAATAATCTGATATTAACCTGATTAAGACAATACTCTGATTAAGAAACTAACATGTAAACAGAGATTATTGATTACCTTAATCTCACTAAAGTCATACTCGAAGTAAACACAAATCGAATTAAGACATGGAGTATTCCTGTTTTAGTCGCATTATCAATGTGCATTACAGACATGTACACACCTTAATCACACTATTAACGCTATGCGGGAGTTTTCACTGCATAATGTGACAGGACACGTACACACACGGCAGTGCGCAACCGTTTAACGGGAAACAAGAGAGCACTTACCTACTATATAGTAGGAGAAATACATGTATTTCGGCTACTATATAATAGGTAAATATGCGGTTTGGGACGTAGACCACGACTTCAAGCAGTCGTCTATTTGCACGTGTAGCATGACAAATAATTAACTGCACTTGAAGCGTTCGTAAAATTCAAAATAAAAACACCCAAAACTGCATACGGTCCCATAACGAAGACGAACTGTATGTCGATACGTGAAATTCTGGAGGGAACGTCGGACGGCGTGGCGTGGTGACGTAATGACGTGTGCCGTTAATCGATCTATATTCTATAACAAGTCAAACGGGTACATGAAAGGAGTATTCTAAAAGCGACTCATGTAAACACCTTAATCAGAATATTGTCTTATTCAGATTAAGGTCAATAATTAGATTACTGCTGTCCATGTAAACATAGTCAATGACCTGTCTTACCAACACACAAGAAACGAGACACACAGCGTTTTTATAAACACCCTAGGCATAACTGGTCATGCACAGTATGAACTATTTTAACAAATGGTCATCGAATCATATTTCCTTCACTCAATCAGAAGAATGAGTTATAAACATACCCCCATGCTAGTACAAATAAGGGTCTAAGAATACTATCAAGCTAAATCCCTGTTAGAATGTAGTCCGAATGAGTTTTATTCATGTATTAATTATTATTTTTTTAAATGATTATTATGAATTTATACACACTGTATCCTTTTACTTGTTGTCTCAGTTCTGTTCTGTAAAGGTGTTGCAGAGCATAACTTATTTGCTGCTCACTGGTTTCTGAAATGAATATTTTCGTTAATAATAATAATAACCTTTTATTTATAAAGAAGCTTTCATACGTTAAAATGCTTTAAAGTGAAGTAAAAGTATAGAAATTAAGAAACAAAAGGTAGTCACAAATTCTGACTCCTGAAACTGATTAGGCCACAGTCTTAATTTGAAACATGCTGTGATTCATTCACGTTGCTCAAAGACCGTTTTTCCATTTCGTCACCGACGTCTTAGCAATGAGTGATACCGCAACATTCGTATAATTATAATATGTGGATTTCTTAGTCAGTTTTCAGTAAACATGTAACAAGCTGTAGGACTGTCCCTGCTCGTTAACCGCAAGGAGTGAGAATGTGTTAAGCTGTCCGGTAAAGACCTGGGGAAAGAGACATGACACATGCAGGGTAATAGTTCAATTCTACTCCAGCACACTTTATTGCACTTCCTTTGCTCATGCTGCTGATCAATCTTTTTGGCTCTTATTTCATTAAAAAAATAGAAAAAAAGGAAATAAGCGCGAGAGGGTTAGTGTGTGATGTACTCATGCAGTCATGAAGCACTTAACTGGCCGTCCTTCTGGCAAGCATGTGTTTTTTGAGAAATGCTCATTCACAAAGCTCATAGGTGGCTCTGAAGTGTAAATCAGCCATTTTTCAGCAGCCTGGGTAGATGGAGTTGTAAGTATTGCTTAGGTTTAGAAGTTCTTGCAGCCTGTGCTTAAACAGAGCATTTATAATCATGTAATTATCTATATGGTCTTGGACGTCTTTTCGTGTTGCCAGTAAATAACAAAAGTCAGTTTGGGAATGGTTTCCTGCTTTGTATTTCACAACAACTAGTGGTCAACAACTCCTAGATGACTCGAGAGTGTTTCATAAGCCCAAGCCTTTCTTGGGTTCATGACTTGTCCGGACATTTGTGTCCAGCATGCTTATGCTTTTAAAAGACTGAGACTTACATCTGGACACAACTGATACAAGGTTAAGGTCCAAACCATGGCAGTTTGAACCTATGATCTTCTCATCAGTAACTTAAAGCCTAAACCACTAAACCACCACAATTAGCTCAATTAGCTTGCAATGGTTCAACCACTTCTACCATGAATGAACTCGCACTAAAAGATTGCATTGAATCAATGCAAGCCTGTTGTCCAACTGTGGTGGCTGAATGGTTAATGCTTTGTTATGCATAGTAGAAGATTTGGGGTTCAAATCCTCGCACCACCAAACCACCATGGTTGGGTCCTTGAGCCAGACGCTTAACCTTCAGCTCAGTTGTATCCTGCATCAATTGTAAAGTTTGTAAAATTTATTTATTTATTTATTTATAAATGTTACCCAAACGAGTAAATGTCCTGGATTGTGTGTTATTTTATATGGCTTAGTGGTTAGAACATTTGCCTCGCATCTCTGGGGTTGGGGGTTCGAATCGCACCTCCACTCTGTGTACGCAGAGTTTGCATGTTCTCCCCGTGCTTCAGGGGTTTCCTCCTGCAGGTACAATGGCATATAAATTCAAAAGGTTTCTCTGTTAGCTCCTAAAAACAAAAAGAGCAAGAGCTTCTTTTCTCAATCGGCGTTTTCCAGCTACATCATGTTAACGAGAATTCCAACGTAGGAGTGGTGGAGACCGTGAACGTTGGACTCAGTTGATGGCAGGATTAGCATGAAAGTGGAAGCTTTGGAAGCTGATCTGTTTCAGCAGAGTGTACAGATGAGGAGGTAAGAGACCTGGACAGACTAAAGCACTAAAAGATTAAAGCCCTGCTGCATCACGCTTTTTAAGTAGAGCTAAAGCAAGGGAAGCAAGTCCCACTTGTTACACTATCAGCAGGCAGTTGAACGGCATTGTGGGTAACCAAATCAAATTAGGCCAAAAAACAAAAAAACTCAGAATTTCATCCCAAAATAAATCTTGGACTTGAGTGAAGATCACATGATAAATATAAATATTAGTATACAAGTCGTTCAAGGTGGATTTTCCTTTAAATGTGCCGCATTATCGTTAAACTCTTTTTTTTTCTTCTCATAATTACCTTACATCTAGTTGACCTCAGATGACCTATAATAGTGGAATAGTGGAAGAGTTTTTTTTGTTGAAAGTTTAAGGAGGAAATGTGAATAGTTTTTGCTCTGAAGTTGGGCAATTAAAAGTGAGCAGCCTGCTGTTTGCATGCAAAAGTGTGGCACTGAACACACAGTGTTCTGCCCCTCAAGCACCTCTTTTGATTTACTGCCCAAAAGCTTTAGCTCCAGGGGTGTTTCATGGTCCTCTAACACTGATGGCTTAATGACGAGGCAATATCATCATAGACATCTGGGAAGAATATATTACAGGTATTTCCTCTAACCAATGTGACCGATTTATGATGAAAATCATCTTGTTTTTCCCCCCAACTCCATCTGTGGAAAAGTACTGCCTTGTGTTTGATTTGCTCACAGTTTCTTGTCTGTGGTGTGTATTTAAAAAAAAAAAAAAAAAAAAAGAGAAACACCACATATTTGTACAAGTAGAAAAATAGAGCCACAGCTTGTAAGAGCTCTTTCATTGGGGCATGTTGGAATTTTTTTAATTGTAGAGTGATTAAAGGTGGATATAAGCATGGCAGCCATCTATGAACCGATGCTGTGGTTTTCAGTCCTGACTCACCAGAACATGGTAAAAGAATCTCAAGTCTCCATGTAAAAAAATTCCACTTTATTGCACAATATAAGTAGCCTGGACAAATCTAACTAAGCATAAAATTAGATTTTTGTTATTCTGTGCTTCATATCCAAGCAGAACCTAACATTGACGCTCCTGTATACAAGTATGACAACTGTTAGCTGTTTAGAACCAAGGCTATGTTACTTCTTTGATGAGTTTGATGGAATACTGGGACACTGACTGGCTTTCAAAACTGCAATCTCTTAGTAAATCTTGTAGAGTTATTTGAGAAAGCAGGTGAAATTCTGAAATGCTAAAGCGTAGCCCTTAAGACACTGGTGACGTCCTTACCTGATATGATTGGCGCTGTTATTAAGACAAGGAGAAGCATAACCAGGTATTAGGAAAGAAATGACACAGGTTATGTGGAGTTATATCATAGAAATATACACTATTTGGATAAAATTTTGTGGACACCTGACCATCAGACTCATATAGGCTCATTGAACATCCTTTTTCAAAGTAAATTCCCCCTTTGCTGCCATTAGAGTTTGGCGCATGGCTGTTGGGATTTGTCTATTCAATCACAAGAGCATTAGTGAGTGCCTTGCGATGGGTGTCCCCCACCTTGTACCCCAAGTTCCCCGGGATAGACTCCAAGCTCCCCGCGACCCAGTGTGGGATGGATAGATGGACGGATGTAATAAATCAATATGAAAATGACTGAAGCCATAACATCTATTGTGTGACGCTGACGTACGTACATTTGACGATTTTATCAATTTTCCGGCTTTGTTTGCACCACCCAACGATAATCACTCTCGTGCTGTTTAATCTTTGCAGTCTTTAATCTAGGTGTAACTGTAAACTGTAAGTGTGAAACGGTATAAGCATGGCTTAACATGCCCAAGTGTAAAAGGAATGTGTGAATCCATGGTGGCACCTATATTCATGTGTCATTTGTGGTCTATAATTACCCTCCCACGTTCACACTTCATACCGATGAACTACTGTAGGACTCCATGTGTCTGTGTCACATGATTTCAGTAAGGAATAAAACACAATGGACCGTGCTGTTCTAGGAAAACAATCAACAATAGGCTGGTGTGACGTCCCCAGCCCACAGTTAGAATTTTCCAATAACATCATGTCACAAAGTCTTTTATTACTCTCATATAACAGCGATTTGCCAGAAATTGAACTTAAAAAACAGAAATTGTTATAAGAACGACACATTGTACTTTTTGTCAGTTTATAGTTGCATTAATGCTATGGAACAAGTTATTTCCTGTTATCACTTACGTTATAGCAGCTGTAAATAGTCATCCGTCCTGAAGACTCATGGACAGACCCATGGAAGAACACTCACACTGGAGAATCCCTCCGGAAATGTTTAATAAAATGTCTCCTTACAGAAAACGTCATCATTTTTATGATTATTATTATTAGTCTTAGGTTATGTCCTTCCACTACACAAGTTCCTGTTAATGACTTGTTACCTTAGAAACAGTAATATAATAGAACGAGTGTATTAATATAAACCCAAGATTTGAATTACAGCTTGTCATAGTTCCAGTTACAGAAAATGACCATCTGACCAATCAGGATTGAGAATTCAACAGCACTGTGGTGTAGAGAGTAGGTAGTGTTTTTATGATTTGATCGTATTAATCTAATATCTTATTATATAGTTTTATAGAGTCTTGTTAAAGTTTTGCAGTGTTTGTGCTAAGGCTTCATGGTTACATTAGTTGGATCATTTTCTGATGGATGGCATTTTTGCGAATTTTTTTTATTTATTTTTTTTTTCCAGGGGACATCATCTTTAATGCCAGAGACCCCGAGCTGCCTCCTGACTTTATTTTTGGAGAGGATGCCGAGTTCCTGCCAGAGCCTTCTGAGCTGCCGGTATGTCTGTCTCAATTGAAAAGTCTACAAGCTTTCTCATACACACTCATCAGCGTCCTGATTTAAGAGATGGAACGATGTGTAACTGGTGCTATTAAACAGCATTTACAGGAAGTAAATCCTGGAAAGGCAAAGGAAATTTCTCACTTTCACCTGGAATGTACATTGCCAAATAGCCACTCATTAAAAGGTGTGAATTCTTATTTTATAATAGTAATTATTATCAAAATTAAAATAAAAATTGAAGTTTTGTGGCTTTTAGTATGAATATGTTTGCCTTAAGGTTATCTCTAAGCTAGTGCACTCCAAAACGATGACAAAACTCGCATTTAGAAGATACATGCGTTAAAATTTACAGCCTCTCTCTCTACCACCAATACGCATCGACAATTTTGATGGCATCATTCTGCACTTCAGCTTCTCATCAGATTTTCTGTCCAATCAAATGCTCTCTAGAATCTGAAGTGTCCCGCCCCCAACGTTATAATAATCCATGGTACTAACTTTCAAGTACTAGCCCAGGCTGTGAGGTAGGCTAAATGCTATTGGCTACTTAAAAAGGCCAGGAGCCACTCGATATGTCCCGCCCTGACTTCCTGGTTCTGTGGAAATTCCTCTCCCATTTATTTTCATAACCTGTGTTTGATTCTGTGGTCCTTTTTTTTTCTTTTTTTTTTGAGTTTGATGCTTTACCAGGCACTTGACCGTGTTGTGGAGACTTGAGACACATTTCTTTTAAGAAAGTGAAAAAGCCGCACTTCACTGCTGTTGCCCGAGGTAAAGTCAACTCGACCTCTCATTGGTCAAGCTTGTTTCTAAGCAACTGTTTGTTTAAACCTGTACTTTCCTGGTTTCCGTCGTATGCGGCAGCCTACACACTCTATATTATTTTCAGCATCAGAAGAACGAGAACTTGGTTATAACTGACTGTATCACAAAGGCTTTATCACAAATAAAGGCAGTTATTTATTTATTTATTTATTATTTATTTGTTGTTGTTGACATTTTCAGGCTACTTTTCAGGTCGGGCAAGTGAAAGAGAATTTTATTTGCCCGACCTGAAAAGTAGTCTGAAAATGTCAATAACAACAAATAAATAAATAAATAAAAAATTGATTAAGTCCAAAAATGCACTTGTCCGTGTTTCAGTAATGGTTGTTTCAGTCCACAGAGCCCAGAATTGTGTATTTTTCTTCTTTTTATTTTATTAAAGTGTTCGAAAATTTACCTTAAAAATCATCTTTGAAGCTATGCTTCTACCTTTCACTGAAGTCTTTTACTAAACATGGCCAAGAACCAACCACATTTACATGACCCTGCTTTAAAGAAAACCTTTAAATAAATTTTAAAAATGTCATAACATGGGTTTTTTTTTAAATCCAGTGAATAGATCTTGCATGGAAGAACTCATTAGCTGCGTTTACATGGACAATAATCCACTCTTAACCCGATTAAGACCATACTTTGATTAAGAAACTAGCATGTGAACAGCAATTTTTACTTACCTTAATCTAATTAAGGTCATACTTGAATTAAGCTCTAATCGAATTAAGACAGGTGGAGTACTCCTGTTTTAGTCGCATTATGGACGTGTATTACAGACATGTAAACACCTTAATCACATTATGAACGTCGTGTGGGAGTTTTCACCGCATTTTGCGACAGGACACAATCACACACGGCAGTTTTACGTTTTACGACGAACAAGAGAGTTCAGCTGCGTCTCAAACTGCAAACTTTCCTACTATAGGCCTGTAGCTGGGAAAAATACATGTATCTCAGCTACTATATAGACGATAAGTACGCGGTTTGAGACACACCCCACGGCTTCAAGCAGTTGTCTATTAGCACGTACAGCATGACAAATAATTAACTGCACTTAAAGCATTCGTAAAAAAAATGAAATAAAAGCACCCAAAACTGTACGGTCCCATAACGAAGACGAACTGTATGTTGATACGTGAAATTCTGGAGGGACGTCAGACGGCGTGGCGCGGTGACGTAATGACGTGTGCAGTTAATATAATTAAGTTCTAAAACATGTAAAACGGGAACATGACAGGAGTATTCTAAAAGCGACTCATGTAAACACCTTAATCACAATATTATCTTACTCAGAGTAGGGTCAATAATTAGATTACTGCTGTTCATGTAAACGTCATCACAGTGTCACTGTGTTAAAGTTTTGTTGTTGTGTTTTTTTGTAACGGAAATCGCTGGAAGTGAGAACAGCCAGTGAGACTGAAACCATCAAGATTCTGAAGCTTGTGGCCAGAAAAGTGAAGAAAAAGTATCAAACATTTACTTTATGGCATTTGGCAGATTACTAACAGTTGAGGGTTAAGGGCCTTGCTCAGGGGCCCAGCAGAGGCAGCTTGGCATTGCTGGGATTCGAACTCCATGTGACTTTCCAATCAGTGGTCCAGGTGGAGCATTTGTGGCTGAATCAGCAGTTTTTAAACTATGTGTTGTTTAAAATATGGGTTGTTTTGGAATTACATATAGTATGCCGTTTTTTACTGAATTGTTGACAACATTCGAAAATTGACCTTTATTGCTTATTGACCAATACTCTGGTATGGTTTATTACTAAACATGGCCAAGAACCAACCACATTTACTTGCAGTTAGATTGCTATCAAGATTCCGAAGCTTATGGCCAGAAAAGTGAACAAACAAGCTCTCTCGGATATCAGATGGATCATCTGAGTCTGAATCAGCAGTTCAAAAAGAGTTCATTTAATAGATAACTACATCGAGTATTCTGATGTTCTTTTTTTAATTGAAGAGTTGACAACTTTCAAACATTGACCTGTACAATAGTCTCAGAAGCCATACTTCTATCTTTCACTAGAGTCTGGTATGTTTTATTACTAAACATTTCCAAGGACCAATCACATTTACTTGCCCCTGCCTGAAACAAAACTCTTTAATACATTTTAAAGATGTCATGACATGTTGTTTTTTTTTTTTTTTTTTGTAATCCAGTGAATAGATCTTACTCAGAAGAACTCTGTGTTCAAAAGTTATTTGTTTTTTTTGTTTTTTGGAATTTAACCAGTGAAAGTGAGAACAGCCAGCGAGATTGCGACATTCAAGATTCTGAAGCTTCTGGCCAGAAAAGTGTACAAAATTATCAAACACTATGAGGTATCATGTGGAACATCTGAGGCTGAATCAGCATTTCCAAAAGAACTTTTTCAAATATGTGTTGTTTTTAAAGTGCAGAGTATGCTTGGGGTTTTTTTTTTAAGGTAAGCATAACATCCACAGAAGCAGCGCAAGATTTAAGATCACTATTGCCGGTGCAGTTTAGTGCCTTTGAAGCAGCAAAGCAACAAAGACTTTAGTTGTTTTGACTTCCTTTTTAAATGGCTTGTTAAATCAGATGGCTTGTGCTGATATGTGTCAAAAGTCATGTTTGGTTCAGCGTGCTGCTGTGTTTTTGGTTGTTGTTGTTGTTGTTGTTGTTGTTGTTTTTTTGCATGTGTGTTAGAGAATTATATAATGTGACCTCTGCTTCTGGAAAGAACTCCATAGAGATCAAGTGAGCTGTTTTATTCTCCTTCTGTTCCAGATGATTAAACATTATACTATCCTACTTCAATGACATACTCTCGAAGCTGCCGAGTTTCCTCGCTGTCCACAAAACTGCACGTTTTGCAGTTGTGTGTAATAAACATGGATTTGCAAGCAGACAGATTTGTGGGTAAACTGACAAACGTCTGAGAGACAGACCATCAGAGGAGCCTTCCAGTGAGACGCACGGCCTGTTGGGAAGTTTCACAGACCTGCTACATTATTTTTTTTTTTTTTGCTTTGGAGCCAAAAACAGAACAAAAAAATATATTCAGGCTTTCAGTGATCTCTTAAAATGGAAAAAGACACGCGACTTTTCCACTGTTGACACTTTAGAGTTTTGATGGGAAGTAACGGGTGTCATGCTCTAAATTTAGCACGTATGGACTGCAGTCAAGTTTTTTTTTTTTCCCCCTGTTGGATGTATTGTGCAGAGACAAACAATTAACTCTCATGAGATATTTCTATTCCTACCGAATGCGTGTGTTCATTTAGGAACTCATATGTTCGGAGAAGATTTCTGTGAACATCTGCGAATTATGTGGCTGTCAGCTGTGAGACCGGCTGTCTGACCTAGACACTAAGTGAATGCAAATGTTTACTGAACTATTTTTTGTGATATTTAAAAAAAAAAAAAAAAAAAAAATCCCAGCTTGTGTAAGCATTTCGGAGACGATGACTGTTGCTCGCTGTCTCATAACTCCAGCTGGAAACAAGACGGGGAAGCACATCCAGGACTGTGTTTACCTGGTCTTGCTATGTTGGATGCATTTGTTTGGGAGAGATACACCTTACTTTCTAATCTTTAAGTTCTTGCTCTCTATATCTCCCTGCAGTTCTCACCTAGTTTCCCACTGAAGCTAAGCAGGGTTGAGCCTGGCCAGTACCTGAATGGGAGATCTCCTGGGGAAACCTAAGTTTGCTGATGGAAGTGGTATTAGTTGGGTCAGCAGGGGGCGCTCACCCTGTGGTCTGTGTGGGGCCTAAGGCCCCTGTATAGTGACGGGGACACTATACTGTAAAAACAGCACCGTCTTTTGGATGAGACGCTAAACCGAGGTCCTGACTCTCTGTGGTCATTAAAAATCCCAGGACACTTATCGTAGAAGAGTAGGGGTATAATTCCCTCATTGGCCCTTAACAATCCCCATCTCTGAATTGGCCACATCACTCTCTCCTCTCCACTAATCACTGGTGTGTGGTGGGCGTTCTGGCGCACTGTGACTGCCGTCACATCATCCAGGTGGATGCTACATACTAGTGGTGGTTTAGGAGGACCCCCCCACAATACTATGTAAAGTGCTTTGAGTGTCTAGAAAAGCAATATCTAAATAGAACTGTAAGTAATCATCGTGTTCAGTATCCAGCTCTGAGTGTTTCATGTTCACGACGTTGCTACAAAGCACTGTCCTCTTTTTGTTAACAATTGAGATATCCAGATGTTTCTGCTCCTGTTTATTCTAAAACATTTCATCCGTGCGGCAACGCGATCACAAGAACGTCTTGACGGTTTATCCGTCGCGGCGCACAGACGCCAAACAGCACTTTCTTTGTTTTGCAGATTGTATCGAGGTTGCCAGTGAACATGTTTAAATCCAGATTCAATGTCCCAGGCTCTTTTGCAAGCCCTAGACTTGTTTTTCACCTGGCAGTAAACATCAGGCTCTTTTCAGATCCCTTTGTGAAATTCCTGACGTCTCGATAAAATGTTTGTCCTGCTTACAGTCTGACCTGGATATTATTAGCTGCTAAGCTCCATGTTGTTTCCTTGGCTCGAGATGTGGAACAAAAAAAAAAAACGCCCAACAACAACGGAGCTGACACCCTCGTGTTTATGGGTGAAAACATCTGGGATTAATAAGGTCTGTTTCCAACATGAAATCTGTTTCTGAAGGATGGGAACTTATCCTGAGCACTTGAGGAATATTTGAAAGAGAGGGCTGCGTCTCCAAATTGTCATCTTTGTAACTATGAGACACATGTTCCAATAGGAGCTTATTAAATTTGACCAGCTCCTAAGTAATAACATTTCAGTTATTTATATTACTTGCATTTTTATACTCGAAGTAAATTGTACAATTATATTATGCTGTAATTGTGTCAGTTACAATAAATCCAGACCTTTAAAATAAAGGTTCCAGAAAAGCTTCTTCAAAGAGAAGCTATAGATTTTTTTGGGTTCCCGAGACACTTTTTGATTGGTGGATTTTACATTTCTGTTGGTGTCACTAAGAATGAAAACATTTTCCCACCATTATTTGGACCTATGATCTATGTGGTGGAGAATGGCCCAGTGGTGAACAAATTACTAGCCCAGGCAGTGCAGATTTTATGTCCATGCTATTGGTTTTCTATTCATAATTGCCCATCAGACATATGCAGTCATGAAAAAAGAAGAAATTATGGTGCTTTTTTTTTTTTTGACATATTTGGACAAGCAAACATTTGATCATCTTTGAAACAGTGCCTATCAATGAAGGTGTTATACTTGAACAAAACCACAAGGAAAATGAATCATTTATTATAATTTCATCATATACTTTCAATAATTTATTCAACAAAAATATCAATAGATGTGATATTCTTCTGTGGATAAAGTAAGTACACCCTCGACCTCAGAAGTTAGTATTGCCGCTTTATCTTCTAGTAGTTTAGCATAATTGTCCACCAGTCTCTGACATCGGCTTGCTGGAATTTTTGACCACTCGTCCATACGATATACTTTCAGTTGCAAGATGTTTCAGGGTTTTCTTGCGTGTACTGCCCGTTTCCAATCCACCCACAACATTTCAATGGGATTCAAATCCGGGCTTTGACTAGGCCATTCCATAACCCTCCATTTCTTCTTTTTGAGCCATTCCTTGGTGAATTTGCTAGTGTGCTTAGGATCATTATCCTGTTGAAGGGTCCAGTTTCGGTTCAACTTAAACTTTCGGACAGATGGTCTCACATTATCTTCAAGCACTCTTTGAGATGATGCTGGATTCATAGTTGAATCAATGGATGTGAGCTGTCCAGTCCCCGTGGCAACGAAGCAACCTCAAACCATAACATTCCCACCACCTTGCTTCACAGCTGGTATGAGGTGATTCTCCTGAAAATCTGTCTTTGGTGAGCGCCAAACATGTCTGTTGATACTGTAGCCAAACAACTCTATCTTTGATTCGTCTGTCCAGAGCACATTATTCTACAACCTTTTTTCGGAAGGCCTTCTAGACCTCTTTAGATCTTGGCATGATGACACCACACACATCAATAGCAAAGGGAACACCAGACACTAGATATGTGAGGGGTATGAATAAGACAGGTTCCACCTTCCCTCTCTAAGCAGGTTCTGATCACTGGCACCCAATCTTGAACACCTGATTCTAATGTTTGGATTTGAAGGTGTGATAAATGTAGGGGTGTATTTACTTTTTCCATGTGACTGATCTGTTTGGTTTTTTTGTTAATTTGAATTGTGAAAATGACTACAAAATGTCAATTTTATGTGTCATTTGATTGTAGCAACTTTATTAATAGGCACTATTTCAAGCAGGATCAAATGTTTGCATGTCCAAATATGTCAAAAAATTGAAAAAGTGATTTCCATGGGGTGTACATATTTTTTCACACGACTGTAGGTAGAAATAAAGCACAACTCCTTTACTGTCTTCAAAACGAAAGCTCTCATCTGATATGTAGCTATGTTTAAACGTTGAATGCTGTGACTAACACAATCTTCCCATTCAAAATCCCACCTCCTGCTGCACTACACACATCAGCAGAAACACATTTTCCAAATCAGGAACGCACAGGTAACACTGACCAAACCGAGCTAAATAAAGTGCAGCGCAAAGCTGTCATATAACTATCCTGTTTACCACACGCAGTTAAATATAGGTAGAAAAGAAAAATGCTTGGCAGACTCAGATAATATATTTTAGGTGCAATGCGATGGGGAATGTTTTTGCCTCGCACCTACGGGATCAGGGATTCGAATCCCACTACTGGGTTTGAATCCCGCCTCCACCCTGAGTTTGCAAGTTCTCCTCGTGCTTCGAGGGATTTCCTCCTGGTACCCCATTTTCCTCTCCCAGAGCAAGCACATGCATTGTAAGCTGATCGGCATTTCCAAGTTGTCCGTAGTGTGTGAATGTGTGTGTGGTTGTGCCCTGCAATGAGTTGGCACCCCGTCCAGGGTGTCCCCCATCTTATGTCCCACGTTCCCTGGAATAGGCTCCAGGCTACCCACAACCCTGTCTAGGATAAGCATTATGGAAAATGGATGGTTGCAATACAAGGACAAAATAAAGTGCATCAATACAATTAACTAGCTAACTTGCTTGCTATTTGTTGTTGCATTATGTTAGCTACCACTTTTTAGACTGGTCAGTTAGGTTCCCAGGCAACCAATACATTGGACTGGGTAACTTTTGCTTGCTTGGTAGGCTGTCTATTGAATTCTGATTTGTTTTATAGGAAACCAAACAAGGTTCTTCTATGGCATGGGTCTTAAAAGCGCTTGTTTGTTTATTTTTTTTTTTTATCACTGTCCTCTAGTTTCTCACATGCTTCGTCCAAGGCACCGGCATCTTTTTCAAACTGCCGCTGCATCACAGGGCA
Source organism: Ictalurus punctatus (assembly GCF_001660625.3). Lineage (NCBI taxonomy): Eukaryota > Metazoa > Chordata > Actinopteri > Siluriformes > Ictaluridae > Ictalurus > Ictalurus punctatus. The sequence continues at coordinate 23,749,208 of NC_030424.2, read as the reverse complement.
CCGTAACACAGTAACCCGTTCTACCACCTGGGCGGCTGTGACTCAGGTGGTAGAGCGGGTTGTCCACTAATCGTAGGGATGGCGGTTCGATTCCCGGCCCACGTGACTCCTCATACCGAAGTGTCCTTGGGCAAGACACTGAACCCCAAGTTGCTTCCGATGGCAAGTTAGCGCCTTGCATGGCAGCTCTGCTACCATTGGTGTGTGAATGGCTGAATGAGAGACAGTGTAAAGCGCTTTGGATAAAAGCGCTATATAAGTGCGGCATTTACCATTTAAGAGAAAGCGCTATCCGCCCTCTTCCGCATACACGAGCTCGCAAGATGCCCACAAATGGCTAGTGTTGCAGTGATTGACAAGGGAGAGGAAATCTAGAGAGCATGGACTCAGAGACTCTCTCTTGGACCCCGTGGCATCATGATCGAGACTCAAACTCGCCATCTCATCACGCTGGAGTGACCGCTTTCCTGTTGCCCCGCTCGGGAGTCTTTTCTTCATTTTCATCGGTGTACTCTCTGTGTTCTCAATAAAGGCAGCTCACAAGTGAACACCACCCACCATTGTTCTAGCCTCCGAAATTAAAAATTAGGGACCGAATAGAAATTATTGTCAGGGCTTAACCGCATGTACCATGGTCGAGCAAAAGAAGTCACCATCGATATATCATCCTCCATTTTCAGCACATGCTGTCATGCGTAATGCTCTGTAGTGACCACAGGCCTGAACTCACCACACCAACATAACAGAGCTTCTTTGTTTCGTTTATATCACTGATAAGCAAGCAGAGGATAATAAAAAAGACTGCATTTGGCCCAGCTGCTTATGAATCCACTGTATTCAAGAGTTTTTATCTCTAGAGTGCATTACGTTATAATAAGTAGACCCTCTCCGTCATGTAAGACTGTATCATCTTAATCATCTTCTAGTAAGACTCTTGACTTTGTAACATTTTGTAAGCCTATGACTCGGGCTCGGTTTGTTTTTGTCTACTCATTGGGTACAAGTTTTTTTTCTGTTCTGCCTTACTTGTATAAGCGGCCAAATAAATAAATATAAATGTTTAAAGATTCAGTCCAGTTTCTCACTGCTGCTCCGTGTATATTTAAAGCTTTAAAGTGAGAAACCTTGCAGCTGGCATGGTGTTGTTGTGTTGTTGTTTTTTCTGCAAGGGCATTTAAAAACGCATAGCTCATATTTGCACAATTTTCTCCTCATATTCCAAATGTACTGAATCACTCACTCAAGCCATGTAGTGTTGAATGTTTACTTAGTTGGTTTTCCGCTGGAGCTAAGAGCTCCAATTTGTGCCCAATGAGTTCAATATTTGTAATGGCACCTCTGGTTCCATACAGCAGATTTTGAAGGAAAAAAGAAAAAATGGTGTAAATTCTTTTATTTTAGTTATCCGAATTTGTCCTTTTAAACAAAACCGCACTAGAGATCTCTCTGAAATGTACCAGTGTACTCTTTGCTATTTGTTTGTAAACATGCTACAGCTGTGTTTGATTAAAAAATAAAGGTCTGTGCATATGAACGTTTAGCAAGCTGTGCATTATGGTTGTTGTTTTTTTTCTTTATCCAAATTAGGACTTCATTATTCTTTGTCTTACTAGCCTGATCCATGTGTATGGATTTGATTTGAATTAGAAAGCTATTCGCTACATGAATAAAGCGAAGTTATTTCTACCTGTGGTTATATTACATTACCCCTTTGTTGTAAAAGCCTGCTCTTTGTGAATATTAAGGGTGGGTGTAATTTTCTGATCGCGTAGCATGTTGCACAATCGCCGAGTGCCAATTAGCAGGCTTTTTTTTTTTTTTTTTTTTAATTTCTCAGTGATGTCCTTGCTCATGTACCAAACGTTGGTTGGTCGGTTGGTTCGTTCATTTTACATACGTGGTCGTCTCAGTTTCTGAGGTGACATTAAGATTACGTGTACAAAACTAATATTTCTGTATGTGAGCAGGAGATTTGGAGAATCGTCTGACCTCAGGTGTGAAGCCAAGGCTGCGTTTGTCTTTTTTTTTTTTTTGAGCGCGAGAGAGAGAATGTGTTTGTAGAGGTGGAGCTTTGCTTTAAATGAACACTACAGGGAATGCCTTCCATCTCCCCCGTTCCCTCAAATGAGTCATTTTACTTTAATTATCCACGGCTGTAATGCAGTGACACCGCTGTGATGATGCAGTGCAAGAACTTCGGATTTTAATTGGTGGTTTTAGAGCTACTAAACAAAGAGCAGCTTATTGTGGGAAGTTAGCTGAGGCAGTGGTTATGTCTGTGTGTGGAAATGTGACTTTATAGCCATGGGAAAATGAGAGGAGAGATGAAAGCATTGGCCGTGCGTCTTTCCCCTGGCTTTTTAGCAAACTGGATTTGTAGTCTAGACACCACGCATATCTAATACTGTTTGATTTCTGGGTTAGGTTTATATTAATGATCCATGCTCTGTCTGTCATGACCATGTGCCAAAGTTTAAACTAGAAACACTGCACAAAAGTTTTGGAAAGTAATATTTCAGTTCTGTAATACCAACACTCTAAAAAGCTGTATTTTATTTTAGTAGTACTGATTTGTATTCGGTACTTGTCACTTAATTTGGCTGTTTATAATAGTGTGGAAAAAGCAAATACTAAGCCAAAACAATGTTAGTGACCCATTCAGGCTTACAATGAAAGGATATTATATCACCTCTACAGATCTTAAGCCAGTGGTGTTTGGCATCACCCCCTATCCCCCCACCCCCCCTTCCCTCCTAGTGTTCATGATTTCCCATCTGCCTCCACTGTGGGGTTTCTTATTAGTGTACGGGAATGGGCTAAGCACTCCAGGGCAGTCTGTGCCCACTCGTGTTTTTTTTTTTTTTTTACGAGTCTCTTGGTTCTGGACGGAGGCCCGACAATGGAGAGCCAGAAGAGCTTGTTCTTTGGCATTGTCCACCCATCCATCCCATGGCCTTCATGTTGACCGGGGACACTGCCAGGAAAACCCACAGAGAATCTTCTAGAAAGTTTCTCAGAGCAACCAGAAGAAAACAACATCGTGTTGAAGCTTGTTCAAGCCTGTGTTCAAATCCTTATAATTCCACATGTTGCAGCAGACAGATTAATAGTGTTGTTTTTTTTGTTTTTTTTGCTACCAGTGTGTCCTTGTTCTCCTGATACACAGTGGCTTGGAATTTAACGTGACAGAAAAGTATTATGTAGGGAATTAGACATTTCTGAGCATTACACGTACAGTTTTTAATTTTCTATGGTCGTATTTGCGTATTCTGTACCTTAAATGAGCTCCGTGGGATTTCCCCAGCATTTTTGCGCCCTAGGCTTGGTCTTGTTTTTTCAGAGCCGCTCCGCTCGACCCTGCAGGCTTAACCCTCATTCATTTCTTCAGCAATCCATGTTATAAATGGTGTAAGTGGTTTGCCTGGTATTCCCTGTGTAAGCACCTGTAGTCTGAGAGTGCTCTGGGAAATACCCAAATTTCCCTCATGTTTAAACCCAGACAGCCTGGAGAGTGGAGGCAGCATCTTTATGTCTATAATAAGTCAGCAGAATAAATAAGCAGCGGCTGGCCCGATGTCCACTGAAGAGCAGATTTCGTGAGATATTTTGACAGGCTCTCTTGCAGCAACAAAGCACTTTTTGTAGACCGTGACAAGACTGACGCTAATGTTCACCCTTCATACTGAAGAGGGCAGATGTGTATGTGAGCGAACATCCATGCCAGCTCAATAGTCAAAATGACTGCTGGAATTACCAGTTACACATCAGATGTTATAGTAGGATCAAAACTTTGATCATAGTATGTTATTTCTGTAGTTATTGAATAAAAAGAAAAAATAATGACGTTTTGTCATTATACCACAGCACCGTTGAACTCTTGAATCTGATTGGTCAGAAGTGTTGATTAAATGGTATAATACATTATGATTTCCATCCACAGTAACAACTCATTCAGAGGGTTTTTTTTTTTTTTAAGAAGACATTCTATAATATTACACAAATTTTTTATTTTTTTTTTAAACAAATAAAAAATTATCTAATAGTTGATATGGTAAAGCTTTCTATAATGAGATGTTTTGAGACATTTTTTTTGAAGTAGTCTCCAGGTTCAGTACTTTGTAATGGTCAGTAAGTTTTGCTCAATAGGATGTTGAAGAACATTTCAATTTGCTGTTTCTCGGTAACATAACAAGCTGCATTATTTTTGTATTATTAACATCAAGAAAGAGCAAAAAAAAGAGAGAGAGAGAGAGACTGGTCATGTCAGGTTTATTTCTGCTATAACATAAGTGATGACGGGAACTAACTTGTTTCACTGATGTTCCACTACTTTAAATGGAACTATAAGTGGTTAAAAGTATGATGTGTCATTCTTGAATTAATTCAAAATGATAATTATTGATGAATAGCCTGGGTATAAGAGGAATAAAACTTGTCGCTCTTTGGACCACTTTTGGTAGGTACTAACCTCTGCATACCAGGAACATCCCACAAGACCTGCTGTTTTGGAGAAGCTCTGACCCGGTCGTCCAGCCATCACAATATTGCCCTTGTCAAAGTCTCTCAGATTCTTACGCTTGCCCATTTTTCCTGCTTCCAACACATCAACTTCGAGAACTGATTGTTCACTTGCTGCCTAATAAATCCCACCCGTTAACAGGTGCCACTGTAATGGGATAATCAATGTTATTCACATCACCTGTCAGTGGTTTTACTGTTATGGCTGATCATCTTATATTATATATGCTATTCTGTAAACAATATTTAAAGTGAAGTTTATTTCTGATATGAATAATACATTTTTCATGAGATGACTTCACTTCCCCAAGTAAAAAGAATTTTTTTAGTAAATCTCTGACAAGTTAAAAAAAAAAAAAAAAAAAAGGCTGCTAAAAAAAGGCCAGAAAGTTTGTTACTGATATCAATCATTAATTGTCTGTGAATCTAGGATATTCATATTCGTTTCACATAAGCTTTTACATTTTTTCAATAAAAATGTTATTCATGAGTTTAAAATGATCACCCAAGTTAAATTTTGGTCTAGTTTTGGAATGAGGACATATTTTTGATAGCGTACTCGCATTTTTTGGACTTTATTGCAAGTCTACAGAAGGAAATAATCCCCCCCTCCCCACCTATAGCATTCAGGGAAACAGTTTTATTTTTTTCAAGGAATTTGTCACTTATGATATTAACACCTTGACCCCTCTCTTATAACAATCATGCTGGCATTTTATCATGGCACGCATGAATATACGGTCAAGAAAGTGCAGCACTCCCTGTGGGAGAGTCAAGGTCAGCAAAACTGAATGGTGGCTGGGGTTCCAGCACTCTGGCAGCATTTTTACTCTTCCTTTTGCGTGGAGTGGACACCTCGCATCCCGTCCAAAAGAAAAACGAAAACAAGGCCTCAACAATGAAGCCCATAAAGAGATTCATTCCAACCTAGACTCGCATGCTTAAACCCTGCCTCCTCTTCCTTCCTGTTCTCCAGAGTTATGAGTGCGAGTGTGATTATTGTAGCTTTTATCTACACAGCCCAATAACAAACATGGGAATGTTTTCAGACATACGGTTTATCACACTCATCGCTGTAACTGATGAGGAATGAATTTGGAAAAACGAGTATACACTATGCTGCAAAGGACGGCTGTGAACTCTTGAGGTCAAGCTAGATAGAACGCATCCCTACAGTTCTGTGTACTTCCTGTAGTTACTTGCATGTGTGTCAAACCGAGACCCTGTATATTTTGCACATTTCGGAGCAATTGTAGAGTCTGTCATAATGGACTTCTTAAGCTAATTAAGGAATAAAATGACAATGTACTGTTATAGGGAAATAATCAAAGATGGTGTGGTGGGATGTAGCTGAAGGTGAAGCAGAGCCAACTGTACTGAAGACTATCGGAAAACTTCAACGAACCACTCCACCTCTGCTTGTTACAAAGTGCTGACTTCCTTCCAGAAATGTTAAATAAACATTTCCTCACATTTAAACTGTCGTTCCAATAGTTTCGGAGAGGAAAACTAAACTGTAAACCTGGAGCTGTAACTACTGTCAGAGCTGCTGTTCTAGAAAATGAATCAACACCTTCTTCACAGTTCTGGTTTGGGAATTCAACAGCACTGTGGTGGAAGCCTTCAGTTTAATGTTAAATTTGGCACTAGAGAAGCAGAATACTTGCCTATACTGGAATTAAACCAACTTGGATTCATTTAATTTAATTGCTTTTTAGATTTGTTCTGATTTAATGCCCTTACTGGCCAATAACTCAAAAAAAAAAAAAAAATGAAATACTAAGTACTAAAACAAATATATGTTGCTTTACATAATTCCAGCAGCAACTGTGCACAAAGCTTCATCGAGACAGAAGGCACATAGGATGCAGTGTGAATTGGACACTTATCAAGCTACTGCTGATTATGTAATGTGTGTCTTTCCAGTTTCCACTATATAATCATAGGCTTGACAAAAACCTGTTAAAGTAGTACCTCACATATGTCAGTATTGCTTAATCCATGGCTGGGAGGCCATGAGAGCAAAATTGCCTGTGCTTACAGGGTGGGAGGGATGGCATACTCTTTCTCTCCCGTGTCAATGACAGTGACACTAGCCAATCAGGGGCATCTGTGAGCTCATGTATGCGGATGAGGGCGGATAGCGCTTTCCTCCGAGTGTGTTACGCTGCCCTGTGATGAAGCATGAGCGGCAGTTTGAAAAGATTCGCTTGGCTGGCTTCACATGTCTCAGAGGAAGCACGTGTTAGCCGTCACCTTCCCCGGTTGCTAGCTGTCGTATGATAAAGGAGAGCTGGAAGAGCTTTCCTCTTCCAGTACAAAAACATGCATTGTAGTCTGATTGGCATGTCCAGATTGTCTGAAGTGTGTGTGATGGTGTCCTGTGGTGGGTTGGCACCCTGGCTTTTTTTTCTCAATTCCCTGGGGTAGGCTCCAGGCTCCCTCATGACCCTGTGTAGGATAAGTGCTATGGAATATGGATGGATGGATAGATTAAAGCAATATCGCACTCGCTTACTTACGGCACTTAAACTGCGGGTTCATGCCTACGTCTGCATCACAGCCGTGCCGATATTAAATATAACCGCATGACAGCATAAACAACAGCATTGTCAAGACTTATTCCTTACATAATTCGAATAATAATCCACTTTCTTGGTGATTTCTCACTGATGCCACCATTTTCACAGACATTTCTTATAACGTGTCAGTCGTCACATCGAACGCTCTGCCGTGTGGGAGTGAAGTCCCAAGGTTCGAAAAAAAAAAAAAAAAACCCCGGGCGTTCCCTCTAAAGTGTAGCAAGTAGTGCAGAATCTGGAGGCGTTATGCCCACGGCACATCTGTCCTTGGCACAGCTCTGGCAGATCAACATTCAGCCATGCGCATTGATTTCTCCCGATGATTCTGAAGATGTGGATGTCTGTGGATTTCCATGCAACGTACAAGGCAGGGATTCGATTGCAAAAGCTCTGAGGACCAAACAGGAAAGGAAGATGTTGCAGGATCCATTGCGGTGCATTCAGCTTTCGTCAGCAATGGCAGGCTACAAGTGAAAGCCTTTTACTTCTGCAATCTTACACGTAACAGATTCAACCGCAGACATGTTACTAGGGAAGGGAGTATATTTCTAGTTTCTAGTTTAATAGAAAAAAAGATGTGGTTATTGTTACAGACTAGGCCAAGCACTGAAGACTAGAGATGGAAAACAATATACATAAATGATGATTCAGAATAATGAAGTAGATAATACGTTCTAAACAAATATAAATACGGATACAAACAGGACGCGAGCTGTTTTATTTTTGGATATGAAGATATGAAACCTACAAGACAAAACTAAAACCATGAATGTGTTGCACTGTGTGGTGCATTTACACAGTTCCTTCATTCATCTTTAGTAACTGCCTGGTCAAGGCTGCGGTGGTTTAAATTAGGCTACTAGGTTGTTTATATTCTAGCGAAATGGAATTGCAGAAGTGGACTTTAAATAAAAATTAAAAAAATAAAAATAAAAAACAGACCCTTGCATATCTCTAGTTGAATCCAGTTATGAACTAGAGTGATTTTCGCTGAGGTTGAGGGACCAGAATTCACACACCATGCTGACAGTGCTAGAACCTCTGTTTTGTTTTGTTTGTTTTTTAACAGTGTTTCCCAGCACATAGTGGTGTAGTTCTAAAAAGAAAAGTCAGAAAAAATACCCCTTGTTGTTTAGACGTCACCCACTTCAGGTTTAAAGTCCGCGTTATTCGATGTGTCTACATAATTTCCACTGAAACAGGAAGTCAGGGCGGGACATATCGAGTCCCTCTTTTTAAGTAGCCAATAGCGTTTATCTTACCTGACAGTCCAGGCTAATCCATGCTCGACAGTTAGTCCCACGGATTTTTATCATGTTGGGGGCGGGACACTTCAGATTCTACAGAGAATTTGATTGGACGGAAAAGCTGATGAGAAGCCGAAGTGCAGAATGGTGCCATCAAAATTGTTGCTTCGTATTGGTGGTAGAGAGAGAGGCTGTAAATTTTGAACGCATGTATCTTCTAAATGCGAGTTTTGTCATCGTTTTGGAGCGCACTAGCTTGGAGATCACTTTAAGGTGAACATATTCATACTAAAAGCCATAAAACTTCAATTTTGAGTTCAGAGACGGCTACTGATACTGTTATTTTGAGCTTACTGCTTACACTGGAGAACTAAGAAGAACAAATCTAAACTAGTAAACTAGTATTACTGTTTAAATATGACTAGTATTAATAGTTAAACATGCGCTGGTGTACAATTTAGACAACAAAAGCAGCAGAAACTGCCTCCGATAAAACCGATCTTTTTTTTATCATGCGTTGACATGTATAGTACCTTACTGGGAGGGTAAATGTGAGAAAGCTGTGTGTGTGTGTGTGTGTACATAAACTTATTGCTGTGCTGAAAGATTGCTTTGTCCTCCTCCAAATACGAGCATGTTTCCAGGCAGACAGGACTTTCTGAGTGAGTCACACTGTAAATATTGCATCACTCTACCTGTGTAGGTCTTTGTTTTATTGTTCTCAGCTAGAGATTCAGCACAGCTATCACGCTGTCGCCACCACTGTGGGTTACTGGTCACATTCGGACAGTTGTGGGAGTCAGAGATGTTCTTTGACGGTCTGCAGAATACCCCTGCTGACAGAGTGTGTTTTGCTCTTATATCCTTTCTCTCGCTTTCAGTCTGTGTCTCCACGCGTTCAATGGCCATCTTTGTGTTCCCTGCCCACGCTGTTGCGGGAATCCCGCTCTTCCCGGTAACCGCTAACAGGCCGGGGTGATGATGTCATCACTGGCGCAAGCGTGTCCTGCCCTCACCTCGGCTTCCTGTGCAGCCTGCGAGAATGGGCCAAACCCTCTCTTAAACAATGAAACTCCTTCTCCTCCCTGATATCGAGCCGTAGAGAGAAGTGTGTCCAGACGGCCAGACGCTCAGAGGTCATCAGGCTCGGTCGGTCTATTCGGCTGAGTTATTTTCAGCGCTGATGCTGAGTGGTCATGTTTCTACAGCTTCAACGCTGTGTACTCTCAATAAAGCAGCACTCTAATGGGTTTGACCTCTGATCTAGGCACACAGAGCAGAGGTATTCATAGAGCAGTGACTGATTCCTCTGGGCTGTGTGTGTGTGTGTGTGTGTGTGTGTGTGTGTGTGTGTGTGTGTGTGTGTGTGTGTGTGTGTGTGTGTGTGTGTGTGGAGACTGAGCATCAAGCTGTGAAAACCAGTGAAGGCTATGAATTAGAGCTGTTAGAATAAGTTTGCGTAAATCTGACTTGAATGCTAACAATATGTATGTCATGATGCTTTTAGTCACATGATATAAATCTATCAAAAATACACGTTTCCTAAACTTTTAGGTAAATGCCTCTTGTGGCTGGATTTAAGAAAAGAAATCTGTATTCACAATCTGTATTCAGATTTTTAATACAAGTCTTATAAGTAGTCAGAAGGTGTTGAAGTTTCTATAACAGGCAGCTCTGACGGTAATCCCAGCTGTAATTCAGATCATTCAAAGCTTTATATTAACGAGCACGTTCTCATACTTTGTTTCTATAATAATGGCTCATTCAAAGGAACTTGCGAAGGAGACATTTATTTAACACTTATGCAAGAATCAGTGCTTAGTATCAGTCAGTAACTTTTCTGCCATTGGAACGTTTACATTGATGGAGGAATTGGGTTTTCCATTTTCTTGGTAACGTGACAAGCTGGATTGTTGTTGTTCTTCTTAACTTCAAGAGAGTTAAAATTTTATGTTAAATATCTTATAAGATAAATAAGTTCAACAAACCTTGTGTGTGGGTGGGGCTTAATAGTGATTTACTCTCATTGGCTAGTGATATTTGGATCGACAGCTCCCTGACCAGGAAGTAGAGACTTCAGTGGCACGAATTTTGGACAGAGTTCCGGATGTGCTTCTCTGTAGGATTTGTACTTTTATTACTACCTTTGTCAGTATATTAGTTCGTAATTAATATTTTAGGTTTGGGAAGGCTCATGCGACGATTTTTCTCCAACGTCCGCACCACCGAAGTCTCTACTTCCTGGTCAGGGAGGTGTCGAGTCTCTTGTTGTCTTTTGTTAGTTTTTTTCTGGAGAGTATTCTTGTCACAAGGAACCGTTCATTTTCACTACCGCTTGTCCCACACAGGGTCGAGGGGGAGCCTGGAGCCTCTCCAAGGGGACTCGGGGAACAATGTGGGGGACACCCTGAATGGGGTTCTACCTCATCGCAGGGCACAATCACTCATGTTCACACACTACGGACAATTTTGGAAATGTTAGTCAGCCTACAACACGTCTGTGGTCTCTGGGAGGAAACCCGCAAAGCACGGGGAGAGAACGTGCAAACTCCTTGCACACACGGTCGAGGCGGGATTTGATCCCCAACCCCTGAGGTGCGAAGCAAACGTGCTAACCACTAAGCCACCGTGAAAAGGAACCATATATTTATACTTTCAATACACTATCACTTTCAACACACTAGTTTTAATATAGATTTATTTCACTGTAAAGGGTGGAGGATTGTGGTTAAAATTGTTTTAAGGCAGATTTGAATAGTGAAGTTAATGCGCATGTGTACCATTTATTTCTGAATCCAAATGTTGCTTTTCTTAAAACAAGTACTTTTAAAAATTTTCCTCCATTTTCTCCCGTTTGATCCGAGTAACACACTCAGAGAAAAAAAATGCCGTCTGCCCTCTTCCGCATACCTGAGCTCATAGACGCCAACGATTGGCTAGTTTCACAGGAACTTGAACAGATGTGTGCAGAATCTGTACTTCATCTCTCCTGTTTTGAAGAGCGCTAGACTGTTTAAGTAACGTAGCTGCACTGTTCAGTGTACATCTTTCAAAACTGGTAATTATGGACCGCAAGTCTTATCAATGAAATCAATCAAGTGTGTTTTTTTTCTCTTTTTTTTTCTTCTTTTTTTAAAATCTTAAGACACTGTCCAGAAAAGAACTCCTCTCATACGGAGACTTGAACTTTCTCATGACCGCTCCTCCCACGTGGAATCTTGATGATTTCATTATGGATAATAACATTGCTTCTCCCGGGTAATCGTGGAGTTAGGGATGAGAGTCATGAATCATGATCATATCGCTCTAAAAGGCAGAATGCAATGAATAAGAGGTCAAGACAGTTTTTAAAAAACCGCAAACAAACAACAAAAAAACTCCAAACACACCTGTTTTGGGGAAATTCCCAAAGTCTGGCTGTAAAGATCGCTGGAATTTGTACAGAGAAAATGCCTCATGCATTCTTCTCCATTATCATCAGGCACCATCTTTCTCCTGAATTATCATGTCTGGAATAATGGAGGCTTTACGCCCTGAAGCGACTGCTTTACAGCAGATTAGCTGTTAAGTGGAAAGATAGAGGACAGTACCTTCAACCTGCAAATGCTGTAGCTTCTAAAAATAATGCCTTAGAGGCAAAACAATTCAGGTGTGCGTGCATATCTCTGTCCGCACTCTTGTCTTCCTGCATGTGAATGGATTGCTGAAGTGTCCTAATGAGAGGGATTTTGTTGTTGTTGTTGTTTTTGTTGTTGTTGTTGTGGTTCTCCCTATAGCAGACTGTTTCTGACCATTATGCTCTGTATGCCACTGAGCCTCCATCATCTCTCTCAACATTCTTTTGCAGGCATTTCAATTAAATCCTTCAATTTCAGCCGCATACTCTGGATTGTGCGCTTAATAAGTTACTCAGTGTGAGCCTGAATGGACGTCCAGTCTGCTCGAACTCCGCTTAATAGAGCTTGGATACAGACTGAGTCATTGAAAAAGTGAAATTTAGAGCTGTATCACTGTCATTTCACACTCTGAAAACAGTGTTAGGTGTTCAAATATGTTAGTTTAAAGCCTGGGTTTGATTTATAGCGAATCGCTTAGTGACCAATGCGTTTTGATGATCATTCAGATGGCTGTGTACTTTAGGGTTTACATAACTAAAGCAACGACCGTGTCAATGCAACTTCAGTTCACAGCTGAAAATAGTGGTAAAAGGCTCTGGGTTGCTGATCTGGAGTTCTAGCCCCAGCTGAGCTACCACTGTTGGGCCCTTAACCCTCAATTGCTCAGTTGTATGAATGAGATAAATAAGGGCGTCTACCAGATGCCGTAAATGTAAATAAATCAGAACAATAAATGTGCAAAATAATAAATATGTGTATTCAGTTGCACTCAGCTGGAACTGTTGATTCTGTAACTGAGCACGCACAGCATGGAAGCTCATGCCCATCCAGGGTTTTCCCCAGGGCTTCAGAGGGCTTAAGTGCTGTCTGGGTTCAGGGGGGTGGTGGTGGTTAAGCAGTGAAATTATTTTATATATATATATATATATATATATATATATATATATATATATATATATATATATATATATATATATATATATAGTGTATATATATGTGTGTGTGTGAAAGAAAGTTCAAAAGTCTATTCATTGCACCAAATAAGATGTTTGAGATTTAATCAAAATATATGTGGATTACCTTAACTTGTACACATAGGAAGAATAAACATGTTGAAATACATATGGAATTATTTTATTAAATGCAACCAAAAGACATAAAAGAGACGACCCGGAGAATTTCTTCCATTCCATTTAACTGCAAATAATGGCAGCCCTCTCTTTGAACACTTCACTGTCGTTCAGTTCTTCTTAACCGCTATTATGGAACAGCTTTTATATATATATATATATATATATATATATATATATATATAATATACACACACATGTAGAAATGAAAAAATGCTTTGACCAGCGGTTTACATCAGAAAAACTTGTCACGTGTGAACACAGCCTAACTTTGTTTAGCTACTGAGTTATGTTAGATACTAACGTTAGCTCAGTCGAGGTATCTTTATGTAATGTCCATTACCAAGGTTACCAATTATTTTGTATCTTTTCTCTATTTACTGTCTCTATACTTAACAGCCACATGAATTACTCCCTAAAAAAAAACGTTTATACATCATTTATTCTTCGTCGAGGCTTACCTTATCGATGGCTTGCAACTTGCTTATCCGAGTCCATGGTTGTAACTACCTTCCCGAGTTCGGAGAAATATCCAATCAGCTGTTTGATTAGCTTGGCGGTGAGCATCTGACCCAGGCCAACTACATAAACGTACGTTCGGACACTGATTACCTTGCCAGCTTACCTTTCCATTTGAGATCAAGCCATCCCTCTGGGTTTTTTTTTTGTTGTTGTTGTTGTTTTGTTTTTTTCAGCGCATAGAACTCACAATTGTTTTTACGTTCATTTAGATATGTCATGTCTTTTTTTTAAATGTTGGTTCAGGTTAAGGTGCTCCGCAAGAACACTTGGGCAAAACACCAAAGCATTTCTCAGATAGGGAAAACCCTGCCATCAACACAGCCGTCCTTGAATGGAGGATGTTATGTCTTCAGCAGCATCTGGGAGGTTTTTCCAGGTTGAAAAAACCCAGGGATTTGAACCTCCATGATCGAATCTGGCTTCACTAGAGTCTGAAAATGATTCTTCATTAAGCTCTGTGAGCTGACATGAGTTGCCTATAGACTAAACTATCTAAGTGGGATTGGATAGTGACATCTAGCCTGCTTTCTTTACCATCTGCCTCTCTGGGTTGTTGTTTTTTTTCCTACCACCCATCTAGGTGACATCACAACTGTGACAACTAGTCAATGTATTAGTTGACTAGACGACTAGTCTGTGCAGATGCTTATGTGCTAATCTATTATCATTAGCCCTTTTTTCTGCCTTTTATCATTTTCTTGTCTCTTTCTTTCCAAGTATGATTCGGTGTCACTGCGATTTATTTAAAGGTTTTGTGAGCCTTCACGCATCAGGGAGCAATTACCCCTCGGGAATTTGGAGCACCGTTTTATAGAATCCGGCCAGTGAAGAGGATGGTGGGTTTCGCCCCATGCGATGAATTTACATACCTGTTTCCTCGTCAGGAAAGCTCATGCAAATCAGGGATCACTTATGCAAATTAGGTCAGCCTGTAGGAGGAGAGGTCTGCAAAATGAGGGAAGCAGACTGTGCTGGCAAGAATGAGCTCTCCGCTCACACATTCTCTGAAAGCTCTGTTTCTGGCAAACACCCACTCAGTTCTCGTCGCTGCCACACACGTCCCCAACCCTAATGCCAGAACGTAGAATAACAATCCTGGGTTTATTGTTTTGGTTTTTAAAAAATAATTTTTTATGCCTTGTTCTTAATTAATGGTGCACTATTGCATTCCAAACCATTGTGGAGAATTTGGCATGGAAACAAGGTTGTTCTTATCTCCTCCATATGAGTCGCCTTCCTCTTTTGCCAGTAATCTCAGTAGCTTATTTTTCTTATCCTTTGGACCACATTGTTAAAACACTTTGGCAGAAGTATTGCTGAATTCCACAATACTTTGTGAATAGAGCGAGACATGAAGAGTCGGGAGATGAAAGAAACTACTGGATATCCTGTGGGACAGCCATTTTCTCTTAAGGAGAATGATGGGAGATTGTAATTATGGGTCAATGGACCAGGAAGTGAGCTTGATACGACTTGTTTTAAACTTACCCCAAATGTAGTCCTTCACTCAAGACATGTTTTGCTGGAGCTCAAACCTTTTCTGTAAATAACTACCTCAAACCACAAGTTGTCAGGTAACATCTCACAGACTTGCTGATGTGCTTTTGAATTACAGTACGACTTACTGTGATCTATAAAACGAACAAAGAACAAATCGAATCACTTTTTTTTCCAATAATATCAACATCCGGTTAGGTTCTGTTCCAAAATAATATCATAGCTCTACCTAAACTTTTAAGTACGGACTCCTTAATTTCAGTGTCATTTATTTAAATAGCTGGTTTTATTAGGTGTGATAAGACTTCTAATTCTTCCAGGCTACCTTAATTCAATTCAGTTCAGTTGTATTTTAATAATAGACCTCGTTTCAGTGCCGCTTTACAGAAATCCAGATGTCGATTTAGATCACTAATGAGCAAGCCAGAGGTAAGAGTGGCAAGTGAAAATTCCCCGAGAAGTCATGAGGAAGAAACCTGTAGAGGAACTCGTCTTCTTCTGGATGACACCAAATAGTGGGATTATAAATCATTACTTTTCAACCAAGTGTGTTGAAAGGATGTTCATATTTGAGCAAGAGTACAGCACCATTTACGGTATTTATCCAAAGAGACTTACATTTATCTCGTTCATACATCTGAGCAATTGAGGGCAATTGAGATTCAAGGGCCCAGCAATGGCAAGCTTGGTGGTGCTGGGGTTTGAACTCATGACCATGTGAGCATTAGACCAACATCTTAACCACTGAGCTACCACTGCCCAGTATCCCGCAACAGTGTGTTACTGATCAGAAGGTCGGGGGGTTGAAGCTGCCACTGTTGGGCCCCTGAGTGAGGCCCTTAACCCTATCTGCTCCAGGAGCGCTGTATGATGGCTGACCAACTGGGATATGCAAAGAGACGAATTTCATTGTGCTGTAATGTATATGTTTTCAGGAAGTTCATATCTTTAGGGTATCGATATGACATTAACCTTTTGAGTTGCATGGCAAAACCGAAAAAAAAGGTAAATGTTGGGGCCCATATATCTGCTGTATTATTCTTTTATGGTCTGGAATCCGTTGTTGTATACCATCTCTTTGGTCTCTAGTGCACGTTTTCTTCGACGTACAGTATTCAAACCCTACTTTGTTATTGTCATATCAATTTCAAAGTTGGATATACGTACAAGAAAGCAATATGCCATTGTATATTCTAAAATAAGTCATATGTAATTTATTTGAAATTTAGTCTGTTGCTTTGCTAAGCATCTCTGATGTTGATGTTCAGTTGCACTCGTTCTCTCTTGTTTACTGTATGCTATAGTACTTTTCCATCTAGTACTTCAGTGTTGTACCATGACTGCATTGAAGTATCCTGAAAGCTAATTTGGTGTGTTGGTGTGTTAGCACCTGGTGGCCTGGGATGCCGGTGACACTGAGTGCCTGCTGCAGCTGGTGAAGGAACTCCTGCAGCAGTACCACCAGTACCAGTGCCAGAGGCTGAGAGACAGCTCACGCCTGCTCTTTGAATACGACAGCCTGCTCGAGGACCCCAACTATGGCCGCAGCATGGAGATCTACGCCGGACGCAAGAACAGCTGGGTAATGGATTTAACACTTCAAAAGGGGGAAAGATGGGTGGGGTATGTTGTTTGTATGTTGACTGATCTAATGTACATTCTTGTATACACAGCTCATTTAACGTGCACCTATTATGGTTTTTCAGATATTACCTTTCATGTAGTGTATTATAGAGCTGTTTGTGAATGCAAAAACGTCTGTAATATTTCAAAAATCAAAGCGTACAACAAACAGGGTTATGGACTCCCAAAAGAAGGAAGTGATTCTGAACAGCTGAGTCGTTAGTGATTCCAGACTTTACTTCCTGTACTAAGCTACGTAGGTTTGTAACAAAAAGTCCCGCCTCTGGTCTTCATCGGCTGCTCGAGAACAGCCTGAATCTTTTAGACACACACTGACTTCGGTAAACCAATCACAACAGACTGTGACATCTGACCAATCAGAAAGGAGGAGTTTAGAATGAATCCTTTAGAACGATCATTGAACGAGTCGTTTGTGACACTGAGGGGAAAAAGTAATGCTGCAGTTTAATGCATGTAAATCTATTGTTTGCGACCTTTAAAACGAAAGTAGGCATGTTTCAAAACCATAATAGGTGCAGTTTAATGCTCGTTTAAGTCGTGTAATGGTAAGAAGTGCTACTTTGATTACTGCTGATGCTATGAGCAGCCATGTTGATTTGAGTTGAGGAAGACCATCGTGAGTAGGAGTTCCAAGTTTGGAGGGCGCTTTCTTTGTTTTCAAGTCAGAGGTCAGAAAAGGTGTTACCGTTGTTGACCTTTATTCAAATGCAGCATAACTGGCACTCCTGGAAGCCCCGCCCAATTTCCATATCTCTCAGTAATCTCATGTCATCTTGATTTTCCTGCTTAAAAATGCAGCACCCTCGTTTTCTTACATAAAGTTACATATGTGTATGACAAAATGTCGACTCGGACAGTTTACGAATTCTTTTAACGCTTTCGATAATTAGAAAGTGATTAAATCACTGTTTGCTCTCCGGCATCAGTCAGCACAGATCCATCCAAAAAAAAAAAAAAAAAGCACAGCCAATGCTGTCTTGGTAGAATCAGGAATGTGAGCATGTGCGTGGTTTTAGGGTGATTCTTCTTAATACTACTAAAAGTACAGCTGTTCCAACATCATCTGTTCGTCGTCTCGTGTTTTGCTTTGTATGTTGCAATGAGTTTTATTTTTTAAGAAGAAGAAAAAACATATACAGAAATCGAAGTGTAAAAGACCGTATCAGATTTGTATCAGATTTGTATCAGTGGATTCTGTAGATAGGTGATGCAGCAGAATTCAAACTCTTGTGTGCATTGTGTACAGAGCACCTGAAGCACTGAGATGTGGGAAATGTACTGTGTGGGTGTGTATGTATTTGAATGCATTGCTTCATTGCCGCTAAAGGGATGTGGCAAATAAACCTGTGGTTTGTGGGATAACTGACAGCTATTACAAAACATTGCAGAAGAGCATATTATGATGATGCAAGTCAGAATGCATGTAACATGATGGTCAACATCAAACGATCATTTGGAGGTGTATGTAAATTGAGGAAATGAGAAATGAAGCAGTTATAGAAACATAATACTGCAAACCTATTTGTTTGAGCAATAAAAGTTCGAGAACGGCTCACAGTAATGTCAGAAAATGATATTTTGATATATTACAGTATCAATATTATATCCTGATGTCCCCCAGCCCTGTACCATGATTGGCTACATCGGCTGGCGAAAGCTGTCATGACCGCACTGATATGTTTATCAGAATCAGACTAAATGTCCACTTCAGCGCTGTTTTATTAATTTTTTTCTCCAGTTCACTCTTCTGACCTTCAGCACATTGTTTTCCTCGCCTGTACCGAGTAGCACTGTGTGCTTTGCACTGTGTGCATGTTCATGTGTGTGTTGATGGACTTTATGCCTGTGTTTTCCAGACAGGCGAGTTTTCTGCTCGCTTTCTGCTCAAACTCCCGGTGGACTTCAGCAACATACCCATCTATCTCCTCAAGGTAGGCATAAAGGCATGCAAACACACACAAAGATATGTGTGAGCACACACACATGCAAACAAGCATGCAGGGATAGAGGTATATTGAGTAGGGGTACAAAGTTTCACAGATTTGAAAGGCGGCACCATTTCAAAGCAGCGTGTTTTGGGAGAAAGTTGGCAGGCAGTGGGTACAGAATCAACATTTGCATTTTCATACTTGTGAAGTGCAAGAGCACATGTACTTTTCTTTTACTGTTGTGCTGTTTTTTTAATTGTAGGCTTTTTCTTGTTAGTCCCAGCAAATGAGGTGTGAGCTCTGGCTTTTAACAGTC
The DNA here is from genome assembly GCF_001660625.3 of Ictalurus punctatus. NCBI lineage: Eukaryota > Metazoa > Chordata > Actinopteri > Siluriformes > Ictaluridae > Ictalurus > Ictalurus punctatus. The sequence goes on along the minus strand of NC_030424.2, from coordinate 23,730,207 downwards.
GCAATATAGGAGGCGAAGTTTGACATTCAGAATGAAGAAGACGTGGCCTTCAGGCCTGTCAGTGCCAGTGTAGGAGGTGTGGCTTTTGTGCATGTCAGTGGCAGTGAAAGAGGTGTGGCTTTTGTGTGTCAGTGGAGGAGGTGTTGCCTCTGTGGATGTCAGTGCCAATGAAGGAGGTCTGGCCGCTGTGCTTGTCCATGAAAGAGGTGTAGCTTTTGTGCCTGTTCGTGTCAGTGAAGGAGGAGTGGTGTCTATGGCTGTCATTGAAGAAGGTGTGGCTTCTGTGCCTGTAATTGAAGGAGGTGTGGCTTTTGTACCTGTTCGTGTCAATGGAGAAGGTGTGGCTTCTGTGCCTGTAAGTGAAGGAGGTGTGGCTCCTGTGCCTGTTCATGTAAGTGAAGGAGGTGTGGCTTCTGTGCCTGTTCGTGTCAGTGAAGGAGGTGTGATTTCTGTACCTGTTCATGTCAGTGAAGAAGGTGTGGCTTCTGTGCCTGTAAGTGAAGGAGGTGGGGCTCCTGTGCCTGTTCATGTAAGTGAAGGGGGTGTGGCTCCTGTGCCTGTTCATGTAAGTGAAGGAGGTGTGGTTCCTGTGCCTGTTCATGTAAGTGAAGTAGGTGTGGCTTCTGTGCCTGTTCATGTAAGTGAAGGAGGTGTGGTTCCTGTGCCTGTTCATGTAAGTGAAGGGGGTGTGGCTCCTTTGCCTGTTCATGTAAGTGAAGGAGGTGTGGCTTCTGTGCCTGTTCGTGTCAGTGAAGGAGGTGTGATTTCTGTACCTGTTCATGTCAGTAAAGAAGGTGTGGCTTCTGTGCCTGTAAGTGAAGGAGGTGGGGCTCCTGTGCCTGTTCATGTAAGTGAAGGAGGTGTGGTTCCTGTGCCTGTTCATGTAAGTGAAGGAGGTGTGGTTCCTGTGCCTGTTCATGTAAGTGAAGGAAGTGTGGCTTCTGTGCCTGTTCATGTAAGTGAAGGAAGTGTGGTTCCTGTGCCTGTTCATGTAAGTGAAGGAGGTGTGGTTCCTGTGCCTGTTCATGTAAGTGAAGGAGGTGTGGCTTCTGTGCCTGTTCATGTAAGTGAAGGAGGTGTGGCCTCTGTGCCTGTCAGTCACAGCAAAAGAGGTTTTTTTTCTTTTCTTTTTTTTTCTCTCCACACCACAACACCCAGGAAAGGAGGTGTGGCCTCTAGCTTTAACAATCACAATACAGGGGGTGTGGCCTCTGGGTTTCACATTCAGAATGAAAATGACGTGGCCTTGGGGTCAGTCCCAGAGAAGGGGGCTTCTGGTTATGTGAACCCCAATGGAACAGACATGATCTCTATGCCCATCCTTTTCCTTTTATGTCCCACTCCCACTTTTCTCTTCAATTCAATCGCACCTCATCAAATCACCTGTAAAACTGCTCTAATATCCTACCATAGATTTACATTTTACATGTGTACTTATTTTTATTATGATGTGCAGAAGGAGAGCTATACACCCCTAATATGAAGAGTAAAACATTGTGTGTGTGTGTGTGTGTGTGTGTGTGTGTGTGTGTGTGTGTGTGTATGCGCGCACAGTTGTTGCTGTGGCTGTGAGTTGACTAATCAGCAGCACGTCCGTTCCTATCAGCTCTGAGCTGCTCTATAACTCGAGGCATTATCTCTCTCTCTCTCTCTCTCTCTCTCTCTCTCTCTCTCTCTCTCTCTCTCTCTCTCTCTCTCTCTCTCTCTCCCTCTTCCACCCCCCTCGCTCTCACCCTGTGGCCATTTCTCTTCCCCTCCCTTTGCTCGCTTTCCTTCAGTGTATGTGTGTGAGAGCTCATATGGCCCCAGGAGGCTTTTGCTCTGTGGCCTTGGCTTTGTGTCCTCCCCAAGAGAGCTGAAATGATGATAAACATACGGAAAGCGGCATCCGTCATCACTGTCACCAGGTTCATGTTGTATCTCTGAGCACAGACACTGACTGATTTGAGCTCAATCCAGCTGTGTGACCATGTCAGAGGGAGTTTTGGACAGTTCTGGCCACAAACACACAAACCCTTAAGTTCCATTTTCGCAATATCTGCCTGTAGGAATGTGAAATGGAGGTTACCTAAATCCAAAGGATTGGACATTTGATTTATTTTACTTATAATGATACTTATAGTGATTTGTTATTATTTATATTAGTTATATTTGGCATGAATGAAGAATGTTATCTATATTATAACTCAGTTATACTGGAGTTGCTGTGTTTATTTATTTCTTTGTTTGTTTATTGTTTATTTGATTTAAAAAAAGATGTACTACCTGTCAAAAGTTTAGACACATTTATTCTTTATTTTTATTTTTAAAAATTTCCCACATTTTAGAATAATAATAATAAAGTCATCAAAACTCTGGAGTAACACAAATGAAACTGTGAACTATATTGTAATAAAAAAATCCAAAATAAATCAAAATAATTGAATATTTTAGCATCTTCAAAGTTGACCCCCTTCCTCTTAGAAATGTATTCGACATTTTCTCGACCGATTTCTTGAGGAATTTCCCTGAGATGCTTTTTAAAGAGCATTAAAGGAGTTCCCACCTACGCTGCACACTTAGTGGCTGCTTTTCGGAATATTTTGCTCCGAGTCGTCCCGTTTAAAAAATATATATATATTTTTGTAAATACAATTATACAACACCCATTTCAAGCATTTAATTATACACCTTCAGATCAAAAGCTTTTTAAAGATCATGAGAAACATTTCAGTCGAGTGTCCACAAACTTTTGGCCGGTAGTGTATATCGATCCTGTACAGTCCCTCCAGGATTTCGCGATTCTTGCAGTCGTGGAAACGAACGCAAAATCGCGCAAACTCCGCAATCTTTTGAGGAGCTCGCAATTTTTCAGAATTATCACAGATTGTCCGCAGATTTGGGCCGAGACGCGTCGTGTGACGTCATCACGACGCACGTTCAGCCCAAGCCCTCTTCGAATTCACGAGTACAGCTCAAAGGTCTCATTTACCAACAAACACCACTGCGAAAGACCGCGCAAAACAATTTCGTGCAATTGCAATTTCGCCAATTCAAGCAGTTTTCCACAAAAGAAAAAGCACAAAAAAAGCAGAATCAAGCATCTCAGAAAAACTCTGTGAAATCCTGTACGGACTGGCTGTATGGTAACATCATCTTGCATGAAATCCTTCAGTTAAAAATTATCTTTTTATATATATTTATATATATTGGTTTGAGTATCAAGGTTCCATTATCGTTTTTAGAAGAGAAAAGTGTTCTCTCTAGTAGACAGGGACAGAGGAACTGTGTGCCAGATGTTTTATGCACAACACTAGTGCTCTTCCTTTTTGACTCACTCATACGAGACCTTCCGTCATCGCCGTCGCACATTCATGTCTGCGCAGCTCATCGTGCTAATTGAGCTGTGTGTGCGTGCATGCAGAAACCACACATAAGCCCGAGCACATTAAGATATGTGTTCTTTAATGTTTTCTCACCTCAGTTTCAGCGGATGCAGCTTAAAGAAGACTGACGCATCTTATTCCCCTTATATATGTGTGTGTGTATATATATATATATATATATATATATATATATATATATATATATATATATATATATATATATATATATGTGTGTGTGTGTGTGTGTGTGTGTGTGTATATATATATATATATATATATATATATATATATATATATACACACACACACACACACACATACATATATATGTGTATATATATATGTGTGTGTGTGTGTGTGTGTATAAAGCACGTATATGTTTATAATTATAAATACCTCAAGTTCTTTATTTTCTTCAACCAATATTTTGTGACGCGCTGTTGAATATGCTGTATATATTCTCCAGTGGCTCGTGTCAGAGGCGCTTTGCGAGGTGCATGACGCAAGCGCGTAAACGTCGCACGTTTATTAAGGCTGTATTGGCATAATTGTGGTCAGTACACTGGGCAGAGGTGTACATTACGAACCCGGAAGGAAGACTTTAAAAACACAGCTTAGCAATGCAGACAAACAAGCACGATTGTGCAACCGCACACAGAAACACAGAGGTTCGAATAAACACACAAAGTGGGGAGAAAAAAGAAGAGCAGGTGGGAACAATCAGGGAAGCAGCCAATCAACGGACAGCGTGAGTAAACAAGAAGAGGCGGCTGTGACTATATAAGGCAAGCCGAGGGCAGACGGGGATACAGAGCAGTGAGGGGTCAGGGCCGTGATATCCCCAGCTCCAGTTTTCAAGCAGAGCAAGAACAGTGTGGCATTTCTCATTTAAACGCCAACTGTTCAGAGAAAACAAAGACTTGAATATCAGTTTCACAGAATCGGCTTTAATTTAGTTTTAGGTCTTTTGTGTGGTTTTTGAGATGTAGCTGTGTCGGAAATTTTATCGACTCTATACTGCCTATTACATGGTTACGCTAGAAATTCTCTCATTAGTAGCCTATATTGGGGTCGCGGTGGCGTCAGCCTAGTTCACTCTACACGATTTTAAGCCCGATTTGCAAGTCGCTGAGCTTGCCAACAAAAACCCTTTGTTCAGAGGCAACTCTGCGAGCAATCGGCGCTCGCCAATCGGCAGTCAATCATCATGTGTGAACTACTCGACAACGTGAGTTACTCAATAACAACACTGATATTTGGCATGATAAATATCTGGAGTTTTCAGGCGACTCCACATCCTGCAGTGTGAAAAGCCTCGTCAGTGGCAGGGCTTGCGACGACGAGCTACAACCAATGAGAGAGCAAATTTTGTAAATCAGATGTTAGTTTTCTAATGAAAGAAATGAATATGTGGACTGGGGAGGAAACCAGAGTACCCAGAGGAAACCCCTGAAGCAGGAGTCAAACCCCCAACCCCAGAGGTGCCTAGGCAAACGTGCTAACCACCAAGGCTAAGTTCACGCTACACCACTTTCATTGGCATTTCCAAATTGTGTGCGATTGTGCCCGGTGATGGGTTGGCACCCCGTCCAGGCTCCCGGCTCCCTCGCAACCATGTGTATGGTAAGAGGTCTGGAAAACAGATGAATGGGTGGATGGATAGTAGCCTGTCAACTTAATTTAGTTTGACGCTATGTATTATTAATGACGTCCTTCCGCATCAAAATCTGTGGTCATTACCCGCTGCTGCATTAGTCTACCCCAAAGTAGATGATGAAAGTGAGTAGGGTAGGGCTCAGATAATCACTATAACGGCCCATTCTAGTTTCGCCGCTATATTAAGGGCAGAAACGAAACCCTCGCTAACTACTGACTAATGTTCTAATACATGGATGGTCAGCTCAAGCTTGTATTCCTTTTGACTCGGCCCAGGTTTGTGTGTTTGTGTTTGTCTTCCAGCCCTCGCAGTAGCCAGGCAAGGTCATGACCAGGCTTGGAGGAACGGTGTCATGCACTGCGATCGTTGCCCGCAGTGTGCCATCTCACTGGTTTTAGCTCACCGGCCTGGACATGTTTACCTTCTCGAATGGGCTCATGACCTCCAGGGAGAATGCGGCCTGTCACACGAGTGTAGCTACTGCTAGTCAAGATCCACAGAGAGTGAAAAGGACAATGGTACGAGGATATTATAGTATCCGGCGTAAGCAGTTTCTTCTTCTGTTGGAATGAAGAAATTTGTCAGAGACTCACTCCTACAACTCATAAGGCTTAACACGCCTATTAGACCATTTACCTTTCAGTCATTTTTCTTTTTTTTTCTTTCAGAGAATGAACTTCTGATTAGACGTGCCTCTAGATCTTGTATGTAAATACATACATAAATACGCCATCATTTAGAAATCATTTTTTTCTATCACAGTTCCTAATCTAAATATAATTCTGACGAAAACTACTTTGCCCAAGCGCTATCCGAACTCCCGCAAGAGCACATTTCACACAGCGTGATCACAGACAGAAGAAGCTATCAGGTCTTCCACGCTGCAGTCTGCTTCGAAATCTGTTCCATGCTCTAGTGCTTTAGTGTAATTCAGAGCTCCTGCTCGGATCGAAATGTCATCCTGTGGTCCGTGCCACAAAAGTCACGGTGCTCGTGACCCACTTTAATCGCTCTCACTCCAGTGGAGCATCATGGGCTGTTAGCACAGACCTGCGTCTCTCTCAAAGGGCAGCAGCAGCAACGACCGCAGCGTCTGCCTCCTGCTTGCTATCGCTTCAGACAGGTTAAACACACTGTACTTCAAGTACGGTTCAGTACCGGGAACTGACGGGTGAACGTCTGTGGGACTTGTACCCTTATTTGAAATTTCAAACCTTGAAAAAGAATCGATATGGATTAGAATTGTTTGATAGGTTGAAGATTGAGTGAGGAATAAAACATGACGGGGCATGCTATTGTTGGAAAATAATCAACCATGTGGTTTTGTGATGCAATCCAGTCAGAAGCAGAGCTACTGTTTCCATGCAAATGTTGTTTTTGTTTTGTTTTGTTTTGTTTTTTGTTTTTTTGCCAACGATTACAATTTTTTATGTTTACTTAAAGGATAACAGTATGTACTTTTTGAAATCCATTTATAGTTACATGTAATGTTGTGAAACTTGAAACTTGTGAAGTTAGTTCCTGTTATGACCTTTGTTAATGCAGCTATAAACAGTTCTCTCTCGAGTTTCTCCCTCGAAGTTAATAAGAGAAAAAAATGTAAGTTTCAACTTCACGTTAACGAAAAAGTGCAAAGCCTTCAGACTTTATTAGAAAACGTAAAGACGCAGATTTACCTCTATGACAAAGCACTGACACTGGAGACTCCTTTAAAAAAAAAAAAGTCAAATAAATGTCTCCTCACAGAAAACAATTACACCTTTTTGTTTTTTAGTCCTTTTATGTGGCGTGTCCACCATACAACTCCGTGTGTAAGTTGTACTGTACAAACAATGACGCATTAGAATGAGCATGTTATTATAAAACTGTGATTTGTCTTGTAATCGGACTAACGCCAGCCAATTTAGTACACCAGCCTGAGGGACTCGTACACAACTATTACATAAGGTGCAAACATTCACTGAAGCTCAAGAAGGCAACTCAAGAATGCATTAAGAGCCAGGGGGGTGTAAACTTTTGATCAGGATGATCGTGTGTAAATTGTTATTATTTTGTCTTCTGAGAAATATCTTATGTAGCTTCTGAAGGACAGTACTAAATGAAAAAAAAATTAAGCTCTTTAAACAAAATAATAATTTACACCAATCATCTTGTTCAAAAGTTTACACCCCCCTGGCTCTTAATGCATCGTGTTGCCTTCTTGGGCATCAGTGAATGTTTGCACCTTATGTAATAGTCGTGTACGAGTCCCTTGTACGAGTCGTGTACGAGTCACTTGTCCTCAGTGTGAAAAGATGGATCTCAACATCATATAGTCTTTCACAAAACATAAAAACCGCCCTTGATCATCCAGGTAACGACACACAGTATTAAGAATCAAGCGTACTGTATGTAAACTTTTGAACTGGTTCATTTGGGGACATTCAGTCATTATTGTGTCTTGTGGATTATGTGTAAACATCTGTTATGTGAAATGGCTTATTAAGGGCAGGACTAAATAAACAACAAAATGCAATTTTAAGGATCCCTGTTTTTTTGTTTGTTTGTTTGTTGTTTTTTTTTAATGATTAACTTTTTGCGGATTCTGCAAGGCGTGTGTAAATTTCATTTACTGTAAGTTAGCTAGCAAGCCAGTGTTGTATGGATGTTTTTGGGCTTCCGTGTCTTCGTTTAATGTTGATCAGGATTGTCCCAGAGCCATGGAAATAATTTTGTAAGGTCGTTAACTGAACTGAAATGTCACATTCCCTGAATCAGTTTATTATGGAAGTTTTAAATGGAAAGCTTGTCCTTGTTTAATCATCGCTGTTCTTAGTCTTGTACTCTCTCCTAAATAGTCTTAAGTGAATAAATGGTTGTGTGTGTGTGTGTGTGTGTGTGTGTGTGTGTGTGTGTGTGTGTGTGTGTGTTTATCCCAAACCCATAACTAATGTCCAGCCTTGGGGAAGCCACATAGCTCTCATCCTCCCCTTTCTCCTTTAGCACAAATAAGGGACTACGGCACTGATGTCTAATTAGGATTGATCTCATTATTTCTTTCCAGTTCTTTTGCCCTTTTGGTTTTTAACTCATTTAAACTCTACAGATGGAAGTCCTTGGGCTCTGCCTTAGCCTCTCAAATTAACACTCATTTGTCCCAAAGCCTCTCTTGGCTATTTATGTCCTTTCGTTTATTTCTGCCCATTTTCTCCTCATTCTGGTTCACTGAAGGTGTTTTTGCTGGACATTCAGGCAGTTAACACTACAAACACTACAGCCATAACCACACGACTACAGAACACAACGAGATACCTAGACTTTAAGCCTTTTTTGGGCTTAAAGTTACTATTTAGGTTGTCAGTGAAAGTTTTCATTTGAATTACTATCTAACATGCCAAATAAGGCGAGGGGGAAACTCTTTTCCAGTAAAGCATGGCAAAATGAGCAACAGAAGATAAAATATCTTTAAGCCCCGCAGGGTCGGAGTTCATAATCAGTGTCTTTGGCGACGGTTCAGGCAGCCGAGGGCGTTTTAAACTGGAATAAGCATTGGCGTGTCCATTAAAGGACTGACAATTAAAGAATTAAGGAATGAATCATTTGTTTTCTCGATCTGGTTCTGGATCATATTAATAAGCATGTTCTCGCTGGTTTACTGTATTAGTGTTCTCTTTTTAATGCCTATATATATATATAAGTTTCATGTAACTCATGTGCTGGTTCGTGTATATAGTCCCATCAGACAGGAAAACAGCTGGAATTTCAGCTTCTGGTGAATGTTTTTTCAACAGTATCTATTACGGTAAGGACGTTGATCCATTTGGTCCCTGGTCCTCTTCTTTCTGACTTGTGTGTGAGCAGCATTTGAGCTAGAGTCCAACCCACTAGTCAATACATTTATTCAGCAAAGGTCATGTTTGGGGAAAACAGAGTTCTGTTTATAGCATCCCGACTCCTGATTCTTCACACGTTATGTATGTGTGCCCGTACTTTTTACATTTACAGTGATTTAAACCAATTACGACTTCCTTTAAAGGTATAATGAGCATTTTTAGTAGAAGTTATAAGAAGCTTGTAGTGTGTTTACACAGCGAGATGCTGTAAACACCCGGATGACAAGTGACATGCGTAACACTCTTTGCACTTCACAGTTCACCACCCGCTGCACTGTATATATACGTAGATAAAGGGGCGGAGTCATCAGTGGTACAGAAAGGCCAACACACCATCAAGAATAGCTTTAATCCATTGGCGCAACATAGGAGCATTTTTAAAATACTTTTATCCAATAGAACGTGCACACTGAACGAGTGGGTGAAAACGATATATAGTCACGCTGTTCTTGTGCATTCTTGGGCAAATTGAAGCTTTGCCTTAAGCACATGACCGCCTGTCTGTACTAGACGCTGTTTTGTTTCGTCCTTATCTGTATTTAGGACTTTAGGAAGCATGATGAGTGACATTAAGGCATTCATGGCAGTTAAATGATTAAAGGTGTGGTCAGCAATTTTAGAACACATAATAACGTAGCGTTTGTTTGAAGTTCTTACACTCCGGAAGCTTCCATCAAACATCCGCTGGGTTTCTGTCATGGTCCAGGATCTGTAGCCGGAAAGAAAGCAAAAGATGTGGACCATCAGGACACGGAGATGTTTACTGACCTGACAGACACCAGTTCAGAAATAGTGTTCTAATTGTGTGTTGTTGTGCTTTGGGGTGTGGTTTTTGCAGGGCGCGCTGAAGGGAGAGACGATGTTTGTTTAACGTTTACGTACAGATTCAGTACACATAGCTTCAGCTAACCTCAACAAAAAAAAAATCACTGACTGCACCTTTAAGTTGAACATTGTGTTCGGAGCAGTGCTGATGGATGTGAGTGACAAGGTGTTAAACGAGCACCGACTTCCAGCAAACACGCCCCCTTATACACATATTCTCACATACTTGAGTTCTTTCTTTGTGTCAGATGTTTGAACGCCTTCTTTCTCCCTAAAGATCAGGTTAAAGAGGCATAGCTCACATGCTGCGAGTGGTGAACTAAGAAAAGATTCTTTGTTGCTTCAGAGCTTTAAAAAAAAAAACAAAAAAAGAACAACAAGCACACACACCTCTCGCAATCCTTGCTGGATTATAGACGAAAGCAGAGTGACACAAAGCCCCTTAAACATCCGCAGTTCACTTTCCTCCTGCAGTCATGCTGGGCTTCATGCTGCTTGTTTGTTGTTGTTGTTTTTTTTTTTTTTACCCCCCCCTGTATGAAGGAGCTTTATCTGCTCTCACTTCACCCTTTCTCTACGAAGCAGTTTCTACTTCCTGTTTCATTATATCCTGAAGCAGATATCTCTTAACTTTTAAGCCTTAATACTACATTATACCAAGACAAGTCGCCCCATCTTCTTACGTTTTTAAATCTTTTGAAAGTGGTTGTTCTGCCATTTTTGGGTGAGACCGCTCTTTTCTTTTAGACTTTACGTGTTACAGTGCAGGCTCGGTGCTTCTGAATGACAGCGTGTTAAGTAGAACAGTAATGTCTTGGGAGCAGCGTTGATGGATTTGAGTGGCACGGCGTTAAACGAACGCCAACAGCAAGCACGTCTACTTTTACACCCCCGTTTTCTCCAGAGTGCTGTTTTTTCCCAATGGCTTCCCAAAACATCTTTCTGAGTGAATTCTTCTTCTTAGTCCTTCCCAGTTTGCCTTCGGAAGGTTCTTGAAATTCCTTGCTATCGAGGACACAGTGTAGACTGTCGATTTATTAGCAAAGTCGTTAGTCCTCCATTTTGTCTCCGTGTTCTCCAAGAAAGTGCACAAGTTATGACAAATAGTCATGCGTGTACATAGGACACACCCTCTTCCCAAGCTGTGCACACATACATACATTTACATTACATTTACATTTATGGCATTTTGGCAGACGCCCTTATCCAGAGCGACTTACATTTATCTCATTTATACATCTGAGCAGTTGAGGGTTAAGGGCCTTGCTCAAGGGCCCAACAGTGGTATCTTAGCAGTGCTGGGGCTTGAACTTCTGACCTTCTGATCAGTAACCCAGAGCCTTTAACCACTGATCCACCACTGCCAAATATAGCTGGATATGACTGAAGTGTTGGCTAAAAGACTGCGATTACGACCTAGTCGACTGTGACTGTGACCTTGACCTTTAAATATATAATTAGCCGTCCAAAATTATACAATTGATGCATTCAATGCCAGATTATTCAACTTCAAATGATTCATTACTCACCTGCGTTTATATGATTTAAATATGAATCACGAATCAATCATACGACTCAGCTCCAATACCAAAACAGAAAAAAATCACACTAGCAATACTACGTTAATTACAGTATCTTATTTATTTATATATTGTACACATGTTTAGTGCCCGTGAGCATTTTCCTTCTTTATATATTTATCTTTATGATTATTTTTTTTTACTTCATGAGTTTGTAGGTTGTATTTGATGTTTGTTTTTGCATCTGAGTTCTGTTTCATGGTTTTAATATTTTTAGTTGTTTGTCAGATTCGTCCGCTGGTTGCCAGTGCTGGCCCAGCTCCAGACCCAGGCTCGGTCTGAGGATTTCCCCCGGCATTGATCGTGTCCACGTGCTCGCTCTGGGCTGCTTAGTCCTCTGTGCAGCTCAAAGGCATGACGTTCAGGCCGGCTTTGTCCGGTGGTGCTGTGGCCGTGTGGGACGTGCAGGCCGTGTGGGCCATGCCAGCGTAGGCCTTCGGTGGAACTGTGATCAGCAACGGCACAGAAATTAGATCACGGCAACTACTGAAAGACTCGGATAACCAGCATGTCAGCCTTTGTGTTACTTTTTTTGTTTGTTTGTTTTCGGATTGTCCACACATCTGTCTGAGATTCTCGTTGTGTCAGATTGAATTGATTCGATTTTGGAATTGATCCAAACAGGGTCGTGGTCATAGCAAGGTCAAAGGTCTAAAACCTATAGCTTCGATAGCTTCCTCCCTGTTTGCCGTACAGAGATATTACTTGCACGTTCATGTTCGGGAACTCAAGGCCCATTTCCCGGCTGTGTAAGATTTTCCATGTCCGTGCGTCCATAGGAGATTCTCGTTAGTACCTTATGTCATGAACGAGTGGTTGAAGATTTGTAGTTTGTTTGTGGATTTATCATTGTAACCAGCAGATGAACTGATAAGATTTCAAGGTCACACAACAAGGTCAAATGTAGGGAAATAGTTTTTCTTCAAAAGCTTCCTTCCTGTTTCAGGTATATTTTAAGGGAATTTCAGGCGTACCAATTAGTAGCAAGAAGGATTAGACTTCTTGATGGAAGAAACATTCCTGTCCATGCCACTGGCATCAATTTCCACTTGTTTATTCATTGTTTTGTTGCCGTTTTTTTTTTTTTTTGTTTATTTTCCAAAATTGTACAGCGACCTAGGGTTTCCAAAATGCACTATATAAATTACATGATGGTGGTGGTGGTGGTGCATTATTATTATTATTATTATTATTATTATCATTATCATTATCATTATTATTGTCCAGAAGAGGATTCCCTTTTGAGTCTGATTCCCCTCAACGTTTCATCCTCATGACGTCTCAGAAGGGTTTTTCCCCCTTTTTTTTTTTTCTTTTTCTTTCCGTTGTTGTCACTCCCGCCTTTGGCTTTGCTCATTAGGGATATAGATCTACATCCAGATTTCAGTAAAGCTGCCTTGTGACCAAAAGCACCATACTAATGAAATTGAATTAAGCTGAATATTTATCATTTCTCATCATTAATTTATTATTGTACTAATTGGATTTACGAGACCATCATATCTTGCGTGCAAATGTAATAGTTTGATGCACTAAGCCACACTGTGTATGTGATCATACACATCATAAGACCGATGATCTTCAATCACAGAAACAATCACACTAGCAACATTACAACGTTGTGCTCCTACAGATGATGTAAAGGTTGATCCCTGTGTCTTATTTTATACGTCATTCTTCCTTGTGCAGTATTTGCAGAACTTTATTTCATACTCGGTCTTTTACCTTTCCTACTTTTCTCTCTGTATACGTATGTAATTTAATGACTTGCGTGCAGTTCCTCACAATTTCTGGATTTTTGTCAAATTTCGTTGTGGCAAAAGGTTCTATGTTAATAGAATTAAACTGCTTGGATTGAATATTTAAGTTCAGTAGTCTTTCTGCTCCTCGTTGGACGAAGAGATTATTGGGAGTATATTACTAATTGCTTTCACAAAGGCCGTAGATGACTCAGTGGCATTTATGCAGAATTAACACTTTGATACACTGAGCATTACTGTAAATAATCTCATGAATCATAGTGAATCAACCATGACTGCGAGACCCAAAATAAATAAATAAATCACACTAGTAATACCATGTCCTTACAACCGAACTAAAAGAGAATTACCGTCTCTTAGTTCATATGCAGCAGATCTCCATGTTCTTCACAAAGTATTTTCCAATCAAACCGGAACAAACAGGTTTCTGTTCACGTAATACTGCTCACATGCACGCCACGTTTTGAGCTCGGATCACGACAAGCTCACGTGAAGTAGCATACCGTGCCCAGTCGGGTTCAGAGCAGAGGGCACGGACACTTCCCTGCCCTGTGCGTGACTGCGTGGCATTTGATGCTTGTGCCAGTAGTTGTAATTTGCAGCCTGATTGTGCCCTGCAACAGTAAACACTTACTAAAGGCTCAGGAATCTTAAGAGGTATAAAGTAATTGCAGGTTCCCTCTGCAAAGATTTGTGTGTTTCACCTCTCTGCACTCTCGGCCAGAACGGCTGTCTTTGTCTTTATCAGACGTCGATTAAAAAAAAAAGAGAAAGCGTCTTTTGAATTGGATCTGGATTGATGGAAGTTGGGGTTATAAGTTACTTGGTTATAAACTTTGTGAGCAAGAGCTTTTCATAATATTCAAAGTGTTTCAGTGCTGCTGATTTATTTAGCATGCATAGACTAAAAAAAGGGAAAAATATCAAGATAATTGGTGTTTTAAGGCATTTGTAATGAAGCGCTAAATAGACCAGCTAAGACTGTCGCTCTGATAAACAGTTATGCAGCTGTTTAGACTGCTAAATTATACATGCTGGCCCTGAGGGTCGAAATAAAATGTCATTTTCACAAATCATTTGTAGGAAATAAATAAATAAATAAATAAAAGGGTCAAATTGGTTGACTGTAGCTAGTGGATAGAACTGCTGGTAGACAAGCTATTTGGGTGAAAATACTGGTATATCCCATCCTGCTTCTGTTTCCTGTACATAATGGTGTCTATTGATGGTTAATGATTAATGATTAATCCTCATTTGAAAGTATGTACCAGATGATTTGACAGCTCATTTGCGCAGGTAATCGTTTGAGAAGTCTGTAACCTGCATTAAAGTGAAAGGTTTCTGAAAGGAGTGGTTAATGTAATGCACAAGTCAAGGTTATATAGTGAAGTTTCTACAGTGCACCCTCGGTAAATACGAGCAAAGAAGGCTGAGAAAAATTGTCTTTATTGTTTATCTTTTGTAAAAAAAAAAATAAATAATTAATTTAAAAAATCGCAAAAATTCTCTGGATATCAAACAATTGCAACACGGGTTTATCCAAGAAAAGAATTTTTGTTAAATATAGGTGTGCAACAATTATTGGCACCATTTTAGTCAATACTTCGTGCTACCTCCCTCTGAGTCTTCTCCTTAATGCCTGATGAGGTTGGAGAATACATGGCAAGGGATCTGAGACCATTCCTCCATACAGAATCTCTCCAGATCCTTCAAATTTCGAGGTTCACCCTGGTGGTCTCTCCTCTTCAGTTTTACTGATCATCACAGGTTTACTATCGAGGTTTACTGGTTCAGGTCAGGGGACTGGGATGGCCATGGTAGAACCTTGATTTTGTGGTCAGTAAGCCATTTTTGTATTGATTTTGATGTATGTTTTGGATCATTGTCCTGCTGGAAGATCCAAGCACGGCCCATTTGAAGCGTTCTGGCAGAGGCAGTCAGGTTTCCATTTAATATCTTGATATTTGATAGAATCCATGATGCTATGTGTCCTAAAAAAATGTCCAGGTCCTCTGGCAGAAAAACAGTCCCAAAACATTAAAGAGCCACCACCATATTTAACCGTGGGCATGAGGTACTTTTCCATATGGCTACCTCTCTGTGTGCACCAAAACCACCTCTGGTGTTTATTGATAAAAAGCTCTATTTTTGTTTCATCTGACCATAGAACCCGATCCCATTTGAAGTTCCAGTAGTGTCTGGCAAACTGAAGACACTTGAGTTTGTTTTTGGATGAGAGTAGAGGCTTTTTTCTGAAACCCTTCCAAACAACTTGTGGTGATGTAAGTGACTTCGGATTGTAGTTTTGGAGACTTTCTGACCCCAAGACGCAACTAACTTCTGCAATTCTCCAGCTGTGATCCTTGGAGATTTTTTGGCTACTCGAACCATGCTCTTCACAGCGTTGAGACGATATAGACACACGTCCAATTCCAGGTTGATTCATAACATTTCCAGTTGGCTGGAAGTTCTTAATCATTGCCCTGATGGTGGAAATGGGCATTTTCTGTGCTTGTGCTACAACAGTTTTTCTTACTTTGAATGTGGAAAAAATGTAAATATGTTATTAGAGAAGCCTAGTGTCTTTTTTATGCTATGTACGCCTGTTTCAATTCATGAATGCACATACTGCAATTCCGTTATCCCATGTCGTTGCCATATGGCAACAATTGCATTTTACCATTTAACAGAACACTGAAAATATATAAATTTGTTTAAATGACAAAAAATACATTTTAACTTCTCATTTAGTGTTTAATTTTTTTCCTTTAAGTATTTTTGCCTAAAAACTCAATTCATCAGGGCCCACTGATGATGACCTTCACCATGCCATGTGATTGCAGAAAAGGAGGTCCAAACAGCACTTCCTGGTCATGTGACATGGCATTTTCTTGTTTTATCAGTGTTAAAGCCCTCTTTTCCCAGGTACAAAGAAAAATAATGGTTGTGTATTATTGCTTATCAAAAATTGGAAGTAAATGAGTTGTTGCCATATGGCAACACCATGAAGAAAGGAGTTACAATTGTAATCGTTAGCAAATTGCTGTTGTATCAGAGGAATCAAACACTGTGGGTCGTGCTTATTGGAAATGAAAAAGCGTAGTGGTGATAGTAACTCCGTTTCACATCAGACCACATCACACAACCCTGTCACCAATTATTTTCCTATAACAGCATGCTGTGATGTGTTTTATTCCTTATGCAATAAAGGACACATCATGTGTTATAACAGTTGTGGGAAATATGAGGTTTATTCAACCAGAACAGGAAATCTGTTTTCTAGGTCTGGTCACTGACTAATTCACTACACAACTTGATTTATTGTATGTATAATTATTATTGTTAATAATTTAACCTCCAAACAGTGTAATCACCAGTTTATGCTGAATCGTTTGTCTGTGGTTTGTATTTTACGTATTATAACGAAGGTCAACTGTCGTGCCTAAATGAACCAGTTAGCTTAGTATGATGCTGATTTTACGCACAGTACAGAGAAATGTACAGAGAGAAATCTGCTGAATCTGTCACACGGCATCCGGTGTGTGTTGCAAGAAAGTGTCAGTTGGGTGTACCCACAAAACCACCAATATTACGACAGTGTTCTAATAGATGAGGAATGAGGTAAATTCGAACAAGAAGTAACGAAGTCGCATCTGAATATGCGTTGTGCGAATACTTTAAACATCCGAGGTACATCAATCTGCATGTCTCGGGGGTTAATAATAATAATTAGTCAAATTAATTTTTCCTTTTATTTTATTGTGGTAAAATAAACAGGGAATAATTTTCCTAAAATTGCTTTTTTTATTTTTATTTATTTATTTATTTATTTTTTAAATCGTTCGCACTGTTATCGAAAGATCGAGAGTTTAAATCCCCACGATGCCACAGCCATCTGGACATAAAACACCATCTGGAGGGATACTCACTCTCTCCCCTGTCAATCACAGTCAGTGGCACTAGC
The DNA here is from genome assembly GCF_001660625.3 of Ictalurus punctatus. Lineage (NCBI taxonomy): Eukaryota > Metazoa > Chordata > Actinopteri > Siluriformes > Ictaluridae > Ictalurus > Ictalurus punctatus. Next base: position 23,713,184 of record NC_030424.2, on the reverse strand, counting down.
CAATCATGATTGACTTTAAGCTCTTGTATGCGGAAGAGGGCGGATAGCGCTTTGCTACAAGTATGTTACGCTGCAGCAGTGTGAAAAGATACGGTTCGCTGGCTTCACATGTCTCAGAGGAAGCATGCGTTAGCTTTCACGCTCCACAGTTTGTAGCTGTATGATAAGAAGAGCTGGGTGGGAATTGGCAGGTGAGTAAATTAGGGAAATATTGGGGTACTATCAATAGGGTCTACTTGTTTGTGGATCTAATATGAAGAAGAAAAGAAAAAAAGCCACTTCAGTAAATTTCCCCGTGCACAGAGTCGACCTGGCAATAAACATAGCTATTGTGCCAGCTATTCTCTGGTTAAGATGTGCACCCCTAAATTTTGGGTGATTAAAATATTCTTCAATTCCAGTCCTCTGATTTATAAAAGCTGCCATTTTGTCCTCCTTTACCATCACCCTCTTCCTATTGTTTTCAAAAGCATGTACTTTCAACCTAGCTACCTACAAATGACCGATACACATCCAGGTTTCTTTCTTGTAATGTTTATTGGTTTAAAGCCAAAAAAACAATAATGTTTTCGAATGTACAGTACTGTGCAAAAGTTTTAGGCACCCTATATTTTTAGTGCAAACTTTGTTATAGATTTTTTTATGTTCTGACTTCTACATGATCGAGTCAGTACCAAAAACATGTTAGATTCCCAAACATTAGTTTTCCAGCATAGATTTAAATGTTACTGAAAAATGTTTGTATGTCAGTAAAGAAAGCAGCGCATTAAGTGGTAAGAGACAATTTTCAGACAAAAAACACAGTCAGTACATTTACATGGACGACAATAATCCGACATTAACCCAATTAAGACGATACTCTGATTAAGAAACTAGCATGTAAACAGCAATTATTGAATACCTTAAACCGATTAAAGTCGTACTCGAAGTAAATACTGTTTTAGTCGCATTATCGACGTGTATTACAGACATGTACACATCTTAATCACACTATTAACGTCGTGTGGGAGTTTTCACCGCATTTTGCGACAGGACACGTTCACACACGGCAGCGCTCAACCGTTTTATGGCAAACAAGAGCGCACGGCTGCGTCCCAAACCGCGTACTTACCTACTGTATAGAAGGCGAGATACATGTATTTCAACTAACTATATAGTAGGTAAGTACGTTGTTTGGGACGCAGCCCACGGCTTCAAGCAGTCATCTATGTGCACGTATAGCATGACAAATAATTAACCGCACTTGAAGCTTGCGTAATAATTTAAAATAAAAACACCCAAAACTGTATACGGTACCATAACAAAGACCAACTGTATGTTAATACGTGATATTCTGGAGGGAACGTCGGACGGCGTGGCGCGGTGACGTAATGACGTGTGCAGTTAATCGATCTATGTTCTATAACATGCAAAACGGGAACATGAAAGGAGTATTCTAAAAGCGACTCATGTAAACACCTTAATCACAGTATTGTCTTACTCAGAATAAGGTCAATAATTAGATTACTGCTGTCCATGAAAATCTAGTCAATGAAGGCTGCTGGGTTTTGCTGCAAAAACAAGAAGCAAGTGTGACCGTCAAAGTCTCGAGAAGAACCGTGGCTGGTTCTGCAAGCTGCTCAATAAAACTTACAGCTCATCTCCTTATAAAACTGCACTAATCGTACCCGAGACTACTTTTTTTTTTTTTTTTTTTAAAGCAAAGGGTCGTCACACCAAATATCAACTTTGTTTCATTTAGTACTGTTTAATGTTCTTTATAGTATATATTTTTTTCATTATGTTTGAAGTCATCTTTGGTGTACAGCATTACTTTGCATGCACAGTGCTGTATATTTTTCGCAGTTGTTTAAAATGTGAAAAGGAACCTGATTTTCAGCGTTTCTCATTGTAGCTTGGGGTTTTTGAGCATTCATTGTTGATGAATTCCTGCCAAGTATTATTAGCTTTTGCTTCACATAATCTCTCACAATTGCAGTTCCAGTAATCAACTGTCAAAGAAGGGAATGTTCTGGTTACAAAGCCTCCAGTCCACACCCATCACACTCCCTGTTATATATTACTTAAAAGATTTAACTTTTTTTTTTTTCTACACTCGCTGATTGTGCTTTGTACATTTGTCATCCCAAAAAGAAAAGAAAAAAAAAAAATCAAAAGGTAACCAAAGTACATAGTATTATAATTGCTACCTAAATATTGCCTATACACTTAGTACATCACATTAATCACTTAAAGGCCATTATTAAGAGGATGATTATATAGTCACGGCCGTTAGCATGTGACTCTCATTAGATGGCTCTTTCTTTAGACACTTTCATATGGAAAGCACGATCTGAACATGTGTTTGAAGACAATTTTTGAAGTAATGACTGCTCATTACATCAAAAAGCAACCTGGCTGTTTAATGCCTTCATTTCCGTGTGTTTCTGCAAGCATGTATGCACACTCGCAAACACACACACACACACACACACACACACACACGTGTTTACACTCTCGCCCTCAGGACAGTCTGCATATACAGCATGCATTTAGACCATGGCGTGTAAACAGAGTATTATCTCTACAAAGGGGCTGCATCAGCACATAAAGGCCTGTCCGCCCAGTTTTTGCCCTCCAGCTGCAGTTTCGGTCTTGCCAGCCTCCACCCGAAGCACCTGCCGCGACCGTGGGTGGCAGCGCGTTTGAAGTAGCGCTCGTCTCATTCAAATGGATGAAGTTTGACAAACGGCGCAGTTAGCGGAAGCCCACCACGGAAGGTAGCCATGTCTTTGTTGACCACAATGCTTATAAAGTCTCGCAGCTGCTCCTCGCATGCGAAAGCAATCCTCGTCGATTTCCCCCCCCCGTTAAGGTCATCCAGGGATCATCGGTCTTGTGCGCTTTATTTAGCCGTAATTACTTGGTGCAGAACTTCTGAGTGGCAAGCTTACATTAATTAAGCCCGAGCACAAGCTGCGGTCCTACTGGCACGGACCGAGTGTTTGTTGTAAAGGTCAGGCTTTGGTAATGGATTTGGGGCACGGTGTTCTTTCTGTTTGGATATCCTATTTTGGACGCTCCTCTCACATATGCCTCGCGTTTAGAGCCAAGCAGCACAGACGATTTGAAAATGCCATTGTGCGATCCAGAGTGTGTTCACATGCCCGTGATTTGCCCGGGCCATGCCGCTCGCGCAACCCTGGCACTGCACCCAAAAGCCATTTAGTGTACCTATCTGACATTTCTTTTTCGAACAGAGGGAGGGGAGGAAAAAAAGCGACCTACAAAGCTGTCATTATCACATGTAATTATAGGAATAGGCTTGCCGCTTTCTGATCTCTACTTCTCGTCTCATCTCGTCTCTATTCACTTATCTGCGTCTCTCGATAATGGTCAGAAAGCAAAGGGCTCGTGTATGTACATGTCCACAACACACTGTCTTTTATATTCAAACAGCGCAGGAGATTAAATGCACAGTGACAGGAAATTAAGAAGGAAATGTAACGTAGCGCTATGCACAACGTTATACTGGAAAAGCCAGAGCTGTGTGTACAGCTGTTTACAGTAAACAACCGGTAGGGAATAGAAGTGCACTTGTATGTATGCGCTTATAATAACTTCAGAAACAAGATGTCTATCTTTCTTCTGCAGAATGAGAGTATAATAGAAGAGCTGCAATGTAGAACCCAACCCTAGCCTTGCATCATTCACAGAGCCGTATTGCATCACGTTACAGATTACCAAGGAAGGCTGTTACTCCCTCGGTTTCCGGCAGCCGCATGGAAGTCAAGCAAGGCTTCCCGAGTACTCGTGACGTTTCTGCTGGGAATGAATTGGCTGCAGGTCAGGAAGAACGCGTGGCTGTAAATGCAGCATGACCATTCGTTATAGTGAGAAGTGCAGCCTTGGTAGAAATAGAACAAGAAAACAATCTAGCAAACATTCAAAGAGTGTAGTTTAATGAGTGTTAAAGAGTTAATACTCCATCGGGTGAGTTATAGCCCTTGTGTAATAGCTGACATAGCTCACAAATAGAATGTAGCAGGTTAAAGCACATGAATTGGCTTCTGTGAATACGAGTTTGCACCGTAAGAGTCTCAAGCCGCACCTTGTGGTTATGAAGTCAGTGCTGAATGCCAAAGAAAGCTTTAGGCCAGGACAATATGCTTATTGTCTTCTATGGCAAAAGGTGGCATTTAGAAAGCGAAGGATTATTGATGTTGGAAAGAGCTGCCTTTGTAGGAGAGCTTCCTGTAGGTTCAGGGAAATTTAAGGATTGTTTCTTAAGACAATGGATTACTGGTATGTGTAAAACTTGTTTTGTTTTTTTGTTTTGTGTGTGTGTGTGTGTGTGTAATTCCTTTTGATTGTGTATGTATAAAAATAAAGCAGATTTATGTTGTTTTTTTTATTGCTTAGTGAATATAAGAAAGCTGTAGGTGTGAATGATGACTGGAGAAGAGGGTGTCAGTAAAGGTCATCTAACCCTGACCAGGGGCTGCTGGAACAGTGCCAAGAGGAGTATGCTAGTGCTAAAGAGTGGAGCCGTGACAGTGATGGACATCGTGGCAGAAAGGTCATGCCTGCGAGCATCCACCCCAGTGCCTTCATGCCATGACGCATGACACATGTAGGGCGTAAGATGAGTGATCACCACTGCTCCAACCATGACCTCTCAGATTTGAGTTTTTGGTTTTAAATTTAGTTCAGAATTTCATGAATCAGAATTTACAATATTGTCTCAGCAGTTATAATAAACGGACGCTCATTATACATGAGGAGACAACAACATGTCTTTGTCCATGCTATTTCCAGAATATTTTACTATTACTATTTTACTGTCCTATAATAAGAACTATTTACACCAGCAATGAAGGATTACTTTAAATGGGAGTTATTGCATATGAATGTTTTTGCTTTCTCATTAAGCTCATTAAGGATTAATCTCTGTCAAAAATCTGTAAATTTGGAATTGTGGAGTTTTTCACAATTCCACTATAATCAGAAAAACTCTACCACATCACTTAATAGATTAAGAACTATTAACTTTTTAACATCCCAGTGGATAGACTGAAATAATTGTTGCACCTTATGTACAAAAGCTCTTTTTATTAAATTTTTTTTTTTTTTTTTTTTTTACATGATGGTCTGAGAGTCGCTCCACAATCTCCCATAGATGTTTAATTGGGTTGATTTACATAATTTCTTCCTCCTCAATCCATTAAAAGACCTTTCTGGCCCTCTTAATAGGGGAGGTTTCATCCTTGAAGAGACCACTCCCATCAGGATAGAAATGTTTCATCATAGGATAACAGTGATCCAGCCCTTCCCTGTAATGGGACGAGTGGACCTGTACCACTCCAGTATAACCATACCACTCCCACTACCCCCCCCCCCCCCCCCCAATTAATCCGTCACCCATCCGTAACATACAGAAATGACGCCATCATGGGAATCAAGAATTGAGAGAAATGTCACGAAATCCCAGCCCTAACCTAAATCTTCGGTCAGACGGTCAGAGCCCTAACCTAAATCTTCATAAGATACCGAAGAGGGACTTTCATGCAAACATCCTTTCAACCTCAGAGCCATGTCGTTTTGTAAAGCAGGGTGAGGAAAATCCCCATGCCAGTATTTTTACTGGAGTTGACAGTGTATTGTTATTGGTGCTTTTTAAGGTGGTTTTACTGACGTTCGTGGGTTGATTTACAAGATTAACTGACGATGTGTCAGATATGTGCCTTGACAATGCTGTAATATGAATAGATAAAAGCAGTTTAGATATGTCAAATGTAATTGCAACCAACTTTAGGCAAGAAAGAAGTCTGACTACATCGTGACAGACAGGAGCCAGCAGGCAGTCAGGAGAAAAAGAGAGGGTGTGGAAAAAGTAAACAGAACAGGACTGAGAGGATTCAGGATTAATAATTAGCTTTCAGGATGAAAGTTTTAGCTATTTTTTTTTCCCCTTTCTGAACAAGTTAAGATGCTAGTGATGCTAATGATAGCTCATGTCTAAGAGGGTTAGTGTTCGCACATTTTTTTTTTAAGCATATACAAATCAGCCGTGCACGCAAAGTGTTTTTAAAGTACACTTTACAACCAAAAAAGAAGCTTTCTCTCTAAAGAACCAGGATCTTTCACCCCAGAATAAGATTCTCTTATTCTTTTTCGAATCCTCCTTGATCGAACATGGTTTGGTACTGTGGTTCAGGTACATGCCATTCCCCTAAAATAGTGCACTAATATTGGCACTCCATCTCGATGCTTTTTGGCCAGTGCTGAATAAGGTTTCTAAGAACGGCGATGTTTCACAGTCAGTGAAAGGCTTAAAGTGGCCTGAACGCAACAACCTCAACAAGCAAGCAGGCCTGTATGATGGGTGGGTGTACTCCGTAGACCCCTAGGCGCACTCAGAGTACCTTTTGAAAGCCACTAGTGGTGAACAGTTTGAAAAGGCTATTTGTAAATCTGTTCTTTTTTTTCTTTTAAAGATTCTTTGGTTGCACAGCCCTTCCAGTATCTCCGTTTTTGACGTCGTTTATCATCTGTATAACTTCCCCGGAAAGTTACAGGCAATTTTTTTCTGATTTGTGTATCATACCACAACCCCTCTCTATTCGCTCTGTTCCACAGAAGCTTGTTTCGTCACTCTTCTGTGGAATTGCGTCCATGTGTGACATACTGAACACTTCCTTATAAACCTAACCCGAATCTTCATTTCCTCTATTTCCCTCTCACTTTTCCTGTGTTTTTTTACATTGTTGCACGGTGGACAGATCTTGGTGGTAGTTTAGAGTTGTTACTTGTGCATAGTATGTCTAAGTCATGCTGAGAATAGTTCCACTGAAGGAATCTGGTAGTCAGTCATAGAAAGTGAAGCTTCAAACCACTAAAGGAACATTACGGCGTTGCAGCCGGTCGTTTACCGAAATGTGTTGAGCATGTGCCACTTTTGGTGGAAACTGTTCATCAGTGCAGCCATGTAAATAATGATAATGAGTCTTTATTGGTCACATATACATTACAGCACGGTGAAATTCTTTTTTTCTTCTCATATCGCAGTATGTTAGGAGGTTGGGGGTCAGCCATGATACAGCACCCCTGGAGCAGAGACGGTTAAGGGCCTTGCTCAAGGGTCCAACAGTGGCAGCTTGTCCGTGTGATCCAGAGCCTTAACCACCAAGCCACCACTGCCCCTAAATAAAACTGCCACGTAAATTAGATGTGTTGATCATCTTTCGGGATGAGATTCTAGACGAGAGAGAAAGACAGGTGGGCACGTGGCTCTATGGGAAGTGGCTTCGATTAGAGACGTCTTATTTATCCTCTCACTGGTGACATGTTAATGGTGGAATCGGTGATTTTTCAGTGATCAATATGTGTTTGTTGAACATTCTGTTCCAGATTCCTTTGCTGTTATAATAACCTCCATTCTTCTGGGAAGCCTTTCCGCTAGCTTTTGAGCGTGGCTGTGGGGATTTGTACGGAGCCCCTAAAGGGACATGGTGGTGTTGATTTGTGCTGCAACTTGTTTGTGTAGGTTTGGCTACTAGGACATATTTCAGTGTGGCCAAGGTTGATGTCGTAATGCATTTAACCCCACTGAACTCATTCAGATCATTTGTTTGTGAGTCACCAGTACGTCGGTATGCAGTATAACAGTGTTAATTAATTCTCTGTAACAACATTTCTGACTAAAATAGGGACTCACATGAGTGTAATTGTTGATATGGTGGAGTTTTTCCAAGAGGAGATGTTTATTTAGCATTTACGGAAGGAGTCTCCAGTGTTAGCAATTCAATTCAGTTGTATTCGTACAGCGTTTTTAACGATGGACATTGTCTCAAAGGAGCTTTCCAGAAACATATAAACACAGGATATAGATTTTAAGTGTGGCGAAGGTGGCAAGGATAAACTCCCTAAGATGATACGAGGAAGAAACCTTGAGAGGAACCATACTCAGAAGGGAACCCGTCCTCATCTGGCTAATAACGGATCGATTGAAAGTAAAGGAAAATTCATTATGGTTTTTATATGAAGCCTGTCTTGTTGAACTAGTACGCTGTTCACTGAAGGAGACTTGAGCGCAGAATTGTATGTGGTAATTGCAGTCCTATAGCCATAGCAGCAACCGTAGTCCCAGCAACCACAGCGAGAATGTCCATGTGGAATTGAGGTCCAAAACCATTTCCGGCAGCATCCTCAGCAGTCTCCAGGCTGCACTGTGTAACAGTCAGAGCTGTAAGATTTCTGACACAGGAAAAGGGGCTTTGCTGTTTCTCGGTAACAAGCCACATTGATTTGGCCTTATTAAAACTGTTTACAGCCGCTACAACATAAGTGATAACAGGAACTAATTCATTTCAAAAGGTAAGGGATGAAAGTGTGACGTGTTGGAATATTGCTGGAGTATAAGAACGACGAAACACTTCAGGACACGTTGTCATTGGAAAATAATGAACTTTGTAACTGTTCAACGTCGGGCCGCGTTGTTTCATCCATTACACTTTCTACTGTGGAAGAACTGTTGCGTAAACGATAACAGGAACTAATTGCGATCCTTAATTAAACCGTTACGAAAGTTGATTATTTTCCAATAACAGCACGCCCCGTTTTGTTTCATTCCTTCCATATTCCCACGATTATCTTTTCAGGCATGCTTTTGACTCTGGTCTGGCCTCGGACTGGCTCTGAGTTTATACACACTTGGGTTGAGTCACGGTGTTGTGAATACACTCTTACACCGTCTCTCTCTCGCTCTTTCATTCTTTACCCGACAGAAGGAGATCATGGCATTGCTGATGGTAACACACACACACACACACATACACACACACCCAGAGCTCTAAGCCATGACACTCACATGGTGTCATGACACACAATGGTGTGCTTCGCTGGGATATATGACACACAACACTGAGAAGTCATGCTGCTATTGAACATATCATTCCTTTTACTGTGAAGCATGAAGAAAGAGTAGACAGCAGAGTGAAAGGCCTTAACGCGTCGTTCTAGAGCACTTAAAGGTGTTTGTATTGTTATATAGTGGCCGTACCTGTTTGGTACAACATTCAGTTCATGCTTCTAAAAAATCCTTTATGTCCTAATCCCTGTTTGTATTAAGTGGAGATTTTACAGTTGCTCAATACGTGTCCTCTGTGTGCGCTCTACACTCTGGTGAACTTTTTTTCCCCCCTCTGTAATTGATTGATTGACTGACACCGCTTCGTTTATCTTTCTGTTAGCTTTTTTTTCTTTTTTTTCAGATGTATGCATGCTAACCGTTCACTTTATTAGGAACACCTGTACTCGTGCGTTTCATGCATTTATCCAGGGTTCACGTTCAACATCAGAGTGCAGAAAACGGTTTGAGCCTTGAGCGTTCTGAGACGCTATTCTGAAACGGACGTCGTTTGAGATACTGTAGCCTCAGTGTTAGTTCGAACCAGTCGGACCGAGCTCCTCTGACCTTTTTTCATCAGCAAGGCTTTTTCCGCCTGCAGAATTGCTGCTCACCGGATGAGATTGTTTTGTTTTCGTTGTATTTTTTCACACCGTGCTGTGGAACCTCTACAGATTGTTCCCACAATCCCGCACGAATTCTGAAATACTCAAACCAGCCAGTCTGGCAACAACAACCATGCAACGGTCAAACTCACATAATGTCACTGAAACCCATCCCCCCCTCGCCCATTCTGATGTTTGGTGTAAAACATTAACTGAACGTCTTGATTTGGTGTGATGGGTAGGATATTATGCATTGTGCTGCTGTAATACGATTGGCAGATTGTTCCTAATTAAGTGAGCGTATATCTTTAATTCTTTGACAGCTTGTTCCTGAATCCGTCTGTGTTGCCTCACCTTGTGCTCGGTCTAACACCTGGTGGGTTTTTTTTTTTTTATTGTTGTTGTTGTTGTTTTTTTTTTTTTTTATCCTCCACAACTCACCATTGCGTATCAAGCAGCTGTTGACTGTCCTGTGTGAGTCACTAACAGGTGTTTCATCAGCCATGTCCAGGCAATGATGCTGCTGGCGGGGTGCGTGTGTGTGCATGTTGCGCTTTGTAAACCTCGCCTGAGTTCATAGAAGCGTGTGCATGACTAATTTGGACATCATGGATGTGCGGTGTCATGTGTTTTTTTTCCTTACGAGTGACTGTACGTCTGATTTGCTTTTTATGTTCATACCGTTCATGGGAGTCATTCAGCTCTCCGTCTTCCGCCACATGACTCATAATACAGCCATGGCGTTTTATTAGACTGCGCTCGTTTTATTTTTTTAATACAAACATCCGACAGATTCATTTTCCGTGCTATTCCCACAAGAGCCTTTCCGGTTAATAGAATGTTTAGAGACCCAAGAGCCCACGAAAGCTGTTGTGTAAGCACAGAGCTAATGTATTGACATGCGGTATGTCCATTTTTGTGGTGTGTTCATCATTATTGTTGCATTATTACGAAGCAGTAGGCTTCACCATCCATCCTGACACCTGGTATTGCATCATCCTGCTTTCTGTAAGGTGAGTAAAGCCTAGGAGGCTGCCAAAACAGACAGAGGTGTTACCCTGAAATTCCCATGTGAATTTCATTCCATCACTTGTCATCAACATTTTCTAGCCAGAGTTTGATCTGTTTTTCTAAATATATAGAAACGTCGAGGAAATATATATCCAGGATAAGTGGGGGTAGGGGCAACACTCTGGTGAATTATAATATTCCATGCTTTAGTATTAACTAAAATATGTCTCTTTCATTTCAATTTGAAATGAAATGTTATTAGAAATGTTAAAAAGATATATATATATATATTTAATTATATTCAAATTTCATAATTCCATAAAATGTTTTCTTTCAGTCATGGATGGCAAATGTGTGGTTTTATTGTTGTTGTTGTTGTTGTTTTTTTCACACCATCGAGCTGTAATTAAATGATTATAGCAAACACATATAAGCACTTTACACAAAACAGTGTGCAAAAAAAGGTCCGGGTGATGTATTTCTGTGACTTTAACATTGGCATTGTTGTTGGTACCCGAATGGCTGGTTTGAGTATTTCAGAAACGGCTGACCTCCTGGGATTTTACACAGAAACGTGCAAAGAACAAAAAACATTGAATGATACAGAAACACCTTGTTGATAACAGAGGTATCTCATCTTTCACGAAAAATAAATAAATAAATTGAACCCTGAGATGGATGGGCTACAAGAGCAGAAGGTTCCTACTCCTGTCAGCCAGGAACACGAATCTGAGGCTATCATGGGCACAGACTCATTCAGTACGTTTACATGGACAACAATAATCCGATATTAACCCGATTAAGACGATACTCAGATTAAGAAACTAGCATGTAAACAGTGATTTTTTTAATTACCTTAATTCGAATAAAGTCATACTCGATGTAAACACATCGAATTAAGACATTCCTGTTTTAGTCGCATTATCGATGTGCATTACACATGTAAACACCTTAATCACACTATTAACGTCGTGTGGGAGTTTTCACCGCATTTTGTGATAGGACACGTTCACACACGGCAGTGCTCAACCGTTTTACGGCAAACAGGAGAGCACGGCTGCGTCCGAAACCATGTACTTACCTACTATATAGTAGGTGCAATACATGCATCTCGGCTACTATGTAGACGGTAAGTACACGGTTTGCGACGCAGCCCACGGCTTCAAGCAGTCGTCTATGTGCACGTGTAGCATGACAAATAATTAACCGCACTTGAAGCGTTCGTAAAATTAAAAATAAAAACACCCAAAACTGCATACGGTCCCATAACGAAGACGAACTGTATATCGATACTTGAAATTCTGGAGGGACGTCAGACGGCGTGGCGCGGTGACGTAATGACGTGTGCAGTTAATCGATCTATGTTCTAGAACATGCAAAACGGGAACATGACAGGAGTATTCTAAAAGCGACTCATGTAAACACCTTAATCACGATATTATCTTACTCAGAGTAAGGTCAATAATTAGATTACTGCTGTCCATGTAAACGTGGTCATAGAAACTCGACAGTTGATGATCAGGGGGTTAAATTTTTTTTTTTTCCCCCCAGTCTTCAGCTGTCCAGTTTCAGTGAGTCTATGCCCATAATAACCTCAGATTCCTGTTCCTGGCTGACAGGAGCGTGAACCTTCTGCTCTTGTAGAAACCCATCCATCTCGGGGTTTGATGTGTTGTGCATTCTGACATGCTGTTCTGCTCACCACGGTTGTAAACAGTGTTTATTTCAGCTACTATAGTCTTCCTGTCAGCTCAGACCAGTCTGGTCATTCTCCTTGTACCTGTGAATGATCTACTATAGAAATGATAGCATTTAAGAATGTCCATATTAATATTAATTAAACCTGTGATTAGTCTTGCAACTCATTACTGCCAGAGCTGCTTTTATAGAAAGCGCACAGCTTCCGATCATTCAGATTCGAAACCGCCGTGATCTACAGTAAAATATCTTGTACAACATTCACGGACCTCGGATATTATCGGCATGCTCTATCGACTCTGTACTTAAGCGCTTCCTAGCATGACTAATTGGTCTACCTTGTCCTAATGTGCTCTTTATTATACCTCTATTGTACACCCAAACAACAAAAGTCCATTTGTGCCGCCCGCAGTCTGAATGCATTCTAGATTAATAATTGACTTTCTTTCCTGAGCTCGGGTTTTTGTGTGTGTTTTTGTTTTTGTTTTTGTTTTGTTTTTTGGCCATCCTAGAAAGAGTGCCATAGAAAGAGGAAGAAGCGGAGTCCACCTGTATGAGGTTTTTTTTTTTTCTACTTCGTGCTTTCTGCTTTCTTTCCAAAAACATTTGGACTTATGGTATACTCTGATGTCGTCTTGTGACTTTGACCAAGTCTTGGCTTGAAGACGGCCGTCATGTCTTCATATTGTTATGCCTTATTCCTGGTGTCTTATCCGAGTCAGGGCACACGAGGGACTGACTTAGAGGCATGTCTGCAGAGGCACAAGGGCCATTATATTGGAACAAGTTGTAGTAAGCTAGCTCTCTCTCTCTCTCTCTCTCTCTCTCTCTCTCTCTCTCTCTCTCTCTCTCTCTCTCTGTGTGTTCTCTGCTTCATATTTCTCTCCCAGTCCTCGAGCGAGGGTCATTCAAACAGTCATTACTCATCACTGGACTCTTCATTAGTCCTTTTTGCACTTTGTCAGAATGCCTGTGGACTGGACAGAGGTGCATTCTAATGAGTGACCTTTTTATTCATATTTAAGATGAAACATTTAGCCTAAAGTGTAAATAAGAATGCATGTTTGTGTGTGTGTGTTTATATATATATATATATATATATTTTAATACATGTGCAACTTTGCATGAAATTGATTATAATGGTAAACGTTGGCCATATCAATGTCTTTAAGGAAAGTTTGACCCTGAAGCACTATGTCCAAAAGTTTTTGGACACCTGAGCCTCGCACCCCAATGTGCATTTTGGACATCCCATTTCAGATTTAGTGCCCACTTTGCCCTTGTTAGGTGTCAAATTAACGAGAAATTGGAATTAGTAGTAGTGGAGACATTGCAGAAGTTGGACTCGGAATTCCAGAATGCAATGATGCTGTCCGTAGTAGTTACCCTGTGTAACATCCGAAACCCGGTTTGGCTAGTTTGTGATGTAGGAGATTACAGATGCGATGGCAGTGACGGTGGTATTAACATGAAAGTTGAAGCTTTGGAAGCTTATCCTGAACAGGGCGGTGGGGAGCCGGGAGCCTGGAGAATATCCCTGGGAATTCGGGGCACAAGTCGGGGGACACCCTGGACGGGGTGCAGGGGCGCAATCACACACGTTCACACGCTATGGACAATTTGAAAATGCTAGTAAGCTTACAGCGCAAGTCTTTGGACTGTGGGAGGAAACCGGAGTACCGGGATGAAACCCCCAAAGCACGGGGAGAACACACGAGCTCCACGTGAGGTAAATGTGCTCCACTGTGCCCCCATATTATTCTTGTATTATACTTTAGCCTTCAACCATAAACTTTCATTCAGTAATATCCGTTGCACATCAATCCACCGCACTTCCTGTCTGACTACTCCTTGCAAAACGGTCAGAAGATACACTCTGTCCATGCTATCAGACAACCCTGAATGGAAATGCACACAGTAAATGAAAGCCCTCTTATTCACAGCTGTAAGATATTGATGTTTGCACAGCAGCGTCAGCAGTGACTTGTCTCGCTACTGTGGACAGAAATAAGATCAACCACTAGTCTCATTTTCTACTATTTTATGAAACGTAATTCCAGCTCTGATCTTGTTCCAGTGATCTATTTTTGGAGTATTTGCCAATCATGGCAGAATCGTTTCAACAACATGATCATCTCTTTTTTACGTCCATCACCAACTTAACTCGCAAAGCATTTTCAGAAAAACTCCTTTTCCAAATTCTGGTCGCGTTCCAGCTTTTACACTACGGATGGGGCGCGCCGATGCACTGAAGTGAACTAATTTAATTAAGCAACACATTGGGCCATAGACGCTCCTTTTCTCAATGTTCTCCTGCGTGCCGAGCGGGAAGAGATGGGTAATGAGGCTTGCACTTTTGACATTTCATTCATGTTACTTTCACACACATTTACACACTCACTGTCAGAGTCTCATAAGATTCCTCCTTACATATGAAGATGCTACATTTGAAATTCAGTTTGTTACATGGATGTGTTCTCTAGTGTGTCAGTTCTTATTTTTCATTACAATGTACATACCTACTTCTTTATGTATGTCACATGGGATCAAATGAAATGCCTTTTATACCTGGCATGCAATGCACAGTTTAGGTTCTGTTTTTTTTGTTGTTGTTGTTATATAGGATATCTAAGGATTTGGACCTAATACGTCCGTTGTAAACTGTCAGCCACACATCATTTGTCTGCAGGTTACCTTGAAAGTAATGTGTTTTCATTTTATTTCCTCCCCCACACAGAATTTCAGTACCGTTTCCGTTCTTTCAGCATATTACAAAGGCATGCAAATGTAGTGAGAACACCCTCAGCAATAGATTCCAGTAATAAGATCGTTGCACATGAAATCCTTCAGCACGTTGTTCGATGTTCTCTGAACCTGAATTTCCAGTAGCTATTCAGTTTCCTTATGACCACTCAGGATTTATTTACGCAAGCTTTATACAAACTGGCAGATATTGGAGATTCAGTGGCGTGCTCTGCTTTGACCTTCCTTAATACTAATGTTGATTTCTATATTAACGTGTTCTGTTTTGAAAGGTAAAAGTCTTTTTATGCACCGAAGTCTTACCCGTTGTTATGAATGGCTAAGGGAATTTGGCCAGTGTGTTATCTCATATGTATACCCCTGTGAAACAGGAAATCCTAGTTGAACAATTTCCTGTTCCTAGTCACCCATTTGTACTAGAAAAATAATCTAAAATATCAATGGGAATATAGTTGAAATATATTTTCCTCATGAATTCATAGGGGTGCCAATAATTGTTGCACACCTATATTTAACAAAGATTTTTATTTTATTTTATTTTATTTTGCAATTGTTTGATATCCATGAGTGAAGAGCATTTTTGTGAATTTTTTAAATAAAAGTTCAGAAGGTTAAACAATAAAGACAAATTTTCACAGCCTTCTTTGCTCATTTTTGCCAAGAGTGCCAATATTTGTGGAGGGCACTGTATGCTAAGAAAATAAGCTGAGACTATATAAATAAATGTAGGATGTCTTTTTTTGTTGTTGTTTTTTTGTCATCTTGTTAACTAGATCATTTCAGAATGCTCCCGAGTGAATTAGATTAATTACTGGATTAGCTATGCAGCTAAATCCAAGCAATATGGCTCGCTTATGAAGAGCATCAGAGGCTGGTGTGATTCTTCTGTCTTTAATCCAGAACGTTTTGTCACTCTTTGGGTCTTGTAGCTGCTAACGTGCAGCCCTGCGTATTACATGGCAGGCAGTAATTATGCCAAATGGATAGGTTCAAACCAACTGAAAGTCATTTGATTAGAGCGCAGGGTCTCGTGCGATAACGATGCTCCAGCAGGGTCTAGCTGTACAACAGTCAGAACTCATCTGCCGCCTCTACAGGCTCTTCTGACACCATTCGAGAGAAACAGGTGTGAATGATGATGTTACATCACCTCCAGATGTAAAATCAGCTCGGCGCAAGTCACACTGATACATAACTGGGGTTTTTCTCCCTTCTTTTTCTTAATGGTCTGTTTGCACATTATCCCATGTTTTTAACGCGCTGTGTTTTTCAGGACACGGCTCTGGACCCGGGAGAAGATGTCGCTCTGTTGTCTGTTAGTTTTGAAGACGCTGAGGCTACTCAGGTCTTCCCTAAACTCTTCTTATCACCCAGCATAGAGCAGTAAGTATCTCCAAAACATAACCATTTTGTTACAGTCGACCCCAAAATTATTGGCACCCCTCATAGACCCATCTGCAATACATCATCTTTTGTACTTTTATTTATTTATTTATTTATTTATTTATTTATTTATATTAGTATGACGATCCCTATGATGAAAGAAGCCATTGGGTTTTGTGTGTGCAACCGAATATTTGATGAATAAGCAACAATAGACTTCCTGAAGACCGGGAATGATTTTAATCCGATGTGATTATTTTCAAAGATGCCATTTTGTTTGCATTTATTTAGAATATTCCTTAAAAGTGTTAGTAATTTTGCTATGTTTTTTTGAGAGAATCTATTATTATGTAAATAGAAATGAAATGGAAGTTAGAGGAAGAGTAAGTGAACATTGAAAATTTGAACCATTGTGTGTAACAGTTGTTGTATACAGTTATTTTTGCCAGTTCTGTTATAGGGTGGCAATAATTTTTGAGTGAATTTTTGAGTTTATAATACTACACATCTATGTGTGTGTGTGTGTATATGTATACAGTGAGGGGAAAAAAGTATTTGATCCCCTGCTGATTTTGTACGTTTGCCCACTGACAAAAGAAATGATCAGTCTATAATTTTAATGGTAGATTTATTTGAACAGTGAGAGACAGAATAACAACAAAAAAATCCAGAAAAACGCATGTCAAAAATGTTATAAATTGATTTGCATTTTAATGAGGGAAATAAGTATTTGACCCCTCTGCAAAACATGACTTAGTACTTGGTTTAAAAACCCTTGTTGGCAATCACAGAGGTCAGACGTTTCTTGTAGTTGGCCAACAGGTTTGCACACATCTCAGGAGGGATTTTGTCCCACTCCTCTTTGCAGATCTTCTCCAAGTCATTAAGGTTTCGAGGCTGACGTTTGGCAACTCGAACCTTCAGCTCCCTCCACAGATTTTCTATGGGATTAAGGTCTGGAGACTGGTTAGGCCACTCCAGGACCTTAATGTGCTTCTTCTTGAGCCACTCCTCTGTTGCCTTGGCCGTGTGTTTTGGGTCATTGTCATGCTGGAATACCCATCCACGACCCATTTTCAATGCCCTGTCTGAGGGAAGGAGGTTTTCACCCAAGATTTGACGGTACATGGCCCCGTCCATCGTCCCTTTGATGCGGTGAAGTTGTCCTGCCCCCTTAGCAGAAAAAAAACCCCAAAGCATAATGTTTCCACCTCCATGTTTGACGGTGGGGATGGTGTTCCAGGGGTCATAGGCAGCATTCATCCTCCTCCAAACACGGCGAGTTGAGTTGATGCCAAAGAACTCCATTTTGGTCTCATCTGACCACAACACTTTCACCCAGTTGTCCTCTGAATCATTCAGATGTTCATTGGCAAACATCAGACGGGCATGTATATGTGCTTTCTTGAGCAGCGGACTTTGCGCGCGCTGCAGGATTTCAGTCCTTCACGGCGTACTGTGTTACCAATTGTTTTCTTGGTGACTATGGTCCCAGCTGCCTTGAGATCATTGACAAGATCCTCCCGTGTAGTTCTGGGCTGATTCCTCACTGTTCTCATGATCAATGCAACTCCATGAGGTGAGATCTTGCATGGAGCCCCAGGCCGAGGGAGACTGACAGTTCTTTTGTGCTTCTTCCATTTGCGAATAATCGCACCAACTGTTGTCCCCTTCTCACCAAGCTGCTTGGCAATGGTCTTGTAGCCTATTCCAGACTTGTGTAGGTCTACAATCTTGTCCCTGATATCCTTGGAGAGCTCTTTGTTCTTGGCCATGGTGGAGAGTTTGGAATCTGATTGATTGATTGCTTCTGTGGACAGGTGTCTTTTATACAGGTAACAAACTGATATTAGGAGCACTCCCTTTGAGTGTGCTCCTAATCTCAGCTCGTTACCTGTATAAAAGACACCTGGGAGCCAGAAATCTTTCTGATTGAGAGGGGGTCAAATACTTATTTCCCTCATTAAAATGCAAATTAATTTATAAAATTTTTGACATGCGTTTTTCTGGATTTTTTTGTTGTTATTCTGTCTCTCACTGTTCAAATACAACTACCATTAAAATTATAGACTGATCATTTCTTTGTCAGTGGGCAAACGTACAAAATCAGCAGGGGATCAAATACTTTTTTCCCTCACTGTATGTATATATATATATATATATATATATATATATATATATATATATATATATATATATATATATATTGGTGCATGTCAAGCAGGATTTTATATATTTTATCACTGTTCCCTCTTCGTCCATCTCCCTCTTTTCTGCCACCTAATTAGTTCCTGTAGCTCAGTTTTTTTCCTTTTGAATTCATGCACACACACACACACACACACGATTATATATATACTTGGAAACATGATGTTGTTTTTCCTTGATGGCTACTCATACACAGACCTTATGGAAAGATGAGTTTCCACAAAACGGCCTTCCGCTGATATTTCAGAGATGCACAAACAAGGTCCATGACACACCTTATCTAACTGTCGAATTCATAAATACCATAAGACAGAAGAACTGCTTCTTCTGCTATTTACTTCCCTAAAATAAGGAAAAATTGGGAAGTTATTAGGGGTACACGCATGTGTGTGTGTGCGCAGATGTACTTGTACACCCATGCACGTACATATGATTGAGTCTGAGTCATTATATGTGTGTGTGTGTGTGTGTGTGTGTGTGTGTGTGTGTGTGTGTGTGTGCACGCACAAGAGGTTATGCAGTAGAATTAAGCATGATTATGAGAGCATTCTTTCCATTTGTTGAGCCTCAGTGGTTTGTTGGTTATTGTGGAATAATTTGTTTGGTGTGTGATCATTAGAGTCACTCAGTCATGAGTGTGTAAAGCTGTGACCCTTTAAAGTGCACATCTGGCCTTTCTGAGCTGAGATCTAACATCATCTGATGATGCCACTGATCCTCTTAGGCATCATTGTTTCCGAAGAAACACAGCAACTTGCAGCATAAATTATTCCAATTCAGTATTTCTTATGTAAGGGTTCAATCCAATTAAATAAATGATGTATAAATTATGACATTGGTGCCAGAAAAAGACTTGTTCGCCATCTCTGTATGCCATCTGCTGTGGGTGGACCAACCACAAGGTCACCCTGCTGCAGAAAAGAAACTTCATCATGTCTTAACAACAGGCAGATCTCTCTAGGCAAGGTCTGCTAATGTCCGCCTGTAGGCGAGATTTATTTCTCTGTACATTTTCCCTATTCAGTCTCTCTCGAAGCCACCCTTGATCTACTCAGACATGCCTAGTGAGAGGACGTGCCCGTTCTTTCCGCTCGCTGGCTCTCCGGCCATGTCAGCTTCTATCTGTCACAGGTTCTTTCCCCTCACTATACTGCATTGTGGGAGTTTTAATAATGTGCTCTTGCCCTTGCGCTCGTACATTAACGGCCTGGGCTCGACTGAGTGAGGGAAAGGGATGGGTAGGAGTGGATGTTTTTGTTGGATTGCATGAGTGTGTGGGTTGGCGGGTGTGTTTCGCAGACTGAGCGAGGGGATTATAATAAGGTTGAAAACACAGGGCTTGTAAGGACAAACCTGATCCTGAACAATGCCATTTAAAATGACATTTAGATCGGGTTGTCTTACGATGTTTTACATGCACACATACAACGATCAGGCATAACATTCAAACCACTGACAGGTGACGTGAGTAACATTGATTATCTCGTTACAGTGGCACCTGTCAAGGGGTGGGATTTATTAGGCAGTAAGTGAACAGTCAGTTGTCGAAGTTGATGTGTTGGAAGCAGGAGAAATGGGCAAGCGTAAGGATCTGAGCAACTTCCAAGGGCCAAATTGTGATGGCTGGATGACTGGGTCAGAGCTTCTCCACAACAGCAGGTCTTGTGGGGTGTTCCCGGTATGCAGTGGTTAGTACCTACCAAAAGTGGTCCAAGGAAGGACAACCAGTGAACCGGCGACAGGGTCATGGATGCCCAAGACTCATTGATGCACATGGAAAGCAAAGTCTAGCCCGTCTGGTCCGATCCCACAGAAGAGCTACTGTAGCACAAACTGCTGAAAAAGTTCAAGCTGGCTCTGATAGAAAAGTGTCGGAACTCACAGTGCATCAGAGCTTGCTGCATGGCCGCAGATCGGTCAGAGTGCCCTTGCTGACCCCTGTCCACCACCAAAAGTGCTTACAATGAGCAGGTGAACATCAGAACTGGACCATTGAGCAATGGTGGAGAGTGTGGCCTGGCGAATCACATTTTCTTTTACATCACGTGGACGGCCGGGTGCGTGTGCGTCACTTACCTGAGGAAGAGATGGCACCAGGATGTATTATGGGAAGAAAGCAAACCGGCAGGGGCAGTGTGGTCCTCTGGGCAGTGTTCTGCTGGGTAACCTTGGGTGCTGGCATTCAAGTGGATGCTACTTTGACATGTACCACCTACTGTATCTAAACATTGTTGCAGACCAAGTACACGCCTTCATGGCAAGGGTATTCCCTAATGGCAGTGGCCTCTTTCAGCAGTATAATGCGCCCTGCCACACTGCAATGACAAAGAGCTCACTGTATTGACTTGACCCCCAAATCCTCCAGATCTCAATCCGATCACACATCTGTGCAATGTTCTGAACAAACAAGTCCGATTCATGGAGGCCCACCTTCACAACTTACAGGACTTAAAGGATCTACTGATAACATCTCGGTGCCCGATACCACAGCACACCTTCAGAGTCCATGCCTCTATGGGTCAGAGCTGTTTTGACAGCACACTGAGGACCTACACAATATTAGGCAGGTGGTTTTAATGTTATAAAAACGGAGTTACGTCAATATTTACACAGGGGAAGTTACGCGTGTTCAGAGTCTGGCATTCAGATGATGCAAATCACTTGCGTGTAGTTCACGTCCCCAAGACGGGGTTTTCTATCATTTACAGCCAAAACATTAATTTCAGGGTGACCTATGGTGGGTACATCAAAATATCAGACAGTGGCTCTGGTTTTAATATGCCCAAGTAAAATGGGTTTAAGTCTAAGGTTAGAATCTCATGTCATTGAGATACGCCTCTGTTTTTCTCAAACTCCACCCCAACTCTCAGGTAATTTCAGTATTAAATCCTCACTATGTGCGCTTAACTCAGCTCTGGTGCTTTTCAGAGTAGCTGTGATTTTGAGTTTGCATTTGCACAGGATGTCTCTTCTGAACAGTAAAAGGAGGCAGGGAGAGGAGCCGGATCGCCGTCGGCAACGCTCGGTTTTATTCCCAGACGATGTGCGGCTTGTGTAGCCTCAGCCAAGACGAGCTGTCCCTGTGTTTATGCCTTAAAAAACTCGGCACATCTAAAGAACTCCGTGCTCCATTTCAGAGCTGCCCTAAAGGCTGATGCTGAACACATCGCCTGCAGTCAGAGAGCCAGCCAACCCCTCTGGATCAGGCACAAAGAAAGACAAAGAGAGTGAGTGGGACTTGAAAGAGAAAAGCCAAGAGAAAGGTCTCTCTCAGCCACCTCAAGTGAGGCGAACACACAAACCGCATAGGAATCCCGCTCTTTCTCTCCGCGTCTCTCGGCTTTCTGTATCTTTTTCCAACCCGTTCTCTCCAGCTCTCAAAAGGCCTCGCAAACCCGAGCCGCACACATCCGCGTTTACCCGCCGAACCTTTCACACTTCAAACATCAGCAGTGCCGCAGCGATCGCTGTTCTGCGCGCCCACACACTCGGCTCTGTTATTATTAGAGTGAGGCTCTCGCTGTTTCATGGTGGACTCCGCATCTCTCTGTTCGAACTGCGATGCTGACAGATTGAGAGACCGACTCCTACACACGCTTATGGGTTGATAAAGAGCCGAAGATATTTGCAGATGTCTGTTTCACTCTTTGTATCTGTTCGAGAGACAGGCTGTTCGCTTTGAGAGCATTATGTTCAGGAGGAGAGCGTTTTGCTTTACTGTGTGCCAGGTGTGCACGTTTGTTGTGTTGTGCACCAGCCCTGCTTCGCAGTCGAGCACCGGACATGCTCTGTTATATAAAAGAATAGTGTGGGCACCATTTCTGCCTCCATCCCTGTGGGGAAAAGAATTTTATTTATTTATTTTTTTGCGGAATCAGAGTTATGTTTGTACACAAACATTTGCTTAGGTTATGTCTCCTACAGTGGCCAGGTCAGCCACATAATTCAGTTGAAATGATTTATAGTCGTATAGCGGTTTAACAGTAGACTCTGTCACAGAGCAGAGTTACAGAACCACTGGACAGTTGAAGATTGGAAAACGACCAGGTGACATTTTTTTCAAATCGTCAACTGTCCAGTTTCGGTGACTGGGTGCCCACCGTAACCTCAGATTCCTGCCTGACAGGAGTGGAATCCGGTGTGACCTTGTGCTGTTGTAAGATCATATAAAATGTACCTTTTTATTGACCTCCCATAGGGGAAGCTCAAGATACAAGATTGTAGCCCATTCGCCTCAAGATTCGACGTGTTGTGATTCCTGAGATGCTTTTCAGCTCACCACGATTGTAAAGAGTGATTATTTGAGTTACGGTAAATGGTCTGCACTTATATAGCGCTTTTACCCGAAGCGCTTTACCCCGGCCACTTCGGTATGTGGAGTCACGTGGGCCGGGAATCGAACCACCAACCCTACGATTAGTGGACAACCCGCTCTACCACCTGAGCCACACCTGTCAGCTCAAGCCAATTTCCTTTAAACTCGCTCATCCTGCCTCTCGCGCCATTATCCGAAAGGTAAACTAGACCATGAAGTGTGTGAAATTCCCAGAAAATCAGCCGTTTCAACAGTCAAACAACCGGCACAAACAGCAGTCGAAGTCACTATCGTGTTGTGACTCGCTGAGAAGACATGAAGAAACCTTGTGAGGAACCAGGCTCAAAAGGGAACCCATCCTCTTCTATGCGACACCAGATAGTGGGATTAGAAATATACAGTAGTGTTGAAAGGATGTTGTGAATATTTAAGTTTAAAATGTATTTAATTCGCCGATATACATGTTAAAAATCTACTCTCATACATTTCTCTGCATGCTCGTCGATCTGATGTTATGTATTTGAGCAGGCCTATGTCCTTATGAAGACATCAGTAAAGCATCGCAACATGTCTCCATGGAGATCTGAGCTCTATTGTCGGTGTTACACAGTTCTTTGTTATTACGGTTCTCTTCCCCCCACCCCACTTTGTCCAGCTTAGTCTCTTCTCGCATCTCTTCCATTCATCTCCTTCTGACATGATTATGAAGGCCAAAGGAGTTATGATAGACAAGCATTCAGAAAGCTAGAAGCCTATACTTTGACAGTTGAATAACGTTCGGCAGTGAGCGACGTTCCCGATAATTTCCCATTTCCGCTTTTATTTTATGAATAGCGTGTCTGTGCAGTAAGCACTTTATAGGGTTGATAGACACGGGTGACATTTGCATGCGTGTAATTGCTCTCCATCTGCTTTAGGTTATTTCACTGATGGCTGGTTGTTTTATCTGTGAAACACATTCTTGATCTAAGCCCTAATGACAGCACTTGCAAAGCTGCGCCAAGGTATTAGCGACACTTAAAGGTGAAGAGCTCATTCTTCGTATGTAGGAGGGTGATGCATTTTCATTTGCAAATCTTAATCTCATCTTATTTGTTCTTCCTGAATATAAAATTGGAACTTTTATTGTTTTCCCCCCTCTGTGTTTT
This sequence comes from Ictalurus punctatus, assembly GCF_001660625.3. Lineage (NCBI taxonomy): Eukaryota > Metazoa > Chordata > Actinopteri > Siluriformes > Ictaluridae > Ictalurus > Ictalurus punctatus. The sequence goes on along the minus strand of NC_030424.2, from coordinate 23,689,166 downwards.
ATGTACATTACCAAAATGGCATGACACACTCAAATGAATAGTGAAGAGACAATCCTATTATGTATTAACTGGTAATGAAATCCTCCTCTTCTCTTTATCCACCACCCCCCTTTCTTAATCTGGGAAATCGAATCACACTTTGCATGAACCCTTGTGTCATCCTATGTCAGTTCATGATAAAGTCCTGCATTGTGGAGGAAGTAGGAGTTGCTCAGGTCATGTCCGATCCTGGATTCTTTCTGCGCTCTACTGCTTGTCTCTTTTACATTCCTCTCATTTTTAACCTCTTACTTATTAGACTTAGACCGATTATTCGTCTTATACCGCAACAGTTTTCTAACCATTACAAGTGTTTATGCCTTCACCACTAGGCAGGTCGTCCGTCCATTCGTCCGTCTGAGAATGTTTTTCTTAGCACAACGCGTCAAGAATGAGCAGATGAACAGTTGTAGGACTTGTATGAAATGATCATTATTGTAACCAGCAGATGAACTGATTAGATTCTGGAATTGATGCAAACAGAATCAAGGTCAAATATCTGGCATAGTTTTTCTTCAGTAGCTTCTTTCCTGTTTGAAACGTTGTAAGAGTGTACAAATGTGGAACAAGACGTACTAGTCTTTGAGTTCTTCTTGTTTATTTATTGAATAAGGACATGTCATTCTTTATTTTTGTCTATTATATTATTTTTTTCAGTTGTGAATTCATTGTGAAACAGGTTAGTTCCTATTAGCATTTACATTATAACAGCCATAAACAGTTGTTCCTTCAACAGATTCTCTCTCTTAAAGGTAATTTAAAAAAATACTAATAATTTCATTACACTGTTTGTAAGATTACAGAAAAACCACAGTGTCTTCTGTCCTAAAGACATTTCCATGTCAGAAAACCTAAAGTTACAGCTTTACCTCTGACTGTTACAAAATACTGATACGGGAGCCTCCTTCCATAAATAATACACAAGGGGTTGTAACTATTAGAAACAATATCTTTTGTCAAAGGCATTCTTAAAGGCTATATGAAATATATATAAACTAAGTATGAAAAATTTTGGGAGACATTTTGCTAAAAAGTGTTAATTTCCCCTATGCATGGAGACTTTTGGGACACCGTGTAGTATTGAATTCAAACCCAACACATCTGATGTCACTAATGAGCTCATTTCTTTTAAACAGAAAGTCAGGCAGTGTTTTTCCACGAATGACAACAATAAACAGTGTTACAGTAACCACTACAATAAGTCCTGCCCTGCGTTAGTTTAAATTGTGCTCTTGCACTGCTGTATGATAACACTTATAATCACACTGTATTAACAAGGGTGGTATTAAAGCCTAGTTGCCCAACCCTGCTATTGCATTTAACTCCTACCTTAATCTACCACACCTGCCAACGAGGCTCAAGTGCGTTTAAACACTTTAATTTGGTACAATGGGTGTGTTTGATTAGGGTGGGAGCCGAAGTGTACCCGAGGGCAAAACTTCAAGAGCAGGGTTGGGCTGAGTTAAGGAAACGTTTTAAAGATGTAGAATTTTTTTTAACGTTGCTTAATACAAATCTACGGGACTCTATGTTCTGTGGCCAGGTCTGCACGTTGTTATGGAAAAATTAGAGCCATGTTGTGTAGATTTTAAACATCAACATCCTGTTCCCGTAAATGTCACAGTTAATCGACAGCCTATGGGCGAATGCTAAACATACAGCATCCTTGAGCACTACCAGCGCAGACATAAGGGACACGGCAAGGGCAAGTGTCGTCTGCCATCTCACGTCAAAGTATCTGCCACGCGAGTGAACTTTGTCTGAGCGGAACAGGGCGACCCTACAGCTTTAGTCGTCTCGCTGACGTAGCTCCTCGTTAGTCAGCAAGCGAGTACAGGAATGTTGTAGAAAAGAGTGAGGAATGAGTAGGTTGAATTTCTCATGAGACTCTCTGGAAGACAGGATGTGCAGGTTGTGGGATGTTGCTTGCAGGTTAACCAACTGACTTTCTCTAAGAAAAACCATTTGACTGACCTGCTCTGCCTCCACACATGCATCATAACGTGGTTTCATGCTCCATTCAAGGTCTCTTCCTTGACAGTGGGCACGAGGTGGGAATACAATTTGGATGGTAGACCTGTCGATCACAGAGCACCATGCACACACTCATTCACATTGATCCACAAACAGGCATTTTCTGGGAGGTGGGAGGAAACCGTAAAGTCAGGTGAAAAAACCTACAGAACATGTAAAACTCCACATAAGACAGTATCATGAGCTCAGGATCAAACCAGGAACCCTAGCACCACTATGCTGTCCCGTTATGCTTATCATCATTACGAGAAAATAACAAGCCTCAGTTAACTCATATGAAATATTCATTATGCAGCACGTTTCAGAAAAAAAAAAAAAAACTTAAGCTACATTTAATGAAATAACAAAAAAAAAAAGATCCGTTCCTGATACTGATACCATGCTGACATCCTCCATACATCTCTTGCCAAGTTATGAGAATCATCACAGGTATAATGACGGCATGCGTTAAGACAGTTTGTATCATGTCTTCACATGCCTAGTCTGTATTGTGTCAGCCAGCATATCGAATATTCTGAGTGGAAACTCTGACAAATCTGGTTACACCGACCCCGTTTTACACTATTCCAGTATCAGATTGCTGTATCTGTAATACACATCTATAAAAATTGCTTCAACTTATTCTGAACAAGTACACTTAACACCTATATAGCATTCCTAATATCCTATATAGCACCGGGCGACCGGTGGAATTGCTTGTAATGTGTCTCGGCTGCTTTGCCTAATTTCTGAGCCATTGAAATAGTAACGTAGGAATGATTTGAATTAACCGTGTCCCTCACTGTCTTCCACAGCGCCCTTGGAGGACCCTCAGCCCTGCATATTCCAGCCTTTCCAAGTGGAGGCTGCCTCATCGACTATGTGCCTCAAGTGTGCCAGTTACTTACAAATAAGGTAAAAAAAAAATAAAAAAAAACCCTTCTTGTTCAGTCTGTAATTAGTGTGTGGGCACAGAGATATCGTGCATCATGGGTTCGGTATGGGGCAGATGTGCTGTGCGGTGCGAACTTGTACATAAGCCAAGTATAGTTAAATAAAGTATTATTGCTATATTGAAGTATTATTTGATGTGTGTACATAGTCATCCAAAATCTGATAGACTTTTATATTTTAAGACAAAATGAACACCCAGCTTGTCACATCTTCAGTAATAACTTGGATCTTCCAATGAGATTTTTTAAATGTCTGTGAAAAAATTCTAAATTCTGTTTGCATGTGTGCATGGCTGAACACATGTAGCATGTGTAGGTCTACATTGGCTGGTCTCCACCGCCTGGTTCAGGCCCGGAAGGAGATCAGAGCTGACAGGTGGAGATGGAGTGGAGAAGCTGTGTTGTGTCAGTGGCCGTAGGGAAGACCTCTGTACTGCCTGCTCTTCTCTTCACCTGAAGAGGAGCGCATACACTCACACGACAGCATGCATAATCAGGCCTTTCCCTTGTTCTTGTTAGTGTTTGCCAAAGCCACAGGCTCCGCTCACCTTAACTAGGGTCGGGGGACATGTCCGGGAGGAACTGGTTCAAATGTGACAAGGCTGAATAATTACTAAGGCTCAAACTATGGGTTCTTTGTGCATGGCTTCAAAACCTGACGATGCTGCAAGAACATCCATAGCTGACAGTCCAAGAAAGCCTAATTGGGCTGCTTTCTGGATCGGAGGGATGACTTTGTTTGAATAGTCATTGCTCTCGATTAATGTAATGCTTGCCAATAATTGAAAAAGGCCATTAGTGCTGTCCTCTGAGCTTGTTCAGATGTGACATTGTCGGTGTGTAAACAGTGCAGTGACTGGCTTTATGTCTCTTCTTGTCTATGGAATTAAATTTGTGGCAAAAGTACTGAAGTAGCTTTTCAAGAAACGAACAAAAAATATGCAATGCGAGAAGAAAAACACCCTGAAACTGAAAACAGTGAACTCAGTGGTAAAAATTTTGCAAGGTCTTCAAATAAACAGCGTTCTTTATTAACTAGGCGTCATTTTCGCTAATCATGGTTTATGAATGCGCTGCCAGAGTTTAACGCTCGTTTACGCTCAGCAAGTTAACGTTCTCCATTCTGGCACAAACCTCTCATGTGGGCGGGGCTTAACAGCGATTTGCTCTCATTGGCTAGTGAGATTAGGATCGACAGCTCCCTGACCAGGAAGTAGAGACTTCAGTGTCATGAATTTTGGAGAGCGTTCTGGATACGGTTCTCTGTATAGTTCTAGTGTTTGTACATTGTAGTGGGGTAATTACTTACTTACTTCATCAGTATATTAGTTCGTAATTAATATTTGAGGTTCGGGTAGTCTATTTTTTCGAGATGAGCTCATCTTCAATGAGATGTAATCATCATCAATGTCATCATCCTCCTGCTCAGCTGGACACCCGAGCTGTCGATCCAAATCTCACTAGCCAATGAGAGTAACTCACTGTTAAGCCCCGCCCACACGAGAGATATGTGCCAGAATGGTGAGCGTCAACTTGCGGAGCGTAAACAAAAACTCTGGCAGCGCACTCATAAACCATAATTAGTGAAAAACAAAGTTTAGAAACCTGTTAAAAAAGAACGCTCTTTATTCGAAGACCTTGTTAAATTTTTACCTAAAGTTCATTGTAACAGTCACTACGTTTACATGGACAACAATAATCCGATATTAACCAGATTAAGACGATACTCTGATTAAGAAACTAGCATGTAAACAGCAATTTTTAATTACCTTAATTTGATTAAAGTCAGACTCGAAGTAAACACAAATGGAATTAAGAAATGTGGAGTATTCCTGTTTTAGTCGCATTATCGACGTGTATTACAGACATGTACACACCTTAATCACACTATTAACGTCGTGTGGGAGTTTTCACCGCATTTTGTGACAGGACACTATCACACGGCAGTGCTCAACCGTTTAACGGGAAACAAGAGAGCATGGCTGTGTCCCAAACCGCGTACTTGCCTACTGTAGGCCTAGTAGGCGAAATACATGCATCTCGGCTACTATATAGTAGGTATGTATGCGGTTTGCGACGCAGCCCACGGCTTCAAGCAGTTGTCTATTAGCACGTATAGCATGACAAATAATTAACCGCACTTGAAGCGTTTGTAAAAATTTTAAATAAAAACACCCAAAACTGTATACGGTACCATAACAAAGACCAACTGTATGTTAATACGTGAAATTCTGGAGGGAACGTCGGACGGCGTGGCACGGTGACGTAATGACGTGTGCAGTTAATCGATCCTATGTTCTATAACATGCAAAACGGGTACATGAGAGGAGTATTCTTAATTTAACTCATGGAAACACCTTAATCACTATATTGTATTATTCAGAATAAGGTCAATAATTAGATTACTGCTGTCCATGTAAACGTAGTCAGTGTTTTTCTTCTTTCTCATTGTATATTTTTGTTCGTTTCTAGAAAAGATACGTTCAATACTTCTGGCACAAATTTAATTCCATACTATTCTAGGGATTACACATAATCTGGTGAGATTGGCACCAACTAAATTTAGAGATCCCCCCCCCCCCCCCCACCCCACCCCCCAAAAAAGTCCAAACTACACAGAAGGACATTCATTATAGACTAAGCAAACAAGTCACTTAATGTAAAAGTAATTCAGTATGCAGTCGGTAAACTTTAAAAGTGGTTGCAGACCTGAGATAATCAAATAATAATTATTTTGTTTTTAATACCCTCAAACTGATTTATAATACTGTCGGGCACTTTACATTTGACCAAACTAAACAAAAAGAACGGTCATGGTGTGCATAGTTTTAAAAGATACAGTATAAAGAAGAGGATAGCCAGTTAGCCAGTGTGTTTGTTACAATGTGAATTCTCTTCACAGCGCTCTAAACGTCACAAAGTGCTCCTTTAAACCGGTCAAGGACGGTTTAATATAAAATTGCTGACAACAGAATTTTCTCAGAGCAGTGAACTGCATGTACTTACTGCCCTCAGAGAACATACACACGTTTATACACACTCACACAGGAAGTTGGCTTATGCAATGTAGCATGTCTAACAACTAGATATTTTAGTGATGACTCACCTATCCACCCACATTCACCTGCCAATTTTAGGGCTGGGCCTGACCCCCGGCAAGGGCGTGGAGTACAGTGATCCACAGTTCCTGCTCTGATTAACTCTTCAACTGAACAAAAATTCAGCAAAGAGAGAGTGAGAGAGCACTGTGTGTGTGTGTGTGTGTGAGTGTGTGGCACATTAGTGCTCTCAGAAATGGATGCTTTGCAGACACAGTTAGGACTAGCTGAGTCATGTAGTGCAACACATGCAGGCCTCAAAAAGTGCAAAAGGTGTCATCTCTCTGGTCTGAATATCTCTCAAAGTACTCGAACGTGCTAATGCGGAAAAAGTGCTAATGTGTTCCAAGCGCTAATGGTGTGTCATAATAAGCGAAGCGAGTTCTCGTCATGGTGCGTTAGCAGGCCGTGTGCCCTCAATTCTGCTTCCTACAGTCTGTGTCAGTCTGCGTATTATAGAGGAAACTCATTAGCCGAACGGACTGTTTTTAAATGACTTTAGTACAAGTGTCTATCATCAGCGTCATGCCAGGATTCACTTCTAAACACTTTGCATGTTAGAGATGCAGTGTGATTCCTGTGAAACTAAAGATACTTACCTAGCAGCTCCCAGTTTTTCAGAGTAGACCGTTTGCTTCTGTCATTAACAGAATTAACCAGACATGTGTACACGTTAGTCATTCACAGTAAATTGACGGTCTGGTTAATTTGGTGTCTGCAACTTTCTCACAAGTTTGAATGATTTACATAGCTCAAGGGGCTAATTAAACGAGTTATAGTATACTGTATTATAAGTACCACAGGTAAAGCTTGAATCTTTGCCATTGCAGTCAATGCAGGAGGTAACGTCTGTGCTAACCATCATGTCAAACACAAATAAAGAACATTTAGACGAAAGGTATTTGATTAAAATGTGTAAAGATCCTGTTACAATAAAGTCCTTGCTTACAAAGGTCCAGATAAGCGACAACCATGATGAAGAAGAAGGATGAGAAGCCTTTATTTGTCATATATACATATATATTATTGTCATATATACATTACTGTACAGTGAAATTCGTTTCTTCGCATATCCCAGCTTGTTAGGGAGGGGTCAGAGCACAGAGCCTCAGTGAGTTAAGGGACTTGTTCAGGGGCCCAACAGTGGCAGCTTGGTGGTGCTGGGGCTTGAACCCCCGACCTTCTGATCAGTAACTCGGAGCCTTAACTGTTGTCACCAGTGACTAAATGGTGACAACAGTTGTTTGTCAACAGTTGTTTGGCTTATTGCTTAACTCTTTAGTGCAGTGGTCACCAAAATTGTTCCTTGAGATCGACCTTCCTGCAGGTTTCATCTCCAACCAACATCTAACACACCTGGTTTAGTTGATCAAGAACTTGATTAGATGGTCAGATGGCACGATTATGGTTGGAGCTAAAGTCTTCAGGAAGGTAGATCTCCAGGAGAAGGGTCGGTGACCGCTGCTTTAGTGATTAGTTCATGGCTATAAATAAGACACATTAGTTTAAAGTGGTCATTTTGTTTCGCACTGGTGCTTCATGTTTGAACCTTTGACCAGCACCATGATGCACCTGTTTTGAATAAACACACTCCTTTGTCCAGTCATCTTTAAACATTCGCTTTTAGTCATCAACATTACATTTTTTTTGGACAACAAAAGCCATGTTGGCATTTCACTTATCAGACCAGAGATGGTTAATGAAACAAAAAAATAATACATCAGTAATAGTCTGTGGAAACTCTTTCCTTTCTCAATGAGCTGCTTTTGGGTAAATAATTGACCTAAATGCATGTAATTGGCCACGACAGCGTATGAGGCTCTGCTGCAGAAGCCGTGCTGATTCATGCTTAAAAAAAAACTGAAGTCGCTACATTTCTGCTACAGTAAATTTTTTTCAAGCGCTCCGCTGAAATACTTTGCCGGATCCATATCGGGATCGTGGTCCGCCAGTTGATAACCCTTCATTTAGACAGATAAGAGAACAGATATTGAGTCACACATCTAAAGCTATAAAATGAATGAATTTGTGCTGATTTGTTTATATCTAAACTGAGGGAAGCCTTATAGCTTCTGGCTTTGGGCGGCTGTGGCTCAGGTGGTAGAGCGGGTTTCCACTAATCGTAGGGTTGGCGGTTTGATTCCCGGCCCACATGACTCCACATGCCGGAGTGTCCTTGGGAAAGATACCGAACCCCAAGTTGCTCCCGATGGCAGGCTAGCGCCATGCATGGCAGCTGTGCAGCCATTGGTGTGTGAGTGTGTGTGAATGGGTGAATGAGAACCAGTGTAAAGCGCTTTGTAGAACTGCTAAGGTTAAAATGCTCAAAATAAGTTTAAAACGCTCTATATAAGTGCAGACCATTTCCCATTTATACATTTCTTACACGTGAAATACAGATATGAATTTGCATTGATTATTTGGGGTTCTGTCTGCCTCAGGAAAACACCAGCACCAAGTCACTTGCATGTCACGAACACAAGCCGTGAGCCTGTTCATTAGCAAGCCACGCTGTACTGTACACCCCCAGCACTATCATGGGACACACTCAGCGTGTACTTGTCATTCATGTTACATTTTTTTCTCCTAAATATCCCCAATGCCTCCTTCCTCACACCTCCTGTTTTCACTTTAACTCAGGTGCAGTATGTAATCCAGGGCTATCACAGGAGGAGAGAATACATTGCTGCATTTCTTAGTCATTTCGGAATGTGAGTTTGTTATTTTTTCCATCGTTTCCTGTCTTGCGTGCACATTGTATGTAATTTGATGCTTCATGGATTTTGGAGACTTTGATGAATGTTATTTTGCTGCTGGGGGTAAATAGCTTGTCTCTGCCTGTTGTTCTTGTGCAGGGGGGTCGTTGAGTACGATGCTGTTGGCTTCACCAAGCTCACACTTCTGCTCATGTGGAAAGACTTCTGCTTCCTGGTGCACGGTGAGCAACAGACGCTACATACTACATACACATCCAGAAAGTACTCTTATACAGGCAATAGTGCTGATGCTAATCATACTCACTCGCTATTTCTCAAAGCAGTTTAACGTCACTTTACATATAGACCTTGAGAAGTACAGCATGGGAAAGCATGGCTATTAATCCAAATTTAGAATTATCCATATACTGGTTAAGTGTTCTTCCCATTGCATAACAGTCCCTAATCTGTCCCTTCAGGATTTAGCGATCGCTGTAATGAACACAAAATCAAGCAAACTCCACAATATTTCAGAGGAGCTTGTACTTTTTGTAAATGGTCTCAATTACCAACAAACATCAGCAGTTTTCCCTCAAAAAAAAAAAAAAGAAGCACAAAACACTCTGCAAGTTGCATCGCGAATTCTGAAAAAAATCTGCAACAAAATCAAGCATTTTTGGCCGTAATGATCACAAAAAAGCTCCACGAAATCCTGTACGGACTGCCTAATGAAAACAGAAGGATTTGTCTGTGTTGGTAACAACAATTTCCCACACGGTGCTAGTGTTAACCATAAACACTGTCAACAGTAGCAGCAAAAGAGGAGCTTCAAGGTCTGATTTATTCTTTACTCTATGTTTGGTTTTATATGAGGGCTCAGCCTCAGATGCTTCGTAGACCATTGATGTTTTTTCTACCCTTCTGTTTTCGTATACTTTTCTGGGCATAACCTTCAGAATGGTGACTGCTGCAATCTGATTGGCTCTCAGCACTTGCATGTGTCACTCACAATGAGCTTTTTTTTTCTGAGCATGATATAGCCACTGGACTGTAAAGTTGTTAGAGTTTTGTATGAAGCATGTATGTAGTGGTTCGTAAACAAGATAATATCATGCGTTTGCAAGTGGACTGCAGGAAAAGGTCTGTGGTTGGTCGTCTGCCATGTCAGTCAAACTGCAATGTTCTGTGAAATGAAGCAGTTCTTGACTTCATTCATTCCTGACACGTATCAAAAGTAAGAGATCTGGCTGGAGAGACTATAAAACAGTCAGAAGAACTGGTTTTCGATTGTATTTGGCATGGATCTGATGTTGGATCTGTGACGAAAGCACTTTCTCTCTGCTCTGTTCTCGCTATAGTGGACCTGCCTCTGTATTTCCCACGAGACCAGCCGACTCTGACCTTTCAGTCCATCTACCACTTCAGCAGCAGCGGGCAGCTCTACTCGCAGGTGCAGAAGTCGTACCCATACAGTCCACGCTGGGATGGAAACGAGATGGCCAAGAGAGCTAAGTAAGTCTGTCAGGCTTACACGTGTTGATTCTCAACACCTTATCAGTTTAGTTTTACATTTGCAGCAACAACCTCAGGGGTTACTGTGTCCAAACATGCGTTTGTTGTTCGGGATCATTTCCCTGCAGACAAGCTCTGATTTCCATGTTCATATCAGGTCAAGACCTTTCAGCAATGCAATCTGAGAAAAAAAAAAAATGTAATACAGACTTTTTTACTACTCCTGAAGATCTGCTCATTGATTCATCTCGATTCATTCTTTCTCTTTTCATATCTGGAATTTGTGTACACCACAGGCATGTGTGGTAAAACGGATCACTCCCACCTTTGGCCTGTGTGCATAGCCACACCTTACTGCTAAGTAAAGCGATAAATGATGATGATAATGCATTCCTAATGTTTGCCTGCTGGTTTCCATAATAGAAAGTCCATATCTTATCATACTCTCTCTGACATAGTTTTCCCTCTCACCATTAGCTCACAGGTCCTCCGGAGAGCTGGAGCAAGCAATGTTTAGGTCTTTTTTACATTATCAAAGCAGTATTAGACTACGCATTCAACAATGTTGTATTAATTGGCAATATATTTTGACGTTTCGTGTCGTAAACCCGTTTAAATTAAAGATATACATAATGAGTCAGCATATCATGTGTTAAATCATTGTCCAGTCACATTGTAGACTACCATTAGTGTGCTCTCAGGGCATCACAGCTGAGCTTCCTGCTTTTCGATTCGTACATGATTGTTGTGCAGGTGAAGCAAAATAACCCGTGTTACATAAGCAGTAAAACACAATAGGACGTTGGGTTTTAGGGAAATAATAATCTATACGGTGATGTGATCCAGCCTCACATGAACTGGGGTTATGGTTGCCACCCTAATGTTGATTATTTTCACATAACAGCATCAAATGTTTTATTCCTCTTACACCACAGCAATTTCCAGATCACGATTTTTTATTTCTCCGTTAACAACACGTGGTACTTTTTGTCCGTTTATAGTTACGCTATAGCACGTCTCTGCGAAAGCAGCTGTAAAAACATCATAAATGTCATTCCTTCAACAGCCTCTCTTTTTTTTTTTTTTTTTTTTTAAATCCCTCGTGAAATTAATAGGACGAAATAATTCATCCCGAGTTGTTGCTGAGAAACTGGAAAGTGCTGTACAAAAGCGCCGACACTGGAGACTCCTTCCATAGATATTAAATAAATGTCTCCGTACAGAAAACAATGTCACGTGATCAACGACGACACGTTTTTTGGGGTTTTTTCGAATGCATTTATTATTAGTCTTCGTCTTACGTTGAGCTTCCGCCATGTGAATTGGCTGTTACTGTACACAAACGAGCGCACTGATGTAAACACGGGGATTCGTTTTTTACGGCCAGAACCACTATCAGAAACGCTGTTATAGAACATTCTAGAAAAAAATATCAACATCATCTGACTAACGCCAAATTCAACAGTGTTGTGGTAATAATAGACGATATATTATCCTATATTTTTCAAAATCTGACCATATTTTGTAGAACTATAATAGCAAACTGGTTGTGTTAAAAGCAACACAAAATGAGATAACTAGACATTCAAATACACAATGAACAAAAATAACTTGTTGTTTTAAGACATATTTATCATTTTTAATAGAAAACGTCGGACATTTTTGCATGTATATTATGTGTATATGTTCTTGTATTCAAAACAGTCCAATCTTTTTTTTTCCCTCTTTCTCACTCTCTCTTTCTCTTATGTGTGTGTGTGTGTGTGTGTGTGTGTGTGTGTGTGTACACACTCCTCCCTCTTGCCCTCTCTTCCTCTAGGGCATACTTCAAGAGCTTTATCCCTCAGTTTCAGGAGGGAGCGTTTGCCAACGGAAAGCTGTAAATGTAGAAAAACAGCGAGGTGGGAATCACTGCCGGTCTGAAGAGACATCAAAATGAATATCTGAGCTGAAGAGATGGCCTTGAATTCAGATAACACAGCATACTGTCCTTCATGTCTGCGAATCTTTACCCAGAAACACACTCGAACAAGATGCCACCATGAACAGACTACGAAAAATATTTACTGTTCTACACTGTAAACACATCCGTTTGGGTGAAGTCTTATGAAAATGTAAGTGTCAACAACGTACCATGTGTCCCAATTATGTCTTGTTTTTATATGTGAGGGTTTTTTGTTGTTGTTGTTATTGTTGCACTTTTTGTTTTTTCTCCCATGCATATTGTCGACGTGAGAAAGCCAGAATAAATCCATTTTCTTGATTTCAGTTCCATGTTTTAAACCTTTGATTTAACCAGGTAAGCGACTAAGAACAGATTCTTGTTTAAAATGCTGTGAATTCATCATTAAAATGCAGTCTTAGTCTTAAAACCTTTTTTTATTTTTTTTTAGTATTATGGCCTGACCTATGCCAGCTCCATGTTCCTGAATCCCAAATTACAGCAGTAATTTTCTGTAATGAGGTGTCGAGTGCTTTACCCACTAACTTATCAGCCCTCCATCATCTCCCATGCAGTCCACATGAAAGAGAATGAAAATGAAACCATGGTGTTTCCAGTCCTGTATGGCTTTCATGGCATCCCCTTCTCTGTTTCCCTTTCATAGTGGAACAGGTAATGGTGAGTAATTATGTCACCATGGTTGAGGTACTCAGCTCTGTTGCTCAAGGGCTGCTGGATCTCCAGGTTTCTCTGACTCATTTTCTATTGTGAGTAAAATATCCGAAGCTATCCAAAGATATTTACACATGTTTGTAATATGTAACACAAAGGAACAGTTTTCAGTATAATATATGTCTAGAGGAAAACCCAGTCTCTGTGGTATGTCAGAATCTCTCTCTAAACAACAAAAAAAAGAGGTGGACCACCAACATCCAGCCAATCAGGATAAGAGGTTGTCGATTTACCTGCCAATCATGTTAGCTGTCACTTCAGAAAGCTCATTCTCTAGTTGTAGCTTCGGAATATTTATGGTGCGTGGTATTTGGACTGAGTTTCAAAATAGATAGCGGCATAGCAACCTCACAGATCCAGGGTCCCTGGTTCGATCCTGAGCTCGGGTTAATCCTGTGTTTGTGTGGGTTTCCTCTGGGTTCTTTGGTTTTCTTATATACATTCATCTTCAGTAACTGCTTTATCCTGGTCAGGGGCATAGTGAATCTAGAGAACACCGAGAGTGAACATTTAATGGTGGAGCAATCCATTGAAGGGTACCATACACGCACTCATTCACACATAGGGGCAGTTTAGTATATCCAATCCACCTACCAGCATGTTTTTTGGGAGGTGGGAGGAAACCTGTGAACTCGGAAGAAACCCAGATGGCCACAGGGAGAATGTTTGAAACTCCACACAGACAGCTGAGCTCAGGATCAAACCTGTGTCACCATGCTGCTCTGTGTCACCATGCTGCTCACAGCTCCCAAAAAACACTCTGATTGATTAATGGATTGTCCACTCTAAATCCAGGATGTATTTCTGTCTTCGCACCCAGTGTTCACTTGGCCCAAATCGGTGGAAAATCTGCGGAAATGTTAAAAAATGGTATTGCAGATTTTGTTTGATCTTGCGTTTATTTCTGCGATTCCTGCAGGAATACTTACTGAAGATGAATGAATGAAAAATAGCTACCTTTAGCTAATATGAGCCAAAATGGCTGACTAGGCTCAATATTCCCTAATGTAATAGCCTAACCTTTCCATTTACCCAAGTAAAAGTCACTTTCTAGATCTTAAAGCTGATGGAGATTTGTCATTAACAGAACAAATTCCATTTTCCCCTCACCAGCCATGGCAGCACTGGAATTCATTTCATCTTATATGGCCATATGTCTTGAGGGAAGGTTTCTTTTTTTTTTTCACTTTTTCTTTTCTTTTCACCTGCAGAACCATATCCAATCGATACTACATACAGCAACGCCATGAATACAAGGCTGGGTTAAAGGCAAGACTGTGCCTATAGTAGTACCCAGAAAAATAAGCTTTTTTTAAAAAACAAAAACTAAAAGAAATTAGCTCAGTACTCCATTAAGTAGCAGAGCATTGGACCACAAGGACACTGTCCAAATAATTCTTTTAAAAAAAAAAAATCCAAAGTATGAGTGGGTCAATTTGCTCAATAACACATCTTTTTTTTTTTTTTTTTTTACTAAAGCAGTGTATGTTTCTGTGAGGGTGGAGGCGTAGGGTGTGTGCACATTTGTTCAGTTTGAACTGAGAGCATTTGTATTAGCTATGACATGGCGTTATTTGCACACGTTGTTGAACATCGCTGCTTCTGATCTTGTTTGACAGTTTCAGAGGTCTCGACAGCAGTAATACTGATAAATGCTCCTGCGACGTGTGAACTTGTGTGAAAACTAGTGGAGGAATGTGTGTGTGTGACACAAGAGGGAACGTGTGGGAGAAAAAGCATCCAGGGAGTGAAGAGAGAGAAGCATAGAATGAGCGAGTGTGTGCTGTCATCATTAAGCATGGAGGTCACTGTCAGGAGTCTGTGTTAGCCCAAGGCTCAGCCTATTACTATATTTATTGTTCGTAATGCAGGAACTGTCGTGTTTAATTGGGAACTATGGGGCGAATGTATCTGGGGCATATCATGTAATCAAGTCTCTTAATAGAAGAATTAAAGGCAGTGCTGTTTTAGCCTGTTTCTGCTTTCCATGCTTTGTGTAATAACGTTTCTCAATCTGATCCCAATTTAGCCTTCTGGCCTTCATTGTTGCAAAAGTTGGAGACAGCATGCTTGGTTCGTATGTGAGATTTGATGCATCGCTGGAGCTTAATTTCCCCTTTATTTCATTCCTATCTGAAATATCGCGTCATTGCGTTCCGAGTTCTGTTTAATTACGTTGTTACTTACTTTTATCTGTGTAGGATGGGCTCTCGTATTCAAGCACCTATCTGTCAGTAGCGAGTCAGATTAGTGGCCCTAAAATGAGGTGTAGTTGTTTGAAGCTTGTTTTTAGAAGACGCGTTTTTCCCCTTCATGCTCTCTACTTTTAGTACAGAGACCCTGCCTGCCAACTTAGCTGTTAATACGCTTAATCCACTAATCCTGCCTTGTTTAAAGCATCTCGATGGCAGCAGGCCGAAGAAAATAAGGAGCTTGGAAATTTAAACGATGCTTGGGTTCATTAATTGCCGTGGCATTATCGTACGGAGCCAGTGAATTAGCCTGTAGAAGACTGGGGCATAGTAAGATAGAGAGCTAAGTTTTCAGATGAGGTGCAGGATATTTCCCAAGTACGGATGTGAAAATAACTTTTGTGTGAAGGTGCCTAACCGAACCATATTTACTTGCCTCAGAGATCTCAAGAGTTTCCTGAGAGACAAACACTCCTAGGCTGACGTCTAAAGCAGGACCATGATAACGAGTCTTTATTGGTCACATATACATTACAGCACAGTGAAATTCTTTTCTTCGCATACCCCAGCATGTCAGGAAGCTGGGGTCAGAGTGCAGGGTCAGCCATGATACACCGCCCCTGGAGCAGAGAGGGTTAAGGGCCTTGCTGAAGGGTCCTACAGGGGCAGCTTGGCAATGCTGAGGCTTGAACCCCCGACCTTCTGATCAGTATCCCAGAGCCTTAACCACCGAGCCACCACTGCCCACTTTTCTCCGAAATTCAGATGCTCCATTCCTCTCCAGTTCTTGATTATGGAGATGTCATTTACAGGCAGGCTGCCTTCTCTCCTGAAACCTCTTCAAACTGTTAATGAAGCATACACTCATCATATCATCATCATCATCATTGGTTCAAAGAGAAATATGAGACAGGCTTCTCCCGGTGTAAGCAAACTGAAATGTTTGTTTATATAGTGATCATTTATAAATTGCCTAGGAAGGGCAGTACCTCGGCTCGGGTTTCGTCTGACATGGGGAGGACTTTGAGATGCCATGTTCCACATAATCTGCATATTCAGTAAGCATTACAGACTTTAGTCTCAAAATTCTATCTTTATTTATGCAGGAAAGTTACTTGTATTCAGGATCAGGTCACGCAGGTGGTTAAGTAATTATCCAGGTGGCTTGTTTAGAATAGGCAAATTGTGTAGTTTACGGCTCCAAGGTTGCCAGTTTTTTCTTGAGTAGAAGCATCTAAGACTGGGTTTTTCAGTCTAATTGCTTTTAAGGTAGAAAACTACGGGCTGAAAAAAGGATATAGGGATGGAGGGGGGTTCTTTGTTGTCAAATGTAATATGATACAACATAAAAGTCAGAGACTATTTAAAAATGAAACATATGAATGAGAAGACGATAATGCCAGTGATGAAAACATGCCCACAGTTTAAAGGATAAGCTGACCAAGCACTCATCTGCTATGCTTTAGGTGGTGTTTGTAATCTTATGCATAAACATTCGGTCCTTCAGATAAGCAAATATCTCCAATTAAGTTGCTCTCTCCACTGAATGTCCTGCATGTGGGGACAAAAAAAAGACTTTTTATATACGCCCACCACACACCAGATATTAGTGGAGAGGAGAGAGTGATGTAGCCAAGTCAGAGATGGGGATTATTAGGGGGCCGTGATGGAGAAGGGCCAATGGGGGAATTTCACCAGGACACCGGGGTTACACCCCTACTCTTTTAGGATAAGTGTTCTGGGATTTTTAACGACCACAGAGAGTCAGGACCTCGGGTTAGCGTCTCATCCGAAAGACGGCTGAACTTGTAGTGGAGGATATACCTATTACACTGGGCTATTTGAAAAATTACATGATGTGCCCTATTGTAATGTCTCCTTTTTCTGTTTATGTCTCACTGTTCTCTGAGCCGACTGTAAACCGACTGCTTGTGCGCAGTGTGCTTTCGGAGATTTAAATAAATAAAAATGAAAAATGAACTGAAACAGCCTACAAGGAAAGTCATAGAGCAGAGCAAAACTCCAACGAACTTTACGACCCCCACTGACAGCTTTGCCACATTCATCAACTTCAAACTTAAGTTAGAGCTCCAAACTTAAAAAGAGAAATATATATATATTTATATATTTATATATATATATATATATATATATATATATATATATATATATATATATATATATATATATATATATATATATATATATATGGCATCTTGATGTAGAGTAGGAGGAGAAGGGAACTGATTAAGAATCCTTACTGCCATCTTAAATTTGTGTTTGTCCCTGAAGATGCTAAGCAGCGAGGGCAGCGCTACATACAGGAGATAACTGGAGCGAAATGGGGAACATCACACAGGCCTGGATATGTCAGTGTGGCTGTGAAGTCGAAGGAACGGCAGCCGCCTT
Source organism: Ictalurus punctatus (assembly GCF_001660625.3). Taxonomy (NCBI): domain Eukaryota; kingdom Metazoa; phylum Chordata; class Actinopteri; order Siluriformes; family Ictaluridae; genus Ictalurus; species Ictalurus punctatus. The sequence goes on along the minus strand of NC_030424.2, from coordinate 23,671,580 downwards.
CATTTGTTTACTCCTGCAGACATCCCCAAGCTGTCACGCCTGTTTTATTTTATTTATTTATTTATTTTATTTTTTTTACATTACTGTTATTGGTCATACTTTACTCACAGCAATGAAATGCATAAGGACAAAAGTTACTGAAGTTACCATTCTAGGGTTGGGGAGGATCACAAAACTTTCCTGTCCTAGTAAGTTGGACGTCCTGTAAATTCAGAGTGAGGGTTTTTCTTCCTTTTCCTCAGCATGCTGGAGTGGAGGATTGGGGATCAGTTTTTGACAGGACCGGGCTCGTAGACATGAACCGTGTTTGTGATGATGGAGCTGAGAGGCTTAGCTAATTTGGGAGAGAGTGGGAAGGAGGGAGGGGATTTGAGGACTTTTATTGCAACTCGTTTGATCTGTGAGCCGGGAAAAATGGCCTCCAAGACGCTGTGAAAATGAGAGAATTAATGCTGTGGGTTGTTTTTTTTCTCTTTTTCTTCCTCTTCTTCTTCTTCTTCTTCCTCATTGCATGACATGTGGATGTTGCACATATTTTTTTTAATCAATGTGAAAGGTTTTTCCTCTTAGTTGATTGTAACATCCAATGTCGAAACGCTAATTGTGGTCACGCATCAAAAGGCAGGAGAAAACCCTGATAAGTGGATCAAAATCAGTCTGCATTTGGTGCTACCAGGTTTCGCCCACTCATTCTGTATGGGGATTTTTAATAGTTCGTTTCTGATTAGCGGTTGACACGATGCTGAGTTGTTGGTTTTTTTTTCGTTGTTGTTGTTTGTTTTTTTTTTTACCATCTTCCTCTAGGCTGTAATCAGCATTTTATTTAAACCTGTCACGGATTTGGATGAGCACAGCCCTCAGGTGTTTTATTCCTGGCACAGAGGCTTTGGCGTTCATGTTTAGTTTTTTTTTCCCCCAACAGAATTGGCAATTCATCATTATTTTGGATGGACCATCTCCAAACCACTGATCAAGCCACTGTTCCCACCCCTGAATATGAGTTCATGATTCTTCCTCATAATCTCATTAGCATTTTACTACTTTATCTAATGTTTCGACGTTTACATTTCCATATACTACATAACCAGACAATGCAACTCACCGTAGATCTTTTATATCAGTGTCCCAATCTTATGCATTACCAATCATTTGAACGTTCAACACCTTTTTCTTCTTCGGTTTCCTCTACCTTTCCTTCTTTCTTACCATCTCCACTCGACGGTCACATCCATATGATCTCATTCCTCGTATATGTAAACGTTCTTGTTGCTGGCTCCCGGCATTACTGTCTGTCAGTATAGATTAAGCAGTGCATGCTGGGAAACTATCAAGGTCAGAGACTGCTTCTGATGGCATGTCTTACTGGGAGACCTGTCAGGTAGAGTGACACACTTCAGAGAGACAGCTACATACAGAGGATCAGGAGGCCAGGGGCTTCTGTTTACCGTCCCCCATATGTTTAGGACTCTGGATAATGCTATAATCCTTGAGTGAATTTTTCTGTGATTTTTTTTTTTTTTTCTAGTTCAAACTGAGGGTTTAGTTTAATATACAGTATGAAGCCATTTATCACTCTGCAGAACTATTTGCCCATAATTTTTTAATATCTAACAGATATGCTTCACATAATCTAAGGGACAAAAATAGTAACCTTATCCACAGGGGGAGGAACAAATATCAAGCCTGGGTTTTTTTTTTAAATGAGATTTTAGCCTACAACCATTTATTGAAGTATCAGTAAAACTTAATGAGTCCTGTAATTAAGCTCTAAGGCACACTGTTACTGCTGTAAGATCTTTATTCCGCATGTCTGTGTGGTAGGAATTTAACCAAATGAGAATACTTTTATTCAGAATGAACAGATTGTGTTCTAAACATATACAGATACAGATATGAGTAGGATGCTATGCAACGGGACATAAAGTTACTCAAGCTCAAGGTTTTTCCTCTCGTGCAGGCAACAGTCTGATGAAGATGAAGCTCATGGGACAAAGCATGTCCATGTTCATTAACATCAACTTGAGTTGCTGTGTTTATAACATTTATTCATCCGTATTAGCTGCCTGATCAGGGTCATGCTGGTTTACGTTAGGCTTCTAGTTTATTTATATTTTGGGAAATCGATTTTTCCCCAGTTTCTGCCCCAATTTGATCACCAGTCAGCTCCCTCTCACCTGCCAGCTCCCTCCCACGAGTCAGCTCTCCTCTATTACATGATGGATACCGGCTAACTCGTGCTTCCTCCAAGACACATGTTTCATCACAGGGCAGCATAAGCCACTCTAAAAGTGCGACTTGCAGCAACAAAACAACCAAAGACTGTTAATTTTCAATGAGAGCTGGCGATTTCCGGTGACAACAACCGTTGGTGATTAGATGTGGGCGTGTCCAGTGACATGACAAAGTTGAGAAAGGTTTAACTATGCAAATTTGGAGGGACTTGGTGCAGCGACTACCAATGGGAGCGAAGACAGTAGAGTGCACGCAATCAGTAGCCTCCCGTGCATGCTAGCAGAAGTAGCGCCATTGTGGCAATCGCCAATTAGCTTAGCTTAGCTTATAGTGTTAGTGCGTTTAAAGCAAAATAATAACAATAATGAAACATACTCAGTTTTTGTTGGAATTAAGCAAAATTCCAATGTTGCTCATATCTTGGGTGAAGTGTCCAGCTAGGCGCTGCTCAGTCCCGGGCACCGAAGCCGGACACTTCACCCGGGAAACATGGAGGTCGTGGTCACCTATCGCAACAGATAGTGAATGATACCTTGATGGTGACGCTGACTTACAGAGATAGGAGCTACCCCAGGATTTTGCTCGATTGCAACAAAAAGTGAGTGTGTTTCATCATTATTGTTATTTTGCTTTAAACGCACTAAGGCCATAAGCTTAGCTAAGCGAATTGTCTCTCATGCTTTTAGATAGATGGCCGCAATGGCAAAGAGCACACGCTGTTTCTCCATCATCTCGTAGGATGTGACGCATACATACGCTGGTGAATTTTATATACAATCGCTCTCCTTCCAGAATGTTTCATCTTAACAGCAAGAAAACTGGTTTGTTGTCAAAATCGGAATGCAAGTTTCGCAACCCATGTTACTATGGCAACCAGTAGCAGGAACGCCTACTGGCGACTTCACAGTACAGCGAGTAGCGACTTGCAGCGCTAAAATCACTTCCACATACATGAACTCGCCGATACCCACAACTAGCTAGTGTGGCTGTGATCGACAGGGGAGAGAGAGTATGCCATCCCTCCGACCCCGAGAGCACAGTTAATTTTGCCTCTCTAAACTCCCGGCCATGGATGTCCACGGCTGGGAAGATCACAATCTCCCAACGACAGGGCGAACACTTTCCTGTTGCACCACTCGGGCACCAAAAGCATCCAAGTTTGTCGGAAAATCTTGCTAACGGGTACAAACCAAAAATAATAATCGCATGAGGCTAGCTGAGGTTACAAATTATAGATACAAATATTCGAAGTACTAAACAAATACAGATACTGAAGCAGATAGTAGTATTACGGTTCACCTCTCGGTGTGGGTTTCCACTTGGTACTCTGGTTTAATTCTACCTCCCAAAAACAAGCCTATAGCTACATTTATGGCGTTTGATATAAATGATTAGCTAGATTCCCTCAAGGTGTGAATGCGTGTGAGTGTGTACTTATAGCTATACTACAATAGGCTGCAGATCTATAACAACGCCAAAACAGTTCTGGTTTTATATTAGAAGCCATTGATAGTTAAATACACTAAAAAAAAAATAAAAAAAAATCTCATGAACCCCCTGATGTTCAACACACTGCCATTTGCTAACAGATGAGGTACTCATCCTCAAGGAAAAATATTATAAAGGCTGCAGAATACCTCATTGTGCTGTGTTCATGGTGTTCGTTCGTACCTTGCCTAAGTTCAGAGTCAAAGGTGTTATGAAAGATTATTTTCTATGCTAGATTCTACAGTGTGCTTGGGATATGGGTGGAACAAACACTGTTGTTCAGTACTAAGACTTACAGTGTAAACACAAAAAGGGTTCTTTCAGGCCTCATTAAGCTGTTTGTCAGTACGGTTTTTAATATAAAAAAAATATCTGTGATACTAAAGATCTCTCATTAAAAAAATACTGTTTAAAAATAAAGCACTCCGCTGCTACTTCTCCTTTCAAGCTAATGTAAGAAACAGTGTGCATATCGTAGCAAAATGGATTCAAATTTGTATCACTGTCCTTTCATTTAACTCGGAGTTGAGTGGGTTATTAACTGTTTAGGATCGTGAGTTTTGCAGGTGAAACTTGGCAAGATCAGATTATCGTTATCGTATTTTTCCGTTTCTAACGTTGTGAGATTTTATCATAGAAACACAAGAAACATTATCAGTCTTGGCTTTTTCAAGTGCTCATGTGTACGTAATGAGTATTATAAAAATGCGTTAAGCTTACCTACGTTTTCACAGTACTAGCTGTAGATCGTGATTATATCGATGGAAGTGCAGCCTCTTGGTTGATTTTCATTCCTTTTTTTGGGGAAAAAAGAGTGAGCGTGTACAGTAGAAGTCATCGTTCCTGTACTCGGTGTGAATTAGCAGTGTGGTGTGAATTCTGACTGAAACTTGAATAGCATTGATTTTGCCGGAACCAAATATAGTCCTATCCAAATCTTTTGACTGTCCTTTCTTTTGCAGTCAGTGATCAATTCTCAACAGAAGCTATAGCTAACGGTAAGAAGCTCATTTCTTGAATAGCTTCCAAAACAGAGTTCAGTGGAATCCTTCCTGATAAGGAAGTATTATTCTACACAGAACCTACATGTATAATGGGTTCCTGCACCACTGAAAGCCAAAGAACTATTATGGGTTCTACATTTTCTAAGTGTGTACTTGTCTGCGCATGGCTTATTTGACATGGTTGTCATACCCGTGAGGACTGCGTTGGAGTGAGCAGTAGATGCCCAGTCAGGTGATGGTCATTCTTTGTTTGTCACTAAAATCCCTTTCGGCAGCCTAATTAGATTTTCCACATGTGCACACGTGCATTAAGCCTCCATTCAGCCATAAGGAATGGACACTAGAGGAGTACAGGCTGTGCTTTGGTCTTCAGCATGTCTCCATTTCTAACCTCAATACGTACCTTCATAATGTAGAACAGGAAAAGGCATCTTGCTGAAGTAATCTTCGGTGCAGTCCTATTTCTTTTCAACCTTCCTGTTTTCTGGGTAAGAGGTTGAAAATAGGACACTGTCACTTGAAGACATTTGGGTTTGAGATCAAAAGATGAACATGAGACGACAGATCAGAATTTCAGGTTTCACTTCCTGATATTTACACTTAGATGTATTAAACAACTTAGAATATGACACATTTTGTTTCAACCCACCCATTTTTTTTCTTCAAGTGATCAAAAATATTGGAACATTTGACTGATAGATGTTTCGTGCTGCCTAGGCGTGCTCTGTTAGACTGATTGTTTAAAGATTGAATAGCTCTGAATGTCTACTCTTGGTCTGAGGCCTAGGTTTCACTTGTGAAGACTGCATTTGTTGTTTTGGTTTTTTTTTGTTTTTTTTTTTAAAAAAAGGATAAACCAACATGAAGATCAGAGAGCTGTTTATGGGAGAAAAACAAGCCATTTTGAAGCTGAGAAAAGAGGGAAGATTTATTAGAGCCATTGCACAAACGTTGGGCATAGCCAATACAACAATTTGGAAAGTTTTGAAAAAGAAAGAAACTAGTGGTGTACTAACAACCAGATATGGAACAGGTCGGCCAAGGAAAACAACAGCAGTTGATGACAAACATTGTGAGAGCTGTGACGAAAAACCCAAAAACAACAGTCAGTGACATCACCAACAAACTTCACAGGGCAGGAGTGAAGGTATCACAATCCACTGTTCGAAGACTTCAAGAGCAGAAATATAGACGACATACCACAAGATGCAATCCACTCAGCCAGATTGGAATTTTCAAAGGAATATACAAATGAGCCACAAAGGTTCTGGAACCAAGATGAACCGCTACCAAAATGATGGAAAGGCCAAAGTGTGGAGAAAGAAAGGATCTGCTCATGAGCCAAAACATATAAGCTCATCTGTGAAGCGTGGTGATGGTAGTGTCACAGCTTGGGCTTGCATGGCTGCTTATTGATGATGCAAACTCATAATGAGAGCAGCAGAATGAATTCAGAAGTTTCCAGCAACATGGTCTGCCAGTTTACAGAAAAATCTAATTAATTGGGAGGAACTTTCTCATCCAGCAAGACAATGATCAAAAACACACTGCCAACTCAACAAAGAACTTTTATCAGGTGGAAAAAGTGGAAGGTTCTAGACTGGCCTAGTCAATCACCAGACCTTAACCCAACTGAGCAGCATTTCACCTCCTGAAGAACAGACTGAAGGGGAAAAAACTCCCCAAAACAAACAACTGAAAAGAGGCTGTGGTGAAAGCCTGGAGAAACATCACAGAAGAAGAAATCAACAATTTAGTGATGTCAGTGAGTCACAGGCTTGATGCAGTTATTGCAAGCAAGGGATATGCAACTAAATATTGTTATTTACAAGACTTATCTGTTCCTATACTTTTGCTCGCCTAAAAATGGGATGTTCTGATACAAAATTTTTGATGTTGTTTAACATAACTTGTCTCATATCCATCTTTTGATCTCAAACCCAAGTGTCTTTGGTGTAAAGCACAAAGAAATGACTTGGTCTTGCTGTTCCAATAGTTTCAGAGGGGACTGTACATGTCATGTGTATTTAATAAATGAACACTTTTCCAGTGTCTTTTCTTTTGTTTTGATGTTGTCTTGAAATTACTGGTGAAATGATGGTTTTTAGATTAAAAGATAATTAAAAAGCAGAACCCTAAATAGAAATCTCCAAAAATCAAATCTCAAAGATACAAATTTTAGGTACATTAGGCCAAAGGTGAAGCATTTGAGACTCCAAGGGGTCAGAGTGGTCAAATGAATAAAACTGTTTTTAGGTTCAACTTGGGTAGCTACAGTAGCTTTCTACAGTCAGGTTAAACACTTGATGATTGGTATATAGCCAGTGTAAGTATTTATGTGTGCCCTGCGATGGATTGGAACCCTGTCCAGGGTGTACCCCGCCTTGTGCCCGATGCTCCCTGGGATAGGCTCCAGGTTTCCCCGTGACCCTGAAAAGGAAAAAGCAGTATAGAAGATGGATGGATGGAACTATTTATGTATCGTTCAAGCTAATTAGCCGACGCTAACAATAACTTGCTGGCAACATTAGCAACTAATAGCGAAAGTTAGCTGCTTAGAAATAGGAATTTAGCTATTTCAATAGAAATCTGTTATCTTAAGTTATAACTGCATTTGACTCTACATATCTTCCCTTTACTCCATGGACATGAGCATGGTAGATGATTGTGATTGGCTAGATGCTGAAAGTTTTTACTTCTCCAAGAGATTCCCAGATGCTTCACCTTTGGCCTTATTTACATGAAATCTGAATTTTTGACATTTATGTTTTAAACATTTCATTTCTATACTATAACCTGTAATTATATGTTTTTCAAGTCAAATCTTATGCCTAGAATGTTCAAACCAAAGAAAAAAAAAATCGGCAAAACCATGCATTTATTAAGCAGATTAAAAACATCATTTGAATATAATGTGATATGTATATTGTTCAGATATAGAAAATTGACATACAAAAGATTTTGTCAGCTTGTAAATAAGCCCTGTAAATATTCAGCATTGGAGAGAAAAAGCAACTGTACATGCATTTTATTTCTATACATTTATGCACTGCATTTTTTTTTACATTTTTATTTATGTATAAATGTGCTTCTTGCTTTCAAAAGAGAAACTAACATGACAATGACCTCAATTCCAACACCCCTCTCTCAACACTGAACCTTGTACCTTTGTACCTTTGTGTCCTTCCCATTTTTTTTTTACTTTGCGTTCCAGCCGTGTGAGCTATACGGTCTCATAGACGGGATGCAGATGGCATTACAGGAACCTTATCAGATCAGAGAGTGTTTAGAACAAATCCATTAGCATTCCACAATACAAAGCACACACCCCCATCCCGTTTTGAATTCTTATAAATCTTTTGGAACAACGATGCCGGCAGCTGGAAACAAACTTCCCCTTTGCGTTGTATGCCTGCGCTGAAAAACAACTTCAAGGAGCTGAAGAGGAAATAAACAGTGAACGAAGGAGTGTTGTTGCCCCTGTTTCTTTCCTCCGCTTCACTCTCAGAATGTGTTGGGTCATAGTTCCCTTGACCAAATGTGCCAGATTACGGGAAGACCCCTGTCGCTAAAATAGTGGGGCTGACACGTTTCTGCCCTGGTTTGTAGTCCCCCCACCTCTCTTCTTTCTCCTCCATTCGTTCAGTTCTTCCATCGTACTCCTGTGCTGTGTAGAAGTAGCCACCGCACACCGTTCCACCGCTCTCTGTGTTTTTTTTTTCGAGTCAGCCATGTGTTGGTGACGCACTTCCTTCCACTGTAGCAGGAACTCACAGGCCCTTTGTAATATTCACACTGTCTCAAAAACCACAGTTCCAGAGTGTTACGTTCTTACGATTACAGTGGTAAAGACAACCCCAGTGGCGTCTTTCTAGTTTAGATCACTATTTCCTTTCAGTGATTTGGGGGAGAAGGTAAATAAAGAGCACTGCTGTTTACTGACATGCTGTCAAAGTGGAAACGATGCACTTAAACGTCTCACGTCTGCAGAAACGGGTCCGTTCGGTGGGCACATTAAGACACGGCTGCATGTTGAATTCCGACTTCCATGACAACATTGAGTCACTGGAGAAAGGCCATTAAGTTGCCCTGCATTCACAAACAAATACGCAAACAAATTCAGTTGTCAAGCTAGTGGTTTGGGGTTTTCAACAGACACATTGTTGCCATTTGCCCTGAGTGTGTGTTAAGCTGGCTGTATGGTGGGAGTTTTCTTAAACATAATGGTGATGTTAATTATGTCATTGGATGCCGTGATACAGAAATAATGAGTGTGTAATGATCATGAAATCACTTTAGACACGTATATACAATATTTATAGCCCAGAGCAGACTAAACTACTATTTAAAGTACCTTCAAATCCAAACTGACCTGTTTAGGTTATTTCCTAAGCCATACATGTTTATTTGGCTTTTGCCAGCATCTCAATGTTTTCATATTATGGAAGAAATTCGTCATGATTTCAATTTCACATTGTCTGTAAAAATAAACAAATAAATAAATACAATTAATAATAATAATAATAATAATCATACAGGGTGTCACAAAAGTCTCCATATATAATGGAAATTAACACTTTTTAGCAATATACATAAGTGTGTGTGTGTGTGTGTGTGCGTGTGTGCATGTGCATATCTATCTATCTATCTATCCATCTATATATGCATGCACACACACACACACACACACACACACACACACACACACACACACACACACACACACACACACACACACACACACACACACACACACACACACACACACACACACATATATGTTGTTTTTTTCCCCCCCAGATAGCCTTTAAGAATGCCTTTCACAAACGAAGAACGTATTGAAATCATTCTCATGGCTGGATCAGGAAGCTGTCACAGGAAACAGGAAACATCCCACACGACACTGTTGCCAAACTTATTAACAAATTGAAAAAGACTGAGAAGTGGACGTCCAGCAACATCCGCTGACGAAGGCACAATCGACGTGGTTCTGCCGAACACAGTCCCATATGTATGGAGGCTTTTGGGACACCCTGTACTATACAAAGCAAAACCCAGAAAAACATGTATTTAGACCGGCTCTGCTTTGCTACCTATCATCATTCAGAAATAATGCAAGAGCTGCACTGAATGTGTTTCTAACACATTAACATTTCTATAGTAACAGCTCATTCACAGGAACTTGTATACCCTGCGATCAGCATAACCCAATAAACCGATTTTTAAAAAGTGTTTGTTGTTTAACAGACAAAATATCATTGTTGATATGTGAGGAGTCTCCAGTGTCAGCACTTTGTAACCGTCAAAGGTAAATCTGTTCCTTTACGTTTTCTAACACGTACCAGGTTTTCAGGACAGTGGTTTCTCATTAACATGATGTTTTTTTTGTTTGTTTGTCTTATTAAAAGGAAGAAAAAGTGAGGCTTTCTGATTTATAGAAACTGATTTATAGCTATTCGTAGCTATTACAACATAAGTGATAACAGGAACTAAGTGGTTAGTGGACGTTCCACAACGTTAGATGTAACTATAAACGGATAGAAAGTATGATCTTTAATAAATAAAAATACTTAGCATTCTTTGATAGAATTCTGCCTTCGAGTCCTCCTCAGAAGTTCGTAGGTGACGGTCACGATGCGGCGTGGGTTTGAGTGGCTTTGGTCGGAAAAAATGGGACGGCATAAGAAACAATTCAGTTCTTCTTACTTCATTTATTTTTCATCGACGACAAAGATGTTCATTCAGCCTGGCTGAAAGAAAATGAAAAACTGAACAGCTAACATGCAAAATGAACCGCTATGAATTTTCGTTATTGACACGCCCGCAACTTTCAAGTGTGCTCACCTTATAATTACGTTATTGCTGACTTGAAGGCAGCAGAAGAGGAATAAAACACAGGAATACAGCACTCCATTGTGTTTTATTCCTGACTTGTTTGAAATGAAAATACGGCGCATGCTTGTGACTTATAACACCATCCTACTCTAATATGGACAAGACAGGCAGTGTGCTCTTATACTGCATTCACTTTTCATGTTCTCTAAGGTTAGCACACTTCAAAGAGCACCTTCTCTGATCATGAATGAGGTCATTCGCTGTAGGAATGTGGTACATGTGCTACACCAGGCAGATGACGTGTACAAGACGTGAACCACTGCAGTGTGTCAAACTTTCCTGTAACGTGATTTTAGTAATCAGTGGAAGGAAACGTTGCTACATGAATCCATTTACTCTCTGTGGAGTCTCATAATTCAGGGGAATGTTCACATTCTGGCTCTCTGCTGTTTGGCACCGCAAAGCTTGGGTTACCATGGAAACCTGCAAATAAAATACAAAGAAATAGTCGAGATGCTAATTTATATCAGCTGTCCTTACCACTCTGTAATCCACCAGGCATCTGTGGCCTCGAGACAGAGACGGTCATACAGCCAGGCTGGTCAGTGCAAAGGTGCTGAATACTGAACAATCTGTGTAATAGAATTTATTGTAGAGTGTAGGAAATGTTCATTAGATTCTTTTTCCAGTCAGACAAAGAGTAATAATAATAATATTAGACTAATAATACATATGATGCATACGACAATTTTTTTTTTATTGAACATTTTGTGATCATTTGTTACACGGTTGTGATTTCTCTGCCTTTTATCGTCCGTGTGCACGTGCACAGCATTCATGCATGTGCATATAAAGGTAAATGGTTTATCAGATTAAACATCCAGGAATACGTCTGATGATATCTGCCCTAGAGAGTTAATCCTTTAATCACAATGTTGTCATTCCAAAAGGGGTGGAACCAACATGAATATTTATCAGTGACTCTAAACCTCATGTGAGGTCTGGTTATTTTGAAGCAATGTGATGATGGTGCAGCAAGTTTAAAAAAGTCATGACCGATTAACCCTCTACTGCATGAATTATTACATTTGCATTAAAAAAAAAAAAACCCTGAATTTGGATTTGTATTACTTGAATTAGTTCAAAAATGTTTTTTAAAAAAACTGAAAAACAATGTAGGGGGTGGGGTAGTTGCTAAATTGTTGCCGTACGGCAACATCATGCAGTAAAGCGTTCATTCTAGTGCATGGTAAAATGCCCTTGTTGTGCAAACATTTTATTATGCACCTTGTCGACTCACTGGCTTTCCACGTGTCTTAGCACATAGTCTTACACTATGATTACAGGATCATGTCCACTAAACCGGATCCAGCAGCCATCCTATCTAGCAGCCACCCATCCAGCATCCCATCCAGCAGCCACCTATTTCCAGCAGCCATCCATTTTGCCTTGTTTTCAGTGCAGGTTCATTCAGATTCCCTCCTTAAGGAGAATTTGCAAGTGTGTGTGTCCTCACATAACCACGAGCACCAAATTCATCTGGATAATCAGCCCATTCGACAAGTTCGATCAGGTTCATTAGATTTACACTTGATAGCAGACAGTCACAGTTCTTATGAATCGATACAGCATGATATGTCATGGCTTTGACATCAATAATAACCAGAGATGCTAGAGATAATATTTTTTGCTTCTCCAGTAAACCTTGTTGTACTACCGGTGACCTCTATGTGTTCCCCGTGTTGTCCTGTATCAGATCTATTTCTCTTTCCCAAAACATGGCAGTTATTAAATTTTAATAATAGTAGAAATTAAATATCATCTTTATCATCTCATCTAACTTCCGGCGCTGCCTCGGGCATCTGCCAGCTATGACTTTATGGGTGGAAATGAGATTAAGTGGTGTATGTGTGTGCGTGTGTGTATGTGTGTGTGTCTATCTACACTACACGGCCAACTATATTCCCAGTGCACAAAGTTGGAAGCAGACAATTCACTGTTTCGAATGTCTCTGTATGCTGTAGCATTACGATTTCCCTTGACTAGAACTAAGGGACCTAAACCTGTTCCAGCATGGCAATGCCCCTGTACTCAAAGTGAGCTCCATGAAGATATGGTTTGCCAAAGTTGGAACACCTTTGGGATGAACTGGAACACTGACTGCACCTCAGGCATCCTCGCCCAACAACAGTCCCTGACCTCACTAATGCTCTTGTGGCTGACTGATCACAAATCCCCACAGCCACGCTCCAAAATCTAGTGGTAAGCTTTCCCAGAAGAGTGGAGGTTATTATAAAGCACATGGGTGTGATGGTAAGGTGTCCACAAACTTTTGGACTTATAGTGTATGCATCTGTCCACTGTGAGGGGAAATAAGTATTTGGACAGTTTGTTGTTTTTGTTATTTAATATAAATTTAATTCCAGTGCATATATCCACTTTGAATGTATTTTGACTTTGTTCTTATAAATATGACAGGTGGTAGTTCAGTGGTTAAGATAAATGGTAAATGGTCTGCACTTATATAGCGCTTTTATCCAAAGCGCTTTACACTGTGTCTCATTGACCCATTCACACACATACACTCACGCACCAATGGTAGCAGAGCTGCCATGCAAGGTGCTAACTTGCTATCGAGAGCAACTTGGGGTTCAGTGTCTTGCCCAAGGACACTTCGGCATGTGGAGTCACGTGGGCCGGGAATCGAACCGCCAACCCTACGATTAGTGTACAACCCGCTCTATCACCTGAGCCACAGCCGCCCAAGATGCTGAATTATTGATTAGAAGGGTGTGAGTTCAAATCCCAGCACTGCCAAACTTCTCAGTTGTATACATGAGATAAATGTAAATCATTATGGATAAGGGCATCTACGATCCATCCATCTCATCTTCTATACCGCTTATCCTACTGGGTCACGGGGATCCTGGAGCCTATCCCAGGGAGCATGGGGAACAAGGCGGGGTACATCCTGGACGGGGTGCCAATCCATCACAGGGCACATTCACATACACACCCATTCATACACTATGGACACTTTGGACATGCCAATCAGCCTACCATGCATGTCCATGCACACACAGGGCTGCGGCAGGAATCGAACCCAGAACCCTGGAGGTGTGAGGAGAACATGCTAACCACTATGTCACCGTGCGCCCGGGTAGCTACCGAATGCCATAAATGTAACATTCATTCATAAACATAAACAAAGACATAAATCAGTTAAAGTGTTGAGATGTACGCAGTATGAATTTTTTGCAGCTTTCTGCAGCATTGTGGTTCACTTTTGGCCCATTCCTCTTGGCAAGTCATCTTCAATTCCCCAGGGTTACTGAGGTTTCTCTGATGGACTTTTTTCTTTCTTTCCTTATTTCCTTCTATCTATCTATCTATGATAAAAGAAAACATCAAAGGTCACATTTGGAATCAAGGCATCATGCACAACAGTCCCATATGGTTCAGCAAAATAGCTCTCCAAAATAAAATAAAATAATAAACAAAATCACAGGAAACTATTAGATAATCAGAACCATATCCGTACAGCAGTTCAGGTTGTAAGCGCATATAACTGCCTCATAGCTCCATTACCATCTTCCGGCTGGCCATATAACCTAGAGGAAAAGCACTGAGTGGATTTAACATGAACAGAAGCAGTGAGAGGAAATCCAGAGCTGGAGATTTTGCTGTTAAATGGACGGGACTGCGCTGTGGACCTGTGGGGAGAAGTCAGAGCAGAGAGAGAGGGAGAGAGAAAGGGGAAGGAGAGAGATAGAGGGGAGAGAGAGAGTGAGAGGGAGAGAGAGATAGAGGGGGGAGAGATAGAAAAAGAGAGTGAGAGAGAGGGGGGGAGAGAGAAAGAGAGAGGGGGAGAGAGAAAGAGAGAGAGAGGAGGTTGAGAGAAAGAGAAAGTGAGAGAAAGGGTGGAGAGAGAAAGAGGGGGAGAGATAGAAAGAGAGAGTGTGAGAGAGAGAGAGAGAGTGGATGGGGTTCGAAGAGAGAGATTGAGAGAGAGAGAGAGAGAGGAGCGAGAGAGAGTGGGGGGGGGTAGGAAGAGAGAGATTGAGAGAGAGAGAGAGAGAGAGGAGCGAGAGAGAGTGGGGGGGGTAGGAAGAGAGAGATTGAGAGAGAGAGAGAAAGAGAGAGCGAGAGAGAGTGGGGGGGGGGTAGGAAGAGAGAGAGAGAGAGAGAGAGAGAGAGGGAGGGAGGGAGGGAGGGAGGGAATCCCTGACGCTGCTTCACCAAGGAAACCCGAACCCGCGTCTGCGCTGACGCAACTGCCCATTTTTGGAAACACACGTCAATGGCCGGCGATACCAACTCAGACTCCACAGGGGGAGACGCGGATATACAAGGACCTCGCTCGGATTCGCTTTTCTATAAAAAAAACAAAAAACAAAAACAAAACAAAACATACATATATTTCGATATACAATACACGTAGTGTTTATTCTCAGATTTTCTTATATAGTTGATTAAAATTAGCATCACATCACTGACTACTTTACTCGACAGTCTTCCTTTGCATGTAAGCGATATTCACCCCTATTTCAGCGAGCGGTTGGTTCAGCCTGCTGCGTGTGGACGCAGGTTGGCGTTGATAAACGCTCGCAAACGCACTATAGTGCCATTAAAGTGAGTCATCCTTCGGCAAAACTCAGAGATTTTTTTAATTATTATTATTTTTTTTTACCTACAAAGCAGAAGGCAGTACTGTGAGTCATTTTGTAGGGACGAAACAGGACTGAAGCGCGCCAGCACTGAGTTCATTCCAGAAAGTAGGTGCACAAGAGACATTTTCATTTGATGGTTTCTCTCGCAGAACAACTTAATCAGTCTGGCATTAGTCACTACCTTTAAAGCGGGGAACAGCTTTTAATCCAAACCTGTGTACTGGACTAAATGAGCACTTGCAAAACCTCTAATAAAACGTAATTTGAGGCGACTCCTAGGATCTGGATGTTTTAAAGCTGCTAGAATAATTTGGATATTTTATCTAACTTTAATGAAGTACTGTTAAGCTCTTTAGATAAGGACAGTCGCTTTGCTTGGAAGTGCTTTTTCTTTTTTTCTTTTTTCCCCCCTTTCCTCCAAGAAGACTCAGTGTCGGAACTTACTTTGAACCTGTGAAACTTTTTAGCTTTTTTTTTTTTTTTTTTTTTTTAATTCTTTTTTAATTTATTTATTTATTTATTTTTATTATTATTTTTGTCCCTCTGGATAATGTACCAGGAGTACTGCGGCAGCAGCGGCGCGTCCCCGGTGAGAGTGGACTCGTTCACAAGCGGAACAGGCGGCAGTCCGATCTCAGCCTCCGGCTACCAGGTAAAGTCCGATCTTACTGAACATGAACTTGATCTACACTACGTTCTCACCTGAACAGCACCTCACTCTCACGCTCACTCTCCTATAGCAATGATAGTCTCCACATAGACACCTAGATGGGAAATTATTTCACTATAATAATAATAATAATAATAATAATAATAATAATAACAAACAAACGCAAAATAACATGCTTTCCGTTCACACTAAGACACAGTTTCTTCCAAAGCCATTATAATAGTTTATAATGTTCAAGAATAGTTTTGGCACCCCGCAGAGCAGGTGTGTGTGAGTGTGGACATGACGTTCACTTCATTTAATGACCACATCCTGATCTCCATCAGTCTTAATACCTACTCACTTAACAATAACGAAACAGTAAATGGTTGCACACAGACGACAGAAATCCTCCTAAAAACGGAATTGAACTCTGACACTGAAGTCACACATCCATCTGAAACCAAAATCTCTGACGCACTGTTTAACCTTTATTATAAATACGAGTGCATAATAATAATAATAATAATAATAATAATAATAATAACATAATAGCACAAAAATGTTAAAGTAATACTAATACCTCTATCTTTAGTAAATCTTATATTTATTAATGCAACACTTAATATTCCGATTTTTTTTCCTTAAAAAAAGTGTGAGGGTTTTTGGTTTTGTTTGTTTGTTTGTGTCCCTCTCCCTGCAGTTAAATAGGCAACTCTGTGCACTGGGGCCCAAATCAACAAGTTATCACTCATCTCATAATAACCGTGGATAGAAATCTGCAAATCTTCTGCTCCAGAAATCCAGTCCACGCTTATAACAACGCCACTTTTAATATTCAGAGGTTCTAAATAATTCTGTGTAACTTCAACCGAAACCTTCAGAAGAACAGCAGATTGTATACAGTCTTGTGCGTCATTTCCGGAAAGCTTATCCCTACAAACGTCATACTCTCGGCGCTGATGGACAAATTGATATTAGTTAGTTGGAAATAAACTTTGATTCCTTTCATGTATGTGCGAAATTTAGTATTGGAGGAGACGTGTGTGTGTGTGCGTGCGTGCGTGCGTGCACGCGCGCGCTCCCGTTTGGTTCGCGTGAGACCGGACACGCCAAAGAAGGGAAACATTTTCAGGGAATCGGTATGCAGAGTGGTAGCCTAGATGTTGAATTCCTGATGTCTAAATGTGCTTCAAGGCTTTCTCTATAGTATAGATATAGTAATACGCCAGAATGATGTGTGTTACCTATGCTCAGACTGTTATTTTGACACGGGCTGGTCTCTAATAAGGTAGCTAGGTAGGTAGGCAGGCTGGCTAGTGCGCGGTTTGGGACGCGGCCATTGGCTCGGAATCAAGTCCATCTTTTTTACGCGTTTCCAGAAATGACGCGCTCCAGCACAAGCCCACTTTCGGTAAATGTTGTCCGTCTAAATACTTTTCCGCTACAAACGCTTCTGGGATGTGTGAATGCGAGGAAGTCCTCACATGTGTCCAGGCTCTGCGGATGGGAAGTGTATAGGGCAGCGTTCAAGTGCTTATCGGAATCGTCTGGGAAGTAGTGCAGGCAGGCTTCACCGGATGGAATGGGGATTTTTTTCTGGGATATTCATAATTTGACACTGTTGAACATAATTCAGAAATGTGTTGGCCTATTTTAAGCAGTTTTGTTCTATAATTCTTCCATGAGATTATTATTTTTTCTCTCCAGTGTAAGACGTTAAGTTATTGCCCCGTACAATGAATATTATTATGCTTATTGCATTTTTATTTACTATAAATTTTTTGCGAATGTATTTGGTCTAACAGGTGGAATATGTCATAGATGACAGAAGAATACAAACTACAAGCGACTCTGTTTATTTACTTAACCACTCGAGCGCGCGTCGGCCGTAAAATATAACTTCCATACCGGAAGTACGATGCGACGAGGAGCACGGGAACGCTGCATTTCTAAATATAATAGACTTCCAGATTTACTGGAATAAACATATTATACTCGCCCATAGCATGACTCAGCTCTAGATAAGGAGCCACATCACTTCACTCTGCATTGTTACACATTAATCCGCTCTTCATAACAAGTTAATGAGTATGGTAGACTACAGTTATTGTATTTTTTTTTTTACTGGAAATGGAAGATTGAAAACATCTGATTGTTTCATTCATCCAATAAAATCAGGGTCAAAAACTACTTTTTTTTATTTAAAAAAATAAAAATAAAAAAAATATTGTTTAAAATACTTTTTTTTCTTAGTTTGTTTATTTCTTGTGCTGTAAACAAGGCTTTACTGTAATATCTAACGTGAACTCGTATCCTTGTAGTCCAGTGGTCATAGATTACCTGGAAGCTTCGGAAGCTAGTGTAAGATTACTGCATCTTTAAAAGAAATGCATCATGGGGTTTGTGTACAGCCCCCTTTATATAGCTGATTAGAACTGATTTCTGTCATATTCATGCTCACATTTGAAGATAAAAAATAATAATAAATAAGCCAATCAAAACTAAAGCAGGGCTACTTTCTAAAACAAACTTATATTGATTATCCTACATTGAAAGGAGACAATGTAGGCTACAGAGTGAATAAAGCAATCAGTGAATAAATAAATTGCATTTTGTACATCTATGTCAGAAATCTAGAATAAAACATCCTGTTTGAGATAAAGAGGCGTGTTTTTTTTTGTTGTTGTTGTTTTTTTGTTTTTTTTTAAATAAATCTAAAGTGATTGCCAAAGTGAGCTGAGCAGATGAAGGTTAGCAGCTGGTTGGTGCCAGGCTTTCAACTCACAACCTTTCTAGAGGTTTAATCTAGAGCCTTAACCCCTGAGCAAACACTGCCCTCACAAGAAAGAAAGAGTAGCTTAAACATTGTTACTCAAACCTGAAGTTAAGGCAAAATATCTGTTTCAAGGTGTGTAGCTAGTCATTCTGAGCCTCCTGCAACGATATTGCTCCAGTTATCATGACTAAAAAAAGGATTCTATATTGCTAGTTGTACACTAAATATATTTGGACATATTAAAGGACATTCCGTAGTCCTACAGCTGATGGACCCAAGAACTGTTGCTGCCACCAGCACCACCACCAGCACCACCACCACCACCCCACTAGCACCAGCCCAGCCTGTTTTACATTTTTAAAAGAGCACACAATGCACTGATATTTTCATTTAGTAATATGCAGTTTCCAATCTAGACTGGTTTTTATTTCATTTTGTACTGAAGATCTTCACGGATTCCAAGTTGTGGGAGTCATCTTGTAAAGTGCATGACGTGCATGACGCCAATCTGTGTCATTTCAATACACCGACAACTCAATACATCAATAAGGTCATTATCTTAACACCAAAAGACCACCATGTGGAAATAGTATGGGCTTTCCCACAATTCGTACAGTGTGTCACTAGTAAGGGAAACACGGTCAGTGGTGTTGCACCATGTGGTGATTCATTACGCTGCGATGACTACAGTGCATGAAACTGATAAAAGGTTCATGAACTAAGATGAGTCATCACAAAATTCAGACACGAATTGTATGGAACTGCATATGGCTCGAAGAGGATTAAGCTCTTTAAGAGGAATCTCTGTTTTCATTAAACATGTTTTTTTCTTCTTCTTCTTCTTCTTTCTTTCTCTTTTCAGAAGTACAGAGTCGATATGCCTGGCTCTAGCAGTGCCTTTATTCCAACCATTAATGCCATAACCACCAGCCAGGACCTGCAGTGGATGGTCCAGCCCACAGTCATCACCTCTATGTCTAACCCATACTCGCGCTCTAACCCATACGGCCTCTCGGTGCCTAGCGGTCACGGCCTCCTTGGCCACACAGCCCTCACGCGCCCAGGGGTCATCCGCTCCATCGGCGACGCCCGAGGACGACGTAAAAGAGATGAACAGGTTTGTGCTTTTAAGTCTTACTTTTTTGTTCATGTATATAGAGCAATGCAGTGTATTATGATACATAATAAATGGATGTCAGAAGCTGTTTCTGTGTCTACATGGGAGTTCATCGCTTCTGTTGTGCATACAGTTGACACCAGAGGAAGAGGAGAAAAGGAGAGTGAGGCGAGAAAGGAACAAGCTGGCCGCTGCTAAGTGCCGTAACCGTAGGCGAGAGCTGACCGAAATGCTGCAAGGGGTGAGTTTACCCACTTGTGTTGCAGTCTTAAAAACCACATGCACCATATACAGTAAAAGAGAATATCTAAAATGTCTGCAAAGAAGCCTCTTTGTCAACGCACCATGGGGGGGAGGGGGGGGGGGTAATGGTTTGAATGCCTGCGCAATGTCTGAATAATCCAGCACCTTGACCCCATCTGGTCTTCTTCAGCTTCTTGACCTGTTTAAGTAAAGACATTATGTAGCCAAGCATGTTTAGTTTATCTTGCCTGCTATAAAGCCTGTGTGGCCTTTATTCCTTTTAAAACACCAGTGTTGTCTGGTAGAACATGGGAAGGTCTTCTTTGAAAGAAAGTACAAGCTGTGTTTTGAACTAATTATCCCTACAATGCCATCTTTCAAGTGTCATGCGAGAGGAATGTGCTACAAGGGGGCAAGAACGAATGTCATATTGTCTGAAGAGGAAACCACACAAGCCATTAGACCTTACATACTGCTATCTTTATCCTCCTCATACTTTGCCAAATAAGGAACAATCACAAATCTTTGATCTCTCAAGCCCTGTATCTTTCGTTGTAATTGTGGTGGGTACTTTGCTTTTAGCTTCCTTCTTCCTCATACCAATGGCATGAAGTCAAAGCACTCAGACAGAAGAGAATACTCCATCATCGTCTAGCCGAGCCATCTGACTTCGCTTAACGCCCCACAGGCAGACTAGAGAAGCATACTTGCGCAATAAACCCAATAAGTTTTAGAGCTACCAATTTAGAACTTGTACTTAGGTTGTATAGCACTAAATGACCTCATAAGGGAGTGTCAACAGCAAGAATTGTTTGTTTGTTTGAGACCGTGTCAGATATCAACTTCATAAGGTCTAAATGGTCCACGAGTTGATATGAGGACAAAGCTTTTTCACAAAGTAAATGTATCATGGCCGTATTATTTTAAGGGTACTTTCTGAACAAAAAGAGCTTCGTAACATTAGACCATAAATGTGTATTGTCAAAATATCAGGAAGTTCAGAAATGACTTTTTGACCAGGTGTCACACATTCATAGAAATGAATGATTTTGTAAGGTTTTAAAATTTTTATCTCAGTGGTTTCGATTAAATATCCCTCAGTATAAAGTGTTAAGTAAAGCTGCTTGATAAGCTAACTCATTAAAATGATATGGTGTTCTGAGGTTTTTAATAAGACATGAGGTCAATAATTTTGCTCTTTTAGAACATCATACACATGTGGACTCTATTTATGTCTTCTATTTATGTTGATTAAAGTTATCAGCTACAGCTCTTGGTAGTGTAAGGTAAAATACCTAGCTTGATTTGCTAAATCTATGCTAGTGCAGAGAGCTAGCTAAACCAGTTAGGGCAGTGCCAGTGTAAACCTCAGCCCCAAATCATCATAAGCTCTGCTATTGTTTGTTTTGTTCACTTGGAGTGGGTGCTGGTCCTGATGAACAAGAAAAAAAACAGACTTGCTAACATATTAGCTTTTAAAATGTGCTAATGGCTTTGTAGTTTATCAGAGTGTTACATTATCAGTAACAGATATATTAACAATACGTCCTGTTTGGTACGACACACATCCTGGTTGACACATTAAAACACTTTTATTGGTACATTTTGCTGCTTCTGTGTGTCACAAGAAGCATATCTTTTTTTATTATTATTATTTTTTTTCCCCAAGAAAATCTAGCTAGTGTCTGCTATAGTCCATTGTTCTTTCACTACATTGAACAAGATATGAATGAGGTGATTATTTATTTAAAAAAAAACAACAAATTTTTGACTAGTCTGCCAAAAAGCACCTTCTAATATATGTTCTTGCTTTGATTGCATCTAATAACATTTACAGCAAAAAGAGTACAATCCTGTAAA
This sequence comes from Ictalurus punctatus, assembly GCF_001660625.3. Classification (NCBI taxonomy): domain Eukaryota; kingdom Metazoa; phylum Chordata; class Actinopteri; order Siluriformes; family Ictaluridae; genus Ictalurus; species Ictalurus punctatus. Next base: position 23,649,703 of record NC_030424.2, on the reverse strand, counting down.
TCCTTCTATTGAAGTTGGTTGCCTTGGAAACTAGTGTTTCACAAAGTGCAAGGGCAAAGTATTTTTCACGTTTTCATTTTTTTGTTCAAATTTTCCTTTAACTGATTGTGCTTATTTATTTATTTATTTATTTAATTAAGGAAACCGAGAAGTTGGAGGAGGAAAAGGCCGACTTGCAGAAAGAGATTGAGACGCTCCAGAAGGAGAAAGACAAGTTGGAGTTCATGCTCGTGGCCCACAACCCTGTGTGTAAACTTCCCCCAGAGGAGCGTCACCAGAGCTCCCTACCTGAGCAGTGCGCCCCTCTGCCACTAACCACCATGCACCGTCCTAACCTAGCATCCCGACCTGCGCTCAACACACACAGTCCTATCATAGTGAAGCAGGAGCCCATGGAGGACGATGAGGAGAACCAGGTCAAGAGCCAGCACTCCGTCATCAAGCCTATCTGCCTGGGTGGTGGGATGTACTGCTCGGACGGAGACAGCCTCAACACTCCTGTGGTTGCTGCTTCCACTCCGGTGTCCACTCCCAGCAACCCTAGTCTCATCTTCACTTACCCCAACATGCTGGAGCCAGAAAGCCCTTCGCCCTCCTCCGAATCGTGCTCCAAAGCCCACCGGCGCAGCAGTAGCAGCGGAGATCAATCCTCAGACTCGCTCAACTCGCCCACCCTGCTGGCTCTCTGAGAAACACAGCTCAGCACTTGTTCACTAGCCCTTTCAGCTCAGCACTCTTAACCAATAAGTCCCTTATACGGGACGGACCCAGAACCTCATCTCTACGGAGCCGAGAACTCTCAAGGGCTACCTTGCTCGTTTTATTTAAACATCTCAAAAGGGAAATGTTTTTGTTTTTGTTTTGTTTTAAGTGTTTGTGACTATTTTTGCCCACACACCATTTCAGCTACAATGAACAGCCTGGACTGAAAACCTATGAATCAAACAGCGAGGACAAGAGTTGAGACATCCAGCCACAGAATTTAAGACCATTCTACAACAGTCTGGTGGGTGGGTGGGATTTTTTGTTTGTTCACAAAAGGGATTGAGGAGATGTGTGAATTTTCACACCCCTGTTCGGTACACAGTTTGGGGTCGGACACTACAGAATCAAGCACATGTCTTCAAAACCAGCGTGACATTTACACGATTCGCCTTTTGTATTTATGACCTGTGTTTATATTGTCCAATTGTATATTGTGTCCTGCTGAATTTCTCAGTGTCTGACAGAAAAGAAACAATCATGTATTATTAAAGGCGGACCTCTTCTATCTCTACCTGGCATGTTGCAAACCTTTACATATATATTTTTTTTCTATGTATATTAAAAACATACACACTTCGCTGAAGTTAATGTCAGGGATTTATTTTTTTTTTGTCTGTGTGAGCGAGTCACACAAGCATTAATGAAAGCAATCAAGTCAGAACACAGAAGTGTGGACCTGAGGACAAACTCTAGCCATATTAGGTTCAGCCTCAAACCCTTTATACGGCAATACTGCTTTTTATTGGGGCAGACACTGTGGTATTAAAATGGAAATGATGCCTATGTATTACTTTTTATAGTGTACTTTTTATGGCTTGTTAATAAATGTCTCTTTATGCGGAGTTTCATCTGAGACGTAACGAAGCCAGAGGTGCACGGGTCCCTCCGACACGGGTTGGGCCTCGATTGCCAGACACAGAACCAGATGCACTATTGTTACTGCACTCTGATTTAAAACAAAACAGGATTCCTCCTACATTCAACCTTTTTTTTTTTTTTTTTTTAAAGGACCGTAACGGATGCCTGTGTGGATTTAACAATGATATCCCAAAAACACGTAATTTCTGGTTGTGAAGAAAGAATATCAATTGCAATATTTGAGTAAACTGTTTACTTTAAACATTCCTTTGGAAAAGCAGATGGGATGGGGTGTGGAGACCTCTGCCGATTTTTGTCGTGAGACTGAAGAGAACAAAGCGGAATAATTGCTGACTTGAAGATTTTGAAGGATTATTCTTTGTCACTTATTTATGTTGGGGATTTTCAAGTCTGCTAAGGATCTGTTCAGAATACAAGTGTTTTCAAGCAAGGGAGAGAGTTTAATAGGGGAAATCAGTACATACCAAAAAAAAAGAAAAGAAAAAAGAAAAGTGTGTGTGTGTGTGTGTGTGTGTGTGTAAAGACTGAGTTTTATCCAGTCTGCCTGTGAGTCCTTGAACTATATCGATCAAGCCATCTTTAAAGCCCTCTGTACATGTCCTGCTTTCTGACCAATAGTTTCTCTTTTGTAATTGCTTTAACTGTTCTAAAGACAGAAAACGATGACAAAAACAGCAATATGTATGTCAGTGTTTGTTTCTTTGGTTATTTAAATGGATATTATTATTATTATTATAAATAATAATAAAACATGCAAATGGTATTCTCGATAGTTGTACTTTTCTTGTCCATAAACATTTTTTTTAAAAATTATGTTCGTGGGTATCTCATGCTTGTTGGAGTTCTTCTTCTTCTTCTTCTTCTTCTTCTTTTAAGTCGGTCTGTATTCAGATGAATGCACCTCTCTCATCCATCGCATCCTAGTAGGCAATAACACTCCACTATCTTTTAACACAGCCATATGCAAGTGTGCACTACTTAACATGACACATTGCCAATACACAGTGTGTCAAGGGGAAAAAATATGAATATATCTTTTTCTTTTCTTGAAGAGAAGAAACCAAGAAAGGATATGTGTTATCTCACTTCAAATCAAATCAAATTCTTTGTGTAGATTTGGTAAGAGGATACAAATTCAGTTTAGGATTGACCCGTATCCCTGGACAGAACTGGTGGGCAAGGTGCATTCAATACCTGCTATTATATCTTTTTTTTTTTTTTTTTATGAATATGAGTGGATGACTCAGTATTTCACCTGATGAAATTATGTAATAAATCCTGATTCTTTACTTGGTTGACATGGTGTTAGGAGTGATCTGTTTGAAAAAAAAAAATAATAATAAAAAATCACTCAAACGCTTTTACAGTTGTGTGTGGAGCTGTAAGTGTCTGTTGTGAAAAGGTCTTACTTTTAAATAAATATAAAAAGATAGATTTTTGTGGTGCTTCTTTCTTTCTGTCACACACATCCATACGGCGTGTCACTACCCTGTTCCATGTAATAAGGCTTGCATGATCGTGTTGCAATAGTTACTCGGAATTTAACCCATCATTTAAACACCTGACTATATAGTTTTTCAGAGAGCTTCACGGTCATGCTATAGATGTTTTTTCCTGTGAAGACGCAAACGTGACACTAATGCAGTATGGCTATGATTTTGTGCAATAAACCCTTGCAAGATTTCACGTGTTTCACCAAAAGGAGGGAAACCATGTAGAAAAACATACACAATATTTACTGCTCACATACTCACATGCCTAGTGAACAGAAAGGTGATCAATAAATAGAGAACAGAGACTGGGCTAGAATGTAAACGTGAACTAATGTGTACTGCAGGATTGTTGCATTTGGTACAGAAAAAAAAAAACAGTTTAAAAGTAAATCAGTTTAACTATAGCTGTAAAAAGTAAAGAAACATTGAACTTTGAACATTGAACACACCGAAAAATCCAAACAGCTATCAAAACTGGCCAGAATGGTAGACCATCTTTGCCTGCTGGTCAATTTTCCAGCTTCTTTATTACTGATTCACTTGATCAAAGCATATGTGCGGTTTTCGAACTGCCTTTCTATTGTGCTATTTTCTATGTGTGTAGGAGCAGCAATTCAGAAGCTGGTTCCTTTCTAACATCTGGCAAAGATGGTCTACCAGCTCGACCAGTTCAGCGTGTGTTTAGGCAGCTAGTAGCTGGCAGGATAAACTGGATTTTTCAGCAGGGTTTGCAAAAAGATTTCTTTATTTTGATGAATAACTGAGTGATTTTCTATCAAAACTTGTCTTCCAAGAAAGAAACATTAAATGCAGTGTTAAGTACGCTGTTGATACTCTAAAGTATGTTTACTTGGGGGAAAACCTTGGGCCCACTTCATCCTGAGTACAATTTTCCAGAAGTTATTATTTTTATTAGTGGAAGGAACACGATGCGTATTTGGACAAATATAAACACGTTTGCCTTCAAATACATTTTCATTTCATTATCATGGATTTGAATTTACCTCTGTACATTATAATGTTCTGGATCTTTCGGCAGTGTCATGTTTGTTCTGTTACAGTTTTCCATTTAGAAACAAAGCCATTAGAGAATGACACGAGTTTGTCCAGGTGTAAGCATGAAGTGGGTTAGCCTACACTGTCCTCTTGTGGCACTTCCTAAAACAACCGTAACAAACACACGTATATACATACACACACACACACACGCACAAACACTCTCTCTCTCTCTCTATAACAAAATGTCTGTAACAAAACCTAGTGTCCATATATATCCATATATATTGGATCTTTCCATATTTCAGCGACATATATTCTGCCTTGTTTGTATTTGTTTATTTGTTTCTTTGTTTGAAGAACTGCTTTAGTTTAGCCACATTGGAGGGTTTTCGTGCACTAACTGCCCATTTAAGGTCCTGCCACAGCATCTAGCATTAGGACTTTGACTAGGCCATTCCAAAACAATAATTTTTTTTTTTTTTTTGAGCCATTCAGAAGTGGATTTACTCCTATGCTTTGGATCATTGTCTTGCTGCATAATCCATTTGTGCTTGAGTGTCAACTTACGGACTGAAGACCAGATATTCTCCTTTAGGATTTTCTGGTAGAGAGCAGAATTCATGTTTCTCTCAATTGTTTCAAGTTGCCCAGGCCCTGAAGCAGTAAAGCATCCCCACACCATCACACTTCCACCACCATGCTTGACCATAGGATTGATGATCTTTTTGTGGAATTCTGTGTTTGGTTTAAACCAGATGTAACGGGACTCTGTCTTCCAAACAGTTCCACTTTCAACTCATCAATGCACAGAACATTCCCCCAAAAGGTTTGAGGATCATCAAGGTGTGTTTTGGTATAATTCTTGGTAAAAAAGAATTAATGTTCTTCTGGGTTATCAGTGGTTTTTATCTCGCCTCTCTTCCATAGATGCCATTTTTGCCCAGTGTCTTTCTGATAGTGGAGTTATGAACAGTGAGCTTTATTGATGTAAGAGAGGCTTGTAGGTCCTTTGATGTTGTCCTTGGCTCTTTTGTGAATTGCTGGATGAGTCGTTGCTGTGCTCTTGGAGGAATTTTTGAAGGTCGACCACTTCTGGGAAAGTTCACCATTGTGCCAAGTTTTTCCATTTGGAGATAATGGCTCTCACTGTGGTTCTTTTGAGTCCCAGAGCCTTTGAAAAAGCTTTGTACCACTTCCCAGACTGATGCATTTCAATCACCTTCTTCCTCATCATTTCTGGAATTTCTTTCAACTTTGATATAGTGTGTTACTGGGTAAGACCTTTTAACCAACTTCATGCTGTTGAAAAAGTTCTATTTAAGTGTTGATTTGATTGAACAGGGTTTGCAGTAATCAGGCCTGGTTGTGTCTAGTCCAGCTGAGAACAGATTATCAATGCATTTTCATAGATTTGGGGAATTAGTAACCATGGGCACAAATACATTTTCACACAGGACCAGTTGGTATTGGATAACTGTTTTTTGCTTCAATAAATAACATTATCATTTAATAACTGTATCTTACTCGGGTTGCCTTTGTTTTATTTTAGATTTTGTTTTAATTTAGTATGATATATACACAAAAACAAAACAAAACAAAATAAAAACTTTTTCACAGTAGCTGTATATTCAATATAATTGCATGGCATGTTTGACATTCATTAAACTTAAATGCAACTTTGAAATACAGTATAGTTTTAATGCCTCAGGTTTTAGTATAACTGGATCAGAGATAAGTGAACTATGAAAATAACTGAAATGATGTTGTTAAGAGTACAAAATACTAATAAAGAATAATAAAAAAGATGCTTAACTGTGCCAAGAAATACACATATTAATGATTAATATAGAAAAATCATTTTCATAAATTTAATGAGTCAAGATATGCTGTGTAGTTATACTGTTTTTTAAAACGTTTAAGGTGATTTTTTTCCCCTTTGAAGCAAATTATACACTTTGTGGCCAAAAGTATGTGGACACCTGAACATCACATCCATATGTGCTTGTTGAACATCTCATTGCAGATTTAGGTTTTAAATTAACCTCCACTCTTCTGGGAAGACTTTCCACTAGATTGTGGAGCATGGCTGTGGGGATTTGTGTTCATTCAGCTACAAGAGCATTAATGAGGTCTGTGACTGATGTTGGGTGAGGAGGTCTTGGGTGCACTCAGAGTTCCAGTTCATCTGAAAGGTGTTCAGTGGGGTTGAGGACAGGGCTCTGTGCACTCCAACGTTGGAAAACCATGTTTTCATGGAGCTCACTTTGAACATGCTGGAACGGGTTTGGGCCTCTTAGTTCCAGTGAAGGGAAATTGTAATGCTTCAGCATACAGAGACGTCCTATACAACTGTGTGCTTCCAACTTTGTGACAGTTTGGGGAAGAACCACATATGGGTGTGATGGTCAGGTGTCTATGGCTATGTAGTGAATGTAGAGTGTTACTGTAGACGTTTTGCTGCAGTCTTTTAAGCAACAACAGGAGCTGGAATCTTGTTGAACTTATGAGAATTATGTTAACATAACATTGTGACTGGCAAGTGATATTACGTCATATTATAGTGGGTGGATGATCAAATCTTGTGGATTTTTTTTGGTGACTAATAGGCTAACTACCAAGTCAAGCAATTTATTTGTTAGTATAGAGAAATAGTGTGGCCAAAATAGATTTTGGGTGACCTGAAGATGAAGAAAGGATGGAGTGTACTGTATATATCAGTTGTTTAGTTTGTACTATGGGCAATTCCTGCATTTCTCAACCTGAATACTAACTAGCACTGCTAACTGTAATCTATTGACCTTTTAAATAAACACTCTTAATACTTAAAACCAATAAAAACATATCAGTTATTTGGTTGGTTCAAGTGTAGTGATGGATTCAACCCATCATGAACTAAGGAAGCCATCCATCCATCCATCCATTTTCTCTACTGCTTATCCTACTGGGTTACAGGGAACCTGGAGCCTATCCCAGGGAGCATGGGGCACAAGGCGGGGTAGACCCCGGATGGGGTGCCAATCCATCGCAGGGCACACTCACATACACATTCCCATTCCCATTCATACACTACGGACACTTTGGACATGCCAATCAGCCTACAACGCATGAGGGAGGAAACCGGAGTACCCGGAGGAAACCCCCCACAGCAAGTGGAGAACATGCACACATCGAACCCCCAACCCTGGCTGTGTGAGCCGAATGTGCGAACTACTAAGCCACCGTGCACCCTACTAAGGGTAATCTTTGAACCAAAAAGAAGAGTAAATAAGAGTGAGTAAGTAAGTAAGAGTATTTTGCTGTTTGTACACTAGAGGTCAGTAACAGATCACACTCACTAGTAAGGATCACCAGACTAGAGAAAGACACTTAAAATCTGGATTTTATATGAGATGATGGGTGGCAATAAATCACCACAAGGAAACCTTTAGTAAATTTAAACTTAATTTAGCTAATTCTGACTGATCCTGATACTGATTTATTTACCCCTCATTTGTAACTCTCACAAAATGAAATGATACATTTTATATAAGGGAATGCCCTGTATTTATAAAGCGGTGATTTAATAATTTGTTTAAAACAGAAATTACCCTGGCATTAAATATTATACATTATTGTTTCCCCAAAAATGCTTGACATCTGAGCATGCGCAGAAGCATCAACTAACAACTCTTCGACACATAGGAACGAAACGCCTGTTCACATTTAATTTGGCATATTTTAAATCTATTGATATTTATTTAACAAATACCCACATAGCATATTTGTTGAAGAAATTACCATAGTGTTGATATTACATTGTACTAAATATTAGCTACATGCAACACTTTATTGTTTTCCTGAAATACTTGACATCTGAGCATGCGCAGAAGCATCAACTAAGCCAGTGGTTTTCAAAGTGGGGGCCGCCAGGGGGCGCCCGGGGGGCCCTCAATAATTTGGTATGAATAATAAATTCTCACTCTCACACACACACACACACACACACACACACACACACACACACACACACACGCACGCACACACACACACAATTCCTAATGTAATGTAATGTAATGTAAAGATGTAAGATGTAATTATTAATAAAAAAAAAAAGCGGGGGGGATATATTCAGAAGTCTGTATTTGTAATGTGTTTTAAAGACATCTTGAAAAATGTATCAATCAACATTTATCTTGAAAAAGGGGGGCCTTGGTCAAATGTTAATGCCATTTGGGGGGCCTTGCCCTGGAAAAGTTTGGGAACCCCTGAGCTAGTGTATCCTGGTCACACTCATTTCAGTAAAAGGGAAGAACCAATCAGAATTCTCGGCTGAATTAGGGTGTGTGTTATAAAATAATGCATTAAATATTAACCACGATACTTTGAAACGAAAATTATTTTTCATAATTTCTCAACTAATTAGGAATAAACTATTTTTACTGTACTGCATATTTATTAAATATAGAGAGAATACAGTATTATCCGCCTTATGTACCTCTTTGAGTCAAAATAACACTACTGTTTAGTAACATGAATTTTCATATAATTAATGCAAACTCGGTAACACTCTGAATAAATGAATAACTGACTGACTATTTCAAACCAGTAACAAAACACACGACTGGGGAACCTGAGGTTTAACACACCACAGTCAAGCTTACTAAGGCTTATCACAGTCAGTTATGTTTAATTAATTTAAGGAAGCAAAGAATTGCGATTACAATGAAAATAGGAGTCGGTGTTTAAATGTCATTCGTTCGTCTTCGGTAACTGCCTTGACCTAGTCAGGGTCACAGTGGATCCAGAGACATTCTTAGGAACATTGGGCGGAAGGCAGAAATACACTGTGGACGGGACACCGGTCTACCGCAGGACACCATGCACACATACATTCACCAGGGGAATCCAGAGAACCCAGAGGAAACACACATGGACACGGGGAAGAACATGCGTAACACCACACAGACAGTATCCTGAACTCAGGATCTGTGAGGTGACAGCGAATGTAATACGATGCAACATATCAGTGTAAGGATGAAAGTATATGGTGTTTTAAGTGTGTAAGTTGCATATAGTTTCATGTGGTTTATGAATGTATTCTACTTTTACCGCACTGAGAAAACCTCTATGTCATGCACAGCACATTTGTTTTGTGACTGCAGTCAGTTAATTTCATTTCTGCTCTCAAAGTCTTCTTCGAATGTCGGATTGTGATAACTTCACCCCTGCTCTGTGGAGGTTGTTGGTGATGTCACTGACTGTTTTGGGGTTTGTCTTCACAGCTCTCACTGTGTTTCTAGCATCATCTGCTGTTGTTTTCCTTGGTCAGCATGTTTGATGTCTGATTGTTAGCACACCAGTGGTTTCTTTCTTTTTCAGGACATTCCAAATTGTTGCACTGGCCATGCCGAATGCTCGTGCAAGGTCTCTGATGGATTTTCTCTGATAGATTTTCTTTTCTCAGCTTCAAGACAGCTCACTTGTCTTCATGTTGGTTTATCCTTTTTAAACAACAAATACAGTCTTCACAGATGAAACCAAGGTCTCAAACTAAGAGCAGATATTCAGAGTTATTAATTGTTTAAAGAATCAATCTAACAGGGTACACCTGGGCAACAAGACACACCTGTCAATCACCTGTTAGGATATTTTTGATCACTTGAAAAATGCGTGGGTTCAAACCAAAGATACCATGTTCTCTCATGTTCTAGATGTACATATGAGGAACCGAAAGCTGAAATTGGCTGATCTATTGTCTCATATTCATCTTTTGGTCTAAAAACCAAATGTCGTCACTGTGTATAGCTAAAACCAAAGAATTGGCCTTGTTGTTCCAATACTTTCAGAGGAGACTGGACATTATCTTGTGATAAATAAACTTCACATACACCTACATTTTTGACTCTCATAACCATTAGTTATATGTAAGGTGTAACATGTAGTGTCGTGACTCTACAGCAGACATTTGACCTTATTCAATTCATATCTTCATGTCCAAGTGAAAATGAATTCAGACCACCATATGGTACATCTGAGCAGATATTATTTGGGTGGCTGAACATTTTCACAGACACTTACGTATTAGTGAGTGCTATGAGTGGCTCAGTGTGGTCCTATGATGGACCGTTCCCACTGATGAATGTGGTAAAGAGGGATTAGAAATCGTGTATAGCAACAAATGGGCTACAGTTACACCTAAAGTGTGCACTTACTGTATATGTAGTATATTTTATTTGCATAATATCTAACACTATATAAATGAAATGTATAAAAATGTACAAAATTGTACAGGCATTAAAATCAAGTATTGAGTCCAAATATATCCAATTTCCAAAAATCATTAAAAAAAAAGTATAAAACAAATTAGACATTAGCTGGAAACAGTCATCACAGTCATCGAGTGTGTCAGTTTCTCTTTGCAGCTGTCCACAGAGTTCAGATGAGTTTCCGGCGGCGGTGTGGAATCATACAGTACACCAATGGACCCGTCCTCCCCTATACGATATGACACTTCGTAGGGGTCGACCCACATCGTAAGCTGGCAGGGTAAGAGGGATAAAAGCTGCTTCCTGCTGAGGCCGATGGTGTAAGCGGCCTTCCCTACTACCGGGTCCATCTTGTGATTGATCCGGATACAGCGATATCCCGAACCTCTAAACGGTGCATCAGGAAACCAGTGGTCCTCATAATGCTCTAAAATCAAAGAAAAAAAAAAAACTTTTAAAAACTCTGTGCAACTTGCATATTGTTTTAAGAATAGATTTGTTGTTAAAATATTATTACTATCATTTACTTGGGAAGAGGCTCTCAAGAAAGGCAGCATTTTTTGGGTCATACTAGTGCTACTGAGATGAAGCCCCCATGAAATCAAAATTGAAGCTTTGTGGCTTTTAGGATGAATATGTTGGGCTTAAGGTTATCTATAAGCTAGTGTGCTCCAAAACAATGACAAAATTCGCATTTAGAAGATGTATGCATTTAAAATGTACAGTCTTAGATTTTCTGTCCAAACAAATGCTCTCAAGAATCTGAAGTGCCCCGCCCCCAGCATTATAAACACCGTGCCGAAGTTGCCGTTGTTGAGCTGTGTCTTCGGCTGTTCAAACACCCGCCTTTTATTCATTTTCCAAGTGTACACTGGTTAAGAAGGAAACAGCTTGAATCCTGCACAAGTGAATCCAACACGTCGTTATTGCTCAGGCTCGCATCCATAGTACTAACTGTCAAGTACGTATTAATCCGGGTTCACACTGTACGATTTTGGCCACGATTTGGTCGTCCGAGACAAATTTTGAGAATCCTAAAAGATTCCTATAATCCTAGGCCAAAATCTGTAGTCGTTGATCGCTAGTATGACGCGCTCCCCGACAGACAATTAACGGCTGTTGTGATAAAATTTTTCCTCCGATTCAATTCTGTCAGTGTCGGAAGATATGAGGGACAGTCTTGTACTGTGGCTTCTCCTACTCCGTACGAATCTTCTCACGTGAGTGCGTCCGTTTTTCGCGTCTTGACAGTCGTACAGTCCGACATTAATGACAACCGAACTCCTACAGTGTGACACGACTTACAGCGGGGATCGTGCTCGTACAGTCTGACAAGCAACAGTCGCAAAGGACTATTAAAAATCGCACAGTGTGCACCCGGATTTAGCTGGGGCTGTGAAGTAATCTAAACACTATTGGCTATTTTAAAAGGGGGAGGAGCCACTCGATATGTCCCACCCTAACTTCCTGTTTCACTGGCTATGACGTCAACACATCGAATAACGCTGCGTCTTTCACAGGGACTTCAAACTCTAAAGCCTGTTTTGCACTGTTCGACTTCAGCGGTATTTTAAGATTTGTCTACTGTATGACGATCCCAAAATCTTTGCTAAATTCTATAACAAACTGTGCAACAATATACTGTATGCTCTTCATGTCAGATTGTATAATGAACATCCTCTAATGACAGATATGCAACCTATCCCACGATTTTTCTCTTGGTGGGTTATAGATGAGCATCGTTTACATATGAGAATTTAATTTAAAAAATATTTTTTTTAATGTTGACACTGCCAGAACTTGGCACTAAATCAGCCATCAGTGAGCATTTCACATTACGCCCACCTCAACTCACAACCAAAGAATTATTTACATTTTTTTAGTATGCGACAGGTTTATACTGCCCCGATTTTTCTAACATTTTTAAGCCACACATTAGACACATATGCCTAATGCTGGATGATGTAAATTAAATGTCTGTGGTGGCCTGGCGGTTAAGGCTCGGAGTTACTGCCCATTGGTTCGGTTCGGGGGTTCAAGCCCCAGCACTGCCAGGCTCCGTGTTACTGATCGTAAGGTCGGGGGTTCAAACCCCAGCATTGCCAGGCTCTGTGTTACTGATCAGGCTTTCAGCACTGCCAAGCTGCCACTGTTGGACCCTTGAGCAAAACCCTTAACCCTCTCTGATCCCAACATCTCAGGGGATATGTGAACAAAAAAATTATTTCACTGTGCTGTAATGTACATGTGACTAATAAAGACTCATTATACTTTAATTTAGTATCATAATGATAAGCTTTTCCCTTTGATTTCATAGCAAAGGAAATCATTGTACAGTGTACAGTACATTGTTCATCTGAGACTCATCCTTGAACCAGGATGTAACTAGTCCATTTCAGTGAAAGTGAAAAATAAACCAGTTAAGTGGATTGAACAACGTCTAAATGTCACCTCCTAAAGCCTCTTCCAGAGAACGGCTGAAGTGTTGGAGTTGTTCTTCAGACAGAAGTCCTGTTCCTCTCAGTAACGTGGTAATAAAGTTCACAGCTGTGGCCACCTCGGCTTTCATCGCGAAATATTTTCATAAGCTGTAAAATATCATACAATACATTAGGCTTTCCGTTTAGGCTGAATGTTTATATTAAATTATAAAATGACTCTTAAACACAACTCACCTACTCCACACTCGTCAAAACTAATTCACTTTGTGTCTGTTCGGCCCTCGGAGTTGTAGACGATGCAAAAGGTCAAGTAAATATTCTCGAATATTTCAAACGCACTTTACGCTGGCGACTACTACATACGGAGTATGGGGGACTGGTCATCAAGGACATGCGTTCAACTAGGTCCTATGGACGACGCAATTCAGAAACGCGATCCGATTGGTTGTCCACTTCTGGTGAAAAGGACCAATGAGAGTGAGCAGGAGAATTCTTGAAAAACGCTAGCGCAGTGCTTTTCAAAGTGGGGGCCGCCAGGGGGCGCCCGGGGGGCCCTCAATAATTTGGTATGAAAAATAAATTCTCACTCTCAAACACACACACACACACACACACACACACAATTCCTAATGTAATGTAATGTAAAGATGTAAGATGTAATTATTAATTAAAAAGGGGGATATATTCAGAAGTGTGTATTTTTAATGTGTTTTAAAGACATCTTGAAAAAGGGGGGCCTCGGTCAAATGTTAATGCCATTTTGCGGGCCTTGCCCTGGAAAAGTTTGGGAACCCCTGAACTAAGCTACTTTCATACACTCAATGCCTGTTCATACTTTATTTGGATATTTATTTAACAAATATTCCTATAGGCTATTAGTTGACATTAATGTATTTCCACCTTCCTCTGAAGTCCTGAAGACGCCATGACAAATATTTGTTTATTTCTTGTGTAATGCAGTAAAACCTTATCATATCTCTTCGCTTGTAAACTTACTGTCATCTTAATGTTTACAGATGGCGTATCTTGTATATAACTGTTCACACATGGGGTAAGCGCATTATTACTATCAGAATTAAAACTAAAACAAGCATTAAATAAAATATAGCCTATGTAGTCAATTGAAAATAAATAAACTACATTTCCCATAAGGTACAGACTAAACGAATAGTACACGGTATCAAAAGTCTTGCTGTATTAAAAGACTCAGCTCCTACAAAAAAAATAATAAAAAGATGTACTGTCAGACATTTATCCAGGATTCTAATACTGTAATTATAATATTATAATGTTTACGTTCTAAAATACAAGTGAACTACGTTTCCCATAATGCAGTTGACTTTCTCGCAGCTGATTGGCTGAACAGAGTCTTGTATCTGTTTGAGACTGTCGCGCGTCGGCGCATGCGCACGAGTTGAATCGAGTTGAGGCTTCAGACTTGGAGCTGAAAGTGTGTACATGAGATGGCCTTTTACAGCGGCCATTGTGGCCGACTTTTCTCAACTAAAACCCTTCTTCCACTGCGCACAGTGAGAGTGTCGTCTAGAGACCAGGCGTGTAAACATTGTTCCGGGGCGAGTCGAGGAGAATATCGGGCAGAACAGGTGCGTGCTTCACCTTACAGGAGCGCTGCAGCCACTAGCGTTAACCTTACACACCAGCGAGCAGGTGAACAATTAAATAAAAGGTTAAATAGTGTGTGTATTGCATTATAAATATCATGTACAACTTTGGCCTTGTTACGCAAACGTGTGGGCTGTGGGAGTATGTGTCATGCACCGGTTCATGTGGTTCATGGTTCATGATTACGCAACACTAGTGACGACATCAGCGTTATATAATAGTGGCTCTGACAGTAGTTCCGGCTGCAAGACGAATCACAGGTTAATATTAATGCACTCGTTCTAGGAAGTCTCAGACTTTCTGGGCAAGCAATCCCAAATGGACATTGTTAATTTTCTACGACCCCAAGCCTGGAACACACTACATTTCTTTTTTAATTCCAAATAATTCCAGACTGTCTAATATAATATAGGACTACTGTAACATTTAGCCATTTTATTATGTTAGTAACGGGTGCACGGTGGCTTAGAAATTATCTTCTCACCACGTTCGCCTCAAACCTATAGGGTCGGGGGTTCGTTTCCTGCCGTGGTCCTGTGTGTGCGGAGTTTGCATGTTCTCCCCGTGATGCGTGGTACTCTGGTGTCTTCCCCCAGTCCAAATACATGAATGGTAGGCTGACTGGCGTGTCCAAAGTGTCCGTAGTGTATGAATGGGTGTGTGAATGTGCTCTGCGATGGATTGGCACCCCGTCCTTGTGCCCGATGCTCCCTGGGATAATGCTCTAGGTTCCCCGCGACCCTGAAGGATAAGCAGTATAGAAGATGGATGAGTGACCGATCCGTCCCTCCAGGATTTCACAATTGCAGGAATTAATGCAAAATCAAGCAAACTCTGCAATATTCTGAGGAGCTTGCATGTTTTTCAAAAATTACCGGAGATTTTCTGCAGATTTGGGCTAGGACGCGCCATGCGACGTCATCACAACGCACATTCAGCCAAAGCCGTCTTCAGTTCAAGTGCGTCAAACATGAGTACAGGTAAAAGGTCTCATTTACCAACAAACATCACTGCGAAAGACAAGTTACGTGCTAGTGCAGTTTCGCCAATTCAAGTAGTTTTCCGCAAAAAAAGCACAAAAAAAACTTCGAGAATTTTGAAAAAACTCAAGCACTTTTGGCCACAACGATCACAAACAACTCCACAAAATCCTGCACGGACTGACGTTTATGTGTAACATAAGTGACTACAAAATAAAGGAATATTCCATGCACCGACTTACTGGTCTAGTGGGAAGTGTTCCCTGCTGGGGAAAAAAAAAAAATCGATAGAAACCATCACAGAAGTTCTAATGGTTTCTACTACAAATACAACTACAAACCATCGGCTAAGCATTAAAACCATTACCATTATTGTCCTTAATGGAATCCATCAGTTAAACCATGCCACCAATAGAAGGCAACAAATTACCCGTAGAGACCCAGAGCTACTATTACAGTTTCTATTAAAAACCAATACCATTCCCATTAAAACCATTACAAATTCTATTGTTGTGTTGTTATGGTTACGCTGTGATGATGTGATACAGTTCCAACGTGAAGCAGTCTGCTTTACACTTGTAGTAAGGTTTTGCGTGCGCATGCAGAAGCAGCAGTAATGCCCGAGCGGCATCGTTCACACACTCGCCGAGTCTCTTGTGTTCATCCCGACGATTAAAAAGAGTCCTCCAATAGACAAACATCTCTGTCCAGCAGGTTTCCGAGTCGAGCTGAGTAAAACGTTAAACGCTGATCAGCTCTGTATCCCTAAAACTTCCCACCGTCGTCATGATTATTGTCATTCTCATCAAATATTTCTGCAACCCTGCTTATATTTCCTTTAATGTTTAATCTTACTAGAGGGATAACTTTGTAACAGTAAAACTGAGTCATACCACGGTAATCATAAAAAAGCGTTCCGTAGGACTTGTATGCAGGAGTTTCTTAATGAAACCTGAGACTACGACCATGCATTAGTCATGCACGGTTGTGATTACGCATATTTCTGAATGATAATGTATTTTTGTCATGTGAGACTTCAGTAATATTTATGTTACGTTTTTTCAAAACTTGGCAGCTTGTCTTTCAAGCATTGGACCTCCAGTTATTTTTTAAAACTGTGTGACTCGTTCAAAGGTTAAAGGTCAGACTTGAACCACCTTGCTGTTTTAAACATGGACTAGATACTCTGTGACTTAGCAGATGATTTCATATGTTAATGTTTGTTATTGGCGTACTCCCTGTGAAGAAAGTGGTGAAATTGACGAGCGGTGTGTTGGGCGTATTGTTTTTCTTGATTTATTATTTATAATAAAGAAATTCTCCTTTCTCTTTACATTCAGGAATTAACTACAGCAGGCGGTCAGAGGCGGGTTTTAAAGGACGTCTTACCTTTTTCAGAATTCCTCACGGACTCGTTTGGAAGAAGACACAATTATCTGCGGATTTCCCTTACAGAAAAATGCAACCTTCGCTGTGAGTTGGATCGTTCTCATGACTCGGCTTATAAATGATAAAAAGCAAAGGAATTAGGTAGCGCACATGCTAGAAAAGTAGTAATGCCATCGTTTGAGCCAGTGTTTTTAAAAAAAAAATAAACTAAAAAATATGTTGGGGTCGTTTGATGTGGCCTGATACAGAGTCGTATTACTGAAAGCACAATGTCATCTTTAGGACAATGGTTAAGGCTCTGGGTTACTGATCGGCAGATCAGGGGTTCAAGCCCCAGCACTGTCAGACTGCCACTGTTTGGTCCTTGAGTAACCCTCTCTGCTCCAGTGGCACTGTATCATGGCTGACCCTGCGCTCTGACCCCAACTTCCTAACATGCGAAGAAAAGAATTTCACTGTGCATATGTATAGATCAATAAAGACTCATTATCTGTCCTGAAGACTTTCAATGGGACTTTTTAATTGTTTCTCCACTTTAATCTAAATGTGAATTAGGTAGCAGAAATGGAAAGCCATACGTGTACTAACGTGTGCAGGTGAATAATGTATGCATGTGTTGAAATCCTGGTTTAAGCCTGATAATCTGACCCATTGTGTAATTTGTTTGATAACGGAGTTATTAAAGGTACACCTCAATCAGATTGATTTCCCTCAGGTCAGTACTGTATGCCAGAGGAAGGGGTGAAGCTGAGTCCCAAAGAACAGCTCTTATCTACAGATGAGGTGCTGACTCTGGCTCGACTGTTTGTTCGAGAGGGGGTGGAGAAGATCCGACTGACTGGAGGAGAACCCCTTATCCGCCCTGACATCCTCCATATAATTGGTAATGATGGTGATGATACTGTTCGGTCCTAATGAAGCCGACCTGAGTGCTGATTTATTTGGTTGAGATTTTGACATCTGGTATTTGTTAAGTAACAGGACTTGGAGACAGGAAGTAAGAGCAGGAGAGCAGTCTTTATTGTGCGACTTAAATAAACACACGAGGAGGCAGGAAACCAGATCTAAACATAAAACTCTAACTCAAGCAAAGAGCGTGAAACTTAACTCAGACAGTTCTCCTTTAACTAAAAACAAGACAGGAAATAATCCTCTAACAATGGCAGGAATACATCTAACTAGAGCATAAACACTTCATATAACTAGAGTATGAGCACCTCATTTAACTAGAGCATGAACATCTCATTTAACTAGAGCATGAACATCTCATTTAACTAGAGCAGGAACATCTCATTTGACTAGAGCATGAACATCTCATTTGACTAGAGCATGAACATCTCATTTGACTAGAGCAGGAACATCTCATTTAACTAGAGTAGGAACATCTCATTTGACTATAGCATGGCATCAACATTCTTATCTATGACGGGACTTAAACTTTCTTGACTACGACAGGATACAAACACTCAACTACGACAGGGTTTAAACTAAGTAACAGGAAAACCGACAGAGCATGGCAACATCACAACCTGGCAACATTATACATTCCGTCGTCTTCTCTGTTAGTCCATCTCCTCTTTACTTTACTTGGCTTGACGTTACGTTGCTTTTCGGGACGTTACGTTACTTCAACACTTTAATGCCACGCAATGTGTGCAGCACCGCGAGGGGTTTAAGTAAACTGTCTCTTGATTGCCGATAGCTGACGACACTTAACCCAGCTTTAGTGTCCATACGCACTTTAATCACGTGCACGCGCGCGTTCTCAAGCCGCTCGTGCACGTTGTCGCCACAGCGCCATCTGCCGGCCGTACCGTAACAGTATTGTTGTATGTACACTACCGGTCAAAAGTTTAGACACACCCATTCTTCAGTTGAGTGTCCACAAACTTTTGACCAGTAGTGTATATTCATGGAAACCCTAGTGACGTTTTTAGCTGAATTCATGCCACATATACAGAGAATTATGATCCTGTATATCTTTATGTGACAAAAAACAGCAACAACCACCATGTGTTACTCTGCTCAACAGATCGTATTTAAAATATGAAATCCACATACGTGAAAATGCCAAACTCTTCCTAACATAAGGATTTGGAATGTTACATTTTCATCACATGCTAATGAGCCTGTTTTTCTGCCTCCAGCGGAAATGAGGAAAACGGAGGGTCTGAAGACCATCGCTGTAACTACTAATGGCATGAACCTTGCCAGGCTGCTGCCCAGTTTAAAGAAAGCTGGAGTGAACTTGCTCAACGTCAGTCTAGACTCATTAGTGCCAGCCAAGTTTGAGTTCATCGTTAGACGCAAAGGTAAGCTTTAGCAAAATTTGTTTTCTTTCTGCCGTTTTTTTAAGCCACTGAGCAAAGAGGCAAGTCATAGTTTATATTTATACTCCACACAATTAGAGGAGGGCGTTATATATTAAACACAGTATCCATACAAGCCATATAGCAGTCTTACAGTATACTCCAAGATACTCCAAGGAACGCACTGCATCAGTACAGTGTGATTACACACTAACAACAATGGGAAAAACCTATTTAATCTAAATTCACTTACATTTGGTTGTTGATTTGTCAGTATAGGTTTAAAATGCATTACTATTTAATGTAAATTCAAAGCTACAATTGCTACGCTATATGAGTAAACGACTTATGATGAGACAGACATGAGAGAAAGTATTCAGAGGTGGCAAAATCTATGGTTTAGATTTATGATTTTAACCCCTTGCTAAAGCAGTAATGCGACTTTTCAGCGTTGTAGGCTAAAGCAGTGAATAAAACTCACCTGGTAGAAAAAGTAGGTTAGCTAGTTAGTTAACTTTATTAAAAACCAACTGACTAAAGGTAAAGACCTGGCATGTAAAAAAACAGGGTTACTTTCGCTTCATGCTGGCTTTTTCTCTTGAACTTTGACCTGTGAATATGCAAACCTCTGTCTTGTGAGCCAGCAGAAAACAAGAAGGCATGACTGTTGGTCTCTTTGGTTGGAAAGAACAAGACAAAGTAGTCACATCAGACTTTTCCCTGCTGTTTTCCTATTTTTGGTTGGCACACGTTAACTAGCTAATGTTACTCTTACATCTACTCGAAAATCACACCTGCCAGACACAAAACATTCATTATTTTTGTTGGTGTTTGGGAAGACCACGGTTTATACTATACGGATGCTGATACTAATACTGATACTACACGACGCTCTACAAGAGTGTGTGCTTTGCATAAATATTAATGGACTACTGCAGCAATTGCCCTTAACCCTCCAATTATGTTATGGGTCAATTTGACCAATTTCCACATTTGAGATGTCTGAAATCCTGGTTAATCTCTCCTTTTCTCTTTGAAATTCTTTGACCCCCCCCCCCCCCCCCGCCCCCCCGCCCCCAGTATGATAGGAGAGTTAATCTTCCATTATAGTTGAATGTTTTTGAGAAACAGGTTTTCCCATCTTTTCTCAGTATAGAGAAAAAACGATTGAAACCATTGCTTATAGTAGTCACCTAAACAGCACAGATGCAGTAAATACAGATGAGGTTGAAAAACGTCGTTGTATTCCTTTAAACTTGTTGCTGATGTAGCAGAACTGTAAAAAAGCAAATGCAATGGCAGACTGTTGGATCACTGGGCGGTGGATCCCTCAGTGTTGGAGACAGATGGAGCAGTGAGGCTCAGGAGATATAACAGCAGTACACAGGAAAACACGGGGAGCATGTACACAAAGTTTCTTCCACTTTTTCACACATGGTTATTTTATATATTTATATATACACATGACTATGGGAATATAAGCGGTATGAAAGGTACAGGTCAGCATAGGGTGTCTAAAAACCCGATTTAGTATTTCCACTAATACAGCAGAGTCATCTTATCAGCTAACCTATTAAACCAGAATTGGGTTGCAATCTGCATCAGTAGAGGGAGAACATTAAATATATCTCTGTGTAATAACAATAAATATCTCTGCATTACAGGGCAATGATCTAGAACTAATTTATAGCTTTTGTAGGAACATGATCCTCGGAAATGTGGTAATACTGCACTGTGTCACTAGGTGGAGTTTGAATTCATTTTTTTGTATTATTTCTTTATAAACAGTAGATCTGCTGTGTGTCGCTTTATTAGGCTTTTACCATTTTGGAGTATTAGAAATGAACAACAAAGGCACTCTTATGTCCCTTTGGACTTAAATATACAGTATGAGAGCTTTGATGCATGTTTTCTGATTCAACTTACTTTTCCCAGCTTTCTGTATAATGTATTGTAAGTACAGTATGTGTCTTTGCAACCTGGTGTTACATCTTTTTCTTCTACAGGTTTCCATAAGGTGATGGAAGGTATCGATAAAGCCATTGAATTTGGTTACAATCCAGTTAAGGTAAGATATATAAATGTGTAATTATATATAAATGTGTAAATCATGGATGACCTAAGAAGATAAATTAAAACATTTGTTAAGACAAAATAGCAGAGGGGGGTGTTGCACTGAAAAGCTCACCTGGAGGTGGTGCTTATATGCCTCATAATGCTTTGAGTAACCTATAGTCAGATGTCCCGGACGTTGACTGACCTGCAATCAGATGTCCAGGACCTTGACTGTCCAGGACATTGAGTAACCTACTGTCAGATGTCCAGGACATTGAGTAACCTACTGTCAGATGTCCAGGACGTTCAGTAACCTACTGTCAGATGTCCAGGACGTTCAGTAACCTACTGTCAGATGTCCAGGACATTGAGTGACCTACTGTCAGATGTCCAGGACGTTTAGTAACCTACTGTCAGATGTCCAGGACGTCGAGTAACCTACTGTCAGATGTCCAGGACATCGAGTAAGCTACTGTCAGATGTCCAGGACATTGAGTAACCTACTGTCAGATGTCCAGGACTTCGAGTAAGCTACAGTCAGATGTCCAGGACGTTGAGTAACCTACAGTCAGATGTCCAGGACGTTGAGTAACCTACAGTCAGATGTCCAGACGGTTGAGTAACCTACAGTCAGACGTCTGGGCTATTGAGTATCTTACAGCCAACCTACAACCAGACATCCAGTGCATTAAATAACTTGCAGCCAGGTGTCCAAAGCATTTAATAATCTATACTGTAGTCAGATATTCAGGGCATTGAGTAACAGTCAGAAGTCTACAGTATTAAGTTTGCTTTGGTCACAGGTGAACTGCGTGGTGATGAGGGGTCTGAATGAAGACGAGCTGCTGGACTTTGTGACTCTGACCGAGAAGAAGCCTCTAGATGTGCGCTTCATAGAGTACATGCCCTTTGATGGTACACTTCTTAAAACATTTTTAACTAGGGCTGCAACAACTAATAGATAAAATCGATTATGAAAATCGTTGTCAACAAATCTCATTAGCGATTAATTGGTCTTCCCGCAACACATTTACTCATTACGTTACTTCTGTTCTGAAAACACGCTTGGGAGAGTAAATACTAAAGTTGTGTCCCAAATGAAGTACTCTATACTTACACTGTGCACTACGCATTACCTTCTAGTGTAATGTTTCTCAACCAGGGGTCCGTGTGGTCAGTGGTCAAATGACCCCTAGTGGTCACTGGTGTAATTGCAGGGGGTCTGAAGGAAAGTTTGAAAAATGTTTAAATAATATAAATATAAATTTGGTCATTCACAAATATCATGTTAGCTGTGCTGATGGTCGTTCATTGATTGAATTATATAAAATTTATTTACAAATGAAATGATAATTTGCAAAAACCTACGAGCGGTAGAGAAGTTCATGTGTCACATTGATGGATAAAATTAACAGGATAATTTAGAGAGTTAAATTAAATGTCACACCAATCATAAAATGTAAAAAATAAAATCTTGAAATGTTTTGATTCAATTTTAATGTTAAGTATTAATAAAATAAAGCAACATGTATAGACATATAGCCTGTAACTGTTGTGGAGTGAGGGGGGTCTTTGTGGATTGTTCAAAATATTCTACGAGTCCAAAGCTCACAAAAGGTTGAGAACCACTTTAGAAACCATTTTAGAAAGGTAATATCCTCTCAAACGGAACACATTCGTTTTTTACTAACCTGAAAGTTTGCCCCCATCCGATTAATCGAAAAATAATCGGCCAACTAATCTATTATGAAAATAATCGTTGGTTGCAGCCCTATTTTTAACCCACTCAAATGTTCTATAGAAAGGTGACTAATTGCTCATAAGTGTACGTATAGTATTGAGCAGCAAGTACTGCTCAAAAAAATATAACATGAAGTTAACAAACCCTAAAACTTTGAACCCGATTTGGTTACAGGCCGCACGTGCCCTAGTTACTCTTGAACCAAAATCCCAGCTTCAGTATGTGACAAATCATTAATCCTTGCCGTTTAAACCTGTCTACAACATCACTTACTTTATTTATTCACCTACAAACTGAGATTTCTTTCTTCTCCTGCTTATTGCCCTCAGGGTCAATAAAATACTAATGCCACAAATTAAGTACTGATTAGAGACATTTGTGAAAGGAGCTGTCATTCAGAGATGATGATAGAAAGAGTGTAAGAACAATGTCATTTTTCTCTCTTGTCCACTGTGACTTGAGACTTTATTGTGAAACCCTGCAGTTACTGTATGAATTCTGGATGTTCAGTAGAAATCATTTGACAGCTTGTGTAAGCCAGTGCGATTGGTGGATCCGTTGTGCACAGTGGCAGCATCTGTTCTTTTTGTCTCCTTCTGCAGGCAATAAGTGGAACTTCAGGAAGATGGTGAGTTATGCCGAGATGCTGGACCGCATTAAGCAGCAATGGCCCAGTCTGGAGCCGCTTCCCGGGGATGAGACGGGGACCGCCAAGGTCAGCCCTGATTAAATCGTTCTAACTGTAACTTATCCATTATGTTGAGTCTTCATAGACATACACCCTTAATGTAGCACGAGTTTATTTCGGCAGAAAACCGGTGTCTAATTATGATTCTTCTCTGTGCCACGGTTCTTCTGGCTTAAACATGTACAGATGTATATTTGCAATACAAAAGTAAATAAATTAAAATCAAATCCTCAGCTTGTATGGTCATGGTATGATTCTTTGATTGGTGTGTGTATGTGTGCGCGCACGGTCTCAGGCTTTCAGAGTACCAGGATTTCAGGGCCAACTGGGTTTCATCACCTCCATGTCGGATCATTTCTGTGGCTCCTGCAACCGTCTGCGCATCACAGCTGATGGCAACCTGAAGGTATGTTTCTGTGTGTGTGTGTGTGTGTGGTTAGCTGAGGTGGTCCTTAAAATGAGTCACGCTTTGTATTGTGTAAGCCTTAACTGCGTCATGTCATGTTTTCTGTTTAGGTCTGTAAGAGGTCTTTGAATTACACGTGTATGTGTGTGTGTGTTGCAGGTGTGTTTGTTCGGAAACTCCGAGGTATCTTTGAGAGACTGTCTGCGCTCTGGAGCATCCGATGAGGAACTCCTGCAGATAATAGGAGCTGCAGTGGGGCGGAAGAAGAAACAGCACGCTGGTACACGCATCCACTAATGGACAAAAACGAACCTCCATATAGACATAATGCTTCATCTGTCTTTCCTCTGCGTTCAGTCTTTCTCTGTGTCCTGGTTTGACATGTCTCACTGAGCTGCTTTCAGGCAGTAGAAAGAACATTAATGTCTTTCACAGTTTTGATTTGGTCCACAGGTCATGCTCTTAATGAAGGAACATCTTGGTCATTTGGCAAACGCTCCTCAAGAGCAGTCTAACACGAACACAGTCTGTCTATTCCAACTAAGCGCTTGTGTCCGTCTGTCTGTCTTTATCTCCACAGGCATGTTCAGTATATCCCAGATGAAGAACAGGCCAATGATCCTCATTGGTGGGTGACACAGCTGTACGTAGTAGACCTTCAAGCAGTTGTCACTTGTCTTATGTTGTCATAATTTAAACAGCTAGGCAATATGCACTACCGGTCAAAAGTTTGTGGACACCCGACTGAACCGTTTCTCATGATCTTAAAAACCTTTTGATCTGAAGGTGTATGATTAAATCTTTTGAAATCTGTGTTGTAGACTAAAATATAATCGTGCCAATATATTCATTTCTTTCATTAGAAAACTAACATTTTATTTACACGGACGACTCGGAGCGAAATATTTCGAAAAGCAGCCAGTAAGAGTGCAGCGTCGGGTGAACTCCTTTAATACTGTTTAAAAAGCATCTCAGGGGAATTCCTCAAGAAATCGGTCGAGAAAACGCCAAGAATACATTTCTGGAAATTCGAGGTAAAAAGGGTGTCGACTTTGAAGATGCTAAAATACTAAATTATTTTGATTTATTTGGGATTTTTTTAATCACAACATAATTCCCATAGTTCCACTTGTATTACTGCAGAGTTTTGATGACTTTATTATTATTCTAAAATGTGGGAGAAAAAAAATAAAGAATGAGTGTGTGTAAACTTTTGACCGGTAGCGTATATTGTCAATAATCTAAAATTTTAAATTAAGCCAATTATTTAGACAGTGACTAAATTCATTGTCCAAATA
The DNA here is from genome assembly GCF_001660625.3 of Ictalurus punctatus. Classification (NCBI taxonomy): domain Eukaryota; kingdom Metazoa; phylum Chordata; class Actinopteri; order Siluriformes; family Ictaluridae; genus Ictalurus; species Ictalurus punctatus. The sequence goes on along the minus strand of NC_030424.2, from coordinate 23,624,392 downwards.
CTACTCAAATTGTCTAAAATTTTCATCTTTAAAGAAAGAAAGGAAAAAAAAAAGTCACGTTTGAAACAATATCAGCATTCTCAAACATTGAATGCGACTGAATGTTAAATGGGTTGCTGTAGATTATGTAGGCTGTAGAATGTCATTATGCTATACCCTGTCCAGCTCATACAGTGAATAAGTAGTAGTTTGGGATATTCTTTATTACGGTGTTGGAGGGGCTTAATTAATAAAAAAAAAAGGAAGCTTGTACTATTATTGATGAGACAATATTTGACAAAATCTCCTTGTGATTTTCTTTGCTTATGAAAGCAACGGAATTTTCACCTTCCCCGGTTTGAGACATGAGCACATAGTGTAGCAGAATATACAATGAAAGGACGGTGAAGATTTGAATGCATTTAAAGAGAATTATTTAATTAGTTAATGTGCTGATGTAAAATGTTGACAGCCTTAATGCATATGCTTATTATACTGGATGTAGTGTATATGATTGTTACTTGCTGAACTTTGTCATTTTCTGATCGTTCCTAAGCTGGAGAAGGCAGCCGGCCTGTGCCCATGTTGAGAAGTGAGCAGAGGAGGTATCCGGTCCCTACTTTCCACACACCTCTGCCAGGACGAGCATCGGCGCACTTCGTGAACCCTTACCACCTACACCACAGCGGCCAGGCTAGCGAGGACTTAAGGAACAGCACTTTTACCATGAACGCACCAGCTCCTATGAACTCCGGCGTCTCTCGTCGACGTCAAAATGTTTACCATGTCCACCAGGGAAGGAGGCAGGTTTTCCCTGAGGAACTTTGTAGTAACGCAATTCCTGCTTTCGAGTATGCTTCCAGTTCTGAAACACGCACAGATAGGTTTGCACGGCTAAGACACGCACACAGACTTGTTGGCTATCTCAGGCACAACTCGTCGAGGGGCATCCAGTCTTTCTCCACATCTCTTCTTAGCACTTTAATCCCCAAAAAGAAACACATAATGCGGCAGAATGTAAGGGAGTGTCACAACCAAAAGGATGCATGCGAAGGCCTTAGTGTATCCCGTCATACCCCAAACCAAAACGAAACCCCTGAGCAGCTGACCCACACTGACACGCACGGCAGAGCCTCGATGGTGAACGTCGGAGATAAACCAGTGACACGTCGTACCGCCACAGCAAGCGCCCGCGTTCTTCTAGGCTCCAAAGCTTTCAGCCTGGTCCGTGCCAACCAGATAGCTAAGGGCGATGCCTTGGCGGTCGCACAGCTAGCGGGCCTCATGGGCGCTAAGCAAACATCTGGTCTCATTCCTCTTTGCCACCCTGTATCCCTCGACCACACCTCCATCACTGTGGAGCTACTGGAAGAAGGGCATGTGGCTGTTGTCTTGGCAACATGCCAGGCAACAGGCCGCACCGGAGTGGAAATGGAGGCTCTGACCGCGGCGTCAGTCGCCGCCCTGGCGCTCTACGACATGTGCAAGGCAGTCAGTCGTGATCTAATTATAACCGACATCAGACTTTTGAGTAAGACAGGAGGACAGCGGGGTGACTTTCATCGCACCAGCTAATACTAAACCACTTACAGTTCAACTATAAATATGTAATGTAGCTATATCAAACTGACGTATTCACCCATGACAAAGCTCTTACGAATCGTTATCGTGCCTTTAGAATTCTTTAAGATCACTTTGGAGTGTTCACTGCCTTTGTAGCAGAAAAACAAAGCTATTTCCTGACTCGATTTTGTCTGTATTTTTTGAGAGTTTAACACGTGAATGATGTTTACGAAGTCTTGAGTGTTACTGAGATATCGTGCTACTTTTCGAAAGGGCATTCAGTGTTGTATTAGAATTGTCGTATGAGCAGAAAGTTCACGGTGATCTAATCATTATGAACGTGTTAATGACGTGTGGACTCAAGGATCCAATCACTGTCCTGATCTAGTGCTTGGTCATCTGCTTATCAATCAAATACAGAGCAGCTTATAAAGCTACTGTTGTTTTACTCTGTAGAGAAATATTGTACCTTGCTGCAAACAATGCTTTCCACCTCATCTCATCTCATGTAGATGTTGATTAAGGTGGAGATTCAGGCACTGTGAGTTGTTGTAATGTTCCTGGACCTGGGCAGCACCAGAGTTCGGGTACACTGTGCCATCCAGATGGACTTCACGGGGGGTCTCGACCTGTGTGTTGATTTATTTCCCTCCCATCACACTTCCACCACGGATATGTGCTGAAACCAAACGTTTTGATGATGGCTCCAAGTTATCATCCTTCCATCAACCCGATACAAAAAGGAACCATTTTCCATGCTCTTGTATCTTCTAGAGTTCTTCTTCTTCAGTGATCACGTTTGGACTTCATCTGTCCTGAAGCTGATTATTGGACATTATAGGACGTAGAGTCTAATAGTATCTCATGTTGCCAATTCCTACTCCGTTGAACTGACCGATGATAGAAATGTGGGTTTGCCTGATTTATAGCAACCACGGCTCCTCCATCATCCTCATGTTCATAGTTCCACTTTCTGATGAGTTTGATGACAATGACACATTTCCTGAAAGACCGCTTTGAATCCATGGATGAACACAGTGGGTAGGAAACCAAAGAAAGTTAGCTGTATATAAAATAAATAAATAAATAAATAAATAAGCATTTCTTTTTTTTCCTATACCTGTAACAGTATACAGTCCCTTTCAAAACTATTGGAACGGGAAGGCCAATCCATTTATTTTTGAGATGTACATCAGATATTCGGGTTTGAGATCAAAAAGATGGATATGAGACGAGGGTTCAGGATTTCAGCTTTTATTGCCTGGTATTTACATCTAGATGTGTTAAACAACATAAAATACTGATACAAAAAGTTTCTGACAAACCACTTTTTAGGTGAACAAAAGTACATAGAAACATACGTCTTAGAGTAAATGAAAGTAAAGAATACTTAATATTTGGTTGAAGCATAGCCCTTGCTTGCAATAACTTCAAGCCTGTGACTCATTGACCACAAAATAGTTGGTTTCTTCTTCTTTTGTGATGCTTTTCCAGGCTTTTAAACGCAGCCTGTTTCAGTTGGTGTGTGTTTGTTTCAGGGGGTTTTCTCCCTTCAGTCTCTTCTTCAGGAGGTGAAAGATTCTTGGCATCTTTTAATCTCAAACCCAAATGTCTTCAGCGAAAACAAAACGAGCTGTCCTTGCCGTTCCAATCGTCTCGGAAGGGACCGTACACGAGTTCGCATTCGTGCGGTGGCGTAGGAAAAACTTTCACACTGAAATGTTGACGTTTTCTAATATACAAGACTAAAGACTTTACTGAATCGAAATCTGTTTCTCTTTTGCATGTCTCAACTACACGTAAAGTTCTAGCACTCAAGTCTCATCAGGGAGAAAATTGCATTTAAAAGCTTCTAGGCACATGGCTATCCAGAAACGTGATCAAATCGTGACATTCACTTTGTGAGGAAATCCCACTTTGCTAGTAAGATTTAGACACGTTTAAGCAAACTGACTGTTTTTAACCACTACATTTGTTAAACTGACTCTTTAAACATTATTTTTGCAATAATGTAGCTAAGGCAAGATTAAGAAGTAAATCCGTTACTCTTACCCAAATCAAGTCTTTAAATAATCATAAAAAAAAAAAATAAAAAAAAAAAAGTGTCTACTGGATTTTTTCTGTTAACATAAGAATAATAAAACGTTAATGAACTACGTGGGATGTGTCTCGTCTTTTACAGTTTTGACGATGCTGGTGTATACGTTAACATCAGAGGGCAGTGTTGAGCTTTCTTCAAGGTGTGGCAAAGAGAAAAGAAACGAGACGTAAGGGAAACAGGTTTATTTTACCCTACAAAAGGATGCATGGCGAGCAAAAAAATAATAATAATAAACCGAAAAAAATTTGAAAGCTATTTTTACTTGAGAATCTGACATACAAAGACCACAGTATAGTTACTCATATTTATACTTCTCAGGAAACATTTCTGCTGTAATGTTGTGTATACATACAAAATATAGCAAACTAAATAAGGCAAATAAATAGACTCAATTTACAGGAAAAAAAAAAAAAAAAAGGAACATTCCTCAACATATTTTTCCTTTTTCGCTTTTCCCCCCTCTTCAACTATAGCGGCGTACAAAATTTGTTTAGAACTATACATCATTCAGGTGAAGCCATCCTTTTAAAATACTTCCTCTGCACTTTATACAACCTGCAGCTGGACGATACAAAGGGCGCGGAACCGGTGTGTTCTTACCATGCGGTAATTACTTACCCATAATATACATCTTATATAGCAAAGGATCATACTTGTGCACCACTTTTTACCTAAACGAGTGCATAAAGGTGAAAGGCATCAATGCAAAGATATAAAAGGATACAAACTGAGGTGATGCACACTGAGGCAGTGGAAATTGATGCTCTATGTTAGAGTGAAGATAAATTGAAAGAAAGAAAAAAAAAAAAAAAACCGAACTACATTCCCTATATATTCATCACCTTAGGACTGTTATCAAACCCAAACCAAATGTATTTAACAGGGAGGCTAAACGGCTCTGCCGGTCCTGTTGTGAATGGAACCGCGTACCAGGGGGTCAGATCAGTTTGCCTCAATAGAGAGTTCCACTCATATGTAGGACCCAGCCTTTTATAGTAGTAGGCCAAATTTCATTACCTATAAAAACATACGCAACCCTATTTTACCCTTCCCTTTGTCCTTCCTTAAGCTGCATTGTGACTCGCGCTTTTAACATAACCATGAGCTAAATGAGTATGTAAATATTGAGGGGGTAGCAAAAGGCCGTCTTTCAAAAAAAGTGCATCAAGCAACAAGCTACATTTATTATTCTTTTCCGTTGTGTTCGGCCAGTCAATGACCAAATATACATACAAAACAAAATAATAATAATAATAATAATAATAATAATAATAATACTGATGGTTTTGAATACCTACATGGTATTGGACTGAAAAAGAAAGCTGATTTTTCTTTTTTAACTGATGAACATCTATTCTCAGTTGGCACACTCTCCTTCGCCTTCATCGACATCGTTTTTTTAAAAATACGTATTTTCCAATGCGAGAGCCATTCCAAAGTGTCAAAGTGTCTGTTTCCATTTGGCATACTGTGTTTTTATAGTGTTGTTTTAAAGGAGAAATGACCTCTCGCCATTGAGTTGAAGGAAAAGGAGGGAAAAGCAAATAGCTCGGAAGAGCAACAGACCTTGTACTAGCTTCAGAAATACAGGTTCATTAACAGAATTACTGTAATACGTTACTGTTCACCACACGAACCGAAGTGTTGGGAAGTATTGGCACATACTAGGTAAATCAAGAGTTGGATGTGCTCCAGCCCTTGAAGCTATCTAAATAAGAGCTAATTAATGTAAGCTAATTGGCTGACGTTAAATGGTTAAATAAGGCAGTGTTGATTAGCTCAGATCAGTTAGACTGGACTCGTAGTACGGTTGGTGGACAAAAGTAACACTTGGCATTTGGGTTAAGGAGGAAACCTGTCCCTCTGAGAAAGAATAACTCACTGTTAGGATGCCAAGTCCACCTTTTGGCATAATGATAAAGTATCTAACTGTCCTGTTGGCACAAAGTAGCACATGGCCATGCACATGTTCAACAGCATAGACCTAAACCAGACAAAGTTTAACGGCAAATCTCTTAGAAGACACAAATGATCTTCTGACCTTCTTACTATGGTTCTCCCATATGGCTGCATGTGGTAGACTGGAGAAAAAGAAACGCATACCTACACACAAGGTGCAAACACAAACTACTTTAGGATAAAGTTAAACTTCTCAATTTGGGCTTCTTTCGACCAGCTAGGCACTACTTAATCAAATTTCTTCATACTCCATCCCACCAGCCGAAGTACCACGAAGATAAAAGCCATACTTTAAACAGAATATCCTCCTGATTTTCACACTTCAAATCGTACTTTTGTCACCAAGGACTTTACCGTAACCTTTATCAGTCATTTTATGTTAGACTTCCCCATCCTTTACCCCTCTTATTCTTGGGAGCCATGTTCATCCGAAATGCAACACTGCCCACGCGATCTTTACAACAACACTTAATATACATAACATGAAAAAAAAACCAACAACAACAATATAAGCAAAAATTAGATGAAACGAGAAACAACACGTGGGCTGCATGTAGAATCTGAGCTCGTTAAAGTAAGACTTTCCAAGAAGACGAGTATCTGCAGTGGCACTCTAAACCATTTTGACCAAACAAAACCATGTTTAGCTTTTGAATTGTCGTCACAATATGAGAAGTGCACTACTTTGGTGATTTAGGTTAACAAGCTTCACTAGTGATGGAGCATCACAGATTTGGATCATGGATTCTTTTTTTTTTCTTTTCTTTTTAAATACATGAAAGAAATACCTATCAAATTAAAGTATTAGAAGTACAAACTAGAAAATATGAAGAATTAAAAAAGGTTTTGAAATTAGCATGTTTGCTTTTTTTCCCCCCTGTATAAATAAATATATAAATGCCATTCTACTTGCATTTATTATTGTCTACTACATAGTTACTTTCCTGATTTTTGCTTTGGCACCAGGTAATGCCACCACAATCCTTGGAAACTCTTTTTACTTGCCAATGAGGCGTGCCTACAGCATCGTCCTTATCTCAGAGCATGTCGGTTCTTCACGGTGTCTTTTCCTAGAAGTGCTGTGCTTTCTCGGCATTTCCGACTTGTCTCCCGTGTCATCCTTGGAAATGCCATCGGTATGGGGAGGCACTTGGGTAAAGGGCCAACACGACTGAGAACACAGTGTCCTGTTTTCCTAGCTGGCTATCCCGACTTTAAAGGGTTCACCTCCTTCATTTTTCTCCACTTGTCTCCAAAGTTGTCTAACTTTTGGAAAAAAAATTAGCTGGACCCATCACTTAGCTGGGTTAAGAGCTGCAGATATGGGTCCATCCCTCTCTCTCTCTCTCTCTTTTAGTTCCCATATACACCAATGGTCCTCTTAGTCAAAGCACCAGAGAAATATAGTAGGTGGAGAGAGAGGCACATTGGGTATCAGCACCTAACGTGGATGGCAGTGTCTTTCAACAGTTTTTCGAAAAGTGCTTGCATGAATGCCCCGATATTTTGTCCAAATTTTCCCCAAACAGAACTAGTTCTATTGGTTATGGTACCGGGTCCTGCCCTGCCATCTTGGTCTTCTCTGTATTGAGAATATTAAGAACTGGACCCAAGCTTGTGCACTCGGGTACATGGGAAATCCCATGGTGCTAGGCAGTTTGAGGCGACAGTTTGAGTTTGCTTGGAGAAATAAACCACAGACTATGGGTGGAGGAAGACAATGTAGGATGTGGGATAAGGACAAGGTTAGAGAAAGCCTATTTATTGAGCACAGTGCTGTAAGAATTTCCGACACCTCAAGAACTGTCCACCAAAATCTATGAATCTGTCTGCCTTTAGGATGCGAGCCATCACTGGTTAGGATGTTTGGGTGAATAGGGAGGCAGATGGCAGTTAGGATTTTTTCCTTCACGTACATTATACAACAAGTCAGTGAATGAAAGTTTTTTTTCTCCCAGAAGTCAATATCAATAGTTGACCTTGGTTATGGGTCTTTCGCGCCCACTGCTTTCCACGAGCTGGTTGACGGAGCGCTTGCGGTTGCGTTTGAGCTTCGACAGGTCCTTATCAAACACTTCTCCTGAGCGAAGGGCTGACACCAGGTCATCGAACTCGCCCACTTCCTCGGACACGCCCCCTCCTGCACTCTTCTTTGCCCTCCTCTCTCGCTCCCTCTGGTCTTTCAGCTGGGGTGGTATACAGACATGAATATTTCATTAGAAGACACCAAAGGTGCTTTAATCAATTCTAAATAATCTATGACTGCTTAAAATGTCAACTTTTTTCCCATTTTGAACTTTTTAGTCACCTACAGAGCACCATGAAACAACAAAAACACAACAGCTTGTTGAGGCTGTACATGGCCTGTCTGGATTAAAAAAAAATAAAAAATTCTAATAAGAAATCTTAGAAGCCAAAATCTACAGCCGACTGTATAATTTACAGCATATGTTACTTTTCTTTATAATTGATTTTAACACTGTAATAAAACCTAGGAGTGGGTAAAATCATGCTTATAAGTTCCCACCATATTTACATGGCAAATGTAGCCGACTTGGAAATCATCCCCACTGCACATAAGAGAAAAACAGATTTAACGGCTGTATTTGACACTATAGCTTACAGAACTTTATAAAAAAAAATAAAAATAAAAAAAACACTTAATTTGGTTTTGTCTAACTGGAAGACAGTATGTCATTCAGGAGAATATAAATATGTCTCAAATAATTATGATGTTCTCCATGGTGTACCACAAGGCTCAGTACTCTGTCCAATTTTATTTTCCTTGTATATTGCCAATAGACCAGACTACTAAGCAGCATGGAATCAATTTTCATTTGTATACAGATGAAACATGGCTGTGCATATTGGTAATAGAAATGACATCAGTGCCCTAGATGACCTAGTAATCTGTTTGTCCATCCATTCTACTGGATGGATAATAATTGCATGCATTACACTGTACAAGCATGTATGTCTGTATGTGTGTCTGTATGTGTGTTCGTCCATGAACGACATGAGAACGAGCGCTACATCCCTGTGTGCAACTGTGTGAGCCATGTTTCCTAAGTGTGTGCAAGTCTACAAGCTAATCAGCAGTGCCTGCTGCAATCTGTACAGCTGAGGGATGAGAGGAAATCAAAGAGTTGCTTGGTTCCCATACTCTTTCTGCTCTCTGCTCACATTCCCGACATTCCCTGGGGAAGACCTCGGAGTGTACTGGCTAAAATAAAGAGGGGCTGTAGGTCTACTGACAGCTGATCTGATGGAATGACCATTTAACAAAAATAAGAGGGAGGAGATAGAGTAAACACAACATGCTGAAACCAGGTAGAGATTTACGAGCCAAACGCGGAAAAATGGATGCAATGGACAGAACAAACAAAAGCATGATGTGCGTTATTTTAAAGTCTGCTCCTTTGATTGAGGAATTAAAGCAGTGATGAATGAATTGAGGATATGAACGCTATAATTACTGTTTTGACTTTTAAAGCGATCCTAAAGCGACATCAATATCCTCTTTTTTTAAGCCAGGAAATGATCTCCACTGAGACCAGCAGTTAAGGACTATTAAAATGGGACATAATCATGCACAGAAAGTTTTTTAAATGAGAGAAGATGAAACAAGACGCTGTAGGCTGTATTTGTATTTGCAACATGTGGCTCACCATGGCCTCCATGCGTGCTCGCTTCTCTTCCTCCTCTTTGCGACGCTGCATGTTCTCCAGGTCTTGCCGAGCCTCGTTGAACGACTGCAGGAAGGTGTCGAAGATCCCGAAGAACTCGTCTGGCTGCATGCGCATCTGCTCCTCTCCAAAGTGCTTCAGAGACTTGGAAAACTGAGAAGAGAACAGTGGAGAACAACAAGCATTAGAACACCGGAAGAGGAGTAAAGGCTAATAACTAAAAAAAAATAATAATAAACCGACAAATGATAAAAAGGTTCAGTTTGCAATGTTAAAAGTGTTTCTAGACCTGTAATAATCATCCATCCATTTTCCATACTGCTTATCCTACACGGTGTCGCGGGGAGCCTGGAGCCTATCCCAGGGAACTCGGGGTGCCAACCCGTCACAGTGCGCAAGCGCACACCCATTCACACACTACAGAAAATCTGGAAATGCCAATTAGCCTACAGAGCATGTCTTTGGACTTGGGGAGGAAACCGGAGTACCCGGAGAGAGCATGCAAGCTCTGTGCACACAGGGTGGAGGCGGGATTCGAACTGGTTCCTGTTGACATTTTTCTGGCTTGGAAATTAGCTCCACACAGAGCTGTAATGGAGCTCTTCAGCTAGGCTACATTTCTTTAAAAGGCAACTAATCATTTTCACAGAGTGGATTGAGTTGTTCAGTTGTGGAGAAGGCATGGCTTGGCAATATTTTCAATTGCAACCTGCCTGGAAGACAGCACAGGGCTTATATGTTATATTTAGTGTTGGTGAAGACCATTTACTCAAAATACTGATTAAAATGCATTTCCAATTATTATTTTTTTTTAAACCAATGTAGGTTGGATTTTACAACCAGCTCCCTCTGAACTTTCCCTATGCCTAGAAAATACATCTGGAATATCCCCAATACCGTAAACACAATACATTGCTATCTCTGACGCCACTCCTAGCATGCTCATAACTTTATCATACAGTATGGCTGTCAAACACTCAGAAGAACATGGTGTTGCTGATCTGAACTAAAACAAACAAAAACTAGTCGCGCTAGTTACAATAAAGATTATAGTTAGCATAATGATATGCTTTTTTGATGATAGGTTATATACAGTGAAGATTATACGTTGCTATACATTCGTTTTATTGCATGTCTGTTCATGGTTTTTTAAGTTTGATTGTAGATACAACAGAACAGACGCATTAGGATTTAACCCGTAGTGATAAGAAAAACGCAGAGAAAGCCCAGAAGTGGGTGAACTGCTAGTCTCAATACCAGACACTTTAAATTTCACACGAACACATTAATTTGTGGTTAGTTTAAAGATTTCTGACTGCTCAGGCAGTCCATCGCCCAAATAAGCCAGTTCAACAAGCAGTGCAGTGTTTAATAGCCACAACGCACCAAAGATCAGATATTAGGGTAAAAGCACCAGAGAGAATTCATTCTGTGCGGCTCTGGTTCAGCTACATTAATGACCGTCTTCCTGGTCATGGCTGATTTCACCGGGGTGGTAGTGTCTCACAGCAATACTGCAACACCTACTGTAAAAGCAAGGCTATATTATTATACAGTTACAGAGATGTATAAATGCATGCAGTGTAAAATTGTGCACCAGGTCAGTACATCCTCCCTCCTGATGTAATGCCACATCATTCGCCTGCTTATCTGTGTACGGGGTGAGCTACATCAATCTCAACTACAACCACTAACAGTGCACACTAACAAGAAAAGGCTTCAGTGCTCCCGTGTGCATGATGGATGAGGTCACGCCTCATTAGACTACCATATGTCTTCTCTTATCACTACCACCTGTCCACTGATTACTGCCAGAGAGAAAGAGAGAGAGAGAGAGAGAGAGAGAGAAGAGAGAAAATTCTGGACTTCAACGGCATTTACAAATCTCTTTGTTATATAACTTTAAAAGTTTGACGTTAGATTTTAATGCAAAATCCATTTTGAAAAAAAGAAATGACCCAGTCTTACATTCAACAAGGCCTTGCTCTCTAGCTCTTTGGGGTTGGTTTGGGAGTGCCATGGTGTTAAAAGCTAAAATAAGGCCTTTCCTTTAGATACAATTTCGGTTCTAAAAGTGTAAATCCATTTTAAGGTCAGACTGCAGTGACTGCCAAGAGCATCCCAAACCCACAACAGATTTACACCAGCGAGATCTAGCATTTATCCCCGCTCATGCTGGCTTCCTTCCCACTGGGAGTTTGGCCATGTTCTCTGTATTTCGAACGTATGAAACAGCAATGTGGTAGAAAGTTAGCCTTTTAGCTTCCTGCATAAGGAAAAACGACGGACGAGTGCTACCTTCCATGGTGTGTAGCTTTACTCTGCACCTTTCTGCTGGGAAAGTGCATTTATGTAGCTTTAAATTTCATTTAAGAAAATGGTTCTCCAGTTCACTGCACTACTCAGTTTGAAGTTTTCACAATTCCTAACATCTGATCCAACTTACGAAGAGGTTTGATAGTGAGATCATTTGTACCAGGAGTGTCAGTCTTCAGAACAGTGGATAGCCCAAAGTGTTGATTACACCCATATGTAGGCATTTCCCAAACTGTTCCCACAAATTGGAAGCACGCAATTGTCTATAATGTCTTTGTATGATGTAGCATTAAGATTTCCTTTCGCTGGAACTAAAAAGACCCAAACATGCTCCAGCATGACAATGCCCCTGCGCACTATGCGAGCTCAATGAAGACATGGTTTGCCAAGTTGGCGTGAAAGAACCCCGGTAGCCTCCACAGAGCAGATCTCAACAGCACTGAACACCTTTGTGAGGAACTGAAATGACAGCTGCGCTCCACGCCTTCTAGCTCGACACCTCTTGCGTTCTTCTGGCTGAATGGCCACATATCCTCACAGCCACAATCCAAAATCTAGTGGAAAGCCTTCCCAGCAAAGGCAGAACAACTCAATATTAAACGTCCATGGTTTTGGAATGGGATGTTCAATACTCAGGTGTCCACATACTTTTGACCATAGAGTGTATAAACCAAAGGAAAAAAAGACGGCGAGGTTGCATCCCAGTTTTTCTAAAATGTATGAGCATTTAGCTATGAACTGTTTCCAGCTGTACTAGACATCTGTAGAAAACACTTTGCGCTTCTTTTGTGGTTTTTTTGCTCACTGAGCCCAATATTACATGTTAAGATATACTTTACTCTTTAGTTTATAAAAAGTTATGTTTTTTACTGAAAGGCAGTCTATAAATAAAATTTTATGTTGGTGGTTTAATTGGTCACACGTTCAAGGCTGAGAAAGAAAGACATCTAGATCATTTTTGTAAAAGCATGTAAGAACTTTATTATTATGGATACAGTGGCCACTTTTGGTAGAAATTATCTTTAAAGTGTCTAGTATGTATATTTTAATACGATTTTACTGCCACATTTATGTTACCATCACAGAAGATGGAAACAGTGACCAGTGTGATAACACATGGCTCATTTGAAATACATCAACCGGCTGTTGATAATCATGACTTGCATCATTTTTAAATTATATATATATATATATATATATATAATGTGTGTGTGTGTGTGTGTGTGTGTGTGTGTGTGTGTGTGTGTGTGTGTGTGTGTGTGTGTGTGTGTGTGAACAATGCAATTCTGCCTTTAATATCTTTGGTTCTTGATTATTGTTTGCTTAATATGTTCAAATTACTGCACAGTTTCCCCACAACAATTTTGAACTAATATTAAAACTAATTTGCTTTGTTCCATTGAGTAAAATTTATTTACTCACATAGATTGGAGATGAAAATTTGGGCTTAATTTAAGAGACATTAACACCCGTAAAAGTGAGTCTGGCCACTGGAGAGCTGGAAGGAACAGACCGAACTGCAGGAGTACAGCAGTGCCTTTGTTCCCCTTGCTGCAAATCAACTTTCAGGTCAGCCTTTTCCCGTGATGCCGCTCCGAACAGACTTTTCACTTTTACGCTGCTCCTTAAATAAATAATTAGGCGAATAGTGGGTGGATTCACAGTGGAGGCTGTGTGGTTAAGTGCCGAGTCTGGCAGCACGTAATCAGTCCACGCAGAGAGATTATACTGACCAACTCAACCCAGTCAGACTTTCTGTTAACAAGAGGAAAAAAGTGGATTGAAAGATAGCCTTTAGAATACTTTTATTCCCTCAAGACGCAGCGTAGCATGGGGACCGAGCCTTCATGCCACGTTTCAAACAAGAGGGCTCTTTCTCTTTATCCCTCCGCACGCAGAAATACAAGAAACGCTCTGAAGGACTCGGACCCAGTCACCAGGCTTCCCTGGGATGTTTAAGTCATCACACCACACTGGGAAGGGTGCACAAAGACTTCTCTCAGTCTCTCACACTCTCCCTTCCCTTTACGGCTCATGCACAAGCTTGGCAGGCTCTTGTGAGAAGGGGAACGGAAAGACAGAGTCCATCCTGCAGCTTGTTCTCTTCTCACAAGCAGTGAAAGAAAAGCAGTTGGAAAACACCCCACGTCTTCACAAAGACTCTCAAAGCAAGCATAAATAAAACACTCGCAGAATCAGGGACTAGGGGAGTAAACGCCAAGCCCTCACTCTCTATTCCTTTAAATTCCTTTGTGCAATTGCATCTGGCTTAGATGAAAGCTGTATAAATATGTTTCCTGGAGCAGAGAGGACAAGTAGGTGGTTTTCTATGATGAGCACACAGATACCGTAATTAGATTAAGACCGAGAGCTTTGGTAGTCCCATGCAAATTGGTGGAAAGCCTAGGTCTTATTAGCTCAGCAGTTGCTCACTCATCATGATGATGATGATGATGATGATGATGGTCTGATTGACTGATTAGGTAATCGGCTGAATCTTACCTTCTCCTTTGCCTCGTTCAGCAGATCTTCCAGCTCAGAGAAGCTGAAACTAGCCACCGTGATGAAGTCACTGACCACAGGGATGAACTTGTCTCCTCTGTCCCGAGGCCGGCTCTGCTGATACTGCAGCTCCTGTGGGTTAACGGCAAGGCAACGTTTATAAAACAATGCAGATCATATTGCTCTTTAAGTGTTCTACTGTTTCCTGCTAATCATTTGTTAATACAGTGCTTTGGGCTTCTGGCATCTTCATGCCATGCTGTTAAACTGTCCACATGCTGCTGTTTTCAATTTCCATGATTAATGCACATTCTCGATCCTGAGTCATGGCTTTGCTTGGCCTCGTTCCTCTACATGCCTCTCTTAATTGCTTACTGAACACGTCCATAGACATACATCACTGATAATTGCCTTGCTCTCATTTAGAGCCGTGAGACCATGATTTGCGCCTCCTTTCCATTCTGGAATGATGTGAAAGTGAAGAGAAAGCAGCACACTGCAGAGTGGGACTTATCCGAATTCACAGCTGAACAATGCGTCCACTAGACTATCGACTCCTAACTCACTGGAACGCATTTGCACAAATGGGAGAATCATGACCAGAGACAGCTGCACACACACGTATGTACGGTGGGAGTGCTACTAGCCTTTCAGACAAAATCTTTCTTGTTTTCACCTTCATGGGCTTCTCTTTCATCTTAGAAGAAACTTCATAGTTTAGAAGAAAAAGAATACGCAGCTTCCGTACTACTGTAAATGTAGTTGATCAGCCAAGACATGTTTGACGTCCATTTGCTTCTTTATCTTTGTAATGCACCTAACAATAATGAAACTCTCACTCAGGGTTTTGACATTGAGCTAAATAATCTCATCTTTAATTACACAATTTGTAAAATGATTCAAATATGTCAAATAAAATGGAACTACATTATCCCATTATATAAATTACATTGCACCCCACCTCTGAAGCCAGTCTAGAGTCTGAAAGCTGAAGGTTGTGCAGATAGCAATTTAATTCCACTCTCAACTTAAAATTTGTAGTGGAATTAAATTGCTATCTGCACAACCTTTAGCTTTGAAGACCGGGGCATTTTCAGAAAAGAGATGAACTTCCAGTGTAAAACTAAAGAAGCAGACATTTGGACACCAAATACTTCTTGGCTTATCAATTACTTTTGGAGTAAGTGGAAAACTGTGCAATTTGATTTTTCACTCAACCGTTCCTTTAATTGGCAGCATTATTTAAAGGCTTAAAGGCTTGGGAGACTTTCATTTTGCTACAATAGAATGCCAGTAAAATCCCTCTGTATTGTTCATAATAGAAATGTGAATAAGCCACAGGAATGTATAATAGAACACTCACTGCTTCCAGAGCCTTTAGTCCACTCTTTATACTGTAGACGTCCTTCTCCAGTTCAGCCAGACTGTGCACAGAGCAACAACAAATCAAACCAAACCTCCAGATCCAAAACATCTCAGTGTTCATAACTCACTGAATTAGGCTATAAAAAGGATATTTGGTGATATGGTCAAGTTTTGTGTAAGGAGACATTTCACATTTATATAAGGAGTCTCCAGTGTCAGCGCTGTGTAACATTCAGCAGGTTTTCCACCACAGGAAAGTCTTCAGGACTGGGGAGTTTGTACTTTCCTGTTTCTCAGTAATATGACAATCTGCATTTTTTGCGGACATTCTACAACATTAAATGTAGCTATAAACGGATAAAAAGTAGGTGTCGTTCATTCTTTAATAAATAAAATAACATTGCAATTGCTGATACGTTCCTGTGGTATAAGAGGAGTGAAACACTTCTGGATGTTCTGCTAGAGGAAACTCAACTTTGGGGTGGTAATAGTAACTTCTTTTAACCACTATGTCGTTGATTATTTGCCTGTTGCCCTGTTATCTTTTATTCTTTACTAATAGCTTATAAAATGGGTGCAGAGTCGCTTAAGTTGAAAATGTGACTCACTTGACTTTTGCTGCCTCTGGTACGCTGAGCAGTTCGTGCTGGACGTTGAGAGTGTCAGGATAGTTCTTCTCAAAAATCATGATCAGGTAGTGCAACATGGTGATGTTCCTGTGAGAGACGAGCATACAGTAAACAGACACTCCACTCCTTCAAATCGATAACACGTGGACTCGTATGCATATCAACTGTTGCAAATCATTAACTTTAACCTGAAATGTTTTGGTATCATTAGATGTAGATATCAAAATGTCCCTATTTTGTGTTTTTGCTACCTTGATCATACTTCTGAATTTCCATATGACCTTTACTAGTGCAAAACCTGACTCTGATTGGTTACCTATGAGTTTCCAACATCCTTTCCTTTCCCAAGCAGGTCTGAAGATGACCAAGGTAACCAAAACAATTATGAATGAGTACACTGACGTGTAAAACTGTCTAGTGACTTCAAAGAAAAATCTGATTTTGTCAACACGTTTATGTGCACTTAAGTAATCGAGGTCTATGAGTCATAAAATAATTGGATTTTTTTTTTTTTTTTCAAAACAACTTGGTGCCCATGCCCATGAATTCACTAATTAATATACGATTTAAATTTAAAATTCCTGCTGTATTGTTAACATTGCATCGCTTAATGGTAAATATCTATTTGGGAGTTTTAGTTTTTAAATAGTAATTTGAATAATAATGCTGGTCTTCGTCAAGTAGTAAAATCTTTTACTGTGTTCACACGTGCAGATATAGAAAAACTAAAAATGTCATCTTAAATGGTGTAAATACTAAGCTCCTGCTTTCTTTAGCCTGCTATAACATATGTATTACATGCTGTTTACATGACCACTTGATTCCTTTGGTAACTGAACTTAGAATTCCATGAATATTTGAGTAAATTTAGAGACACCCTAATACTCAAGGGCCAATTAGACCCAACCACAATGTCCCATAGTGCAGCGATCACTCAAGTCCCAGTTCAAACGCAGCACTGACCTGTCTATGCTTGACTTGGTGTCTACAATCTTGTTCAGGCTGGACACTTTGAAGCCATAGGCATTCCCTCTTTGGCCTTTATTCAGGAAGTTCCCAAAGGCCAGGACCACCTCCAAAATCTGAGTCAGACGTTTACTCCTCATCACCTCACGGGACGCACACACAATAGCTGAGGAGAAAGCAGATGTGAGAACGTGAAGAAAGCGGACTTTCTTGACATCGGACACTGTACACGGCGTTAAGAGAATGTTGAGTAAGAATTATAAAAGACAATTAAACAATATGAAAATTATCAGGTTATGAGAAGTAAGGGATAAAACACTCGGATGCATGCTGTCATCGGAAAATAATCCAAGACCAACCCGAAGTTAAAAACTTATCTATCAGCAAGACCCCAAGTGTTTTACTCATCTTGTAACAATACAAATTTGCCAATTATTACATAAAAAAAATGATTAAGGAATGACATGTAGTACTTTTTTATCCATTTATAGTTATTTAATGTTGTGGAATGTCTGAGAGACAAGTAGACAATGTACTGATTGCTATAAAACTCTGACACTGGAGACTCCTTACTACAGAAAAATAACGTATTAGAACGAGCATGTAATAAGAATATAAACTTAACTTATTTGAACAATCACCTTGAATTTAATTTCCATAAAATGCCTATAGTATCATTTTTGCATTGAGGACAAGAAGAAATGAGATGCTGCTTTGCCGGTTAAAGAGCTTATGGATCTTGCACACCACTCATGTTGACATCAGTCCTACATTACGAGTGCAATCCTCCCTAAAACCAAAACCTCCATCACTCTCTCAATCATAAATGGGCCAAAACAAGATTTAATCAAAGCAATCAATACTAAACCACACACCCGTTGCATAAAAGGTTTCAATAAGGCAAGGCTATCGTTCCCTTTTCATTCTTTTCACCAAATGTATTTCTCAGGAACACACAAAGACAAAACCACCAAATTTCCCAAAAAAGCCCCTGGCATCAGACAAAACCATTACTTAACCTCAGTGTCCACTATGAGCCAGATCATGTGTATAGAAATTCCTGCATCAGTGTGTGTTTGAGAATGAATTGGTCTCAACTCTGATCTGTCCTCACTGTACTGGGATTCCCATCATGAGCTCCCATTACTGAATCATCACACAGCTCTGATGCCTGGCCGCAAGTTTCTTCTCACTCCTACAAATCACACTCCTAAAGAAGTGCGGTTAAATTTAGACGCAGCCTCCGACTCATGGTTCTCTACAAACTCTAAACGCCTCTGATTTTGACATGAGTGAGCATGTGAGGGTGGGGTGGGTCACAGATCTTGGGCCAGCATTTGTTGTTCCTTTCCACTGCTAGTTAAAACCATTCTCTGTAGACTATAAAGCCACTCTGGGCATTAGCCTTCCACTGTGTGGCCTCTCAGATTTATGCTCTCATACAGAACATGACAGATGCATGGAGGGAAAGTGCAGGATTGTTAGCTGATAAAACACACTAACGCTTGTGGCTTGTTAGAGTTTCGGCTGTAAACGGAGTGTTTTCATGGCGTGCGGTGCAGAGACAGCGCTTTCAATACCTCAACATATTTGTCAGGCAGACGGTATCTTGAGGTGCTGCAACGCCCTTGAAGGTGAGCTAAACTGTTAATGAGGTCTACATGAGACACATGCCAGAGTAGATTCTGTTTATGCAGTGAAACCCACTGACATGCACAGATACACATCCATACTCATGTAGGAGTATTGTTGAGAGTTACCCTTGGCATCTTGGTTGTTTGTCTGACTAATCCCCTATTTACCTGGTCACCGACTTTTGGTGGACTGCCTCCTTTAGGCAGTCACAGTTGTTCCATCTATCCATCCATCCTCCATATTTCTTAACAGGGCACAATCACACACACATTCACACACTACGGACAATTTGCAAATGCCGACCAGCCTACAACGCATGTCTTGGACTGGGGGAGGAAACCAGAGTACCCGGAGGAAACCCCGGAACATGCAAACTTTGCGTGCACAAAGCGGAGGCAGGATTCAAACCATCAACCTCGGAGGTGCGAGTCAAACGTGCTAACGTATTTCGACAGCTTTTTGTGCTTCATAATGATAATTGATTAGTTACGTTCTCTAACAAAGTCTAGGGCCTTCCAGGAACGAGTGTATTAATATTGAGATCATGTGACACAGTTAGACATTAGACACAGTTGGACTCCGTTCAACTAATGGTATTACCTCTGTGGATGACTGTTTGCATTAGTACTACAACCCAAATTCCGAAAAAGTTGGGACAGTATGGAAAATGCTAATAAAACCAAAAGTGGAGTGATTTGTAGATGTACTCTGACTTGTATTCAAACAAAAAACTTATAAATACAAGGTATTTGAAGTTTGACCTAATCAACTGCATAGTCTTTTTGAAGGTAAATTTTTATTTTAAAATTGATGCATGCAACACATTCCAAAAAAATTGGGACGGGGCAATTTCGGACTAATAGCGATGTGATAAGTTGAAATAAGAAGGTAATAGTATATAGTATATAGGGAGCCTCCAAAAAAAAGCCTAGTCCTTCAAGAGCAAGGATGGGTCGAGGCTCACCGATCTGCCAACAGATGCATCAGTGAATAATCTAACACTTTGAGAACAACATTCCCCAAAGACCAATCGGTAGGATTTTGGGCATTTCACCGACTACCGTGCACAATATAATTAAAAGATTCAAGGAATCCGGTTAAATCTTGGTGTGTAAAGGGCAAGGCTGAAAACCACTTCTGAATGCGTGTGAACTCCAATCCCTCAGACGTCACCGTCTTAAAAACCGTCCTGAGTCTGTAATGGATATCCTGACATGGGCTCGGGAATACTTTGGTAAACCTTTGTTAGTCAACACCATACGCCGCTGCATCCACAGATGCAAGTTAAGGCTTTACTATGCAAATCAGAAGCCATATATCAACACTGTCCAGAAGTGCTGCAGACTTCTCTGGGCTCCATTTAATCAGAGATGGACAGTGGCACAGTGAAATCGTGTTTTGTGGTCCGACGAGTCGACATTTCACATAGTTTTTGGACAAAACAGCCGTCGTGTTCTCCGGGCCAATGAGGAAATGAACCATCCAAGCTGTTATCAGCATCAGGTCCAAAAGCCAATGTCTGTCATGGTATGGGGGTGTGTCAGTGCCCATGGCATGGGTAACATCTGTGAGGGCACCATTAATGCAGAAAGATATGTACACATTTTGGAGCAACATGTGCTGCCATCCAGAGCAGGACAACGCCAAACCACATTCTGCCCGGATTACAAGCGCATGGTTGCGGAAGCAGAGAGTGTGGGTGCTAGCATGGACTGCCTGCAGTCCTGACCTGTCTCCCATTGAGAATGTATGGTGCATTATGAAGTGCAAAATAAGGCAACGAAGGCCCCATACAGTTGCGCAGCTGAAGAAATGCATACTGGATGAATGGGGGAAAATTTCGCTTGCTAAACTTAACCAACTGGTGTCTTCACTCAGCGCCTAAATGCTTAATAAGTGTTATTAAAAGAAAAGGTGATGTTACACAGTGGTAAACAGTCGACTGTACCAACTTTTTTGGAGCGTGTTGCAATCATCAGATTTGAAAAGAGATGTACATTTTAAAAAATAAATTTAATTCACAAAGTTTTCAATATAGTACAGGGTGAATTTGAATTTTCAAATTACCTTTTTTTTTTTTTTGCGTTTTCCATACTGTCCCAACATTTTCAGAATTGGGGTTGTAATTTAGGGATTTCACAACAGGGGTGAATACTTATGCAATCACATATTTAATGTTTTTTGATTTGAAAATAAACTATAATGACGTTATTTCCCACCAGCTCAATATTATGGGCTATTTAGTGTAGATTAATAACATCTAATCCAGAAAAAGTTCATTTCAGTTCCAGGTTATAAAACTATAAAGTGTGGGAAAGTTCAAGGAGGGTGAGAATTTATGTAAGCCACTGTATTACAGCACTAATCCTTACCCACCCCCACCCCGCACACAATTCCAATTGCGTGAAGTGTATTCGAACTCTTTGATGCAATGAGCCTTGTTCATGAGAACGACTCGCCTCAACTTTTGCCAGTTTTCCAAAACAGCCTGCCTGGCAACTCGAGAGAGGTTCAAGCACCAGAGACACACATACAGATTCATACACATATTCTCCATCATAGGTATTGATATTATATTATTTTGAAAATGAACTACATTTTCACGAGAATAGTAGTATAACAGTATTATAAAATATTGTTCATTTGACTGGGCAGTTCTTTTCTGTAACTACATATTTGCTGTTTACGTGGTTGTATATAAAAGCAGCTGCACTGGACAGGGGGATCCGACAAAGTAGTGGTATTCACTAATGATTCTACACCGACTCCATCTTAGTGCAAACAGGGTAATCCTGTGTTTTCCTGACTTCAAGCGATAAGTCCCATTTCTTACAACCTCATTTTGTTTTGTAGTCATCTATGTAATTCAACAAATTACTAAATAACAAAACACTTTAGGACATGCTATAATAGGAAATTAATCAAGGACAGTGGTAGTGTAATACCCCCAGAGTTAAAACAGCATGTCCTGAAGTGTTTTATTCCTCTTATACCACAGCAAGATGCCAGCAATTACGTTTTTTTTAAATCAGATTATAGTATTTACTATTGTGGAACATCCATGAAAAAAAAAAAAATCCTCGCTCCTCATTACTAACCAGTAAAAAGTGCAAACACTGGCGACTCCTTCCATAAACATCTGACAGAAAGCACCATATCAACAATTACTGTATATATACATACATAAATTTTATATATATATATATATATATATATATATATATATATATATATATATATATATATATATATATATATATATATATATATATATACACATACATACATACATAATACATACACACACACACAGACGTACGTTATATATGTATGTATATGTTATTTATGTGGAGCATCTGCCATACGAGTCCCCGTGAATTAACTGTTACTATAGAGATATTACAAGAAGCATGTTACTTACCCTCAACCTTCGGCTTGGTCTCTGCAAGTCGTTCTGCAAACTTCTTTTTAAAGAACAGTGACTGGAGCCTCTGCTGGTAGTGATCAATCCTAACCAGGAGTCAGGCAGAGGTAGAAAGACCAAAAAAAAAAAAAAAAGAAAGAAAAGAATAATCAGTCTCCAGAGGAGAGTCATTTCAAAGAAAGTTTTGGCTCTCCCACACAGATTCCTGAGCTTTTATCCCTAATTAGCTCCTGCAAACCCTGTGCACTCGTGGAGAATCACGATGCAGGGACCCCCCTCTGCTGAGAAGGGGAAAGAAAAAGGGTGGAAGGGTAGCAGGATGATTTCAAAGCGTAGTTTATCCATACTGAATGATAAAGAGGGAAAATAATAGTGCATTTTAGGGGCGCCGGTGAGACTAGACGCGAGGTTGTGGAAATTTCAAGAGACCACAGGCTATTGAGGTGGTTTCGTTTTTTATATAAAAGTCAAAACATGCTATTAGCAATCACGGACACCACAACGAGGGGGATTTGTTTTTGTTGGATTTTTGTTTGAAAAGATGTTTTTCATGCACACTTGCACGGTTACCATCAAAGTTTCTCTTCACTTCAATTTGACCACAGGGTTAATTTTTCTCAAACAAGCCATTTGTACCTGCTCATGTCGTAGAGGAAGCGGTCGGCACGTGCCATGCGGTCCAGCTCATGCTTGTGTTCCTCCAGAAGGTCAATATCACTCTTTTCAGGAACAAACTTTAACAGCTGGCAAAAAAACCCCAAAAAACATTACACAATACTGTAGATTCAAATAAGGATATTATGTAAAGAATAAAACAATTCAGGGCGTGCTGTTGCAGTAAAATAACCAATGACTGAGTTGTGTGATCCGGCCCAATGGATCTTATCTTTTTAAAAGATCCATCTACAGCCAAGTCTTTACTTCTCTCAGAGAGCACTAGATTTAGAGCTAAAATATCCTGTAACACTCTTAAACGATTTACTCGTTTTAGAGGAATACAAGTAATTATTTGTTAATATTCACAACAATAATTTTTCGTCCATTCTCCTAAAGGGTGCCAATTATTCTGAAGTTCACTAACTACAGTACATCAAATCACAACAAGTGTGAGATCAGCTTTATAAGTGTTTAAGTACCTGCTCTAGCATATCCTTAGCCAGCTCCTCTCTCTCGTCCATTTCCAAAATCGCTCTCTTGATCTCCTCATTGCTCATTTTCAACCTGCATGGGCAGAAATGATCAGAAATGATGACACAAGCAATATCAGGAATCATCACTTTAAACGTCATGTGCTCACATGATGTACACATCATGTACAGTATAAGGCCTTACACACAACAGTCTGTTTGGGCTAATCGATGTCGTGCTCTGCAAGCTGTGATCAATAGCTATTGAACGCACGGTCATGGCCTCATTAGGATGTTACGTACCGCCTGGTCAGTTTGTGCTGGTTTCACAAAAAATAAAAATAAAAAAGACAAAATAAAATACAAACTTTAGGAAGTAATCTCTACATAATCTCTAGACGTGCGCAATTTTAACTAATCTTACGTTGCGATCTAAAAACGCTGTAAGACTCTACATGCAACACTTGCCTTTTAATGTTGTGCTAAATGTTCTAGATTGACACTGAACAGAAATCTAAAATACCCCATATGATATTGGATTCACGTAAATATCAATTTATTGGAGAATCCATACACAGCACACGATTTAAACATGAGATTTCCCCAAACGTGACGTCAATACACAGGACAAAAGGTTATATCGGTAATTCAATGTTTTTCCCGCCTATAAACATTAGACAATTACACAGTAAAGCCTAACCCGTCAAAAACATTCCTAAAATATCCGCCGTCGGTAATCGAGGTCAGATAAAAACATTTCAAAAACATTAACTTTACAAGCTTTGAAGAAGATACAAATTGAAGGTCAACCCCGTTTAAATGTCAGCTCATAAATTCTTACATTTCGTTACTAAAAGCTCGTCTCGGTAGTTTCATGAATCTATTTTAACGAGAAATTCTTAGCAAGGAACTTTTAGTTCCACATAGGACATCTTTTAGTAGTACATCATTTGTGCCGGATCATGCCTGGAAGAGGATGCAGCACTTCTATGCTCAGGAACCATATGTGTGTGTGTGTGTGTGTGTGTGTGTGTGTGTGTGTGTGTGTATTTAATACAAACAAACAAACAAACAAATAATTAAATATATAGAATAAGAATGTGATGATAATAAAAACATGAAATAATACCATTTTTTATTTCCTTATTTGTCACCTCACTTCTAAAAAAATAAATAAATAAATAAATAAAAATTTTAAAAAATACAAAATTGGCTTTCCCCCAACCCCCGTCCATTTATGTTCCAGTACCGTGTGAATTAGAAATGAAGCACTGGTGGTAAAATAACATTCTGTGAAATTGGCCTTTAAACATTATGAACCATAACAAAAATGTGAATAAGACAGCAATTTTGCCTCTTACGTGTGATGTGCCACACTGAGCAGCTCATGTCCATGAGAATAATGTAAATTTCTCCGTGGATAAAACATCTTCCAACAACTTCTTAGATTTCACAATTCGCAAATTCATTCTTTTACATTAGTTAAACATTAGAAGCTACAAATTCGTTGTTGTTGATGTTTGAATAGTTAAGTTATGTGCTGTGAGCTTGGCTGCGAGTCATATTCCTTGCGTGTTCAGGCCTACTTAAGGCAATTAAACTGATTAAACTGACAAGGTGCTGAGTCAACATCGCCGAGTCATGGTTAAGGACATACTTGGAGAGTAAGATAACGCAGTTCTGCGCCCGCCGCCCATCGATGACGGACAGCTCCTTCACTTTCCTTGAGCTTAGGTACAAGTCATCCATTGAGCCAGTCTCCTTCTGCAGAGAGCAAGAAAGTGGAAGAGATGGGGGGAAAAAAAACATTCATCAGAACACATACAGTAGAGTATTTTAAGCACAGCTTGATATCTTACATTTAAATCTTTGGATGGTGTAACTTGGAATAAACCCGCCAAATATTTTCTTGGTACAATGTCTAAGGAAAAAAAAAAAACAACAAAAAAAAAACGACATACAGATAATATCTGTGATACATTGCTTCCCCTTCCTGAATCTCCTGATCTCATACCCAGATCATGAATGTGGCTGCATTCACCATGTACCACTGTCACAGGGATTCTGAAGCCATATTTCTGAAGCCATATCTTTCCAGTCAATGATAAAATACTGGTGTTGAATTAGATAAACAGAGGAAGCTGTGACAAAATGTAGTAAGCCACAAAACGGACATTACAGACATAACTTTCCATTAAACACTAGATGGACAGGAAACAGCTCCAGGATTCGGAGCAGACGGTTAAGTGAGGACTGTGTGACGGAGGCTGCTGAGGTGAGGATGTTTAAAGTACAGTGAGCTATTTATGGGTGAAAGCTTTTCCTCTGCTCTGTACGCAACTACAAGAGTGATTCAACAACCGCTGAACGGGCGTCCAAATAAGGCTCACTGCTTCCAGTGCTGTGGCTGATGGGATTTGGGTTTGGCGCAAGGTCAGAAGACTACTCCTACTCACTTTCAGACCTTGCCAAAACATCACTCACTACCAACTCGGCAGAAGGGATGGACAGAAGAAAACGAACCTTTAGGAAATACTGAGCTTATGGACTATTACTGAAGTGATTTAGCTAAAAACCTACAGGCACATTCATTAGAAATGATTTTTTTTAAGACCTCAGTTAAAATATGATGGGTACATTCACCAAATCAAGCCTAGTATTACTAAGCAGTGTTTAAATCTGTAATCAGCAATGTTGGCTCTCGTTAGAAACACAAATTGGGAAGTTTAAAACTTGTGTGTGAATTCTTGTCATCAGCCATAACATTAAAACCACCTGCTTAATATTGTATAGGTCCGACTTGTGCTGCCAAAGCAGCTTTGACCCGTCGAGGTGGGAACACCCCACACGGAACACCCCACAAGACCTCCTGTTTTGGAGAAGCTCTGACCCAGTCGTCTAGCCATCACAATCTGGCCCTTATCAAAGTCGCTCAGATCCTTACTCTTGCCCATTTTTCCTGTTTCCAACACATCAACTTCGAGACCTGACTGTTAACTTGGTGCATAATAAACCCCACCCCTTGACAGGTGCCACTGTAACAAGATAATCAATGTTAGTCACCTCACCTGCCGGTGGTTTTAATGTTATGGTCGATCTATGCATTTTATTTTATTAACAGCAGCAATAATGCAAATTTTTACTTAAAATAAATAGGACTTTAAAAAAAAATCACTGATTCCACCTTTAATTATTTAAACATCAAGCCTGTAGTTTTACATTCTAATGCCATTACATTGGCCCCCAATTTTATCTCTAAAATCTAAAGTCGTATTCATATTTATGCAAAACCTGCTGGCCCTACCTTCAACACATCCGCCCGAACACACTGAACCTACAAACGAACTAAAAGCAGTTTTAAGGTCGTGTGAAGGTTGTGAGGCTGGCAGCAGATTGTGGGAAAAGGCTCGAGGCCGAGGGCAGTGACTACACAAAACTAAAGACTCACCTGCTTGAAGGATTGGTTAGTGAGCAGCTCCTGGTCAGGCAGATGGAGAGAGCAGCACAGAAGGAAAAAAAAAAACATTGGAAGACATGCAGTGATTAGCGTCACAAGCAGCAGATCTACAGAAAAAAAGGCTCAGCCAGAGCTGGGCTGCAGATTCAGCTACACACACACAGAGAGCCACAGATTCTCACTACTAATGCTGTAAAAGACAAAAAAAACTACATAGCCATATAAGTCAATATGATGTGATGCATCTGAATTGGAAATGGTGTTGCCATGGTCTCTGTTGTTGGCATGGGTCAGTTAGCACAATGAAAGCGCTACAGATTCTACTCCATGCTTAAGCTCTTTATCAGGTCGAACATAACAAGCCATTCAGCGAAGAACAGCTGCTGTAAACGTGTGGTGGTCTGGGAAAACCCGTCGTATGTCATTGTGACTGGATCCTACGCATGACGTCTCAACTATCAGGAAGCATAAATATATTTCACCAAAATGACATGGAAATGTTTTTTTCCATTTATTTTTTTTTCTTGGCATGGCTGTCTTCCAAAATCTGCAACGATCATGTCGCGAAGGAGCCAGTTTAGTAAACGCAGACAATTCAACAAAATAGTCAGTCTACAGTACCTAAATATGTCTGAAGCTTTGCTAGAGAAGTGTCATTGACTCACACAGTGAATATCATAGGCCGAAGTGAATAGGAGTGAATATCACGTGCTAACTTATAGGGCGGCTGTGGCTCAGGTGGTAGAGCGGGTTTCCACTAATCGTAGGGTTGGCGGTTCGATTCCCGGCCCACATGACTCCACATACCGAAGTGTCCTTGGGCAAGACACTGAACCTCGAGTTGCTCCAGATGGCAAGTTGGCGCCTTGCATGGCAGCTCTGCTACCATTGGTGTGTGTAAAGCACAGTGTAAAGACACAGTGTAAAGTGCTATATAAGCGCAGACCATTTATTTCATGAAAACAGACAATCATTTTAAAAATGAACCAATTTTGTTTGTAATCAGATACCAGCTGTCAAAATGTCCGTCATGCTTCTGCACTGCATTCACAATGGAAAATGTCAATGCTATTTTCTTTCTTGGGGGTAATGAGATATTAAAATGATACAGCTTCTGGTTGAGATGCATGCAAAAGAGAAACAAATTCCGGTTTCTGAAGGCCTGTCGCTTCAGATCTAGATCGAGAATGTTGAATTTTCAGCATGTGAAGGGTTTTCCCAGGCTGCCACACAAACATGACTCTACAAGGGCAACGCTTCCAAGTTCCTACTGTAGATCATCTGCTCACCACTAACAAACATGACACGATATGCAAATGTGCGTCATTATTGCAAAATAGTTCAAACAACATATTCAAATCCTTCATACTTGCTGCCTCTGATACGCCGAAAACATCTTCTCAATATCTTTCAGGTCAAGGACTTTGAAAGCCCGCAGGTCATCGATGTCGTGCCAAATGGTACCAGTGATCTTGTTCTGTAAAAAAAAAAAAAAAAAAAAACAACAAGGAATGAGTCATTGTGAGGGAGGAGGGATCCGTAACTCAAAAATAATGACTGAAAATTGTTTGCCATTTTAAGATTTTCCCAAGGAGACAAAGCCAAAGCATGACGCAATGTTTGTCCAACTTTGTCCACCCGTGCTATTTATTTTAGGCTGATTCATGACGTTTAAGTGAGCTTGTTGGTTTGTTTAGTCATTACCGTGCCATGACGTGCTTACCTCGCCCAGCTTGGCCCAGTTGAAAGACTTGAGTGGGTGTGATGGCTGTGGGATGCTCTTGTTGCGCAGGCTCGTGCTGCTGCTGAAGGAAGCAGGCGCCGGTGGGAGTGGAGCACCGGAGAAGATGGGTGGAGCTCCGGGAGGAGGAGGCGGACCCCCTGGAGGAGGTGGTGGTGGAGGAGGAGCCGGGCAGAAGGGGAGTGGAGGAGGAGGTGGAGGAAAACCAGCCATTGTTGGAGGAGGAGGTGGAGGCATAGGACCTCCAGGTGGAGGAGGAGGTGGAGGGAACGCCATACTTCCATTCTAAATGAGAAACATGTAAGACAAATCGTCAATATGCAAAATATATTTAAGATTAGTGGAACAAATATGATTACACCATCCAGAAATAGTCAATCCATATCCACCAGAACTAATATAGGCTTTTTTTTGTTTGTTTGAGTATCTGTATGCTAAGTTATAATGCATTTCAAAAGACACCTTTGGTTTCTCAAACTGAATTCAACTCCAGTGTTTATTAAGATATATAACACGTACAATAATAGAGCATGATGCATGTTTATCACTGGCGTTAAATGAAGTGAAGGCCTTTTAAAGGTCTTTTAAATGTGAATGGAATTTGATTATTATGAAACTCTACAAGCTCACATTGTAAGTTATTATGCATTCTATAAAACAAATATAAATGCCTTTACAAGGCATAATGAATACTCGATTCCTAGGAAGTGTTTTTACTGCAGTCGTTTTTTTTTTATTTTTATATCGTGACAAGCATTTGTTGTTTGTCATAAAATATAAGAGCCTATCCTCAAAATATAGAAATGAAAACAAGACACCATTTTGCATGCAGCTGAACATTTCAGGGTGGCTGACGATCACGAGATCTAAACTGTTCTAGTTTAGAAAAGTTACACGAGCAGAAAGAGTGTACTCACAGAAATATCATTAATCCGAGAAGACAAGTCTAAAACTTGCTCCCTGGCAGAGCGCAGCTCTACTCCTTCTCTCTGCAGCTTGTCTTTCATCTTGTTCAGAGTCTTCATCATGTCTTCTTTCTCTTGTGTTTTGATCTCACACTCTCGCTCCTTCCTCTCAAGTCGGGCCATGAGTTCTGCATGCTCTAAAAGAACAGATACATGCATATACAGTCAAAAAAAAATTGTCTATCAGAACCTGAAGTTTAGTAACTGTTAGTCTCACACATTAAAAGAAACAGTCCAGAATGGCAATTGATTAAGTAAGGAATAAAACACATCGGGGTGTACTGTTATAGGAAAATGGTGTACGATAGATTGGCGTCATTGCTGAAACAATTTCTTCCTCTATTCCACAGAAATTGGCCAACACTAACATTTATTTATTTATTCATCAAAGGCTGACATGTAATGTTTAGGAAAACCGTGAAACAAGTTCCTGTTAGCACTTTGTTATAGCAGCTATAAACAGCCGCTCTCTCACCGGTTGCTCTTTAAAAAAAAACAACAAATTAATAAGATGAAAATGGAGCTTGACATGTTACTAAAACAACAAAGCCCTCTGTCCTCAAGAATTTCCCGTGTCAGAATACCTACAAGTTTTACCTACAGAATACCTACATAGCTTTACGTCTAACTGTTATAAAGCTCTGACACTGGAGACTCCTTACAAATATGTTGAATAAACTCCTCGCAGAAAACGTCACCATTAGATCTACTGCTATGACTAGATCTACTACTACCACCACAACCACCACCACCACCACCACTACTATTACTATGTCTAGATGTATTACTCCTCTACTACAACTACTACTACTAGATTATTTACTAATACAACTACTAATACTACTAGATCTTCTACTACTAATACTACTACTAGATCTTCTACTACTAACAATACTGCTAGATCTACTACTAATACTACTAGATCTTCTACTACTACTAATACCACTACTAGATCTTCTACTACTACTAATACTACTACTAGATCTTCTACTACTAACAATACTGCTAGATCTACTACTAATACTACTAGATCTTCTACTACTACTAATACTACTACTAGATCTTCTACTACTACTAATACTACTACTAGATCTTCTACTACTAATAATACTGCTAGATCTACTACTAAATCTTCTACTACTAATACTACTACTAGATCTTCTACTACTACTAATACTACTAGATCCTCTACTACTAATACTACTAGATCTTCTACTACTACTAATACTACTAGATCTTCTACTACTACTAATACTACTAAATCTTCTACTACTAATACTACTAGATCCTCTACTACTAATACTACTAGATCTTCTACTACTACTAATACTACTAGATCTTCTACTACTACTAATACTACTAGATCTTCTACTACTAATACTACTAGATCTTCTACTACTACTAATACTACTAGATCCTCTACTACTACTAATACTACTAGATCTTCTACTACTACTAGATCTTCTACTACTACTAATACTACTAGATCTTCTACTACTAATAATACTACTAGATCTTCTACTACTAATAATACTACTAGATCTTCTACTACTAAGAATACTACTAGATCTTCTACTAATAATAATACTAGATGTTCTACTACTAACAATACTACTAGATCCTCTACTACTAATAATACTACTAGATCTACTACTACTACAACTAGATCTACTACTACTACTACTACTACTACTACTAGATCTACTACTACCACTACTACTACTACTACTACTACTACTACTAGATCTACTACTACTACTACTACTAGATCTACTACTACTACTACTAGATCTATTACTGCTACAACTACTACTACTGCTAAATCTTCTACTACTACAACTAGATCTACTACTACTGCTACTACTTATTTTTCTTATAAAAAACCTTCTCCAAATTTACCAGTTCTTTGCATATATTTTCTGTTTTGTCAAAAGTAAGTTCAAATAAAAATATGAATATAGTGTGTTCAAAAACTTTATACTAGAAAACTATGCAAGCACACACACTGATATAAAGGCTGTGTCTGTATATACATTACCTTTCCTGAATTTCTCAGCCTGGTCTCGCCACTGTTTCACCTCATTCTCATTGACGAGCCTGCCAGCAGAGAAAGAAGAAAAGGAAGAGAAAAAAAACAACAACCCATCAGCCTGCTGTGCTCAAATATGTTTAGGTAGAAAGATTTTGTTCTTCTGCTTTAATTTGCTTCACTTACCTTCACCCTCACTAATTAATGAACTGATTGTGTTATTTTTATGTAAGGGTAATTGTTAATGTACAAGGTCAGGGATATTTTATAGGCTGAACTGCATCATTAACATGAATGGGGTTATTTCCATTTAAACCCATGAACACAGGAACACACACAGTTAGGCTGAGTTTAAAAAATATATATATAAAAAAACAACTTTCATAGCCATTTAATGACTAAAACAAACGCTAACAGGTCAGCACGCATTTATCATGAACTGTCAACATTAGCTGTTGACGTTTGTATGTAAGCGTCATTAAATAGTTATGCATCTTGACAGAAGGTTTTAGTTAAGCATAAGATTAGGGTTATGAGACCTTCTGGGAAAAAAAGCTTAAAATGAAACACCTGGATGACCGCTGCTTTCCGTAGCTGAGGAGAACACAAAGAAAGTGAGACAAGAGAATTACAATCAACTCATTGAAGTAATACAGGTATGGAATGGAGGAAAAATACGGATGTTCAATATAAATCTCGGAGAAAAAAAAAAAAAAAAAGATACTGTATAATGGAGAGTGTTGTCTCTTTCCTAACAAGCAAACATGTTAACGTTGACACTTTTGATTTATTTGAAACAACAATTTCTGCCCTTCAAAAACTGAATAAAACACGGAAAGGTAAAACAAAAAGTTTTCAGCTTCCAGCCAACACCAAGACGGATATTCTCCATTTTTACTGCTAAAAAAAAAAAACATCTGGACAAATGGCTATTAGTGAAAGCAGAAGATCCTTCTCGGCTCTATAGTGCCATTTTAGTGAATAGGTTTGGTGTTGTTAATGTTTGTACTGGAAAGAACTGCACTATAGTGTAAGAATTAGATAAACACAGTTCAGTAGGAGCTGGCAGAGAGCCGAACGCACTGTACAGGCAAGCTTCTCTTCTAAAGCGTTTTCCAATCTCGCCTTCTCACTGGAGACCAAACACATTAATCACGGACTTTGGCTTGCCTTTGCTAATGATGATGGAGAATGGAAGTGTGTGAATGCCGGCTATTTGGCCTGAACACACAGCGACTGAAAAGGGCAAAGACAAGTAAAAGAGGGATGACAGAAAGATGGACAGAGAGAAGTGGAAAATAATGACAATGCAAAGTCTGGATAGTGGAAGGACGGCAGGAAATGGGATCTACTATAATTTAACTGATATGAGAGAGAATGAGACAGGGAGAGAAGAGGAAGATACTTCAGGAAGAAAAGAAAAAAAAAAGCAAGGAGCCAAGACAAACAAAATGGGGTAGAGTGAAAGAGTTACATAATCTCAGAAAAGGAAAAAAGTACTCAATATCTTTTGTTTGGTGATTGGTGATTCTGACGAACCGTACACACACTTAATCTGCACTTAAAATTGTAGGATCAAATGTCTTTGAAGTATTTCCATTGCTCTTAATAAAGCTCAAAGTGTGTGTGTGTGTGTGTGTGTGTGTTTGGACTAATTCAATTAAAGTTGTAAATTTCAGGCACCTACATCAATGTTATGTTAACTCACATCATCCTTGATTCCTCAACAGTTCACTGCAAGTGCATTACGAAAATGCAAACTCTCTCTCTCTCTCTCTCTCTCCCCCTCCCTCCCTCCCTCCCTCATCAGAGGAAGCTAGTGCTGTTTCTCTCATTACTGTGCTCTTCAGTCAAGCTTGAATCCTTCTCATCCCACAGGAGTAGGCACTGCCAGGCTGCACTTTGATCTGCACTAGAACTGAAGCTCAACTCCTTACTTCTTTTCAAGGTTACAGTCACAAAACATGCAGCACTTACATTCTAATTATGTTCCTGACGTTGAAATTGTCCAAAGGAGAAACATCTGGGTCTTCCCCTTTGTCGTCCTGCAGAACAATCTGTTGAAGGATTCGGTCTAGAAGCTGCCACTGCTGTACACTGCCCGCTCCACGTTTATCTGCGATACACAAATACTGCTGTTTAATACAGCAACGGCCAGCTGATACAATGGAGAAATGTTACTCAGTGATTAAGACACTGTACTGTTTATACCTTTTGTTGGACTTTTGGTGCATTTTGTTCTGTTGTTATTACTAATTCTTGCCTACTCCCTATTTCTTCCATACTGTACATTGATAGCTATTAATCTGGGAGGGTGAATGCTAATACATGCTTTCCTTTCCTACACGCTCACCCCGGTGTCCTGGTGAAATTCCCACAGTGGCCATCTCCATCACGGCCCCCTAATAATCCCCATCTCTGAATTGGCCACATCATTCTCTCCTCTCCACTAATAGCTGGTGTGTGGTGGGCGTTCTTTGGAATGGAGCGTTCAACAAACACATATGGGTATGGTGGTCAGGTGTTCTTTCAAGAACGTAATCAAAATGATCCAGCAACAAAATACAAATGTAAAGCCAGGAAATGGTTTAAAAAAAAAAATACTTTCAATTTATAATTCATGATTTTTGCAGTTTAGGATTGTTGCTATGGAGTACATCACGGATTTTGTTGGTTTTTGAATTCAAAGAACTTCGGAATTACAGCATTTAATTTAGACATTAAATGTAAACTTCTCGGCTGAATAACCTAGACCAAAAGTACCCTAGACTTTGTTTTTGTGATTGAATCCTCTCAAGGGAATCAGAAAATATAAGGGACTATCATGTTTCAGTATGCAAATACATGATGTACAATGCTAGGATACCAGAGGAATAGTATGGCTACATGTATTGCATTCACAGAATCTGGATTTCTTGATGAAGATAAAAGGTATAGGCACCAATTATCATTGTTTAACTGCCAATAATTCAATGTGCATTCAATTCAGAAAGAGATCATATTCAGTCAGACACATTTTGGGTGACTGATTACTACAAATAGCTAATGTCAGTCCTGGGCTGCTAGAAAAATGAGCCTGGTTTAGTTGATGAGCACTCACATGGCATCTGCAGGCAGTGCTGGAGAATAGACAGAAGATGAGGATAGGCATCTGTGTGGCTCAGCTTCTTCTTAATTAGCTCAAACATCTGGCCAGCGCTCTTCGTATCCACGTGCGTCTGCAAGGAAATCCCCATTCATTTCCCCAATTAGAGCAAAATTTCAATGAAAAGTAGACTGGATTAAAATGTTTAATGCTTGTAGACATGTGCAGCCTGTCAGTTTTGGGTGAGCTGGCTAACGGGACTTACAATGTCGAAGCGTTTGGCCAGTTCGCTGTCATCTTCATTCCGCACCATCTCGAAAAAGTCCAAATGTCTGAAATGGAGAAAATGGGCAGCGAATCGAATGATTTCTCAATGGCTTGCTGGCAACTGATTGGTGGCTTGTCCTCTGACTAAAAGTCTCTGACCTGTCGAGAGTTGCGTTCTCGTGACCTCTGAGCTTGTCGATGACTGGCTGGATCCCCAACATTAAGAACTCGTACCTTAGATGAAGACGAAACTCAAGATTGTCCTGTGCACAAAAGCAAAGCAAGTCCTTCAGTACGGCTTACAATGGCACTTGGAACTGGTGAAAAGATCTATTGACGTTTTGGTGCAGAAACATTAGCATGAAGGTTTATTGATCAACTGACCTCTCCAGGTCCCGCATTTAGCACAGCGTTGATGAAGGACATGATGGCAGTCTTCAGGTTGACCTCGTCCCTGTAGCGGCCTGTGCTCCTGTCCAACTCATGCAGAAGAGTCTGGAAGGCAATGATAGTATAGTCTGACTACTGGATTCAAGCCACAGAAGCTTATCCTAATGTGTGTTTGATTCAAGAACTTTTGGCTTACACATTGGAACCAAAGCTTTAAAAGAAAGTTATGAGGAAATAAAAATATATAAAATATGAATAAAAGCAAAAAAATACATCCATGGATGTTTATTATTGGAAACAAAACAAAACAAAAAAATCCTATTTTTCATTGGATATGTGCCACCTTGTTGTAGTTCCAAAATATACCTAGTATTTTGCACCATATTACATTTGATGGCATGTGTTGTTTTTTTATTTCTATTTGTT
This sequence comes from Ictalurus punctatus, assembly GCF_001660625.3. Classification (NCBI taxonomy): domain Eukaryota; kingdom Metazoa; phylum Chordata; class Actinopteri; order Siluriformes; family Ictaluridae; genus Ictalurus; species Ictalurus punctatus. Next base: position 23,588,780 of record NC_030424.2, on the reverse strand, counting down.
TGAAAAGACAAATTAAAACATTTCACCCATAGACACATTTCAACTGTCTTTGTTCTCCCCAGGTTTCAATCATTTAGCACTATGAAAATGGCATCAAGCTAACTCGTAGTTACTTATTTATTTAAACCCAGGTTAATGCAACAGAAGAAAAAAGTTTTATTAGATCATTAAAGAGAAGACTTCATTTATATTTACCTTTATCTACTTAGGTTTCAGCATACAGCCATTTATCATCTTAAAAATATTTGCTTGTGTGTTAAATTGACACTGTCCTGTACGTCCAAAAGAGTCAATAGGTCACTGGCAGAAAGCCATGTTACCCACTAATGTTTGAAAGTGTCTCATTACTTGTCGCCAAGCATGACAAAAATATTAGAACAAACAGACAGGCATAACAAATGGCTCTACATACATTTATGGTCCATAAAACAGGACCTTTGGAAGTGTGTGTAGCTGTTGTTCTTCACAGCATGTGCCACAGTTAAAGGTACAGACACATATGAAGTATATTTTGATATGCTATAACTGCCAAGATGGCCCTATATATATATATATATATATATATATATATATATATATATATATATATATATATATATATATATAAATCTAGCTTTTCAACTCTCAACTCCTTTTCAATCCAGGTATTTAATATTTCAACAATATGCCAATTTTTTTTTTTTTTTTTTTTTTTTTTTTTTTTTTTTACACATACAGTATGAGCAGCATTACATACTACAATGATAAATAATTTACTGCCATTATAGAGACTAAGATAGAACATAATAATATGGAAAAACTCAACTATGTTTGTTTGCATTTTGCATAGTCACTTTTCAATGAAGATGGCTGCTGAATAGTTATGGGTCTATTTGTGAGTTTGTGGCATTCCTGTGGACCTACACTCAACCTAAACCTCAGCCGAACCACCTAGGAGGAAAAAATAAGCAGCTACGGTTGGTCTTCACCGACGTCCAGCGGTGATATGCCAAGACAGCGCCAACAGAGTAGGGCAAATAATGACAACATCAAATACACCAGTGGTATTAGGTTGTGGACAGAATCCAGCAGCCTCAGAATGTAATCAAACTGCCAGACCAACTGTATTCAACAAAACTTCGTGAAGGTCCTGTTATATTCCGTACAATCCCTTGCTTAGAAAGGTCCATAGAAGCAACTAAAATTACTCAAAGATGGCAACATTTATCTAATCCCTAACCATTAGTAATGGAGTAGCTGAACTATGCCCAGTTTTTCATATATGTTGATCAGTTCTGCTGCAGTATTTTTGAGTCCTTGGTTTGATCAGTTGGAAATACTTTTCTCGATCTGCATTTAGGCCACAGTCTGTCAGATGATGACCCCTACACAAGATTGAGGTAGTATAGCTAGTCGATTAGGTAGACAGCTATACAGCTAGCTGGGCGCTCCTTTATTCATAATAGTATGCAGTGCACCAGACATTTCTTTCTGGAATGGAGTTCAATTTTCTCCTATTCAACTCTAACCAGACATCACAGTACCTGGAAGCGTGTCCTCTCAGCGGCGTACTTCTGATAGTGCGCCATAGCCTGCAGCACTTTCTTATGGCCATCAGGTACCAGGCAGAGAGCACCAAGGATCTCCAGCACGGCCACCTTGGTCTTGACGTTGTCCTGGCGCAAGCTCTGGGAGATGGTGTCGATGCTCTGTGGGTGGGCCAGGACGTGCGCTCGGCCCTGAGAGTTGTTCATCAGTGCTTTGATGCAGCCGATGACGGAAGTGTGGATGCGGCTCTCTGATGTCTCGTAGTCCATGCTCCTCAGGAAGTTCAGCAGACACGTGAGGCCATCCAGTTCGATGAAGCGCGTCACAAACCTGTACAGCGAGAAACCAAATGATTGCGTCAAAGCAGGAAAGTCCAAAGATTTTCACATACATCTGAAGCTTCATTTGAGAAAGTCAGAGACGTGTGGATGCCGGAAGGTTTCAACAACACCAGGAACGATATCAAATAAGGGTTAAAACATTGTGTTGATCTGCCCTTCTCCTTCTCCATTCTCTTGTACCCACAGCTGTCTTGGCAGGCTCATAACCCAGATGCCTTCCACAGAATCTCACACTTACAACTGTTCGTTCCGACAGTATGAAGGAAACAATTCTTTTAGCCCTCATTCATCATAGCAGCCGAAGTGACAGTGCTCATTAGTCAGGCTAATTAAAGTCAATCACACTGTTAACATGGCTGCTTCATCACAGCTCTCTCAAATGACCTGTGTTTATAAATACAGATGGGGTATGATATCAACTTTTGTGACGATCTGCCATATCCCCCCCCCCCCATATTTATGGCACATTTCATGTAAACCCTACGTGAAGCTGGAAGTCATTGGTTAAAACAGTCAAAGGGACAAAATGTTATCCATTTTTGATACAATACCAATATAAGGGCTTTGTAGAATGGCTTATATCCAATACTGATCCAATGTTATCATCAGAGATGCCATAAAAACGTAGATCCGGACCTGAAAACATTTCCATTCAACCTGATTTGATATGGTTTTTTAAAAATTTTTTATCCCATTTGCTCGCAATTTGGTCATTTGTCAATCACCACCCAAGAGCTAGCTTTCCTCACACGACAGCTACCAAGTGAAGTCCAATACATGTTTCCTCCAAGACACATGAATCCAAGCATGAAATCTTTTCAAACTGCTACGCCAGCTGGACACATTCAGAGGAAAGCGCGATCTACCCTCTTTTACATACACCAGCTCACAGAGGTCCACGATTGGCTAGTGTTGCTCAACTATTCAATTCAATTCAATGGTATTTGTATAGCGCTTTTTTTTTTTTTGTCTCAAAGCAGCTTTACAGAAATATATAAACACGGGATACAGATTTTAAGTGTGTGTGGAGAGAAGTGTGGCGAGGGAAAAACTCCCTAAGATGATATGAGGAAGAAACCTCATGAGGAACCAGACTCAGAAGGGAACCCGTCCTCATCTGGGCAACAACGGATAGTGTGAAAGTAAAAGAAAGTTGTACTAGACAGGGGGAAGAGTAATACAAATGTCCATCGAGACACCATGGCCAATTCCGCTCTCTTGGACTCCTGACCACGGATGACCTTTAACAATAGACAATATCACAATGCAGTTTTACAAAACTCTAGATGTAGATCCTTAATGAGCAAGGCAGAGGAGACAGTGGCAAGGAAAAACTTTCTGAGGTGACATGAAGAAGAATCCAGACTCAAAAGCGAACCCATCCTCTACTTGGTGACACAGGATATTGATATTCCATATTAGAACAGATCTCCATTCATACAGGAAGTCTTCCTGCTTCCAGCAATGCCCTTGATGATACCTTTCCAGACCAAATACAGCTCACCTGGAAGAGCACAGCTGCCTTCCCAAAGTTCTGTGGATCTCTGGGAGCAGAACACGCATTAGATCACAGCTGGCCTGCACTCAATATACTACTCTACACACTCGATTTTTAACACGACAATCTGGATTCACCGGTTATCCTATTTCCACATCAACTCTAGAGCGAACGTTCAGATCTCTCAAAACATCTCACATGATCTACACTCTGGAGTGGATTTAGGCGGCCTGTTCTGAAGTGATCTTGACAATAAAAGGCAGTTCTGTAATGCAGCAGCTGTTTAAATCCTCATTGCCCTTCTTTCCATTAGATGCGCTTAGCATCTGGACTACTTGGGAGGACAAGTAACATTTGGGTTTGGATCCCACATTTGTTAGCCATGAACACTCTCCCGAGCTAATGAATAGAAAAAAGAAAGAAAGAAAGGAAAAAAAAGAAAATCGGCCTTGCCTTATTTGACGTACACAAAAACATATGTGCGTAACTCAGCTACGACCTCGGCTTTGATGCTGACGTGTCTGAAACTGAGGAATGCCTACGCTGAAAGATCACTCAGTTCTCACCAAGCATATCGCTCTCCTTATCCTACCTCTATTTCATATCCATCATTAATAACACGAGTATGGAACATACTCTCTCTGTGCCGACTGCCTCACTCGGCCAGGAGTCATACATTCTGGAACCGACGCTGTATGCTTAACTCTGAGGACACAAGACTCCCCCCGTCGCCCAAACACCGCGCAGAAAGAAAGAGCTCACGGCATGCAATATGAGCCAAGACACAGACAGACACAATCTGTGCCAAAGAAGCCTCTACTTAAGCCTTGGCTCTGGAATAATGAGGTCAGTTCGAACCAGTTAAAAAGGCCACCTTCTTGAAACGGTGAATTTTGTTTCCAATAACAATAAAAATAAAAAAAACCCAGCTTTTTATGGTGTAGTTTGTAGTGTTTAAAAGTGTTTCTAGACCTATAGTAATCATATATCCAGCCTCACTATTCAGACTTAATACATTCCGGAAAACTGTATTTAATAATAATTTTTTTTAAAAATGGGGTTGCTATTTCCCGTTATTTTAATGGGGGAAATTAAAACGCATTCCAAGCCCATCTGGACTTCCCAAACAACTCTCCGAATATCACGTAAACCCTGTAAAAACACCAAATGAACTAACTTCCATTCATCTTCTCACTGAGAGTGTGTGAGTTTGCTTTCTTCTCAATGAAGTGCGCTAATTGGACAATAGGTAATGCACAATACTCCCTCTGTGTTAGGTCTGTAATCTCTAATCATCGAATAGGATTGGAATCATCGAATAGGATACAGATAAGAATAAGAGGCACGTTGTTCATTATTACACACTGTTACTTTTAAAAAGCTGGCCAGAAAGGTTTACAGGGTGAGACATCTTATTGAGACTTAGAGGTGCGCATCAGGAGTGGGATCCTATGGCACGTGACAAAAGTCGCGCAAACTAGGGGTTATTACGATACTCACGATGCAAAGATTAGGCCACACCCACTTTGAGGTTAAATTTGAATATAGATGGAGATATTTGGAGCACTAAACAAATACAGATAGTGGCATTGCGTTACGCCCCTACTCTATATACTATCACATAATAGAGGTAGTCCCGTCACATGCGGCTGATGTGGTGTCTTTTTAAACGTCCTTTACACACACTCTGGAATGGTACCGGTAGTGTCATGCCAAATATACTAATGTACCGGAGAGCGAGAAATCTTCACTAAATACCAAGATTTGTTGTGGCAGGAATTCCGATGATGGGAGTCCAGATATTTAAAACAGTATGGGAACATGCCTACTCATCTCATGAGACACAAATAGATTAAACGGAAAGGCCGGAATCGCTTAGGGGAAGCAGGCGGCCTGTCAATATTTTCATCAATCAGAATTCAGCTCTCGTTAAAAAAACAAAACAAACAAACTATAAACTGCTTCTTTAAAGTATAAAAGAGGCATGACTGGTTTAATACAGCTAGAAATGTGAGGTGGATTCTCCTCATCAAAAGAGCGATTCCCCCAAAAATATTGGTTTGCGACAAGGGTATTTTGTAAGCACACCGAGTATTAGCGAAACCTAATTCCGAATAAACCATGCGTCTTTTCCCTTCTGCAGTTGCTGCAGTTCTCAAAAGACCTCACACACATGTGAATGAGCTCATAGAAAAAAAATTTCCCCTATACAATGAAAAGGCAGACGGCAGCGTAGCGGTACTTGCCGCCAGAGGTGTCAGGCGCTCATGGGGGAAATGTCACATGATCCTAGTACCATACTGCATAAATAACCTATAAAAATAATCCATCTGATCCTCTTTCTGCAACCCTGCTGAACAAAAGCGCCTGAATTAAAACACTATAAATCATTCAGCTGAATAGACCGGGTGGCCCAGGCTGGCGTGTGTGCCACATGGGGCAACTTTGGCACTGGGGAATTTGGCACATTGTGTGTTTAGATAGAACATGTGCAATGAGACAGAACGTGTGTAAAATGCTCATTTTAACAAGCCACACTGGATGAATATAACACTGCTGACTCCCATAAGTGCAGACGTAATGTATCCTCTAGGAGCATATAAGATTCAACCAGCTGAGATACAGAGATGACTAGAAATGTCAAAACAATCAAAAACACACACCTAGTCTGCACTAAAAACACTCCTTATAGAATCCGGTTGGACTGTGTGGGAGAAACAGCTGGGGTAGCACAGCATTGTTTAAAGCTCGGCCAACGCAAACGCCACCTCACAGCACAGTATCTGCCGGCCAAAGCCGCCTCGCTCGCTCTCTCGTCTCGTTTCCCTTCGGACCGTGCAGAGCTCGGCTACTATATTCACACGGCACCGGGAGAAAAACATGACTCCGTCCAAAATCTTCAAAGGTGCAGTGTTGAGTTTCCGTGAAGGCATTTGACAAATGTGAAAACAAAGACGTTTGGTAGGTTCAATCTATCCAGCCTTTTAGCCGTTTCTGAGCTCACTCTGTCAATATTTTGAAGCCTAATATTTGAACGAGACGCAGAGAGCGAGAACTCTGGATTATTTTTGTAAGCTGTGGAAAGGACAAGAAGCCACCGATCTCAGGTCACCTTTTTCTCTCAAAAGGCTTGAGGTCAAAATATCTTTCGAGCACTACCGAAAACAATGCAAAGACACATTTTAGCACCTAGTGGGATAGACTATACAGCAGGGGCCGTCAGGTGGAGGACCGCAGTCAGACGCAGACCCAGCAAACCAACTTCAGAGGACCAAACAGAGTACTTGAAAAAATACTGTAGCAGAAGAGATCAACTTTTCAAATGGATAAGTTCAGTGACCCTAGTTTGGTTTTTCCTCCCAATATAGTCATTTGCTAGTTCCAATACACTAGCTAACTCTCCCCTATCAGATAACGGCCCCCGACCGTCATGGTGGGTGGAGGATAGCACATGCGTCCTCCAAGACACGTGAAGCCACCTACCATGACTTTTTGAACTGCTGCTCATGCTGTAGAACAGGGCAGCTGAACACACTCACAGGAAAGCACCATCTGCCCCCTTCCACGTACATGAGCTCAGAGACCCCATGATTGATTAGTATCAGCAACAGCTGGCTCTAGTCTTTGCACATGCATTATGTAAATTATTTCGCTGAAGGAATCAACCCAGAGACTAGATACAGGGCTAGAGATATTACATTTCAAACACTTTCACAGATTTCTCAATGTATTTATTGTCTCTGGACTGATTTGCAAACTGACAACACGCCTTGAATGGGAGAAAAAAAAAAAAAAAAAAAAAAAAAAAAAAAACTCTTTTTTTTTTTTTTTTTTTTTATACACCAGAGGCCAAAAAATGGAATTTCCACCTGTTTTTGGAGGTGTCTGTGCTCAGCACTGAATTTGTGTGTGATGTCCCACTCCACAGTAGTGGTTAACGGCTCATATGAAAGGCTTTAAGAATTGGTAGTTTTTCCCCCCTAAGTATTTATTTATTTATTTTTACCTAGTCTACTAAGTTTAAATTTTATAATTTTATTGTGGCAGTTGTGCTGTATATAGGGTTTTACTATCAAAAAAGCTTTAGTTGTGCTGTCCATTTTATCTCTGCACCAATGTTATTGTAGAGAGGTGTGAACTGTTTGCCCAGCAGGGGGCTCACCCCCTTCCCATCACCCTGCTCAAAAGCAAATAAACACAGAGTCACGATACTCTACACACAGAAACCCAACTCATAACACACCTGTGTCGATAAAATAACGAATTTCTATACTGATTGAAAATGTCCGATAAGTCGATTTAACGCAAGTATACTATGAGAAAGGGTTAAAGTCAATTAGGCAGAAAAGTTGTGTGTTCATTCTTCCTGCATCAAAATCAAAATAGATGTGTCTCATCTGTTCAGAGACTGTGGTGCTACAAAACTGCAAAAAACTACAAATCAAAACAACCTCTTTAAATTGATGTGCCTTATTTATAGCCATTATCTAGTCATTAATGATTACGCATTTAAAAAGGTCATTATTGTTACCACTTGGTTATGTTGGTTGCTTATTGTAAATTGTTATTATTTTGTTTAAAAGATCTTTTTTTTCTCCATTTAGTACTGCCCTTCAGACGCTAAATAAGATACATATCTCCCAGAAGACAAAATACTAACAATTTTCATCCTGCTCAAAAGTTGAATTAACGTATCGTGTTGCCTTCTTGAGCTTCAGTGAATGGTTACACATTATGTAATAGTTGTGTACGAGTCCCTCAGTTGTCCTCAGTGTGGAAGATGGATCTCAAAATCATATAGCCACTGCTGAAAAGGGGTCAAATATGCAGAAGATGCTGGAAAACCATAGAATGTGCAGGACCTGGAGGATTTTTCTGAAGAACAGTGGGCAGTTTAACTGCTCAGGACAAACAAGGGACTCATGAACAACTCTCACAAAACATAAACACAGTCGTTCATCATCCAGGTAACGACACACAGTATTAAGAATCAAGGGTATGGAAACTTTTGAACGGGGTCATTTTTTTATAAATTCAGCAAATATCATGTCTTCTGGATTATCTGTAAACATCTGTTATGTGAAATAGCTTATTCAGGACAGAACTAAATAAAAACAAAATGCAATTTTCATGATTCCTCTTATTATTTTGTTAACAGTATTAAGATTTAGCAGATTCTGCAAGGGGTATGCAAACATTTGTATATATACATATATATACACACACATATATATATATACACACACATACACATATATATATATATATATATACATATATATATATATATATATATATATATATATATATATATATATATATATATATATACATACATATATATATATATATATATATATATATATATATATATATATATATATATATATATATATATATATATATATATACACACATATACATATGTATACATATATATATATATACATACATACATATACATATATATATATATATATATATATATATATATATATATATATATATATATATATATACATACATACATACATACATACATACATACATACACACACACACACACACACACATATACACATATATATATACACATATATATATATAAAAATGCAGCACACTGATTCACACCCACACACACACATCTAAACTGGGATTTCACCTTATCCCCAGCTCAGATAAGTCTCTCTCTACGAGTCACCACAATAGATGAAGCCACATCCCTCAGATCAGAAATGATTATGCATTGCTGAGTGATCCAAGCTTCATTAAAGCCTATTTCGGGACCTCGTCTACATGAGAGAGATGGAGTGTAGGGAGGACAGGAGTGCAGTGTAGACATGGAGCCTTTGTTGTGGTTGCACTGTACACCAAACCAGGAAATGCCCGTCATCTGGACGGTCCTTATAGCGGAGGGCGGAGGAGTGGAAAAATCAGCCGAAGATCTAGAAGAAACCTCTAACTCGACTCTGAATGTGTGTGTTAGCCGAGCTGACACATCATGATGAGTGGAGCAGGATGGGGATTGATTTAGTCCAACAGCTATAATTAGAGACTGAGACAGAGATCGGGGACTGCAAGAACTCAATTTAGTCTGATAGGCATATGCACAACAGATTTCTCACTAAATCTCTCCTCGGTCATGACTCCTCAGGCAGCCACTGCTTCACATCCCAGCTCATCCAATTAACACAGTCGGCAAAGACTTAAAGTAATGACGCATCATGGGAGCAGTATTAACATCCAGTGTAAACAGCGACTAACTAAATTACAGTAGCAATTTACATTCTAAACAAATTCCAATGGCTTCGGATCAACTTTGGACTCTCTTGAGCTCCAGACAGTATACAGAACCTTCTGAAGACTTCAGGAGGTTGGAAATGTCACTTTCTGGAACAGAAACATTTGAGCAAGCCGCTGATTATCGCAGTGATGAAGTGGTAGGAATTGGCAGGAGATTCAACACACCATCTTTGGGAACCTCTTATTAAATATATACCATATATTAAATATATACCATCTCATCACAGGGCAATGATGGGCAATGGCTAATGAAGCCATTTCCGATGGAGTCAGTGCTCATAGGAACAATGTTTTCTTAATTTTTGCAGTTCATAAGCTACTTTTGCAATGTAGCTTGTAGCGTAGCTCACTACATTTTTTTTTCTGAAGGACTGCTTTCATTTAGCTACATTAAACTACATTAAACAGCAGCTGAACACTGCTGTGATTGTACAGTTCTATATTGTCTTCCTTATATGAGGTGCACCATATAGAGTCATGTGAAAATATAAGTACACCCCATGGAAATTACAGGGGTTTTTTTGGTTGTTTTTTTTGTTTGTTTGTTTGGTTTTTTTTACATATTTGGACAAGCAAACAATCGATCCTCTTTGAAACAGTGCCTATTAATAAAGTTGATACACTATCAAATGTAGGGCTGCGCAATTAATCAAACATCGATCGCGATTACGATGTTGACTGCCCACGATTAAATAAACATGATCGACTGCGATACTAACGTTTAAAGTTTGTCCTCCGCTAATAGAAAACTCCGCTGCAGATCAAATCAAGCGCTTCCTAAACTTACAGCCAATCACCATAGAGCGGCGCAGGGATGACATCATTTTGTAATGCCAAAACCCCGAAACGGAGCTAGCATAATAGCCCTTGAGCTGCCAGCTTCGCTTCGAGCTCCAGCACTTGCGTGAGGAGAAATCATGACATTAACATGATGCTAAAAGGCACTACAGAGGTTGCCGGGGACATTAAAGGTCATCGCGCCGAACAGGAAAAAGCTTTGCAGATAAACTCAGGGCAGCGTGACCATTTCACTCACATTTGTGACTGAAAAGTATTTTGTGTGACTGTGAATAAATATTTATTCGCACTGGTGCGAGTGACCTGTTCGGACTTGTATAATACAATCGGGATAAAAACTACAGGAAGTCCAAAATCCATCTACACCGCGCAACAGTTACTTTCACACTGCTTTTCATCTCCTCAGTCAACTGAACAAGTGTGGAAATACTGCAGAGAAGCCATTATGATCACAAGTAACACTGAACATCATCTGCTTCAACTTCCCGATTTCACAAACCATCTTTTATTGATCCCGCAAAATTACCTGAACTTTCACCTGCTCGTGTAGACACAGCGGTGTCGGGCGGAGTAAATAAATAATAATGCTAATGCTACAAGGTCGGGTTTAATTCAAAACTCTTTATTAAAAAAATCCTCACCAATCATAATCAAGAGTAGCAACTGTTCGGTCTGTAAACATACAGTATACTGCCACTCAACTTCATTAATTCACTCCATTTAAACTCTCAGTTGCCAGATATCACTAGAAAAGTCAACTCCAGTTTCCATGTTTTGATTTAATCCCCCCCAAAACACAATATTATCAGCAGACATGGACACTGTACTGGGGAAACCAATCTAAAACTGATAAACAAACAAAAATAAAACTACTAAAATGTAAAGACAGAAAATGTGCTTAGTTCTAAATAAATCATTTAATATAAAAAAAACCCAGATATTATAATAACTTCATTAAATAAAATAAAATGAGAAATGAAATAATGTTTAATTACCACGGGTTGCATTTAATATCAATTTGACATTAAGCTTAGTAAGCTATTTCCTTAGAAAACTATTAGCCTTTTTCCTAATATGGATCATTTTTGTGTTAGTCTACTTTTAATTAGGACTCTCTATTGTTTTTAGGATATTTAAAAATAAATATTTTATGCTTGTTTATTTATCAATTAACTCAATTTCAACTCAATGATCAATTTATCAATCAAGTATCTCATTGATATTATTTTAACTCAATTAACAGTGACCATGAGCAGAGAGCTTACATTTAGCTGTTTATGATAGATAAAAAGATTGGTATCTGGATCGGTATCAGCTGTAAAAAAATCCTGATCGGAGCATCAGTAATGAACACCATTAAACTAAAACGCTTCCCATCTGATGGGTAAATGAACTGACCAGCCCAGAACCTTGACAGCGGAAAATGTCTAACAGTGTAGCTTTAAATTTTGTCATAATTGACCAGCTCAAGTTTTCTCATGCCTATTTGTGCTATATTGTGGCATGAGAAAACTTAATAAATGTGAAAGAGCAATAAAAATATGTTGTCACTAAAATCAATTAATAATCATGATAAATAATCGAGATCTCAATACTGATTAAAATAATCGGGATTATCATTGTGGCCATAATCGTGCAGCCCTAATCAAATGACCCATAAAATCGACATTTTGTAGTAATTTTCACAATTTAAATTACCAAAAAAAATACCCAGATCAGTCACATGGAAAAAGTAAGTACACCCCTACATTTATCACAGCTTCAAATCCATAAAATTAGAATCAGGTGTTCAAGATTGGGTGCCAGTGATTAGAACCTGCTTAGGGAGTGCAGGTGGAAGCTCTTATTTATACCCCTCTCATATCTGGTGTCTGGTGTTCCCTCTGTTATTGAGGTGTGTGGTGTCATCATGCCAAGATCTAAAGAGGTCTCGAAGGCCTTCCGAAAAAAGGTTGTGGAATAATGTGCTCTGGACAGACGAATCAAAGGTAGAGTTGTTGGGCCACAGTAATGGCAGACATGTTTGGCGCTGACCAAAGACAGATTTTCCGAAGTACTTCATACCAACTGTGAAGGGCGGTGGTGGAAATGTTATGGTTTGGGGTTGCTTCACTGTCTCAGGGACTGGACAGCTTGCATTCATTGATTCAATTATGAATTCTGCATCATATCAAAGAGTGCTTGAAGATAATGTGAGGCCATCTATCCAAAAGTTGGAAGTTGAACTGAAACTGGACCTTTCAACAGGATAATGATACTAAACACACTAGCAAATCCACCAAGGAATGTCTCAAAAAGAAGAAATTATGGAATGGCCTAGTCAAAGCCCGGATTTGAACCCCATTGAAATTTTGGGGTTGTGGAGGTATTTGAAACGGTATTTGCAACTGAAAGAATATCGCATGAAAGAGTGGTCAAAAATTCCACCAAGCCGATGTCAGAGACTTGTGGACAATTATACAAAACGCCTACAAGAAGTTATTTCTGATAAAGCAGGCAATACTAACTTCTGATGTCAAGGGTGTATTTCATTTTTCCATAGAAGAATATCACATCTATTGACATTTCTGTTGAATAAATGATATATCAACTTCATTAATAGGCACTGTTTCAAAGACGACCAAATGTTTGCTTGTTTTTTTGTTTTGTTTTTTTCTTCATCTTTCACGTTTCGTATCTCCAGTTGTGAAATTTAATTTGGAAAAACTATGACTGTATGCTAATTGCAGTTTACACACTGACTTCCTATCATGAAAAGCCCCATAAAGAAGTCAATAAGAACTTCAGACGCTGATGTTAAAAGTGTGAAACGTCAGCATGTTAACAAATCCTTTATCTTCTCTGTGTTACGTCCGTGTGACCCCCCCCCTCCCCTCTCTTCCTTTCTCCGTGTAGCCTCCTAGTATATCCTCTGTTCCTAGAATGACACGGATTTACACTCGGCGTTATGGAAGGGAACATCTGCAAGCACTTGTGTTCATGGCACACACAGGGATGATCTAGTACAACATCGACGCCAAAACACCAGTACGAATGCCTTGTTTGTGTGTGATCAATGCAGCCAGTGTTATGAACGATTGGCGGCAGACTGTCTATGCTGACTAACAAATCTTTTGAATTGAGCATGGAGTCTGACTCCTAGCTGTCAGCTTTGTTTTACCGAGGACAGTGACTCGGGTTCTGCTAGAACGCTTAAGTCGGAAATTCTCACAACGTCGAGCCAAAGCTAAAAACAAGCTGCAAACAATCACACATACTCGGCGTTATAATACATTTATGAGCCTATGATCGTCTATTATTCATGAATGAAGGACCTGACCTCCTGACATATTACGCTGATGGTTTTCAGCTTCGAGTTACAGTAAGTCGGCAGTTTGAGTCTTATGCGCAGGTTATATCGTCTAATTTGGGCAATGTTAGGATTTATAGAAAATCGGCAATCTTCTAAAGCACGTATAATTCAAAAGACGGATCTAATAAACACTTGCTCGGATAAATCAGCTAAATACATTCAGATTCACTCAGCCCTTTGCTAAACCGGGTATTAAACCATTTACTTCTCATACGAGCACATAAAATACGATCAAAGTTTCCCCATTACTGAACAATTTCATCCTGGTATTAATAAAGAAAAACACACAAGGCGTGGACAACATTCAAGATTCATCCATCTGTTCTCAAGGAACATAAACCATTCAGGAATAGCGCACATTAAAAGCCAATAACATTTGGATTGCCTTCAAATCGCAGGCAATTCCAGTCAAGCCTTTCTTGAAACAGTTCGTGAACTCGCACACTTCCTGCCTCTGCAGGCAGCGCTTGGATAATAGGTTGTTTTTATTCACTCTAATATTCCGGCGCTACAAACCCAGCCACTGGTGCTCAGATAAAAAAAAACAAGTTACCTCCTTCCAGTGCATGACAGAAAGACAGACCACAAAACCCTAGACACGAGCCAGATGGTCTCACACAGTATATGGTAAGAGGGATGCAGTGACTCGAGAGAACTCGCCATAAAGTGGCGTCCAAAGCTTACCGACTTCTGATGAAAAAGAGATACGGAAGCGGTTTGAACATCTGAAGCAAAGCAGGGCTTCTGATGAAATACACTCCATTTTCCTCTTAAGACTTTGCAGCTCATTGTAGGATTCTTGCCGATTTTAGGAAAGAGTGCACAGTATTTTCTTGGATCCTAAATTTCAGACAGCTTTTAGATGAGACGATCAGAGAAATTTTGAGCCTATTCTCCCTCAACTTAAACTAGGAACGTTTTTCTGATTACGCACATGCATTCCCAGCATTCCTGCAGGATCAGCAACTGTGTATGATGTGTGTGCTTCAGCATAAATGTGAGGGTTATCCTATTAAAAGGTAAAAATCCACCAGAATGAGTTGTAGATCAATATTTTGAATCAATTTGTGATGTTAAAGAGGGAAGGCCGGCTTAGGGGTTAGTATGTTTGCCTCGCACCTCCAGGGTTGGGGTTTGAATCCCACCTCCGCACTAAGTGCGTAGACTTTGCATGTTCTCCCTGTACTCCGAGGGTTTCCTCGTAGTACTCTGGTTTCCTCCTCCATTGTAGGCCGATTGGCGTTTCCAAATTGTTCGTAGTGTGTGAAAGTGTGTGCAAATGTGCCCTGTGATGGGTTGTCCTTCCAGGGTGGAGTCTTTCTTTTAAGAGATATTCCTTACCTCATGGGCTGAGTACGAAGTGCTGTTTTCAGATCTTCAACCACTTTATTCCTCATCTCCATCTCCTCCTCGTCAAATGCAAAAAGGGTCTGCATCTGGAATATATACGACCAAACCTACTATTAATCATTTCTATTTTAAGACCATGCAACAGAAAAAAAAAATTATATATATATATATATATATATATATATATATATATATATATATATATATATATATATATATATATATATATACACACACACATACACACACATACACACACATACACACACATACACACACATACACACACACACAATTTTTTGTTTTGCTTTGGGTGCAGTACAAACCAAGTAATAAAGTTAAAGTGTACTCTGAGACAAGCTGATCACATTTGCATATAAAGTCGCCCTAAACTTAACATAAAAGTTTTTGTGATGAATTCCGTGCAAGCACAAACATGATCAGATTCAGAACATTTGGAAAATCTGAGTTATGATTGAACATGTAACAGGAAAGTGTTATTGCATCATAAATACAAGAGCCTACCATGTTACAATATGTAAATGAGAGGTGTTCACCAAAGGAAAGAGCACGACATGCACGATTGGAGTATTTACAATTTGTATACTCGTATTCATCGTAGAATTTCTAATGATATTTTATAGAAGCATCAAATTAAGCAACTCATTCATTATTACAGAAGTGTATGCATAAAGTTTTGGCACTAAATATAATCAAAAACACGTCGAGCTTCGAAATAAAGAGAGTTCTTTTCGTTTCGTTTTGTAAAACAATGCAATTAAACCTCTGCTGCGTCTCAGGTTGTATAACGGCAATTAATCACGAGGCCTGAATTAGACGAGGCAGTCACGGGGCCTGATCATGAAGGCAAGCTTGCAGTTGAACTTCAAGTCCACTATGTGTAGCATCCAAGTGCAGTTGTGCATATTAGATTTGGCCTTCTGTTCAGCTTCTGTACTGCCTTCCTCTTACTTCTGTGGACTCACGCCAAGCAGAAATGATTCACAAATGTGTGTTATAACTACACACTAAATCCTATTCACAAAGGCTGTCTTAATAACTTGCCTGCATTACGCTTAAAAAAATTAAAATAACACTCAATCTCTGCCAAGATACCAAAAGTAAAGACTTATGTTGGCTGACTTGGTCAAAGGATGTGTTGAGAGTCATGCTTGGTAGGCTGGCACTGCTTTTACACAGAGATATAGATCATGTTTATGGGGGGGGGGAAATAGCTGATATGGCACCAGGGTCCTCTTATTCATGTTCAACCAGATCCAGGCTCTTGTCCCGCCGTGGGGCTGCGCAGATGTTTCTGCTATAACATCCATTGGATGGATCTGGACTGTCCCTGTCCAGATGGCTCGTGGATCACTGGCACGGCTGCAAAGCCCCAGGCTCAGCTCCCTAAATGGATATGTATGTCCTAAATGGCAGGCGGTAGGATGTAGAAGACCAGAGGACGGATTATTGGCTAAAGTCGAGGTCTGTCCTGCAGGCTAAATGTGCACTTTCTGATTGATGACCCACATTAAGCGTGTCCGAGGTCAGGGCCCTTATCTACGCAGCTTCTCAGAGAAAGTGTGATGGTCTATGACCGGCCCCGCTCTTCATGAAAATAGGAAAAATGTGAATGAAGAAACTAATCTTGAAATCCAACTTGAGCAAACACAGGGCTAAAGTTGGCAGGTGTCGCATAAACATTTACAGTTGAGTTTTATTAAACAGCCGGAATGTGCTTACATGCATGAACAAACAAGAGTATTAACAAGCCGCGGCTTGACTCGATGCTACTTGACTCGAGTACTTGCGCTTCATAAACTGCACGAACGCATGAATCTAGTACGAATGATGGAGCACAGGCATTCTGTGACTGAAGTCCAAAGCAACGGTTTCATTCTAAACTTACTTTAATAGTATTGAGTCTAGGCCTTAGCTGCTGCACTCCAAATTCGTTGATAATGTGGCAGTGCCAATATGAAAATGATACCTATAAGATTAATGTGAATGGAAAGGATCCGTAGGGTTCCCATTTAGAGCGTGACCACATCAGTTTTGACAGTGTGTTCTGCATGGGTGCTGGGAGCCAACGTGTAACGTCGCAGGGCCAAGTAGACACTGGGAAAATGAGCGTATTCAATAATTCAGCAAGCCAGAGCGATCCCATGAGCACACCGCACACATCCTCTCCAAGCCATGAAGTCATAGCACAACCTCGCCGTACAATCCTTGCAATGCGTGGCCTTCAAATGCCATTATAGAACAGGTAATAAAAAAGAGTGTTTCTCAGCACTCTGAAGACAACGCTCACACCGGTAAATCATTTTGTACCTCACATGAAAAGATGTACATTTTTGGCATCCGCATCAGATTATTTGCTGTTAACCTATATCTTAATTCGGATTCTTTTGGTTTTCTGTGGAACGAAACGCAACAGCACCACAAAGGCTTTAAGAAAAGCACAAAGAGTGGTAGGAAGAAGCGACGCTAGGGCTGATTTCGTTCTAGCCCAGACCATAGATTCATCCAGCCTATCAGGGACAGTTGTGACGTGACTACGTAGAGTAAAATGGCACTTTGGTTGCGCATTAGAGCGGATATTTTTCAGCCCATGTCACAGATACCTCCATGACATGTCATCAGGAATGACTGAGAAAGTGCATGTGAATTCCAGTCATGGGTGTATCCAACATGAAATAAAAAAGGTAATTGCAGTATTCCAAGTGTGAGGTTCTGAAATCGTGAACCAGTGTTTCAGCATCTTTCAAACCATGTTAGGATTGAAGTCATAGCTGATAAAATGCACATTGTGTACTGGATCTTTCAAAAGAGAGCATTAAAAAAAAAATGTTTAAAAAAAACCCCTCAAGATTGGGGATATTTGTAGAAAGTGATGCCAAGTGAATATTTAGAAGTTTTAGGGAGCGACAAACAACATTTCAAACTTAAGAAAGCTGGAGTATATCTGTAATTTTATATCATGGGTATATGCAGTTAATAAGATGAGAATGAATGTGCTGAGGTTCTGAGCTAAATCTGAAAATAATTCAGATAAAACTGATTTTCTGAATGACCTGACCAACAGGAAGCAGATATAGAGTAAAAAGAAAGGGGCATTACTTATGCAGCTGTATGCAAAAGTTTGGGAATCCCTGACCAAATTACATATCCATTCATCAACCCATTTTCTGTACCATTTATCCTACACAGGGTCGCGGAGAGCCTGGAGCCGATCCTAGGGGACTTGGAGCACAAGGTGGGGGGCACAACTCACACACCCACTCACACACTACGGCCAATTTAGAGATGCCAATCAGCCTACAACGCATGTCTTTCGACTGGGGGAGGAAACCGGAGTACCCGGAGGTAACCCTCTCACACAGGGAGAACATGCAAACTTGGCACACACAAGGCAGAGGCAGGATTTAAACCCCCAGCTCTGGAGGTGCGAGTCAAACGTGCTAACCACTATTGTTCTACTTATATTAATGCACAGTTACATTATATTTGATGAACATAAACAATAGGGAGGGGGAATAATTGTGGCATGTGCAATGTTTAGACACCTAATTGTAAACTTTCAGAACATTATTTACTCATTAGGCCTTTAATTGACTCATTAGGAACAACAGACCAGTCAAGAATTGGCATTAGGAATAAAAAAATCTAAAGGGTAATAAATATACTGACTGTTCAAGCCTTGTGCTAGCACTCAACACCCATGGGCTCCTCCAAGCAGCTGACTGAGGATCTGATAATGAAGCTTACGTATTAATGCCTACAAAGCAGGTGAAGGCTATAAAAAAATATATATAGAATTTGGCTAGGGGTGCCCAAACATTTGCAGACAACTGTATGTTTACTGGCGGTTTCAATCATAAAATATTCTGTATTATTTTTTGTGCATTTAATCAGTTATAATATAAATGGATTTTGCTTATATACAATGAAATACTAAATAAAGATGTATTTTTTAGGAAATTGGGAGGTGGGGGACAGTGATATACCGGTGTCCTGTCCAAGGTTTATTCCTGCCTCGTTCCCAGTGTTCATGGGAAGACCCACCGTGACCGGTAGGTAGGTGGGTAGGTAGATACTTCCTGGATGGATGCATGGATGGATGGAATGGGCTCTATCAACAAGATAAGCTGTAAATCAAACCTACACCATACTGGAAATGCATGAAAAAGCTACACTCATCAATTTTATTAACTGCGTTTGAACAGAAATGGAAGCTCAGCAATAGCTCCATAATCAGAGATGTCAATAACCACTAAAACACTAAAACACACTAAAGCACTAAAACACATGGAAAGAGATAAGCAACATGTGTGGGAATGATTAAAAGAAACATGATAATGCACCTGGTGAGATACTATATGTAGTCTTGAATCTAAAACCTAGCAGGAAGTTTGTGAGGAGATTGTTTTCCCAGACCGAGCCAATAAACACAAACATCTGCAAAAATTTACAGACCTCTAAACAGTGCGTCGCTAGGAGCATCAGGTCTGCAAATGACATTTAGAAATAAATAAATAAACAAATAAATAAATGCTGTAAAATATAATAGCGATGCTTTATGATCCACCCTTAAAGAGCATGCCTGAGTGAGATTTCACTGGTCTGAGGTTTACTAGGAGATATGCTAACGTGGAAATATTCTGACAGCAAGTCCAAATCCAATGCAGAGTCAAGAACAGCACCAAATCAATCATTCCCTATAGCAAGACTAATCCAAATCCATTCTTATTACAGTATATAGCCTCCTGGTGAGCTGTCTGTTAGTCACACTGAGTGTCTCTAGAAGGAGGGCAGAGGTCACATGACTCAAACTGACTCAAGCCACTCATTCAACTCTAATTTCTAGTAATGTGTAATGAAAACAATTAGAGTCCTGATACTCTAATGGCAGCCTCAGTATCACTTAAAAGATAAATAATCATAATTCACGAACTGGAGCGTGAACATGGAAGATTTTGTGTTAGTATGATTAGCTTGACTATTTCTAGAACATTAAAAAGTGCTTAATTCTTAAAGGCAAACTCAACACTGATGAGACAAGAACCTGCTTGAGGTCTAAACTATGAAGTCACTAAACAATGTTTTTAAAGTCAGTGAGTCAGGACAGAGAGGCAGAAATAGACACAGAAAAAGGATTGTGGCACTTACAGCAGCCATGGAGTTGATGCGGTCGATGTAGTAGTCGGGCCAGCTGGTAGCGAGCTTGTTGGGATCCTCTTGCTCCTAAATGAACACGAAGAAAGAAAAGAAAAAAAAAAACCTCTTGAGTGCAACATCATATACATTGATTTCACAGTTACAAAACTGGAACAGGATTAAAGCAACCTCAGAAAACCACACGAACATCCAGTGTGCTTCAGATCTTTCAATGAACAAATGAAAACGCAAACACGCGAGTAGAGCCGTGAGGAAAAACTCAGCAGGCAAGACACTGTACAATGACTCGTTATATGAGGAGAAAACACACATGCTGAGTAAGATTTCATTTTTATTTGAGAGAGAGAATGTACGCTGAAAAAAGCGAACATGGTCAGATTTAAGAGAATACATTATGTATAGTTTGAACAAAAATAGTACTTATAATATCAACGTATTTCATTGCTTTTAGTAAACTTAATTTCATTTTAAGTTGCGAATCACTAAACTGAATGATGTATCGTGAGGGTGTCTAATTCACGTAGTATTAACAAACTAATTACACTATGAAATCTCACAGCAATGTTGGCAAAGACAGGAGCTATAACTATAGTATCAAATTAATTAAAACAATTAATGCGTGTGGTTGAATTGCACAGCAGTTGCAGAATGCCAGGGACCTGGGTTTGATCATCAGTTTGGGTGAGAGCGCAGAGTTAGATTTTATTCGTTGCTTGGAAAAATACACAATCGAATCACGTTGAACGTACGAAAACAAATTACGTTAACGGTACGTTAATGTTAACGTAACTCGATTCAATTGCGTGGAACTGATGTATGCAAGTAAATTCAATTAGCTTTCCTGGAACAGACTTTTCTACCGGTATATCACAAATGATAAGATATCGCCCATCCCTATTTCAAACATCACCGGGCGAAGTAACACACCCAGAGGAAAGTGCTATCCACCCTCTTCTACATACATGAGCTCACAGACACCTTTGATTGGCTAGTGACACTGTGATTGACAGGGGAGGGAGAGGATGTCACGAGATGGCTACAATATTGTTTGGATTTAAACTTGCGATCGCTAGGACGCTAGCGATAGGACTCGGGAGCACCTATAAGGACATTTACATTTATTCATTTAGCAGACGCTTTTATTCAAAGCGACTCACAAATGAGAAAATACAAGCAAAGCGATATATCAAGCAGAGATCAATACAAGTAGTGCTACCATACAAGATCCATTAATTGAGTTCCAGAAGAAGCAAAGTGCACAGAGTAGAGGTGTAAGTGCAACAATTTTTTATTATTTTTTATTATTATTTATTTATTTTAATGGGTTGGTTAGGTTTTCACGGAAGAGGCGGGTCTTTAGCTGTTTTTTGAAGATGGTGAGAGATTCTGCGGTCCGGATTGAGGTTGGAAGTTCATTCCACCACTGAGGGACAGTTAGTTTGAACGTTCTTGAGAGGGACCTTGAGCCACGCTGAGTAGGCACTACTAAGCATTGGTCGCTAATCTATCACAGATTGCGTGAGGAAACGTAAGCCTTCAGGAGAGAGTTGAGGTAGGGGGGTGCTGATCCAGACAAGGTCTTGTAGGTGAGCATCAAGGCCCTACTTTATTAGGACCTACTAATGAAATTTCTACGGCTTTCCGTTTCTTTCTCTTTTTCTCCTAAGATCTTAACTACAAAGTACACAAATTGTCCAACAAATTTAATAAACATCTATTCACTTAATATAGGCCTCCCGAATGAAGATGTCCAGCTCAGTATTGACAGTTCCATCTGGCAATGCAAGCAGCTATGTAGGCTCGGTTGAGGCATCATTTACTCAAGTTATTTAGGAGGAAATTCTAGGAATCACCCAGGGAGAAGTGGTTACTGAAGAGGAGTGATTGAACGAATGAATGTGTTCAGGTATACTAGGAATCGGTAGGAAGGACTGAAGGTGTACTTGCACGATTGTTAAGAGTCAGCCGCGACAAAAGAAAAAGTCAGAGACTTGAAGGAAAATGGAATGTTAGACAAGAGGAGTTTGTACATGACCTTGGGTTGTCTGTCAGCACAATTTAATCATGCTGAATACAACGCCTAGCACATGTATTAAAAATTCTTTACATTTCCATTCAATTGTAGTGCTGAAGCTCAGCTCGTCTTGCAGGTTACATAAACAAAGGGCGCTGTAGCTCCCAATTTAAGCCTCGCGTATGACATGCATGTGATAACGTGATATACGAGTCCAGAAATTCATCCTACAAGACACTGAAATAATATATTTGCTGACAATAGTGTGACATCTGGCACAAGATCAAACCAGACTTAGATAGAAAACTTAGGCAGGCATCAGGGTGGCTTAGTGGTTAGCATGTTTGCCTTTAACCTCCAGGGTTGGGGGTTAAAACCCCGTCTCCGCCCTGTGTGCGCAGAGTTTGCATGCTCTCCCTGTGCTTTAGGGGTTTTCTCCTGGTTCTCCGGTTTCCTCCCCCTCTCCAAAAACATGCATTGTAGGCTGATTGGCATTACCAAATGTATGTGATTGTGCCTTGTGATGGGTTAGCACCCTGTCCAGGGTGTCCCCCGCCTTGTGCCCCGAGTTCTCTGGGATAGGCTCACCTGTGACCCTGTGTAGGATAAGCAGCATGGAAAATGGATGGAAAAGACCTAGGCACTCGAATGATCATGGGACAAGTCACGGAAATTAGTGTATCTGGCATGTAGCTAGTCTAGAAGTCGATTTATCAGATCAAATAATAAAACGGAATTCACAAACATTTCCATCAAACTATAGTACTCCGGTAACTAGAGTACAGATGACGTTCTTCCACTGTGATCATAAACATTAGTCATTTGAATCTAAATAAATAAATAAATAAAAATACAGGCTCTGAGGTTCTTCATTAGACAAGAAAATTTGAGCTTTTGTCAGCAGACCAAACCATGTGCCCCATGTTCCTCCTTTTAGATCTGTTCCATTAACTAGGTTTTTACACTCATTGGTTGTATTCAAGGCCAGCTGTGGTGCAAAATGTTAGTTCATTATTATTCCCTCAGGGGGATGCTCACTGATCTGATCACAGTGTGTTCCATCTCACATAATGATCGATGTTGTGCACATCAGATGGCAATAAGTCAACAGGACAGCAGGACATGTGGCCATCGCTTGTGCTACGCATCAGTCAAGCTGGGTGCAAAATCAATTAGAACCTACTGCAGTTCATCATGAAACCTTCCTGTTCAGGGTTCTCGTGTTTTTAGCTTCCGTGCACGTTGATCTGTGCACATTTTCATTCTGTCGTCCAAAATAAAAACATCTTACTGCTGTAGATGTGAGTGATGTCTAAAAGCCTAATGTGAAGCTTAGCACCAGAGGACTGTGTTAGTTCCAGTCAAGTTTGGATAATAACCGTGTTTAATGTGGTTGCAGCTTTATTAAAAAAAAAAATAAAAAAAAAAAAAACGGAACCAGTGTGTCCTTCATGTGATTAATGAATAGACTTGGACGCCAATTGGCCTACGTGTCGTTTAATCTTACTAAATTGCTCTTGCACCCGATGAGGTTTCACATAATGGAGACTGTGGAATTTTTGGAATGGAGGAGTACGGATGAGTAAGCGATGGAGGCAACACATAAATACCATTCAGGATTCGCTGTCAAATCCAAAACGTACGCCAAAGCTCAAAACAAAATACAAGCTAGGACTGCGCCTCATTCTGTAATTTGTTTTCATTCGGTCTCTGATTTGTACCCAGACATATAGTTTGTTCATGTAGCCAGACTGCATCTAAACAGATTATCAGCTTAAAGACGGTTTTGTACTTCTCGCCTGCCATGAACACAGAGAACATTGCTCCTGGCAGCCTAATACATAAGCGGCCATTAGAAGGTGGTGAGTTTCCTCTTGGCTACAAATGAGGACAGATGAGGGAGACGTGCCTGTTTGGTTTAAGGTTAACACGGTAGTGAGCTGTTCCTCCTGTGTGTCAATATTTATACTATTAAAGCACCCAGAGTGGAGGAAGGAATAATAAACATGACCCCAAGCTCTCGGCCAGCACGGGCTTGCCGTGGCTCAGGGCTGAACAGAAGAAACCCAACATATATAACACTTCATTGTGTCTTCTGTATTACAAAGCATAAGAATGGTTATCAATGGCTGAAACGTCTTAACTTCTAAATAAAATCTCTTAATTTCTGGTGTAAAAAACAAAACAAAAAAACAAACAAACAAAAAAAAAAATTTTCTTGAAGGAGTAATAAAATATTTGCATATAAAACAAGTACATGATGAGTATTTCATGAGTACAGTAATAGTGCACAGTTTTATTTTAATTTTAGGAGAAGGGAAGAGAATGAAAAGAGGAAGGAGAAGGAAATGTAGAAGAATGAGGAGGGGACCAGGAAAAGGATGATGAGAAGACAGGATAGTGAGGAAGTGAAGGCGAAGAAGGTGAAGAATGAGAAGAAGAAGAAAGAGGTGTTGAACATGACGAATCGTGACAAGATGGCTGAGGAAGAGCAGGAGGACCTGAAAAAGCTGAAACATGAGAATAAGAAGAAGGAGAAGACGGATGAGAAGATGGAGGAGGAAGAAGTGAAGGAGAAGAAGGTGAAGAATGAGTAGGAGGAGATGCAGGAGGAGGAGAAGGCATAAGTGAAGGAGAAGAAGGTGAAAAAACAAAATGGAATAAGAGGAGGAGCATGAGGAGGAGCTGGAAGAGGTGATGGATGAGAGAAGATGGAGGAGAAGGAGGAGGAAGAGAAGGATGAAAAGTTAGACGGGAGGAGCAGGAGGCAGAGAAGAATGTTGAGAAGATGGAGGAGGAGGAGGAAGAGAAGGATGAAAAGTTGGAGGGGAAGAACAAGGCAGTGAAGAATGATGAGAAGATGGAGGAGGAGGAGGAAGAGAAGGATGAAAAGTTGGAGGGGAAGAACAAGGCAGTGAAGAACGGTGAGAAGATGGATGAGGAGGAGGAGGAAGAGAAGGATGAAAAGTTGGAGGAAAAAGGAAAAGCAGGAGGAGGATGAAATGAAAAAAGCTTGTTGGAAACCATTTAGTTCAGCAGTGCTCTGAACTGAAAAGTATTGGGAAAGAACTGGAAACCTATGCCTACTGTGTTAAATGCACTTGTTAAATGTCATGACCCTAACTCAACACACACACGATGCTGTGCTCTCGACGTATGCTGTCGATTCTGAGACACGTCTCTCTTTCACGTCTCCTCGTGTACTATATCACAACAGTGTGTTCTGGCAGAGCTCACTTAAGCATCTCGCTCGTTCGTCCTCAAGGAAAGGAATGAAATTCAATCCAGTCTCTTATGATGTGACCCCTGTGCGTGTGCATTCGCTAAAGCATTTTACCGACTCTCTACTTTCTGTGGTTTCGTTTTCGGGTGGTGTAGCCGTGCCGGAGATTGGGCTGCGGAGTGTTTGTGGAGATGTTGGCTGAACCCATAGACTCCTTCAGAGGAGCAGCTGTGTAAATGTGAATGTGATGACACAGCTGCCAAAACACTAAATAGTTCAGTTTACAAAAAGAGCAAGTTCTTACAATAAATACAAGTGCAACACTACTTATTGGATGGACTGACAAGTTACGAGTCAGGAAAATCGACTTCGGAGTTTGTTAAGAAGTCATCTCTGAAGGACTTGAGTATATAACCTGGAACACAGGCTTTCTGGGTAAGGAATGCAGCAAGAGTTACTGGGTTATAATCCCTGATCGAATAAGTAATATGGTTAAAAATTCTGGTATTAAATATGTCAAACTGTGCTGCTTGAATGTCATTAATGCTGGGGGCAGTGGTGGCACAGTGGTTAAGGCTCTGGGTTACTGATCGGAAAGTAGGGGGTTCAGGTCCCAGCATTGCCAGGTTCTGGGTTACTGATCGGAAGGTCAGGGGTTCAGGCCCCGGTACTGCCAGGCTCTGGGTTACTGATCAGAAGGTCGGGGGTTCAGGTACCGGCACTGCCAGGCTCTGGGTTACTGATCGGAAGGTCGGGGGTTCAGGCCCCAGCATTGCCAGGTTCTGGGTTACTGATTAGAAGGTCGGGGTTCAGGCCCCAGCACTGCCAGGTTCTGGGTTGCTGATGGCACAATCGGGGGTTCAGGCCCCAGCACTGCCAGGTTCTGGGTTACTGATCGGAAGGTCAGGGGTTCAGGCCCCAGCACTGCCAGGTTCTGGGTTACTGATCAGAATGTTGGGGTTCAGGCCCCAGCACTGCCAAGCTGTCACTGTTGGGCCTTTCCAGGGGCGCTGTATCATTGCCATATCGTTGCTGACCCTGCGCTCTGACCCCTAACAAACTAGTATACGCCGTATATGTGACAAATAAAGGCTTCTCTCTCTAAGCAGTAATTAACTTACTGTATAAGATTGTTTTATTTATCTTCATTTTACTCGTCATCATTTCCTTTACAGAGGCAAAACACAATTTCACATATTTTACTCTTGGAATGATGACCACATAATGGTGAATAACATTATACCACGTGACTATTTAGAAAGCTCAAGTCATTAAAAAAGTGCAACTGTGCCCCTTTTTCCTCAAACAGGAAAATAAACTCTAAGCCAGAGAAAAGAAATACACAGGACATTTGAATTACTGCACAAATTGACGTTTCCTTCGATTAGAGCTTATTATGCGAGACTGCAGCCGTGGGGGATGGCTTGAGGCTTTCACACAGAATGCTGATGATATGAACTGAAGAAAGTTGGAAAACATGTTCCTCGTTATTCCACTGGAGTGATGACTTCGGTTACAAATACAAAGAGACAGGAGACATCCAAATATTTCCTTTGGCAGATTTCAACCAGGTATTTAGTGTGCTTACAACCTGGATTTTGGTAAACCAGAATGTATAAGTAAGCATAAATGTAAGCGCTTAAGCTGCAGAGATCCATAGGGCGAGCTGTTTAATCATTGTGGGGCCTTTCTTCTACACTTACACTAGCAGTGTACGGCACTATCTAAAACAGTATCTTTATCTGTATTTGTTTAGTGCTTCAAATAGATCCATATCCGTATCTGGAGTTAAACCCAAAGTGGCGTTGTCTAAACATGAAAGTGTTTTGTTTTTCCTCCTTCTTTCCTTTCTCTTTCTTTTTTGAATTAAATATGAACCCTATCACTATGTCCCCGGTAACAATGGAAAACACTGTGGGGGGGAGATTAGGGGAAAGCCCAGAGCTAGAAATGCCAGCACTGTCAGCATGGTCAATGAATTCTGGCTCAGACAGTTCCTCAACCTGAAATAGAAATGGTAAATGCACTTTTTAAACTTAGCAGTTCAGTTCAGCTTTAAACTGGTTCTTAACCACCCATTCACACACACCAATGGGGGTGCGAGGCCATGCAAGCCGCTAGCTTGCCATTGGCAGCAACTTGGGGTTCTTGCCCAAGGCATGTGGAGTCATGTGGGCCGGGAATCGAACCACCAACCCTCGGATTAGTAAACAACCCGTTCTACCACCTGAGCCACGGCGGTCCAAATCACTTGAGTTCATATGGGCTCACTGCACAAAAACTTTCGCATTCTTCGTAATAGTGATCCTGTATTTCCTGGTCATTCACCACACTTCCAATGGTGGTAATGTTACAGACAGAGTGTGCAAGAGCTCACGAAGATTACAGTCAACGACTTTCATAAGACACTTATGGACACTTTATGGAGAGCTATACTTATTGCTGCTACAGATATAGGTCCTAGAGAAAGGGCATTTCGTGCCAGTGTATACAAGCTATATAGAGGAATGATAATAAATACCCACTTGACTTGACTGTCTGGAGAAAGGCTTCATGTCATGCATGCACAAGTACAAATGCAAGAAAATACCTACTGTATAACTCTAGAGCTGCAACAACCAATCAATAAAATCAATAATAATCGATTATGAAAATCGTTGTCAATGAATCTCATGATTGATTAGTTGGTCTGTGCGCGGCACGTGGTGTGTTTACTCATTATGTTTGGAGAGTAAATACTAAAGTTGTTTCCCAAATGAAGTACTATACACTTACACTATGCACTGTGTACTCTACTGTCTAGTGTATGAATTTTATAAAGGTAATATCGTCTCAAATAGAACAATAGCGGGTTGTTTTGTTTTTTTTACTAACCTGAAGTATAAGCCGCTTCCAACTAGATCTCAACTAGATGTGTGTGGGATTGTGTTTTATTCCTGCTCAAAGGGTTATGATTTTTGTTTGTACCTGCTTTCAATATTTCCAATTTTAATTGGTTCCATTTCCCAAAATACAGTATAAACAAACAAAACTAGTAGCCTTATTTAAACCACTGTGACCCTGACCAGGCAGTTACTAAGGATATAATGCATCCTTACGCTGTAAATGCATCGCACAGGGCCTCAATATGTTCATATTAAAGTGGTCTTTCTTTATCCCACGAGCTTCATATGTCTTTTTTTGAGACCATCTTTTCATTCCGAATAACGTGTTCATAATCAGCTACATCCCTACTTTAAACCTTCTTTATATTAATTCCAGTTTCGCTGTCTTTTTTTGGCTTGTTATCTGAGAAGCAACATGCTTTCAAACTCAATAGTAAGACACAGAACAGTAAATTACCCGGAATATCCCACATGCTAACAAAAAGCTGGTGATTTCCTTCAGGAACAGCCTTGCCCGGCAGAATCTTCTTGCTGAAATCATATTAGAACACAGATTTCGTCTTTTTCCATGCCAGAGCAGTAATCAGCCATGTTTTTGAGGTCAGACAACCATCTTGCCAGGATCCAACATCTCAGCAGGCTATGCCCTGCATTATCCTGCAATCCATTTTGATTTCAGCTGCAGGAATCCAGCGTAGGGCCCAATTCAATTCAATTCAATTTTATTTGTATAGTGATTTTTACAATAGAAATTGTCTCAAAGCAGCTTTACACAAATATCAACACGGTATACAGATATTAAAGGTGTGAATTTATCCCAACTGAGCAAGCCACTGAGTGGTGACGGTGGCAAGGAAAAACTCCCTAAGGTGTTAAGAGGAAGAAACCTTGAGAGGAACCAGACTCGGAAGGGAACCCATCCTCATCTGGCTAACAACAGATAGTGTGAAAAAGTTCATTATGGATTCATATGAAGTCTGTTTGGCCTAATGCAACGCCTTATCCAGATCTGTATGTTCCCATCTTCATGAAGTTAGAGGACCTGCTGTCTTTGCCAAACTGCCATGCACTATTTTCTAAACTATTAAGAAGCTAAATGTGCTAGTTATAAAAGCGGTAATTACTTTAATATGTTACATGTCAGTAAGAAGCCTGGAGTAAGCTGTGACATTCCTAACAAGAGTTCAAGCATTTCTTACCCCGTTTATCCTGTTTCATCAAAACAACGCACTACTTCTACAGGACACTAGCCAGGAAAAGGCTCATTCTCGGATTGCTGGTGGGGGGGCGGGGGGGGGGACGACTTTCTTTAGAAAAGGCCACTACTCCAAGACAAAAAAACATGTTTCCATTCATTTTTTGCTTCCTTGTTAATCTGGATCTGACGAAATAGTCCGAAATATAAGCTTCCAAGAGAAATAATATAAGTTTCAATTTACTTTACAACATATCTTATAATGACACACTAATACCCAAATGTCCAATCCAAATAAACAAATAAAAAGTTCAAAACCTTCAAGCAAAACACAAAGAGCGACTGTGTGCCTCTGCTTACTTCAATCAAGGCAATCAAGTCACTCAGAATGCATTACCACAACCGAAAAGTGCATGAACCGTTTACAACAAGGTCTCGACCGCAAGCGCGCAAACATGCACATTCAGCCAGCACTGTTACACAACAGCTGTCTGACGGCCAAGATATTCTCATCGGAGCTGGAAAGCATACGAGGGTGTTTATTAAGGCAATTATGGCTACTCTGGTATGGAGTTGGTATAGTGTCAGTGCGTGTCGTCTAACTACGGTACTTTGTGTGCCTTTATGCCATTACAGGATAATCTACCATAGAAAATGAGGATTATAGTCTGGACTTGATTATATAGTTTCCATGGATAAATGACCACAGTGCAGTCTGAAATGGAGCTTTTGGAAGGTGGCCAGAATATTCACGAACTGACAGCCATGAAGAAAAAAAAAAAACAAAAAAAAAACCTGAGTCTGGTAACAGAAGTACCTTTTAAAATGATGCTTGCCTACTTCACTCATTCATATATATATATATATATATATATATATATATATATATATATATATATATATATATATATATATATATATATATATATATATATGTGTGTGAGCTGCAACAACTAACCGATAAAATCGATAATAACAGATTATGAAAATCACTGTCAACGAATCTCATTATCGACTAGTTGGTCTGCACGCGGTACATTTACTCTACGTTACTTCTGTTCTGAAAACACGCTTCGGAGAGTAAATACTAAATTTGTGTCCCAAATTACGTACTATACACTTACACTATGCACTATTAACCACCGTGCAGTGTTTCTCAACCGGGATCCGCAGACCCCTAGTGGGCAGTGGAGTAATTGCAGGGGGTCCGTAGGAACGTTTTTAAAATATTTGAATAATATTATATATAGATTCTGATTGGTCAGAAAGTGTGGTTCTTTTTCCATATCAGCACATCTCAGACAGTAGTTCCGACAACAAAGTGTATTTTTACGCACTTTTCTACAACAACAACTAACACAGAGACTTGTATGTTGGTTGCTCCACATAAACAGATTATAAAACGCGTGTAATTGTTGATAAATGTACTGTGAGGAGACATCTTGAAAGGAGTGTCTGGTGTCCAGTAATGTCCTGAAAGTCTTCAGGATAGAGCAGTTTTGGTCTTCGAAAGAGAAAAAAAAAAAGCTGCTAAGCTGATAGAATGCATATGATAACAGGAACTTGTTTTGTGGATTTTCCACAACATTACATGTAACTGTATATGGATAAAAACTACCACGTTCTCTGACGAACGAAACAATTTCATCACAGCTCAAATTACTGCGGTATAAGAGGAATAAAACACTTCAGAAACATGCTGTTATTGGAAAATAATGAACTTCTGGGTGGCAAGAGTAACTCCGCTTTTCATCGGGCCAAATCACACCACCTCACTCATAATTATTTTTATATAGCAGCATGCCCAGTCGTGTTTTATTCCTTATATATTTAGCTCCCAGAGCAATGTCAGACCCTGGAACACTTGCGTGACTCTGGCTGTCCTGGGATTTAAACTCACAACCTTCAGACGAGTTTTTAGAAGAGAACGCTGCCAATATTTTAAGCAAATTGCATCAGCACAACTTTACATTTGGCGAGCCAAACCAAACAGTCTGGCGTCTGGAACATTACAAGTCTGAGTGCGTCTCTGAAATGGCATAATATGGGAATATTCTTGTCACCTTGCTATGCATGACTTTGTAGCACAGAACAAGGGGTTCGAATTTCTTTCCCTCCGTTTAACCACTTTCCAGTAAGTACGTTCTTTAGTCACAGAGTCTGACGCTTTGTATACATTGTGCTGTATTTTAATCTGGCATGTGTGGGATTCACGTAAGGCCTTCTTTACTGTGGCCAACGTGAATAAGCTTTTTGTTTTCTTTCACAACCTTTTTCCGAGCAAACCCTCGCCTGGTTCTGGTTCCTTTTTTTTCCCCCCTCCTTCTTTCGAACATTCTGCACTGACGAGAGACCTGTCAGGCTTTTTTTTTTCCAACTGTCAGACTGAGAGAACATTGGCTGCAGATGACTTGGTTCCAGCAGGCATGGCAGGAACCCCTTTTCTGTTCCAAACCACACACTTACAAAAACTGCACACCACCCCACCCTGCCTCCAATACCAACACAGCCGTCCTGACCAGAGGCTGTAACAGGCTGCAGGAAGGTCAGTGTTGCAGATCAGAGTCTGTGTGCTGTAGGTTTACGACGATGAAACGACTGTCAAGGTCTAAAATCAGAAGGACGCCAAACCAGAACTGCAGAACGTTCACTGGTTTCTGTGGACTCTGCCAAAGGAATAGCAATTACCAATACACGATCCAGAGGACAGCCATGTGCATTTGTTTAATGTGAGATCCGGTAAGGCTTTCGCTAGCCGCCACAGCCCTCTCGCTGTAATCAGAGAGAGAGAGAGAAAAAAAAAAAAAAAGAAAAAAAAAAAGAGTAATATCCTGAGAGTGGCCGACCACAAACTAAAGCATCGGCCCTGCTCGGCATAGGAAGGGAGGAGATAAGTGTGATGAGTATGGTGAACATCTTAGCTTGCGGTTTAGAGGGAGCAGCGGTTACGCATTTCCATTTCAAAGCATTCATCATAAAAAGTTTTACAGTTCTTTGTCTGAAAGAGAGGTATCATCCAGCTTTTTTTTTCTCGTCCGCCAACTTCCCTAAATCTTTATCTAATATTCTATAACAGTAAAGAGGTCTTACGGGAACTTGAGAAGCAGTTTGGGAATGCTTAAGCTTAGGAGTAAAACACTAACCTTCTTCTTGCTGCAGTAGATCTGCCATTTCTTCTCAGCAGGCAGAGCAAACATGGCCTCTCTGTTCTTGTCGGTGAGATCCAGTTCATCCTGCAGGGGAAAAGAGGCGAGTGTGATTGAGCCCACTAATGAAACGCTCAGAGTATGAACACAGGATATTATACAGAAGGAAAAACAGAAATTTTGGACTGTGCTTCCTCAAGCGCAGATTAAATATAATTATAGCTCTGTATAAATGCCGAAAGAATAACATCTACCGACGTCTAGGCATGAGAGTTAGATTTATAATCCGCATACAGTTCCAGGTTGAAACCAGACCATGGCTACTCGATGCATATTCGTTTAAATCAGTGCATTACAAAACACCTGTTAAAGTGACCGAGTCCTGATATTATATTATTCACACACACATTTATACATTAGGGGTGTAATGAAATGGTACTATTGGCATCTGGATCTGTATATGTGTCTATATGTGTAGTGCTCTCTCTCTAATATATATATATATATATATATATATATATATCAATTTAGAACACACTATCTGTCCAATCCAAATAATGTATTTGTATTCGGTTACATATACTGTACATAAATAACAAACCTTGACATGAGAGATCAGTTGGTTTCATGTGGTTCCCAATCTATAAATCAAATCTTACCCACAATCCACAAAACCAACTGGATAACATGATCCGACCAAGTTGGCTCTAAATTCAGTGGAATTCACATTAAGCTAAACTAATATTGATTCACCTGATCTCAAGGAAGAAAAATATACATCGAATCTCTCCACGAACTTTCATATTTTGGTTAAACCACTGTGTGCATTTCATGAAATAAAATTTCAGGTACACCCAAAACACTGAATTTACACGACGTCAAAGAGAGAATGAGAGTTTCTGGGGTTTGAAGATAGAAAATGAATATATATATATATATATTTTTTTTTGTAAAGGAGGGACAGGAAAGATGATTCACAAACTATTCACAGACTATCAAGATGGAAGGAAGTCATATGAGGCCCTGATGGGACCAACAGGAAACTGTAGAGGCCAATAGCGATCTGCTAGCCAAAGAGAGAGCGAGGGAGAGAGGTTTATACAAGCACTAAACGTGTGAAAGAAAGCAGCATTTCTTCTACTGCGGTGAGCGAGAGTCATACCCTCATCAATAACAAGGCCTAGAACTAAATTGACGTGGTACCTTGTCCAAACCCACTGCTCAACGGACGCATTTCAGCCCATTGTGGGTCAGTGACTTTGGTTTGGCTCAGGCCCTCTAGTCATCACTTCCTCTGTCGCTCGTTCTGCTGCTCCAGCTGCAGTTGCTGATTCATGGTATGTGGGCAAAGCTGGGGTTTACTGAGGACACGGCTATGGCAGAGGCATTCAGGAAACACTTTCCCACCCAGAGCTTTCAGCTCGAAGGGAAGAGGATGAGATTGATCCCACTGACCTCCGCCCTGTACCCTCCACCCAATAAGTGAAGACCATTAGAATAAGTATGTCTGTGTCTTTAACTCGGTCAAGTAGCTTTGACTCACACTTCCCAGTTGCCTGCATATTTGCCAGCAAAGTAATGATCGAAATCTCTGATCAGTCTGAAGCTTGTCTGGTTTCAAAGCTTCAACGGACTTTGCCATGCTTGATGAGTTGTATGAACATGAGTCACGGTTATGAATCATGGGGGGCATGGTGGCTTATTGGTTAGCACATCTGCCTCACAACGTTGGGGTTGGGGGGTTCAAATTGCACCTCCACCCTGTCTGCGCATGGAGTTTGCATGTTCTCCCCGTACTTCCTCCTGGTACTCCGGTTTCCTCCCTAAGTCCAAAGACACGCATTGAAGGCTGACTGGCATCTCTAAACTGTCCGTGTGCATGATTGTGCCCTGCGATGGGTCGACCCCCATCCAGGGTGTCCCTCACCTTGTACCCTGAGATAGGCTCCAGGCTCCCTACAACCTTGAGCTGGATAAGTGGTATGGAAAATGGATGAATGGTTGGATGGATGGTTGGTTGGTTGAGTACTCATCCAGGTAAGGGCTGAACACAAGTATTGTTTGTTAATCATTAACTCCACATATTGTGGCACTGGAATGATCTATAAGATACATAACAAATTACGTTCATATATTCACATATGTTAAGTTCATTACTTTTTAATCGGTGGCAATGTATACAGCAAATATCGCAATGGGTATAATAACAATTTGATCCAGGACACATTGTGCCTACTAGAAAGCCCATGTACAGCTCTACTACCAACTGTGCTATATAGGCCAATATTACAGGGTAAATCAATTTGTCTAGTACGACATGTAACAGAAATAGCAAGTGGTGTTGGGGGGGCAAAAAAACCCAACAAAACCTGTCCCTCATGTGACTAGATTAAAATTGTCCTACACACTAACGGACAGAACAAGGCATGAGAGACACCGATAGAGAGAGAAATAAACAGTCATATGTCCTCTGTGGACCAGATGTTAGCTTAGTGGTGCTGATGTTGCTCAAATAATATCAACAGACCACTTCCTGCATGTTCCAACACAAATTCCTGCCGGTCTCTTATTCTCACATGCTATAGCGTGATATACTAAACGCTATTTAGCATTTATTTTATCCATGTAGGATTTCTCTCCATCGCCGCTATTTAACGAGGTGTTCAAGACTCCAAGTTCGACTTTTATCTTCTAAGTTGTTTTCCTCCTGTTTTTTTTTCCAGATAAGATTTCTCCAGAGACAGTGCCAGGGCTGGTTTTTTTTTGGGGTAAGATGAGCTACAAACACATGGCTGCCACATGTCCACTTGCCTCTCATCTATTCCCGTTGAGCTCTTTAACATTCACATTTTACTGTCACAGACTTTAACCAAAGCTCCCAGTACCCTGAACTTAAATAACCCTGAGCCACAGCTGGCATATTCAACTGAGAAATATATCTTACTGAAACATGCTGGTACATTGAGCATATACGGTATATTTGCCGTTTTCTCCATGTACCAGAATTCCAACAGTTTACAAGGAACCCACTTCAAAAAGAGCTGAATGTACGCAATCCAGTTGGTTAATAAAATATTATCGCTATCAATCAGTTCCCCAGATAAACACCATTTATATTTTCACTACTCCTACATGTGCAATACACTCTAGTTATATATAAAAAAAAAAAAAAACCTCCCATTTGTTTCAGTCACAAATCGTGCAAAAACTCAAATCTAATGAATGTGGGCATTGCAGAGTTCCCGTACCCATGATGCATTACAGCGCAGCATGTGCACGGTGCACTGCTCTAAAGCCTTTTTTGACTGATTGGAGCCACTAGAGTTTGTGATGTGGTGTCTGTGTTAAAGGACTGAACCAGTCAGCATGGGCTCATTAAGGTTACCCTTACTGTGTTTGGATTTTGGTTTTAAAGCTAAAATAAGGGCCTGCTAAGCTGGATTCTTCAGCTAAAAGGAGGGAATGTCACAGTTGGTAATGTTCACACAGTGCAGATCTACCCTTAATTCTGATATACAATGCTTTGCTTAAGTATTCACCCTCCTTGCATGTTTTCACATTTTATAGTCTAACAACCGGGAACTAGAATGGGCTTTGACTTGGGCTTTGATAGTCACTGAATTTTGTTGGACAGTCTCCTCGTGGTTGTGCCATATTCTCTCCATTATTTATTAATGTATTTAATGATGCTATGTGGGATGGTCAAAGCTTGGTATATTAAGATAGATGGATAGATGGTTAGATATAGATAGTAATTATAGATAGCTGTTCTGATAGCTTCTTGGTCTTCATGATGCTATTTGTTTAGGTATGTTCTCTAACAAACTGGGGCCTTCCAAAAACAGGTGGATTTATACCAATCAGCCATAGCATTAAAACCGCTGACAGGAGAACTGAATAACATTGATTATCTCACTACAGTGGCACCTGTTAACAGTTGGGATTTATTAGGCAGCAAGTGAACAGTCAGTTCTTGAAGTTGATGTGTTGGAAGGATGGAAGGATTTCAAAATGTAAGGATCTGAGCGACTTTAACAAGGGCCAAATTGCGAAGACTAGACTACTAGGTTAGAGCATCTCCAAAAAAGCAGGCCTTGTGGATTGTTCCTGGTATGCATTGGTTAGTACCTACAATACCAAAAGTGGTCCAAGGAAGGACAACCGGTGAACTGGCATCAGGGTTATGGGCGCCCAGAACTTTTTGCAAACTATGTTGAACCCCTGGTAAGTTAAGTTAAGATTCATTTCTAGGACGCTATACTACAAAATGTAAAAATGTCTACTTGTAAGATGCACACGCATCTGTCGCAGCATCTGATACGACAAGCCGCGTAAATACACTTACGAGTTTGTTTGAAGTGATTAATATTAAAACACTCATGTTTTGGACGATCTGGATCGTGCACCTTTCCCATAGCAGCTCACTCTGTGACCTCCGCTCGTTACTGATGGGACGGTCGGGGGTTGAAGCCCCAGCACTGCCAAGTTGCCACTGTTGGGCCCTTGAGCAAGGCCCTTAACCCTCTCTGCGCCACGGGTGCTGTATCATGGCTGACCCTGCGCTCTGACCCGAAAACCGTCTAACATGCTGGGATATGCAAAGAAAAAGAATTTCACTGTGCTGTAATGTATATGCATAGACTCATTACCATTATATCCCAGCGACTCTTAAGACAGCTGCACCACTTGGGAGGCTGCGACCTCTTTACAATCATTATCAAACATTTTAACTACAAGAACGCCCAGGAATTAATAGTCAAATGTCTTGAAGGAATCGCCCTGACCTCACAGTGGTTATATTATTATTGGCTTATCGACTATGACGCTTGCCAAGGAAATATACACAAGACAAAATGCATTCTCCTCAAAGGTATTTTATTTCAGCCCACTTTCTGACTACACTGTGATTTGTCGAGGTGCCCTCTATGTGGATATTATAATAAAGAAATAAATAAATCCATCCCTAGAAATGTTGATGTGTCACTTTGTATTTGTCTTTCCTTCATGCGGTGCACAAAGTATAGCTCTGCATGTGCCGCAACCGAGCTATATAGAAGTTAAATGTGGCTTTCTGTGGCCACAACAAAAACAGCTTTTCTTCCACATTCCCGAGCGTTCACCCGTCTGCCGTGTCTGCCTTCGGCCAAGTCCAGATATTTACCATAACTAAACTGCGAGCCGTTTCATTTTGTCGAGAACGAGGTTGCCGTGCTTGGTCTAAGCACTCCCATATGTCCGGCACACTTGATTCGATTCTTACCAATGAGCACTTCTGCGCTCTTAACACACGGCATGTGGAGCTCCTGTCTAAACAATGCGCCGCTCTCATAATGTAACTTAAATGTGTAAGAGCATGCTGTTTTCCTAAGCGAGTCAGGAACTGTAAGGCAGCACGGGCAGATGTTTGTGCACTTGCAGACTTGTTCGACAAAGTCAGCTGTGTAATTACACACAAGTCAAACTTCAAGCCCTGTGCCATGATTAAGGTAGGATTTAACGATGCTTTAACGTCGATCGTTTGACATCGTTTGGCAAGAGAGTCAAGCTGGCACAAATGTTTCAACCACAATTTCTGGACCATCACATGTGCAACACTAACTGACTTCAATTAGTAAATCAGCAAGTGCATGTTTTCGATCGAAATGCGAAATTGTACCCAACATTAACTGCATCGTTGCTCTATATACACACACACACATCTGAGTAAATAGGAGGTAATAGAACATGATTTCTGATTAGCTTTGCTAGCATTGAGGCAAACGGACTGACCACTTACCACCAGTTCAGAAAAGCGGGCATTCAGTTCCTCCTCCGGGGGCATGGGGGCGCTGAACTCGAGTAGCTGCAGGGGAACACTGTCCTTTAGGTTAATCTCGGGGGGCTCGCTGCTGCCGAAGCAGCACAGAAGGCCCAGGCCGGGCCGCGTGCGCTTCCGGGGAGGCATCCTCTCCGCGCTGGATGGGCCAAACAAGTCAAGTCTGCTATCTAGGCTGCATGGTCTGAAAAGAGAGAAAAGCACACAAGATAAGTTAAAGCACACAAATCATATCATATCATACAGTAACTGCTCGAAACCTCTTCATGAAAATCCAAACAGGCAGCGGACAGACCTCCATTACTGACGAGGTCGTGTTGAAGTTTTAAATCAAAAGTTTTATTAAAATCAACCACAGAAATGGTGCCGACATGCACAGAGGGTCCCACTGAGGTTTACTGACCCCCGTCCTTGGCGTCATAGTGTTACCATGATCGTGCGTTTGTGTACGTCTTATAAACACATAAATGTCTGCAGTCACTGACCGTGGAAGCTTTGCCTTCCAGGCCCACAGTTCCGGGTCTGGTTTCACGAAAGCATGGTCGAACAAAAAGGTTGAACAAAATTGTTAAATGCTGGATATGGCATTACTTTAAACACGCTTTCCAAAAGTTAACAAGATTCTGAAAATATATTACTTTTGGGAAGAAGTTCATCCTAACTGCAAAACCCCAGAATGACAGCAAGAGAGAGGGGAAAAGAAGAGGAAAGAAAAAAAAAAAAAACAGGTTGAAGTTGGAAACAGCCAAGGAGCTTCAATCCTTTAGATGTTTGAAGTGGAGGATGTTAAGCCTTGGCTAGAAAAAGCATCCGTTACTCCTCGACCATGTTGTAGGCTGTGTGGGCACAGAGATGGGAGAAGCCTGGCACGGTTTTATGTGCGCTGGCACAAGCCTACATGGCACAAAGACCTTTCTGTTGTAGTGCAGAGAGAAGAAAGGCGGAATGAAGGGAAGGGAGGGAAAAGACGGCCGTACCCAGCACGCTCTCACACGCTCACCAGAACCAGAATAATAAAGGGAGGAAAATAGCTCAGTGTTTTCTCGGAGCCGCCTGCTCTCTCAAATGCATCCACTTCAATCAGGGCTTCAAAACACTGCATCGAGAGAGGACTGAACTTCATACGAAAACCTGTACAC
Organism: Ictalurus punctatus; assembly: GCF_001660625.3. Lineage (NCBI taxonomy): Eukaryota > Metazoa > Chordata > Actinopteri > Siluriformes > Ictaluridae > Ictalurus > Ictalurus punctatus. The sequence continues at coordinate 23,549,016 of NC_030424.2, read as the reverse complement.
ATCAATATTGAAAGCAAACGCAAACAAAATGCCACATTATTCCATGCAATCCAAAAATACCGACAAACCACCAGTATTTTATTATTATTGGTCCTGCTATAGCTTCACATCTGCTCAACTTTCAAAAAACTAGTTCTTATTGCTTCTAAATTTGTCCAGTGTTCACTGAAGCCAGCTGTCCATACATCACCCCCCACCCCAAACATTAAACGTATTTTTAGTGCTTTCTCCAAGTATAGTTTAGTGGTAAATTCTTTAAGACTGTCCCCCGTTCAGGTCAAATGTGTGAGAGGGGAATGTGAGGTCACAGCAGCAAGAGCAGGAAACCATCGTTTTCTTTCTCATGCGCTTGGGTGGACGAAACATTATATTATAGTTACACTGCCACATGGGCATATTTTGAAATGCCTCACTATACATTACCAAGCATTGCGAAAACCATGATGATCTCAGTTAGTTACTCATGGCTTGTTGTTCTGCGTTAGGACTATTATTTCTGTTTACTCTCCAATGGAGAAACATCTTAAATAAGTCAGGATAATCACATCACAAATAACCGTCTACTCCACATTATTTAAAAAAAAAAAAAAAAAAAAAAAAAAAAAAAAAAAAAACACACCCCTACTCTGGCACTTACACCTCTACTGGGCGGCTGTGGTTCAGGTGGTAGAGCGGGTTGTTCACTAATCGTAGAGTTGGCGGGTCGATTCCCGGCCTACATGACTCAACATACCGAAGTGTCCTTGGGCAGGACACTGAACCCCAAGTTGCTCCCGATGGCAGCTCTGCTACCATTGGTGTGTGAGTGTGTGTGAATGGGTGAATGAGACACAGTGTAAAGCGCTTTGGATAAAAGCGCTATATAAGTGCAGGCCATTTACTCTGCGCACTTTGCTTTTCTAGAACTCAATTAAAGATCTTGTATGGTAGCACTACTTGTATTGTTCTCCGTTTGGTATATCGCTTTGCTTGTGTTTCCTCGTTTGGATAAAAGCGTCTGCTAACTGAATAAATGTAAATACAGAATGCAGCACGGGTTCTAAGACGTTCTATTCAGAGTGCTGGAAAACCGAAATGGGAAATGCATGTTAACCCGAACTGCCAAAAGATGGCAGTTTTAAGTGTATGGGTAAGAGGAATCCCTCGCCTGTTGTTTCCATGGAAACACACTGCCATGCTCGAGTCCGTACTGAATGTGCGAGTAATGTTTCTCTTCTGCTATTCGATCTATATTAAGTCAAATAACCAGCCAGTCTTCTGTCACTCAGTTGAAGCAATGATGGCTTTTGAGGTTGTTGTTTTGTTTTTTTTTAAACATTTATTTATCTCCATTCTTTTGTGAGGTAATAATGATTTTGATGATCATGTTCTGTCCAATCTGTTAAAAAAAAAATAGATAAAAGTAATAATAATAATAATAATAATAATAATAATAATAATAATGATAATAATAATAATATCCTCTTAAAATGATCCTAAACACACATTACATTGAACGTTACTTGGTGTTTGTTTCTCCTTGACTACTCCAGGAGGACATATATGCTTCTGTTTATTGCATGCCACTTCACACTCACCTGATAAGAGGCAATCCATCTGTCCACATGACCTCAATACAAGATTACACATAGTCTGCAATCCGTTTCAGTTAACACTCAAGACAGACACACACACACACACACACACACACACACACACACACACACACTTGCACTAAGACATGCCTAGCTTTTGCACAATACAGCGCAAAAAAGTAGGCCAAGATATCAGTCACTCGTACACAAACACGACTATGAATGCAATGTAAAACACGCTACAGGAAAAGAGAGAGCGCAAGCAACACAGAGATTTGGACTGTAAATGGAAATACACTGATTGCCCATCCTCTCTGAATTAGCCCTAATGGTTCAGTAGGGATTACTGAGGAAAAGGGAAGGAAGAATTCCCTCATTCCCATATCCATTTAAAAGGGCACATGAGGGAGGACACCTAAAGCAGGAACTAGGTTTCACTCTTTCAAAAAGGGTGGGGTACGTCCGTCTAATGATGGAGGTACTCCAAAATCAACATTCGCCCCTCTCGATGACCAGCGACGCGAATGACGTCAATGACCATCTAGCACAAGAGTAGTTAATCACTAATTTCCAGTCATTGCACCATTCTGTCCACTTGGTAAGACAATACCCCTGATCCGGAAGGCTAAAGGCTGACCACACTTCCTTTATTGGGTACAAGTTTGGCCAGCGCATCTTTTCACTAATACATCTTTTGAAAGAAAAGTTCCAACCACTCAACTTACCATGCAAAGTAATACAAATGCTTGATTTCAAAATTATTTCGCTGACACAGTGTGATCTCATTATCCATTTCCTTCCATTTGAGAAATTGGCTTATAGCATTTCCCCTGAACTCTTGACCTGTCCTATCTGTAACACTCACTGTTGCTTCAGAGCTAAAGGTTACCAGTACCACTCTGGACTTTTATACCTTTGCTCAATAGCTGAGCCTTGGTTCTCTGGCTAACATGGGATTTGAACTCACAACCTTTGGACCACTGGTTCAGACCATTAACCACTAAATGCTAAGGCACCAGGCAAAAGCCAAACACTACAGGAACTCCAAATGGGGTTACACTAACTATACTTCCAGATGTTGAATGCTCCCTGACACTCCAGACAGTAAACACGTTTCCTTGGTATCTTTAAACTACTGCTGTGAGAGGAGTGAGACTTTTGCTTTGGAACCAATAGGAGAAAGGACTCAACTCAAACAGGCATACACATGACTAATGGCGGTGTGATTATTTCACCATTGTTAATATCATCGGTTTGATCTTTTCTAACTACAGATCCCTCTCAGGGTTTGCTAAATTTACTTGTGACTTTCTCACTTAAGTAACCAAATTTGATCCATTTCTTTTTGAGTCTCATCTTCTCTTCCTCTCCTGGACAACTTTTTGTTTCAACTCGCTTCCAATTACTCTCTACTGTCCATCTCTCTCTCTCTCTCGACAGTGAGCAGTCATCCCTTCAGGATTTTTCGGAGATAACTAGTGGAAAGTGGACATTCTTCACGGGTCTATTCTCTCCTCTGCAGATTACTCAAAGTTTTCAATAACTCGGAGAACAGAGTGACAAGGCATGTTTCTGCTTTGTGAGCAATTTATCCAATCGCATAGGTTCCAGATTAGTTCTCTGTAGGTGTTATGATCAAACATGGCACTGGAGTAGTTCAAATGTGATTAGATTTAGTTTTGCTGGATCTCAGTCTGCCAATCAGACACATATAATGCCATTTACATCACCACAGCCACCATAACAAAGCCCTACAACCTGAAGCATCAAAATGGTATATTCCGACAAATCACAAAATGTTCATATCCATCTTCCACAAACTGACTCAACAACAGCTGTCTAATTTGTGAACTGGGAGTGAAAAATAAATATAATATGTTACTGGAGTCCTTGCTACCATCCTCAGAGTTGATCAATGAATTGCTCATTCACCTCTTGACTGTATTCCACTACCCAGTGTATGGTAGTCCCAAGCAACCCCCTGGCCATGCTTGTTTCGACAATGAAAATCATGTTAGTCAGTCAGTGAGGAACGAAATGCTTCTTCTAAGTCAGCCCACTCAATCTCGTATTCATTCATTCATTCTACAGAACTTCTTTATCCTGGTCCAGGTTGCAGTAGATCTGGAGCCTATCATGAGAACAGGGGGCATGAGCCAGGAAAACACCCTGGATGGGATATCATACACACACACGCAAACATGCATCCACACACATTCACACCTAGGGGAACATTTAGAATAGCCAATTCATCTACCAGCATGGTTTTGGGAGGTGGGAGGAAACCAGAGAACGCAGAGGAAACTTAGAGACAAGCGGAGAACGTGCAAAGCTCCACACAGAAAGTAACTTGAGCTCAGGATTGAACCAGTGATCCTTAAGCTACGAGGCAATGATGCTACACGCTGCTGCTGTGAATGTCAATATGTAGCAAAAAAAAAACATAATAGGCTGTCCATAAGTGGTAAGCCTACTCCATTGCATCAGCACCTACATCAAACTCCTACACTTGTTGCCACATTAAAGAAATCTCGGGTTGTTCTGCATATTATAGGATGAATACCCTTAAAGAAATTACTTTAAGATTTTGCATAAAACATACAGGAGGCTCTAAGCTTCTGCAGATGCACTTAAATGTGCATGCCATGCAGGAAATGTGTCCTCTGCAGAGACAAGGTGAGGAAACGAATGGCTAATTAGTGGTGAAAAATCAATGATGGCATGGCATCAGCTCTGAAAGGGGAGAAGTAGAGGAATAAGCACGGGAACATTTTTGAACGCACCGTGATGAAAGAAGCACAAAGCATACACGTTAGTAGTATTGTATTACGTTGTATTAAGTCTCTGCGATATTGGCTGCACACAAGCAAAACTCTCACACAGGCCTCGAGGCAGAGGATGTCCACTGTGCATGCTCTAAAGAGCAGCGGTGCAGAGAGAACACAGACTGATAGAGAGAACCGCTTCCAATTCTTATTCTGCCCCATCACCTCATCCTACAAGCCTGCTGGAAGTAGGTCAATGGAGGAGGAAAGAAAAAGAGGGAGAAAAGGAGTGTGTGTCAGTGTCACACACATCCATAACCTCCACAAATACACCCCATTCTTTACATTCATCCAACTATTTTGTCTCAGTTCCTTGCTCATGGCTGTTAAGCTCTGCACAGTGATACCGCATTCAGAAACTGACAATTCTGGTCACGCATTCATCCCCCCCCTTCATGATAAGACACTCTCCTGCTCCAAGAGAAATCCTTTCAACAAAGCCATCTTTTTAAAACCCATATGAAGTGTTGCACTCCATATCTAATCTACAGTATCGTGAACAGCTGGTGCTAATGTAAAGGTGCTACATCATTTCTGCATGTGAAGCCAATCCTCACCTTCTGGCTCCAATCGCTAGCCTTCCTCCACTGTCAAAGTGAATCTTCTCTTTATTATGTCTCATTAATGATGACGCTCAGTCCCGGAGATAGAAGCAAACGGGATTCAAGAAATGTATCTGGCTGGGATAGGAAAAGAAAAATTGCACTCCCTGGCGAAGGAATGCATGTCGATCACTGGTTGGCTTAGTGGTGCTATATTCTTGGTGTTCCGCCATACATGAATATACATGAACACCTACATCTATCCATCCATTTTCCATACCGATTATCCTACACAGGGTCACGGGAAGGCCTGGAGCTTATCCCAGGGAACTCTGGCACAAGGTAGGGGACACCCTGGACCAAGCCATCACAGGGCACAATCGCACTACGGACAATTTAGAAATTCCAATAAGCCTACAGCGCATGTCTTTGGACTAGGGGAGGAAACCAGGGTACCTGGAGAAAACCCCAGAAGCATTGGGATAACATGCAAGAACATGTGGGATTCAAACCCCAACGGGTCAGAAAGGGATCCACCCCCTACTGACAGACTGAATTTAAATGATCTGTTCAGTTCAAGTAACTTTATGACTTTCAAGTTCAAAACTAGCATAGATGGTATGATATTCTTTAAAAGGTCTATTATTGATATTTTAAGAAAACTGTATTGGCCCTTCTATATCATGTTTTCACAATAAAGAATTACATAAATTACTGTATGGTTATGAACACTTGAACAACGGTGTCCAAGCGATAAACAGGTGAAAATTGTGACTGTTATTTACTTTTCATGTGCTCGGGATTAAATGTTCACTTACGGCCAGTGTGGAAGAAATGCCTTTGTGTACAGTGACCAGTGAGTGTGTGTGTTCTGTTAAAGCACATGTTTGACATCCCTGCGAGCAATGTTGATGGCATATGACTCGATTTCCACGTGCATCAATGCATTCTTCTTTGAGCAGACCCAGAGAGAGAGAGAGAGAGAGAGAGAGAGAGAGAGAGAGAGAGAGAGAGAGAGAGAGAGACACACACACACAAACACACAGCTATTCTAACGCCTGTTTGTCAGGCTTGCACACAGCACTGGCCTCCAACACCATCACCCCAGCAGATGAATGCAGTGATGCCTCACACACCTCCTCCATGGCAGCATGACCAAACTGCTGCCTACCGTGTGCCCTACAGGTCTCAAAGCACGCTTTATCTTTCTTCATCAGGATTCATCTGTAGCCCACCCACAGCTCTCGGTCTGGGGGTCCCACTCACTACACAGTGTTTACAACATGACAGCAGTTTGCATTCTTGTCCTTTTCCGAGACAAATTTAAATGAGACCGCCCTCACTGACAATGGACAACATAAATTTACATTTAAAAAAAATAAGAAGAAGAAGCATATTAAATGAAAGGCTGTACAAACAAAATTATTCTGCGGAATGTTGAAATCGTTATTTAATATCGACCAAAATAATTGAGTAAATTTACTAGATTAAATAAGTAAGGAATAAAACATCATTGAACAGTTGATAATTTAAAAAATAAATAAATAAAAAAATAAAAAAAATAAACCTATAATGAATTCGTAAATGACTCTGACGCTCATATACATACATTGCTCATAAGTTCCTGGTTACACAACTACACAGTCATAGAAGAGAAAGTGTTTACAATAGCACTATTTGGCCTTAACCCATATGAGGATGGGTTCCTTTTTGAGTCTGGTTCATCTCAAGGTTTCTTCCTCATGTTGTCTCAGTTTTTCCCTCGCCACCGCCACCTCTGGCTTGCTCGTTAGGGATAAATTTATAAATGCAAAATTTATATCCAGAATTGATTTATTTCTGTAAAGCTGCTTTGTGACAATGTCCATTGTTAAAATGCTATACAAATACGGGCGGCTGTGACTCAGGTGGTAGAGCGGGTTGTCCACTAATCGTAGGGTTGGCGGTTCGATTGCCGGCCCACGTGACTCCACATACCGACGTGCCCTTGGGCAAGTCACTTAACCCCAGATGGCAAGTTAGCGCCTTGCATGGCAGCTCTGCTACCATTGGTGTGCGAGTGTTTGTGTGAATGGGTGAATGAGACACAGTCTAAAGCGCTTTGTAGAACCACCAAGGTTATAAAAAAAAATAAATAATAATAATAATAATAATAATAATAATAATAATAATAATGATAATAATTCCTCTATAAGTGCAGACCATTTACAAATAAAATTTAAATTTGATTTGAATTGAACGTGATGCAGAGTTACTGTAACTCATTTCCTATAACAGCAGTGTTTACTCTTATTCCTATACTGCTGCAATTTGCCACCGAATACAGTGTTTAATTTGTCAATGAATTGCCATGGCAGAGATTTTACCTCATTTAAAGCTGTGGAACACCCACAAAGACGAAAACAAAAACTCTGAAACTTGTCAAATTACAGAGCAAGAGGAAATCGCAAAGCCCTCTGTGCTGAAGACTCTCCCAGGGTGGAAAACTTGTTCACTTTTACAAAGCACCGACACTGGAGACTCCTTCCATAAATGTTAAACAAACACCTCCACCCAAAAAGATTCTCCATATCAACAATTGGATGTTTTGATTTTGTTTCTGTTTTCATTAAAACAACAACAACAACAACAACAACAACAACAACAACAACAGGATTTTCTTCTATTATTCGTCTATTATTAGACTTTTGATTGCGTAGAGTGTCTGCCATACAAGTCCCTCTAAATTAGATGCTACTGTAGTATAGAAATGATAGCATATCAGAACGAGCGGAAAGTAAATCACCTCCTTCTGACCAATCAGATTTGAGAATTCAACAGTGTTTTAGCATAAAAATTGATTTCTCTTGCTAGACAACTACCCAGTTTTAGCAATCAGTCAATTTTCTTTATAATCCTAAGCCAGTATGGGCCACCTCACACACGCACACTCAGGTGCACATAGTCCTAATATAGAAACAAAGATAATAAATAAGTGGGTTGGTGTAATGGCCCACAGGAAGCCTCGTCAATTTCTCCCACCCCACCACACACACACACACACACACACACAGCAATATTCCCTTAAACACAGGAATAAGAGCTGAGTTACGGTACGAATTGATAAATGACCATCGCTAACCGTGTAATAGAGAGCCTAGCATAATTTCATGGCACATTAGCAGGGGACACATTCCACCATTGCGCTCCTCGTTTGAAAGCAAGCTCTGTTTGTTTTAGCACAGAGTGTAGGCTTGTGTAACACGGGAATGCTCATGTGGGATGGCACAAAAGACACACAAAACAGAAAGGCATTCGGAGACGCCAGCACCGAAAAGCCCTTCGACTCTAGATGGAGCATTAGCATGTATATGTTCATGAACAAACCGGGCAGAAGGTATCCTAAAATCTAAACAAGCATGCATTCTCCGAGCTTAAAATCCCTTGTGTAATTTTATATATACACACACACACACACACACACACACACACACACACACACATACACCCTACTGAGTCTGTCTGTGGACAACTGTGCCTACGTGCACCAAAGACGATGAGCAAGATTGTTAGGAACGACAAACCCAGCCGTCCTTCCTTTCCATCCACACCCCCCCCACTTGTGTGTCTCCTCACCCCTTCCAGCCTCTCTAAATGATTTCCTCTTCATCCCTTCATCAGATAAGATCTGGCCTGAAAAGGAGGAAAAGCCTCGGATGGGAGAACGTCCAGATTTTTCACCATGAAACCCTGTGCCAAAAGGTCTTCTGAATCCGTAAAAACACTTTAGCGAAGGGAGGGAGGTCAGGATTTAGTCGGCGGAAATTTCCCTACATAAGAACTCGTATTCTGAGCCAAGTGAATTACTTCATCTAATAGCGCGTCCGAGATCTATTTTACATGTCTGCGGCAAATGCGCTATCTGCATATCAGAGGGTTTATGTCCCACATCTTCGTGCCAAATTTGGTCTGCTCGCTCTAGGCTTCAGTCCTAACAAACAGCTTACAGGGCTTGTGGGCTACGTTAAATGTTTTTTTTTCCTCTCTGGGAGCGTAAATATTTCAGTTAAATCTAGGGAAAGTGGGGATTCACAAGGCATGTTGGTAAAAGCCATTTCATTCGCTCATTGTCTACTAGAAATTAAAGCCATGTCCACATCTGCTGTGGAGCCAAGAACTCCACAGCAGATGTGGACATGGGGGGGGGTGTTTAATCCCCCAAGTGCGTTCCTTTGATTTGCTTTAACAGGGCTCCTTGCAATAAAAAAAACAAACAAAAAAATATATATATGATGTTTATAAAGTCATAGTCTTAAAAACGATAAAAGTGATTCAAACTTGGGATAGATGAACCTCCAAAAAACAGCTTGATTTACTACATCTGCACAATAAACATTCTTTGGAAAAAAACTGCAAAAGAAATAGATAGCAATGATAAAGATAGCTGTTTTGAAATGATAAATTCCAACAAAAACCACGCCTACCTTTAACCACGCCCACCAAAGCTACTCCTTCAAAAACCATTGCGAGAACACTCCACCTGTATGGTTTCTGAAGCGGAGAACCTGATTGGTTGGAAGCTGGTGGTTCAAAAAATATTTTTTCTCCTCAGTTTAAAGAAGCTGGAGTTTGTCCTCCAAGCAGGTATTTTATGAAATCTGGCATAATGTGACGAGAACTTCAGCAAATGGAAAGGTATTTTAGCTGAAATGCTTGCTTAAAGGTATAGTCATGGATTCTGATAAAAGTTCGCTATAGCTAGCGGTTTTGAAAATCCAAACAAATACACTTCCTCCTTTCAATGTTTCCTCTAAAGCCGCACCCCTAAGCCTGGGTACCATTGTACAAGACAGGGCTTTCTAAATGATCACTCAAAATGATGGTTGCCTCCTCAGTTTCTCATCCAAACAGATTTTCTATCGAAGTTGCCAGATTGAGATGAGAAATATTACCAAATGATGGCAAATATTACCAAAGATTTCCTGACGTAAGAATCTCTGATCCCACCTCACATAAGTGGCGGGTCAGAGATAATAATATACATCTAATAATAAGGTATTAGATGTAAATCATTCTCATAATGTAAATAGAATGATGCCCATGGAATACATATTAGATTACACACATCCAATCAGAGATGCTGTTTAAAGTATGTGGGAAGGGAGTTAAATTACAAAGTCTTCAAAATATAGTACTACTGACCTACTTTTAAGTTGGCAAATACATCTGTTGCTGTGAGAACCTGCAAATAGTGTGGGGCCAATATGAAATGGATGCTATTTATGCTAGCGTCTACATACCATGAACCGTTCACAGTGCATTCCCATCTTTCATCAAGGCTCTCGTTGGAACCCGATAGCTCACATCACTCTCCATCAGATCAGCTAGCATCTCAGACACAGGTTTGAAATTGTTTACTTTTGTTTGTTTGTTTGTTGTCTTTTTTGCTTAAGTGGAGGCACATTTTGAGGACTCTGAAAATGTTAAAGTGCAGTCGTATGGCTACAGGACGCGACATGCGGTTGCAAACCATATTACTATTCTGTACTTGTGTTTAACCAAACGGACTATGAGCTTTAATCCTCAGTGACCTCCCAACCTTGAACGAAGACCAAGACCATGTTTTCACTAAAAATATAACCAAATCATTGACTCAGCAGCTGCTCAATTGTTGTAATTTTCCAAAGTGTCTCAGGCCAATAGCACCGTATCGTCTCCTCTTTCTAGTATTTCCAAGCGCATGTAAGGTCAGCTCACCCAGAGTGCTGACAGGTTGATACAAACCCGCTCTTCTGGCTCGTCATGAAGGATTTCCGCTACTTTCCTTAGTCGGACATCCCAGGCAAAGGGTGGCCTTGGCATTTTGGCATCTATATTACTAAGCTGTGTCACGTTCCTATAAGGCGAAAGGTCAACAGCTGCATGCTGAAGAACACAGGTCTGCAGGGCTGCATATAATGGCTGGAATGTGCGGATCAGGCATTTAAACAGCATGCCTTGTAGACTACCTCTAGCCAAAACAGCTTTCAAAATAGTTTCAGAAAAAGCTCTTTTGTGGAACCGGCTGCACTGTATGACACAATGATAAGCTTCTACATTACAAGCCTCAAATCTATGACAGTGTTACAATGAGTTCATTTTTCCACTCGTCTTTTGGGGACTTCCAGATGACATCAGCATTAATATCACAGTATTTCAACCCTTGAGCATTTCCTGTGATGTTTTATGACTGGACTGACCAAATTGTATACCCCCGTACATATATCGAGCTTTAGCCTATATTTACTCGATCCATAACCAACAACGCATATAATGTCAATCAGTGGAAATTCTACTGTATATCTTTTATATACATTTAATAGATTTATTTATATTACTCATTATTAAAATGTTAGAAACGTTTACATAATGGCAAATATCAATTGCTAATGGCTAGTAATGATTAACGGGTTTGACAAAACAGCATTAACAATGACGAATACTGCCATAACCCATGATGCTCATAATACAACAGGTCTTCAATAAGCGTGCTCATGGATCCTGTGCTCTTAGAGGGCATTTGGTAGTTTTATTTATATATATATATATATATATATATATATATATATATATATATATATATATATATACATACACACACACACACACACACACACACACATATACACACACACACACACACATACATACACACATATACACACACACACACACACACACACATACATACATATATGTGAGATGCAAGAAAAACCAAACATCTGTCAGAGCTTGCCGATGTGACTTTGGGCTTTGCTTATCATTCATTAGTGTCCTCACGCTCATATCGCTCAAATCTGCCTGGCAGAGAAACACAAGCACAGCTAGTGTTCTACTCTTACAGATGCAGTGAGGAAAGACATTAAGAAAACCTGGTGAAAAACACCAAAAACCTGTGTAGATTTTTTATTTATTATTATTATTCTTCAATTGTCAAAAGCATCAGTTTGAGTTAAAGCCCAAAGACACGGTAGGGGTGCCATGACAGGCTTCATGCTTCTAGGGAGAAAATCAGTGGCTGGTGGAGTTTAAATCCATGTTTAAGCTTTAGGATCTGTGATGGCATTGCTGAGACAGATTGGGGCGATGTTTAAGCCCTGGATTTAGACTTTAGGCTCTCTGGTAGGGTCATAGAAGAAAGGATCAAGGCTGGTGGAGTGTAGACCCTCAGTTTAGGTCTTTAGAGGCTAGTGGAATTTAGACTAGTTGAATTTGATTGGTTCCCCAGAGCACAGTCTGACATTTAAATAAAAAAAATACCATTCCCAGAGTCATTACAATACAATTCCTAGCATTCTTTAATCCTCCCCAGGTCCAGCTAGAATCCTATAATTCCCATTTGAATAATGATGCTCCACGCTTGATACTGCTGACCCCTGGCCAACTCCCTGGCCAACAAGTGTGATCAGCAGCTTCTATCTGTCAATCAATGAACTAATTAATATAGGCAAGGCCCTTAACCCACAACTGGTCAGGATACACCCGAGAAGTTCAAAGTGGCAGCCTGGTGGTGCTAGGATTTGAACTCAGGACCTTCCAATCTGTAGCCCAGTAGCCCAACGCCTTAATCACTGAGCTACCACTGCCCAAAGAAAAGTAGGTTGGTCTGGTATGACAGGATTTATGCTTTCAGGGAGAAAGTGTGTGGCTGGTAGAGTTTAAATCCAGGTTTAAGCTTTAGAATCAGCAATAGCGTCATTGGGTGAGGCAGGGGTGAAGTTTAAGCACTGGGTTTAGGCTTTAGGCTCTCTGATAGCGTCATAGAGGAAAGGATCAAGGCCGGTGGAGTGTTGACCCTGAGTTTATGCTTTAGGCTCTTTGGTATAGTAGAGGATATAAGGCTGGGGGGATTTAGCTCAGTGGAATTACACTGGTCCTGTGAGCACAGCCTGACATATAATGGTACGTGCCATTAGTTTAAAATAATCCCATTCTCCCCAGGTCTAACTAGAATCCCATAATTCCCATTTGGATAGTGATGTTCCATCATTTTCCCCGCAGACTGCCCCACACTGCCTCAGAGACCAATAAGTGTGATCAGCAGCTTCCATGTGTCAGTTAATCAGCTGCTACAGACAAAATCATTCCCAAATGCAGTCACTGCCATGAGGTTGATCTCCGGCCAATCAGTTCAGTATGTGGAATTTTTATTAAATCTAGCAACTCTAAGGAACACGATCTTCTATGACCGACTACAGCAAGCCTATGAGATTTACATTTCATACCACTTACAGCATCAGGACTGAGACAGATGTGTCTCAACAATAGTCCATCTACTGCAAAGCAGGGTTAGGCATTCATATGTGCAAAGCTCCAAAGGGAAAACTTTCCAAATGCTCATTTTATTGGAAGAAGTCCTCTTTGGCAGCCTGGACTTTAAACAGTGGCATTCGTTCTATTTAAAGTTTGTGTGCTGCACATGCATCTGGATCCTGTTCTAAAGTGTCTGCCCAGTCTGGATCATCTTACAGGCACTGCAAACCACGGACATCAACAGTGTGATCAGGTTGCAGAATATGTACTCACCCCTTCCAGAAAGCAACCCCTGAAGATCTTTCATCTTGCAATCTTCATATATACCCGGAGCAACCGAGGTCATATAAAAGTGCCTTCGAAAATACAGTACTGATCCTACTTGATTTAAAAATCCCTACTTTTGTCGAGATCCACTTCTGTTAACTAGTGAACATTGAAAGTACTTTAAAAAAAAAAACCCAAAATGATATGTGATCCAGCATGAGCTGCCACTTCTCTCGGAGCTACTGCACCGGAGCCTGTACTTCAGGGACTGGAGCTGCTGACATTATTCCCTCCTTTTTCTACTTTCTATGCTTCCCTCCCTCTCTCTCAGGCTTTTGTGCCTTCTCTCTCTCTCTGTCCCATCCTCTTCTGTATACTGACCTCAGCATATAACAGCATGCATGTGTATATTAGCCAGTATGGGAAGAGAGCAGGATGAAAGGAAGTGACCCTTTCACAGTTTGCACTTCCCACTAACCCCCACTCCTCCCATAACCATCCCTAATCCTCAGAAAGTACATTCCCCAGCCCAGCTCAATAGCGGAAGTGGGCTGGGGATCATGGAACCCTGAGAGGAACTCCTTTCCTGTCCAGTGTCTTCCACACACACACACACACACACACACACACACACACACACACACACACACACACACACACACACACACACATTTTGCATTCTCAAATCCAGACTCGGCTCTATATAACCTGCATGACTAAGCAAATACAAGGTTCGTGAACTCAGGAAATGTCAATGCAAATCAGACGAGTTTATCAAACAAAGCTCTTCTGAAGAGGTCACGTCCACACCATTTGACTTCATATGCATTAGGACAGAAATCAGATAAGTGTCGCCACATCATCTCCTCAAGGGGCACGGGCAATTACCTTATTACGATAAAACAGAGGTCTGGTGCCGTCAGTAATTCAAGACTCCCGTTGTGAGCATCTCGGCTACTCACGTTAAACGTATTAAGCACAAATTCTAACATTGTGCAATGCGATGGGGAATGGAGTTTTACACCTGCCAATTATTGGACTATTTATTTATTTATTTATTTTTACACTTCGCCAAAAACAATTTTTCTGACTCCCAGAACAGCATGCAAAAGTAAAACTCGGGTTAAGGGGACGAGAAAGACGGGGGGAAAAATATCTTATCTAAAAGAGAAAAGAAAAGCAGCCGGCATGTCTTAAGTGACCTTCGAACGAACTTCCTTGAAACAAAGCAGGTTTGGTTCAAAGGCAGATCTATCTAATGTTGTAAGGTAAGGATGAAAGCAGTAAATCGTGTCGTGTTGTGTTGTTAGCAAGCATCACAAAAAATTGCAGCTATGTGATTCCCATCGATGTCCAGAAATGAAGAATTCTGCCTCGTCATTTTTATGGAGCTTAGAAACTGACAAAAATGTTGAATATGAATCTCGTATACTTTAATGACATAAGTTTATCTAATAAAATGTACATTTTTCCAATGCTCTTATATATACACACACGTTAGGACAAAGGTGATGCATCCCGGATTCCCAGGGAAAAGTACGCAAACAAATAAATAGGTTTACGATGTTCTACACAAAGAGCTATTTTTCTACTGTGTTGTTAAACCTTCAATGATTAATGCATACCCAGTGTAATTATTTAAGTGCAGTTCCAGCTAGTTGGGCTAAGCTAATGTTAGCTTACTGGTAACCGTTAGCAGCAAATTTCTTTTTAAAAGAAATTGAGCCATTTCAGTAGAACATTAAAACTTTAGATATGAATTATGATTTATAGTGTATGGTTTTGACTCCTCTTAACTCCATCCCATGTCTCTTCACTTCACGGGTGTGAGAGTGGCAGATTGGCTAAATGCTAGGTTTAACCACAAGATTTATAAAAAAAAAAATTAATTAAAAATTATATCTCAAAACCCTAACCTTTCATTTCAAATCAGATGTTTTAAAAACATGTACATTTATTAAATACAGCATGCCGGGGGAAAAAAAAGAAAGAAAAAAAAAGAACATTTTGCTTTACGTGACATGTACATAATTCAATACTTGAAATTCATATTCGAATACTCTGGTCAGCGTCTACGCTCCGTACATTTTGACCTTTTCATCATGCTGATGTTTCAGCTTTGGTCCCTAAGGTTAGACAGCCACGATCCAAATCCAAATCGATAGATCCACCAATATGCCTTTGCTAGGTGCTGACTCCTGATTGGACAAATTAGACACTCGGTCATTGAAAGAAACAAATGCATTTTTCTCTTTCGCAGGACAGAACGATTCATTCACTATTCTTTGTAACAAAACAAAACAAAACAAAACAAAAAAACCTTAAAAGATCATGATTAAATAAACACGCATGAAAACAGGGAATACATCTACGCTGACTGAGGCGCGTCACATAAGAAATGCTATTTTAACCAACTTTCAACCATGGCCTTGTCTCCCAAAAGGCCACGATGTATGAAATAGCGTTGGAATTGTGCTAAATGCATTCTTCATTATCTCTAGGGACACATCAATGTTTCAAGTCCTTCTTCCTCCTCAGCTTCAGTGGAAACCACATCTTGTCCTCTTACTGCCTTATTTGGAACTTGAGTAATTCAGCACACAGAAAAAGGTACAGGTTAAATTGTTAGCTGCTGGAAGAAACAACTAACCTGATATATAAATACTCATTTATTTTAAGGCAAGAAAATATGGCTTCCAATATATGCATAACCCTAATGAGGAGAAAAAAAAATTCCATTCCACTCAGATCTATTTGTGTGGCACTAGCCATCCTATCCCAAAGCGGGTGTGTTTTGTTTTGATCGGTCGTTTTTATTATAGCATGCACTTTCCAGTGAAAGAAAATGAGAGGGCAGACGCAGTCATCTTCGACACCATGATGTTATCCAAGATGCTAGGTGGGGAGACCACAGCAGAAGTGGTCACACTCCACCGCAACAGAGCTCGGGCAAAACAAGCACGATGAATTCGTGCTAGAGTTCTACGGGAGATGATTACAGTTTACTCTTACAGCGAGGCAGCCACCAACACCAAAACATGCAGCGTGCGAAAACGGGGAAAAGTGGAATATTACGACATAAAAATCGATGCTAAATTGAACCATGCGCCATCACTGGCACCCAAGGGATCTGATTAGCAACCAGTGCGCAATAATGACGTGATATTGACAACTTGGCACAAAAATCTGGTTATTACACACACACACACACACACACACACACACACACACACACACACACACACACACACACACACACAAGGTTCCCTTTACCATCCTAAAAGGAATCATTTCTGAGAGACCCCTTAAAAAGAGCCTATAACAGATGGTTTCCCTTTCAGAAAGGGTTCCAAGTAGAACCTCATCAGGAAGATAAGAACCCGAACCAAAGGACCAAACATTTGCATTGGAAGACACAAAAGTTAAATTGTCGATTGGTGGTGTACAGTAAAATCAGGTAAAGCGCCATGGACTGGTCCACACAACAGTGAACAGGTTTTCTACCACTCTTACCCCTTTCCTTTATCGTAACCTAAAAAAATGAAAGTTTAAAAATAAATAAATAAATAAATCAGCGATCAAACCCAATAAAATACAACAAGAGACAGAGCTTCTTTTCTAATAGTAGGCTTGGACGCCATGACTTCAAATACCCGTAACACAGCAATCCAAACTGCACGGCTCACAGCATTTTAGGAATTACTGGAAGCTGGTAAGGATCTGGACAGTATTCTTAGCTCCTGAACAGTACACTCCAATATACTGTCAGTTATAGAGAAACGGTCAACTTTAGATTCTTGCTTCTGTTGTGGATACAGCGAAAAGGCAGTCTGCAGTCAACGAATCAATGTTCCTTTAATTGAGTTCAAATCAAAAGGTGTTAGAGTGCCGAAAATGGGAAGCAAGGCAGAGACATTCTTTCAAACTGCAGAATAAGTAAATCACTGGCATTCGCAGACTGACCTCAAGAGCCATGAACCTCCTCTAACCTCTATTTATCACCAAGCCCAAAATGGCTTAAACAGACAACGCATCGTTCTCGTCTGTTCCTTTTGTCTAAGGACCCAGTATTGAGCCCTGTGGTACACAGCTCTTCAGGATAAACACACACCAAATGAGCAGAGCCACACCAAAATCAACCAGCCCTCCTTGAATGTAATAACAGTAAATTAAATCGGGATGAGGATTATAAAAATAAGGAAGGATGAGTGGTTTATACTCCAGTGACAGAAGTAGAACACTAGGAGACAGATTGGGGCGATGTTTAAGCCCTGGATTTAGACTTTAGGCTCTCTGGTAGGTTCATAGAAGAAAGGATCAAGGCTGGTGGAGTGTAGAAACGTTTAGGTTACGGTGTCAATGCGTGCATGAAAGCAGGTGGCAGGGGCCCACGGCTGGTCTGGTGTTAAATGGATTGGATTTTTACCTGCCAATCTTCATCATACACCTTTCTGCGGTGTCAGAAATCTTGCTGAGTGGTGAACACACAGACAGCGTTGATGAAAGGGTCATCCAAACATAGACACAGAGTCATGCACTGGTTGCCTCCTATTTACTTAATTGCATACTGTTCTACTGGTCGTGTAGCAACATTTGGCCGAGGTACAGCTGTTTACACAATTTAGGAAAACAATATTGGCAGACCATGTACATTTGAAAATTGGTTCCTAAAAGAGCGGTCTTCAGTGACATCTCAGAATAATGTCATGAGATGATATTAAAAAAATGAAAGGGAATACTATTACATTAGACACATCACAATGCAGAGTTTAGACGTTAACATACTGTACACAGTGCAAAGCGTGTCTGGATTATACAGGTAGTGAATAATCACTGGTACAATTGTATTCATTCGTTTTCAATAATTCCTTTATCCTGGTCAGTGTTACAGTGGATCCAGAGTCTATCCTGGGATGGACAGATGGACACTCTGGATGGGACACCAGTCCTTAGTACTACAGATACTATAACTTAGTATTGCTTAATTGAAGACCCTAGACTGCCTCTCTGATAGTGGAGTGTAATATATTCAGGATATCCCAGAACACTGGTTCCGGTTCTTAACAAAATATAAATCAAGGACAACTATTAGTACCATGGAACTGTATACATTCACTATATGGTCAAATGTTTGACCATCACACCTATATACGGGCCCTCCCCAAAGTACTGCCACAATGTCAGAAGTGCATCGTTGTATAGGATGTCGATGTATGCTATAGCTTTATAAATTTCCCTTCACTGGAATTAAGAGGTGCAAATCTGTTCCAGCATGACAATGTTCCTGTGCACAAAGTGAGCTCCATGAAGACACGGTTTACCAAAGCTGGAATTGAAGAACTCGAGTGACCTGCACAGAGCACTGACCTCAACCCCACTGAACACCTTTGGGATGAACTGGAACGCCGACTGGACCAGACCACATCAGTGCCTGCCCTTACTAATGCTCTTATGGCTGAATGAGCACAAATCCCCACAGCCATGCTCCAAAAATCTAATGGAAAGCCTTCCCAGAAGAGTGGAGGTTATTATAAGAGCAACTCTGGAATTGCACATTCAAAATGCACATATGGATGTGATGGGCAGGTGTCCACAATCATTTACACACTATGAGTAAGACATAAAACATAAAATCCATCTCCTATTTATGAAGCAAACCAATTGCTGTCAAACCTCGGATACACAATGCAATACTTACGATCCAACGTCCTACGATAATAATAAGCCTGTGTATCACATACTTTCTGATGAAGTATTATAAACTATGGCAGCTGAAGAATTGGGGACTGCACTCTAATGATCACACATAGCACAAACTAAATTCGCTGTAAGACCAAACTTGCACAAAACAAGTGCTTCCCTGTTACTTGGAAACAGCAATCCAATCCAAACAAACAGAGATTTTGAACACCCAGTTGGTTCTGACCTTTGGCAACTATAACCCAGCTTTTTTCCTTGTCTCTGTAGCCACAACCCAATTAGTCTGTCCTCCATTTACAGTGTGAACTACTCTACTGTCACACAAGCTTTCCTTATATACTTGAATCCCTACGTTGAAATGTCCCACTAATCTCAAATATCATTCCAGACCAATAAGTCAAATGAATAGAGTCCTTCAGCAGCCACACATTACCCGTTAAAAGTGTAGACTTGCTTACAGTTTAACGCTTGCTACATCTGCTTGACACTAGATCAGGAGGCGAGAAAATTCAATTCTGAACCAATTCCCACCGAAGAATCTTCAAACTAGGGCTGAACAGCACAGCCTCATTGTAGATACCGTATAACTGGGGTAAACGTTGCATGTTGTAACTCTGGCTTAATAAATTCAGCTGATCGTAAAATGCTGGAGCGCTTTTACAGGTTCCATTTGGGTGGTGCTAAGCAAGCATACCAGAACCAGAAATGCATTTCTCTTCCTGGTAGAGAAGTTCAAACGCCTGGTTTCTACACACTAAAAACCACACTAATACCAAATCCAGATGCACAGGTCAAACAGCATGATATTCATACCACTGATCAATGGATCTTTTACAAACATTAAAGAGCCAACTTGATGGCTGTGTACTTTACCAAGGTTACGTTCAACCTTACTTTTCAGGTTCTGAAGCGTTCCTATGTTAAGCTCCGTATCAAATCCCACAAACGAATATAGGATCATAAAGTGCAGATTTGAGTTGCGGATACAAGACGAGTAGAAACTTGAGTCTGGTTCATGGCTGGATGTCTGCAGGCACCTGTGTGTTAGATTTCTTCTGATACAAGCCATCTTCTGTAGAACAAGGAGTCCCAAGAAGCAGGTGCATGTCTCAAATCGTGACCTCCGTCGACCTCATGGATGACCTCGGGGTCCTGTTGATGCAGGGTGCTTTGAAATGAGCCGACCTCGTCTGAAGACATGGGGATTAATGGGTCTGCTGCGTGCGTATTCACTTGATTAAGTCACATGGCTGTGGACAAACAGGACGTGTTTACATGAAGCTTCTGCTAGGGAGGCACATGATGTGTAAACAGCTGTCAGCCGGAAAAAATCTCAGCAATGTGTTTACAAGAAGCAGGAAAACAGTTTAGCGTTGTCATGTTCATCTGAAATTAGCAATCAGCAGAAAAAAGGAAGTTAACGGCACTGAGTTATTATTGCAGACTTAAAGACTGACAATCATCTAATGACGCCATTACAGACGGAGTCCAACTTTTGTGATTCGGGCCGCAATCTAGATCCTGTTCCTAAATTGGGCTACAGCCTGTGGAATAGGAAGATCACATCTTTAACGACTGAACTTCATCTAATTTAACCCTATGCCTCCAAACTGAAACAAACACTTCCTGTTTATTCTTCGAGATGCCAAGAACAATCTGTTCTGATTCAGTCAGTTACAAAGTCGCCTTATCCCGAAAGAATTAGCCGTAGATGACTTGCGTAATATGAGAATTTTCAGGCGTTTGATTGTACTTCCTGAGTCAATCACACTATGTCTCTCGTGCTAGTCAAAATAGCTTAACGACAACAGCATGTCCGATCCCGATATCAAGAATGCATGAAATCCTAAATTCTTAATAAAAGCAAAATGTGTTTCATATCGCAGAACATAAAAATTAGAATTATCTACAACCGTAAGTATAAAGATCAATAACAGTTGGTGTTTTGGGTAGAAGATAGCCATTTTGAATCTCATTCAGTATTTCCTCCAAAGCTACGTCCCTGAAACGCATACCTGCAAACCACTGCCTAGGCTAAACAATATGACTGACAGTCAAATAGACACACCTTGCTCTAATCGGTTGTTGTTTTTTTGTCCTGTTGACAGGAGCTTGGGTGCCAGAGACCTGAAAGTTTTTCCTTGAAACAGATATTTTAATGACACCTTCTAGAAGATTAATCTGGCAAAAAATTACACCAAGATCTTTTGGCTTTAAAAAAACAAATAAATCACTGACCGCACCTTTAATGCAGAGTATGAATAAACACGTATTACCCAATTTACCTACCGGCTTTTGTTTGAAACCATTGAATAAGGAATAAACCACAGACGGGACATACCAAACTCACCGGAGTCATTCTGAACAACCTTACGCTCCAGATACCAGAACATGAGCTTAACATCTTTTGTCCTTTTCATACTAGCACTTGTAATGTAACAGAGGAAGCCCTCTGACCTTCGACACTGCACAGGCGCACGTGTCTCCTGCTCCTCCCGGGCAACAGCCCCCACTTGTCGAACATTTTGTCAGATTAACTACAGCTCTCGACACAGGACAGCGTGTTCCTCACACTTTCTAGGCCAAGTTTTGCAATGTTCACATTCCTCAGGAACGAGTCGTGCACTGACCTTTGACCTTGGCTTCGACAGCTTCAGACGGACACCCAAACGCTGCTCTGATGTGGACCAGAAGGACTGGTTATTTAGCCAAATGGTTACATGAACATTATATCCATTGTGGTGTTCATGAAATGTGTAAATACAATGTACGGTACAATGCATCTGCATATGGACGTCACAGAACAACTTTGAAGAACGACAATAAGTCAGTCGATCACGCTGTAGAGAAAGTCATAGCGACCGTAGCAAAACAGCAGAACCTGAAAAATCAGTAACATTTTCCTACCCATATTCAAGTCTCTTTTGCTTTATATTTGGTTTCATTTTCAACAATATGGCTCCGCAATCATCCGATTTCCTCCTTCCTCCCATTTACATTTATTCATTCAGCAGACGCTTTTATCCAAAGCGACTTACAAATGAGGAAACACAAGCAAAGCGATATATCAAGCGGAGAACAATACAAGAAGTGCTACCATACAAGCTCTTTAATTGAGTTCCAGAAGAAGCAAAGTGCGCAGAGTAGAGGTGTAAGAGCCAGAGTAAGGTGTTTTTTAGGAGGGGTTTTTTAGGTTTTCACGGAAGAGGCGGGTCTTTAGCTGTTTTTTGAAGATGGTGAGAGATTCTGCGGTCCGGATTGAGGCTGGAAGTTCATTCCACCACTCAGGAACAGTTAGAGTGAAGGTTCTGGAAAGGGACCTTGAGATCACACTGAGTAGGCACTACTAAGCATCAGTCATTAGGAGTGTCATAAACATGTTGCTAGGTGGACAGGATATGCTAAATTGCTCTAGAGGTGAATGTGTGTGTATGGTGCCATGCAAATGAACTGGCGTGCCATCCAGGGTGCATCAAAAAACAGCGTTCAAGCTGTTCCACTCGGTTGGTTTATCTAATCCCATGTTAAAAACTTGCCCGTTCAGGGTGTATTCCCGTCTCACTCCCAGAGTTCACTCCCAGGCTCGACAACCCTGACCAGGAAAAAAGTGCTTAATGAATTGAAGTGAACTGAAATGAATATGGGTGCACAATTGAGCCAGAGGAGTTGCAGTGACTTCACCCTTCACCAGGAGCAGTATACGAGTGAGGGAGTAAACGATGCAATGACGGAAGAGAGGGAAAAGGGTCTGCACTGCTGAAGATGAGGGAGCTCTTTGTGCTTATTTCTGGGGAGTGTTGATTTGAAGCAGCTGTGGCTGCCAGACTCATCGAGCGTAGCCACGCGACACTTCTGCAGGCAAGCTTCAGGAGAGCCTCGCTTCACCTCCTCCACTTCTACGAACACATCTCTCTCTCTCTCTCTCTCTGAACAGTCATTCAGCATTCATAACTTTCACAGCTAACACTGGGCACGTCTCTCCACTTCTAGCGTTCACGCCACCAAAAACAGTGAGGAGTGAATAATTTATATTTAAACCCTGCAGCTCAATCACTAAAACAGCATGCATTAATAGAAGCTTTCAACATTTTTTTGTGTTTTTTTTTTTTTTTTTTTTGCAAAGCTCACAAGAACATAGCAAAACTGCTGAAATGTCAGGATTGCACTTTAATGCGACAGTAAATCCCACAGTAAAATGAACAGGGCCAGTGAGAAATTTATGGAGATCATTTTTTATTATGCAGCCGAGAGAACTGGGTGTATTCGCTCTGTAGCTGTAACCGGTCTTATGCATAATTCGACTCACTTTTGTGAGACGCAAAACAATACTGTAAAACGCTCTTGAGGTGAACGCATCGAGACGGGGGAGCAGAATTTCTTTGTATAACTGCAGCCGATATCAAGCGTTCAAACACATACGCGGAATTATCTTTGGAAGAAATATGAGGATATTCGTGCGCGTATGACTGCACTGAAGGCACTCATCCAACTCGGGGTGGGGTTGAGTATAGGCGGCATGAACAAGCAGCTCCCATCAAAAGGCAAGACCAGACAATCCTCTGGTTAAAATACACATATACAGTTTGTTCTTTGCTTCAGCTATCTTGCTTATAAGACCTTCAGTTCTGTCTCAGCAGATTTTTGGAAAACAAGAAAACGCATGCCTTCTTGGTGCTAGGCAACATGCTGTGCCCTGCCTAAAACAGCGACAACAAACTCTCCGCTATTTGCGCCGACAAAATGTACAAACGCTCCAAAATGAACTCGCTCCTATAATCAATTAAAAAAGGTATACATGTTGAAAGCAGCCATGGTCAGGTCACGTACGCTGTGTGCCTCTTTGTTAGTTTGGCTAACGTAATGGAATGGTGAAGTAATATTTATTACTTTTTAAGCACTACCGTCATTGCCACTAAAGCACAACCCATGCAAATCTATAGTACATAATTCTGACCGTGTGTTTGGTGCACCTAAAGGTTATAGGTACTTTTTTTTTTTTTTCCCATGGATAAGATTTTATATGTTAGTCAAAAAGCTTTGTGCTACATCCACACGTCCATGAATTTCCATGCGGTGACATGTGGACGAAGTACCACGAGCTGGTACTAACGTCGGCTTTACCCTTTACGACGTTTGACCCGAATTTGCTGACAAAATCGCACGTTACATCATGAGTTGATGTTGGCAGTTTTATAACGCATAATGTGATGTGCTCATCGGCGTGTGATTTAGTACCACTGCGATCAAAAGACAAGGTTCCTGCAGAATAAAGTCTCGTGTCTGAGCGCGGTTCTATCAAAACGGCCCAAGCTGGGATGTCAGATGGAAATAAACAGAGGATGAAATACAGCAACCAGGTGTGTAACTAGCTAATTAGCAAGCAGATGCTCTGGTCAAACATTTTCTCTAGACATAACATTGCTCCCATGACACTGTGCGCTGTTCATCCGACCCGTTTCTGTGTTACTGTCAAGTGACAAGTAAAAATCTTAAAAGAACTGCACAATCCATCCATCCATCCATCCATTTTCTGAACCGCTTATCCTACACAGGATTGCAGAGGAGCCTGGATCCTATCCCAGGAACTCGTGACACAAGGCGAGGGGACACCTTGGATGGGGTGTCAGCCCATCGGAGAGCACAATAGGACACGGATTCACACACGACGAACAATTTGGAAATGCCAATCATTTGGAGGTGGGATTCGAACCCTCAACGCTGTAGGTGCAAATTCACCTTGAATTTCTACTTTATTATGTAGCTGCTTTAAGAGGGATATTTAACAGTAAATGCAATAGTACGTTTAGCGTCCCCTTAAGCCAGCAGATCATTGCGCGGTCCTGATTCTCTAATCTGAACATCACTCATTCAGACAGAAACAATAAATCACAAGACTTAACCACAAAAAATAAAACTAGGTCAATCACGTCCACCACAGGAGCAACTCAATACCGAATCAGCACACACTTTCCATTAGAGAGCTCACATGCAAGTGGCCAGGTCCAGAGGCATTAGCTTGAACGGACTGAACGAAGTTGTTTTGCATTTCCTGTCTGAAACAATAGCACCACCCTAAAACCTCTATTGTTTTTTGTATTACAAATCACCATTTAATATTTGCGCAAAGTGTGAGTGTTGTTCATTAATTTCCGTCCAGTAACAACTGTGTGTAATATTAAGGTGCGGTTAATAAAAGAAGGAATGACTCAGTGAGGGGAGAAAAAGCGCATGACACGAATATCACCAAGCTCTATTGCCAACACACGCGGATCTGTGCTGGTGGCTACATACAGATATCGCTCACCCTGGCTGGGACTGTATCTTTCCCAACAGACTTAGTAAAGAGAGAATAGGACGGAGCAGAGATATACTCTCAATGAGAGTATAATACTGAATAACTGTGCTAAACTTTAAAATATACAGTGGTGCTTGAAAGTTTGTGAACTCTCCATAAATATTATCTAAAACATCAAAGGCATAAAAGTAGATAAAGAGAACCCAATTAAACAAAAGAGACAGAATATTATATTTGGACATTTATTTATTGAGGAAAATGATCCAATATTATATATCTGTGAGTGGCAAAAGTATGTGAACTCGTGTGTTGCTTGTGCGGCAATAACCGTAACTAAACGTTTTCCGTAAGTGTTGATCAGTCCTGCACATCGGCTTGGAGGAATTTTTGCCCGTTCCTCGGTACAGAACAGCTTCAACTCTGGGATGTTTGTGTATTTCCTCACATGAACTGCTTGCTTTGGATCCTTCCACAACATTTCTATTGGATTATAGTCAGGACTTTGACTTGGCCATTTCAAAACATTAACTTTATTCTTCTTTAACTATTCTTTGGTAGAACGACTTGTGTTTTTAGGGTCGTTGTCTTGCTGCATGATCAACTTTCACTTGAGATTCAGTTCACGGACAGATGTCCTGAGATTTTCCTGCAGAATACACTGGTATAATTCAGAATTCATCGTTTCATCAATGATGGCAAGTCGTCCTGGCCCAGATGCAGTAAAACAGACCCAAACCATGATTCCACCACCTCCACCACCACCATGTTTCACAGATGGGATAAGGTTCTTATGCTGGAATGCAGTGTTTTCCTTTCTACAAACATAACCCTTCTCATTTAAACCAAAAATTATATTTTGGTCTCATCTATCCACAGAATATTTTTCCAACAGCCTTCTGGCTTTTCCACGTGATCTTTAGCAAATGCAGACCAGCAGCGGTGTTCTTTTTGGAGAGCAGGTGCTTTCTCCTTGCAACCCTGCAATGCACACCATTGTTATTCAGTGTTCTCCTGATGGTGGACTCATGAACATTAACATTAGCCAGTGTGAGAGATGCCTTTAATTGCTTGCAAGTAACCCTGGCTCCGTTGTGACCTCATGGACCATTACGCGTCTTGCTCTTGGAATGATATTTATTGGTTGATCACTCCAGGGGAGGGTAACAATGGTCTTGTCTGACTCTGGCTTGGTGGAATCCAAACTGTTTAGAGATGGTTTTGTAACCTTTTCCAGCTTGATGAGCATCGACAACTCTTTTTCTGAGGTCCTCAGAAATCTCCTTTGTTCATACCATGATACACTACCACAAACAGGTGTTGTGAAGATCAGACTTTGATAGCTCACTGTTCTGTAAATAAAACACGGCGCTCACTCACCTCTGATCATCATCCCCTTGATTGAAAACACCCGACTCTAATTTCACCTTCAAATGAACTGCTAATCCTAGAGCTTCACATACTTTTGCCAGACATATACAGACATATGTAATATTGGATCATTTTCCTCAATAAATAAATAACCAAGTGTAATATTTTTGTCTCATTTGTTTAATTAGGTTCTCGGTCATCTTTTAGGGCTTGTGTGAAAATCTAATGATGTTTTAGGTCATATTTATGCAGATATACTGTTTAACAAATTCTAAAGGGTTCACAAACTTTCGAGCACCACTGTATATGTTCATATTGATCCACACACAACTGGTAGTCACACCAGTACACACAAAATTTGAAAGACGATAGAGTATGTTTCAGTGAATAATAAACACATTTTCTAGATGAGAAAACAATACGGCTAAACGTTATAAGCTAACGTTTATCTACCCTGCATGACTTAATTAACTAGCTTCATTAGAGGGTAAGTGAAACTGCTAAATATTTTATCAGTTGCTGACTTGAAACTGATTGTTTTAATTCTGTACGAAGCTTGAGAACATCTTAAATTTGATTTCATTTTCACTAGCTGACTAGCATTAGCATTAGGGGAAAAAACACAACACAACACAACACACTACACTGAAAGTTATCACACTTTTATTATACATTCTGGATTTCATTATCAGTTTCTCAGTCCAGGGTCGAGGTCATGCTCTTCAGAGAGGTCCTGGAGACTAGACTGGAAAATAGCATAATGCGCATTCAACAACTATTAGCTATAAGCGGAACAATAAGGACAGGAGTAGCGATCCTATTCAGCCGTAATTTTCTCCTAATTTACCCTGGGTCGATTGGCAAGCAGCAAAGGTGAAGATGATAAGTTAGATACAGAAACAGTAGTGCTTTCCATTTACATTCTGCACTTAAATGTATACAACATGACCAAATATGTACATCCATTTCATGCATAATCTTTGCATGAAAAGTGTTTCCACCCCCTTACAAGCAATATAAAGCTCTAGTGAATAACTTCTTGGATTCTCTGGTAATCTATCCATGTCAAATACTTTATGATTAACAGCAGCTCAGGGTTTAGATCTTCCACATAATGAAAACCTGACACTTAATATTTCGTGGAGCATTGGGAAACGCTCAATCATAACGGCGCACTTGAAATCTAGATAAGGCAAGGCCAGCAGTCTGGATTATGGTGATGCCGGCAGAGTGTTCTGGCATGATCCAGGTCTTACTTGGCTTTAAGCCCAGACTGAGCGTGGCCCTGTTGTTTAGACTGGCCCCTGCTCCCACCGCAACCAGAAGAAAACTCAGTGGCATTAATGGTTATTATCCATCAACGTGACTTGTTCTATGGTTCAGTCAATCTGAGACGGCTTTGCCTTCCATTTTCCTTAGCTCCCTTCACACTTCCTCACTTGATCCTTCTTTACACAGTTACACACCGAGTAAAGGCCGCCTGGCTCATTATTTCTCCATCTAAATCTCTCTCCATCTCGCTCTCTTAGGTCAAGTTGTTCTCAGAGGTTAATTCAAATGGCTTCTTCCCAGAGTCTGAAGGTGAGCTCCAAAAAGGAAATGCCAAGCTTGATTCGCTCCGTGCTTTGCCTAACGTCCAGCAGCTCAGAGATAAAGAATGCTTAAGATTTCCTGCTCCAAAGCCCAGTGCTCGGCGAAACATCTCGCCGTTTATGTTCCGCAGCCTGTTGCCCGGGCAACCTGGCGGAAAATCATCAGAACGTGTGTGTTCCAGTGGAGAAAGCCGTACGCTCATCTTAAAGAGACCACCACATTATCATCAGTGAAAGAATCCATCCCGCTGTCATTACTTCAGACAAGTCATTATCGAATTATAATTCTGTGGGCAGAAATGAAATGATCCAAAATCCTCAAACATTGCATCGCTGGATTCTCTTCTGGAAGGAATGTGCGGACGTCTTTTCCATGAAGGAAACCAAACAAAAACGCACGCTCTCTCACTTTAAATCTCAAACGTATTCATAACCTGTTTCATGCTGAAACATACACCATGGCCAGAGAGGTCATTTGGTATACAGTTTGTCCTAATTCTTGGCTCCGGATTCGTGTTTACTGGCCGTCTTCCTGGATACAGATAACAGATCACTCTCTGTATTTATGCATCATCGAGGAGAAGCAAGAGGCATGCGGTGAGGTCCTGGCTTCATGCTGCAGGCAGGATTTACAAACTAACTACCCTCCCGCAGAGAAGCCTGGCCCGGGTCACACGCACAAGTCCCTGAGCACTTCCATGTTTATGCTAACAAATTACAAACAGTGACTTATCAAATTATATGAACAAATTCCCTAAAATTATATTAACATGCTTTGAAGAGTGACCCTAGGTGCACGGCGCATGGTCTTTTTGGATTTCCTAAGGACTCCGGCCATTTTAAACCATGTGTGACGGCAGCTGCTGCATGACTTCGAGGTGGGAATGTCTGGGAACTTCAGCGCAAAAAAAGGAATGGGACGTTTCACTCGACAGTCCATTTGCAGCACGCAAACATTGCCGAAGAGGCAGGCGCTGTGCAAATTCAGTGGGGATGAAAGCTGAAATAGAGGGCCTCATTTTGCTGCACAAACTCTCTCGGGAGGATGTCTTTTTATGGCGAACATGCTTTCTGTGCTACAAATGATGCGGTTTGTCACTCAGCTAGCAAGCTTTCCTAACGACGGCTAGAGTGGCAGTGCTCTGGGAGAGCAATTTGATGCCTGAAGGAAAAAGAAAAGGAGCACTGTTGTGTTTTTTTTTAAGGATATAATCCTACAGCTATTCAATGATTTAAACTGCATCTAGTCATCATGTTCATCTGCACACGTAAAGCACAGCAATCTGAAAAGGCTATAAACCGCAGTGATGAATAGTGTCCTTTGTAATCTATTGTATATAAATGTGCTTAGCCTGTCATCCCTAAACACTCCATGTGTTTTCCAGGCCTCAAGCATATTTGATTTTGCCTATTTGATTGAGCCAAATCTGCCATGCAGAAGAATCTATGTAGCTTTATGTAAATTTAAAAACCTATATGTGACTTCTGGAATAAAGCAGACAATATATTTCAGTATGGATGACATGATCCACCATGGAATTCTTTAACTTTTACCAGATACAAGTTGCTGTCATCACTACATGACTTATTTAATAATATTCACTTGTTTCAGAGTAATGTGCTTCTCGTGATTTGCAAGGAGATACTTGCAAGGATGAGGATTTCAGATGGGCCTCAGCAATGTATTGTATTGTTACATGCCAATTAAATTATAATAACCAAAAGTGAATAGGTCTCTGCAGGATGTTCCTAGTTTTTGGTATGATTGATCATTTTCTAGAACTTGGAACAATGGTGGTTCAACGGTTAACGCTCTGGGTTACTGATAAGAAGTTTGGGGGTTCAAGCCCCAGCACCACCAAGCTGCAACTGTTGAGCCCTGAGCAAGGCCCTCTGCTCCAGTGGTGTCGTATCATGGCTGATCCTGTGCTCCGACCGCAACTAATAAGCTGGGATATGCGAAGAAAATGATTTCACTGTGCTATAATGCTTTGTGTTCTTGTTTTGATAGCTCATTTTGTCGTCAGGATACCGTTTGTTTAGTCATGTTCTCTGGGGACTTCCAGGAACAGGTGCATTCATCACATGACACTTTACTGTGATTGCCACAGGTTGACTCCATTCAACTAATGATGTGACTTCTGATGGCAACTGGTTATACGTGAACTAATTTTTGGGGTTTTACAGTAATGGGGGGGTGAATACTTATGCAATCACACACACTTATTTTTATTTTAAATCATTTTGCAAACTATATTGATCCCCCCCCACTTCAAAATCACGGGTTATTTTGTGTATGTTCATGAAATATAATCCCAATGACATCCATTCTAGTTCCAGGTTGTAACACGACAAAATGTGGAAAACATCAAAGAGGGGGTGAATAGGCTACTTATTGAAATATGACCTGAGTGGTATTTTAACCACCAGGACAATTCGTTATTTAATACGGAAAAAGAGTAAAAACGATAATCAATACAAATATAGTTTATTTTTGCAGACCTACTGAGATACTTTTAGAAATGTGAACTGTGATGTAATTTATCGTGATTTATTAATCAATCACATTAACATAGAATTCAGCTGGATCAACAGCCCAGGCTTCTTTCCTAGAAGACACCAAAACACACTGTGAACAAGTGAAATTTCTGAGTTATAATAAAGATTCCTCAAGGGTTCTTCACTGCCTAAAAGGAGTTTTCCTTGGAGACCTGTCTAATATAAGCACACTTTGTGTTGTAAGGTTCTACATTTGGACAAACTGAAAATCCCTTAAAGGTGACGCATGGAATCTTTTATTGTGCAACATCAGCTTTTATGTGAAATACAGCAGCCATCCTTTTAACATTCTCTTTTACTTTCGTTATTTATTTATTTATTTTTACCTAAAACAGGTTTAGCACTTCCGAGCAGGAGAGGTACGGACACGGTAATGATTGAGTGTTTGGATCTGTGCCAAGGACACGATCAAGATCAGCGTAAACAAGGGGAAACACATTAAGAATTCCCCTTAAGGTTGAGTGAAGCCATCATTTGGCCTGTGCAGTGTCTTGGTTTCAGAAGAAAATCGCATACAACATAGTGAATGTGAAAGTAAGGACACACCTGCGAATAACCAAGTCTCAGCATAACTCTCCCAAGGATTAAACATCAGATTCTCAAACGATAAAATTCCACAAAAGAACACAATACGAAGGTCATATTAAAGCTAAACACAAATCCTTCTATTCCCCAAGCCAAAGGGCAAATCGTTCAACTGGAACACTAAGGCAGCTCGAAATGAAATTACAAACTGGAAATATCTTGCATTCAATATCCTGCTTTCTTTTTTTGGCAAAAAAAGGCCAAAGTAAACCTGTAGTGCTTATACGTTCTACACTGCATCGAGATCTCCATCTCCCCCTTGGCCCCTTCGCCTGGACATTGATCTGAGCAGATTTTCAGGAGGCCAAAACTTTCAGCCAGAGCACTACAGTGGTCCTGAAAAGCCAGAGGGCTTCCTGTTTCTTTTCTTCTTCCTTCCTTGAAGTTTCGCGGTGTGAACGAGCAACATTAATTCACTCATTCATTCATCTTCAGTATCCGTTTTATCCTGGTCAGGGTCGTGGTGGATCAGCTTGACTATCCCGAGAACACTGGGAGCAGGAGTTGGGAATACACCCTTGGATGGGACGTCGGTCCATCGCAGGGGACCAGGCGCACACGTTTACACGCAAGGATGTGAAAATAATAGTAATTTGACATCTTTGAGCTAAAAAAAAAAACAACTTCTAAGTGTGTGTTTCCAGAGCTGAACTCAGTGCATTCTGTCAGTCAGTGGGGCTGCTGAGAGAAGTAGAGCTGAGCCCCTGTGGGAAAGACGAGTCGGGGAATGGGGTAGGCTCTCTCACGGACATTGTAGGAATTTTCCCACAATCAAACAAATAAACAGAGTGCTGTGCGGGGCAGTGTCAGGACCTCAGTACACTGGAGGAGGGCTGCTATGGTCGTAAAATATCCATCCATGGGACTACAGGAATCCAATAACACTGCACAGCTGACCCTCAGAACGTCATTCAAAGAATGCAGCTTCATCATCAGACTTCTGTTTTCATTTTGCTTTGCTCCAACTGATCAAGATTTGAAGTCAGGTTTCAACCATAATTTACTGGAAGTTTCGCTTTCTTCCATTATTCTCTCATCCAAAGTTCTTGAAATAATGTCCGAGGAAGCTAGTAGATAAAAACAACAAGGATCCGGAATCATAATACCACCAAGTTTCCTGTACATCTAAGTAAAAGGGTGATTGCGAGGCAACAACTCATTTCATTCACATCTTCCAGGCCTTAATGGAGCGCAAGTGTACTGAAATGCTCTCAGTATTTGGACTCCCGCAAAGACACATCTCTGTTCACGTGAAATGTGGGGGTTGAACGTTGAAGCTCACTACGGGAGGTTCTGAAAATATGTTGCTCATCACACAGAATATCATTTTGAAATGAAGTCTTTTGAAAGGCCACAACTGCTTAGATGTGCACTTTTCCATTTTTTAACTCCCACAAATACCAAAATCGTTGCTCAGAGCGTCACGTAGATGTTGCGAGGTCCGGCTGATCTCAGAGGAGTCCAAACA
This sequence comes from Ictalurus punctatus, assembly GCF_001660625.3. NCBI lineage: Eukaryota > Metazoa > Chordata > Actinopteri > Siluriformes > Ictaluridae > Ictalurus > Ictalurus punctatus. The sequence goes on along the minus strand of NC_030424.2, from coordinate 23,515,970 downwards.
AAGGCATAAAGATGATTTAAGATGAGCTGCTGAATAGCTGCCTTCGAAAAAATTTAGTGTAGTTTGTAGCTGCTCTCCATCATGTATCTTTCCATCTTCAAACCCAGCCAAACTCCTAAGTATTCTGCCATATGATGGATGTTCCTCTGTTACGAATCTGCGGGGTTTCTATCTTGAAACCTTTTTTTTGCGTCTTCGAAATTTGTCGTGCTGCCTTTTATAGAAATACTCCCCAAGCTGAACTGGCTTTTATTAGAAAGGGAAAAAAAAAAGTGGAAGGTGCTGAGTCAAAAGCCAAACTATACTCTCTTCAACCAGCCATCTAATCACACCAGAAACCGACCAATCTTGTGAAGTCACAGTGCTGTTAATGCTGATTTGAGAGATTTTTACTCGAGAACTACCACACTGCCATTGTTTTTACAGATATGAAATCGATGAGCGACTGCGCAGCCAGTATTTGAGCAAATTGTGGAGTTTGGAAGAGATTTGTCCAGGCAGAGCACAGCTGAGAGCACAACTCAGTGATGGAGTGATGGAAGCTGAGGAGGGTAGTATTAGGTGAGGGGAAAACTTACGTCTGGCGGGAAGGAAAAACGTTTCCATATGTGCCTCAGAACCCTAGTGAAAGAACAGCTTTGTGCTGAGCATGAGCAGAACACAAAATAGATGACCAGCTTTTTCACCTCCCCCTTAATTTTCAGTAGCTTGGTGTAACATTAGTCAAGAGGGGGCTGGGGTGTGACAAGTAATGCCCCTCTGGCCTTATGCCCGGTCATGTGGTCTGTTTTGACGGGAGCTAATTGTCTGTAAATGTGAGGGAGTTAAGGGGACCGAGACAAGAATCTCATTGAGTTCAGAGGGTGGAGGTTGAGAGGGGGAAGGTTATGGTGAATGGCCGAGGCTAAGGCCATGAGGCAAAGCAAAATAAATGGGTAGATGTCACAGAGGCCATAGCACCAGTACTAAATCATCCCCAGTAACGACTTAATGATTCACACGCCCACCAATTTTAGCAAATGCACCTGCTCCTAATAGTTGGCAATAAAGAATATGGATTTCTTTTTGAGTGCTGCCTTAGGACATGGCAACACGGTGGTCTAGACAATTCACAAAATTAACATATTAGTCACTAACTTCATTAGCTGACTTTCCATAATAAATTGGCACGTTACCCCATATCCTATAACTCCACCAGTGTTTGCACAGTGATCCGGCTTTGAGAAAAAGAAAAAAAAAACCCTCACAGGTAGCCAAGACAGCAGTCTTTTGTTATTCATACACAGAGCAGAGAGGCAGGGAAGTGTTCTCCATACCACTAATGCAGCACTTGAGTGGTTCTGGAACAAAACAATGAAACATTGTGTTTAGAAGTGCTGGGGGAAAGAAAAAAAAAACAGAAAAGAAACGGGTCCGGGTAGAAAATAGCTCTCCAGCCAGTTATTATAATATTTAGATGTCTGGGTTAAGGAGTGTTACCATGAATTAATCATTACATAGAATAACTTATTTCATTCCTCAGAGCGACTGCATACTGCCCCTGATGAACTGGAGTAGGAAATGAGACTGTAAAAGACAACGCTGGGAAAGGTGGTGTGGACGCACCGAGCAGGGAGAGGAGGTTAACGTTTTCCTTTCTTTCAGAGACATCCAAATCACAAAGGAAGGAGTATTAAGACCTCAAATACAAATAGAGCATTGGTCTTTCATTGAATGCCGAGAGAAAGCGATTAAAATGATAAAATAAGAATACAGTACAGTGAAAAATCTTTCTGCCAAAACAACCCGGTCCTGAACACGTGTCTGATCTGGCCGTTATAGTGGTGCATTCCTTCCACGCAGCACTTCCTCGCCATGCAGGTATTTCCCAGAAGCGATCCAGAGCCGTCAGGTACATAAACCACGATGCACCCACGTACGACTTTTCCTTCAGCTCCAATCTTTCCCCGCTTCTTACTTCTGAAATTGACAGGCAATGTATTGATCAAATCTGCAGTCTGTTTGTCAGAAAGATCAGCTGACAGGATGACAGGATGACAGGCATGGCCATGGGTGAATGAGAAAATTAGAATCAATGTTAGTGGAGAAGCGGTGTTTTCCCCCCATCGCTTATGAATGCCCGTGCGGCCGTGTGATTCTCACTTTCGCTTTGGAATTAGTGGCAATTCAGCGGCGGCATTTGCTTGAATGGTGGGTTCGTTATTATTCTTAATGAAAAACACAACAACTACAAAACAGTGCTATGACAAACTCGCTTATATTAAAACATAGAACTTTTGAAGCCAGATCTTCTGCCGTCGTCTTGTCAGTCAGCTCGCCTCACTCTCGTCACGTGATAAATGAAGTCTGACTCCTGCTGATCTGTGCTACGACTCGGACTCATTCGGCTCATGCTGAATTGAGCAGAAGCGATTTTTATTACTATAAAAAAGCAACACGACGGTGGGGGGGCGGTGCTGCCGGTGGGCAAGTGATGTAATCGGTGTGCGGTCCGAACACCAGTAACACCGGGAACACCGTCTATCGCAGCAAGCCTTTGATAAATCCTGTGTGGTAAAGCTGTCATTTCTCTTCATTTGTCTATCCCTTCCATCACAATTATTGGTACTTTAATTCCATTTATATTTGAGATTTACATCTTGCGAGTTCTTTTATATTAGGAGTTCATGTCAAAGAAACAAATTGCACCTGGGACAAAGAAATCTTTCACTGTAATGAAGTGGAGTGATTAAAGCATGCTGTAGAAAAAAACAACAACATTACAAAGCACTGGTATGATAACCAGTGTTAACTAGTGAAAGGTGTCTAGAATAAATATTACTTCATAATCTTGATGCACTGTGTTGATATTTAGTTGTGCCAGTACAAGTATTTAATTAGCATAATATACCAAAAGTCTATAGCTAACTGCTTCACATGGGTTTTTCCATCTCAGTTAATTTTACACCCCTCCTAACTGTTTGTTTGAATCCAGTTTTTAATTCGGTTCCAATTTGAGCGCTGTATGAAAGAAGTTAGAGACTGGCTATTGAGCTTATTTCTATATTGCTGGTTTTTGCTGTATCTCAGGTTTAAAAAGGAAGGAATATAACATGGCAGGTGGTGCTGTCGCGTCTCACCAGGACTTTGCGATCGCAGAAACGGACGCAAAACCAAGCAAATTCTGCAATATTCGGAGGAGCTTGCGATTTTTTCGAAACTGTAGCAGATTTGGGTCAGGACGCGTCATGTGACATCACAACGCGCATTCAGCCAAAGTCATCTTCGAATTCATGTGCGCTGAACATGAATACAGCTGAAAGATCTCATTTACCAACAAACGTCACGGCGAAAGACCGCGCAAAACAATTTCGCCAATTCTGGTAGTTTACCTCAAAAACATTACAGAAAAACTCCACAAGTTACATCGCAAATTCCGAACAAAGAAACAGCAAAATCGAGCATCTTTCAAGCACAAAAAACTCTGCAAAATCTTGGACAGACTGGCGGTTATAGGAAGATAAATCAACAACAGGTTGGTGCGACACATCAAAGTTGATTTCTTTTCCCTATAACCTCAAGTCCCAAAGTTTTCAGCATTTACATTCCCTGATTTTCTCCAAATTAATAACACAGAAATAAAATGCACTTTGTTACCAAAAAAAAATAAAAAATACACGCAATGCCCACTCTCCAGAGGACTTTCCAGTGATGGAACACACTTAACAGTTAAAGCACTGACACTGGAGACACTCATTCCATAAATGTCCATAAATATTAAGTAAATGTCTCATAGAAACGATTATGTATTATAGATATACGTACGCTTGACCATCACAGCATCAACACAAGATTCCGGATTTAGTTCCCCTTTTACTGTATAACAACCTGCACTCGTCTGGGAAGGCTTTCCAATAGATTTTGGAACATGGCTGTGGGGATTTGCCCATTGGAATGGAAAATGTAATGCTACAGCATACAAGGACATCCTAAAACAACTGTGTGCTTTCAAGTTTGAGTAAGGCAACAGTTTTGGGGAAGAACCACATGAACCACTTATGGGTGTGATGGTCAGGCGTCCACAAACTTTTGGCTACATAGTGTACAATAACCTGCTACAAAATGTGCATTAACATAAACGTGCGATTTGAATTTAGAGATGCTGTAATAGAAAATTAAATACATTCTTCACCAATCAGATTTAATAATCCAACACAGCTGTGGTATAAAAACCTACATCTTCCAACTATTTGGCCCAAATGAGAAAAATGGGATGATTTTGTTAATAGCAAGCTGTAAATTATATCTATCAAGACAACATCAAGCTATAAAGGTTTGCTTAACAGCGTTTTAACCATCTATGGCAGCTTGATGGCTTTCAGACTAGGGCCAAGCACACAGCTCCAAAGGTTTCTTTGCTTCGGTTACTCGCACCTGAAAACTGTGATGATAACTGTATAAATGCTACTAGGTGCCAGACAGTGCACATAAACCTAAGCAATGTTAGAAGACCCCGCCAGACCTTAAAACACCAGAAGAACTTCCTGCGCCAGCTCTACCGGGAACACACCATGACTGGCTGCCCGTCTACAAACCACACCGAACAAATGCAGCCATTAAAACCGGCGAGAAGGAGCAAGGAAACAAAGGTTTCCAGTGTGTCTGCAGCAGAGCAGCTTGGAACCCATTAATAAGCGCTCGCTTTCCGCCTGCAGTCAACTCTCGCAGGCCAGCAGAGCACGGGAGACCCGGACCGTGACCCAATGCAGACACGCTGTATATACTGTACCATGGTGCTAATTACTGCCAGACCTCAGAGAAGCCATGCCAGCAATATCCATGCTGCAGCGCTCCAGCAGTTCTCCATAACAGTGAATGAGCCAAACAGACAGAAGCTTGGAACAGAAGCCAATAGGGAAGGAAGTGGTCCTTTTCACTCACACAGTGAGCAATAGAGCTGGCAATCTAATCTAATGGCAAGCTTTCACACAGCATTAGTGAAAGTTAATCTAGACTTCAGTGCAGAATTAAACTGACTGCATGTAGATTAATTGACGTCTGGAACCCCAGTCTCCAATTACAACATCCATTTTAGGTGTTTATGACCCAAGCAGGTCCATATATGCACCACACCGGGATGTAATGGATTGAGTTTGTATCCTCATGTGTACCATTTGTGTCTTATCCAACACCCATTGGTCCATTGGTGTTAATCAGGACCGGAGTGCAAAACTCCACATTTGTTTCCCGAACTATCTAGCTTTACCTGCTCTGAAGGCAGGATGACTGCCAAGCACAACATCTGGCCATGAGCAAGGAACCCAAGTGCCTTACCTCAGCGACTTCCACTGAACAATGGCCCTCTCTCCATCCATATATCCTCTCTCAGACACGCGTCCAGCCTAGTGCCCACACATGTGGGCATGGCTTCCGAGTTGCACTCCCAACTCAGGCTCTTGATCAGCCGTTTGCTGCCCTTTGAGAAAACATTCAAGCCCTGTGGTGTTGTTGGTCTTGGATGAAAGCTATGCTTGGGTTTTTAAAAGTACCTAGAGGGCTCTTTGTTAAAATATCCAGCAGGGCAGTTTAGTTCAATTATTGTGTGGCTGTAAAACTACAAGCATGACTGCATTTCTGCTGTTTCGATTAGACCTGCCTGCCTTCGAAAGCACGTAGGCAAAAGGAGGTTCCGATCAATAATACGCCATTTACACATGTGGAAAAGCAGTGAATTTGGTTTCATTGAGTGCTCTTATGCAGCCTATTGTTGCAAAACCCTACAGCTTAAAACAAATCTTAATCTTATTAAAATTGCTACAACATAATCCTCTTAAGCCTTCTAACCACAATCACCAAACACACATACATTCAGATTTAGTAACCGCTTTATCCTGGTCAGGGTCATGGCAGATTCAGAGTTTATCCCGGGAAATACATCACATTACATTATTTGGCAGACACCCTTATCCAGAGCAACTTCTAATTATCTCATTTACACAACTGGGCAGTTGAGGGTTAAGGGCTCAGGGCAACAGTGGCAGTGCTGGGATTTGAACTCATAACCTTCTGATCAGAAGTTCAACATCTTAACCAGTCCACTGCAAGGCACCATACACAGTCACACCTAAGAGTATTTTACACTGAAGAACCCAGAGAAAACCCATGCATACACAGACACATGATGTCAAACTCCACACTGACAATAACCCGAGCTCAGGATCAACCCGGCAATCCTGGAGCTGTGAGGTGGCAACGTTACCCACTGCACCACCAGTCCACCATACCATGACACCACCCAGTTTTTCCCTCTATCATCTTCACCAAACACACACAAAAAAAGCCACGTTTAGTTATGTTTCACTTCGACCGGTCTGATTACAGAATAGTACATGAGTAGAGATCTAAATCTTGTCAGGTACATTAGAAGCCCGTAACGACTAAGAAACTACGTCACACAAAATCGAGCAGAAGCACTACCAGATGTTCAGTGTTATCCTGCTACCGCAGAGTTGCACCCCAAAGTGTGCAGTGCATACCAAAAACTCAGATTATAGCATGCAGTATCTTAATCCACCAATAGGTCTATTAATATGCAGCACCTATTATTATAATCAAACTATCAAAAGGGAGTGACTGTGGATGTGTTCAGAATAAATAAACAACAAGTGCATGTGCAAAAATATACATATATGCATGTGCAACAATATACATATATGCATGTGCAACTGTATACACAGATGTATATCAATATATGCTGGCACGTGAAGTAGTCCATGCTTTTAAATGGCATTTATGAAATAGGAAGGACTGTATGTATAAAACCCATCCCTAAAAATCACTGGCTTAAATTTAGCACAGGAAGAAGAAAGTGCACAAGAGAGGGAGCAGCACCCTCTACCCGCATCAACCAGCATCTCACATCATCTCAGTTCCACCTCTGCTGCAAGCAAACCACCACCAAACACAATGTGCATGCAAATAAAAGTGCCCAAAGCCTGAAAGATAAATAGTTTGTTTTGGTTTTTTTTTCACACAATTTTCCAGTCATTGCACAATGCCCATGTGTCGCCTGCTAAATGAATATGAATGCATGCCTGGCTGGCTGTTTGGACTACATATAAGCCCAACATCTAAAAGATCCAAACAAATATATATATATTTACATTCACATTAATGTGAAAACAGTTTGAGGGACGCATGCGCGAAGCTCGCGCAGACCTGTAGATGTCAATGAATGAGCACGCGCGCAGGGTTTATTCAGGGTCACAGTTGTGCGCAAATCTCCAAACTCACCATCCAGCTTCATCTCTGAGAAGAGCCGTGTTGCTGAAATGTAATCCGTTTTGCGGTGTCACGGCGGGACAGTTCGACCCAGCTGCAGAGAGAGCGCTCTGTCACCGTTTCAGCTCGCGCTCTGTATGTATATGTGTATGTGTATGTTTGTGCTGTGTTGTGTCTTATTTCCCTGCGTCTAAGCTCTGAGAGTGAGTGAGTGAGTGCGCGCGCTCTGATCAGCAGCAGTAAAGCCCGAGCAGCAGCTGTACACGCCCACCTCTCTTAAAGGCGCAGAGCATTTTATACTACGCCGACAGATTTTGCCGAGAAGTCTTGACGCTGTCAGAACATGACGCGTTAGATGCCGGGACGCGCATGCGCAGAATCTGCGTAACCGATAACTACATAGACCTGTGTTTTCAGCAAAATATCCCTGATAGGAAAAGAAAAAAAAAGAAGGAACACCAACGGTGGGGATGGATTTAACTAGGATAATTTAAGCAAAATGATAGTAATTCTGATAATATTTTATAAAATGTCCAGAAAGTCAGTGAAATTGTGCCCTAAACACTCAGTTTTGGTAGAAAAAACCCCCCAGTAATTTATATAAATTCATTTATACAAATTAATTCCTTGGTGTTCTAGTTGAGTTTCATGTCTTCACATAATATTTCTTCACTTCAGCATTCTGCTATAGATTATAGACTGATTATAGCTGTTCTCGAGTAAGTGTTCATATTGGGACACCTTGATAACCATCCAATGAAAAACAATGCTTCATTTGCAATCATTTGATCGTAATCAGTGATCAAACATGTTGGTATAACAGATACTGTAGCATTGTGGCTTACAGCTGCAGGATCCATACATCGATCGTGAGGGTTGGTACGGTCTGTGCAGAGTTGTTCTCCCCATGTGGGATTGTTCCAGGTTCTCCAGTTTCCTCCCACCTCCCAAAAGCATGCCAGTAGGTGGATTGGCTATGGGTGCGTCTCGATCAGCTCCCTAGTTCAGTAGTCAGGGCACTGATCTGGGAGTCTGCCATTTTATGAGCTGTTTCAATCGCAAAATCCTTCCAGTTCACTGAAATGTTCGCTCCCTTAAAAAAATCCCACAATGCACAGCGAAAACCAGAGAGTATTGATGCTCACTGTGTTCCTTTGGAAATGGAGTCATATTTTCTGAAGCCTCTCAGCTCGAAAAAAAAAAATGGCAGACAAACACTCAGCCAACTTTGTCTACAAATGTAAATAGCTTGTTATTGTTGTTGTGGCTCCCAAAGGATTACTTTCGTTAGTAATTTTTAGCTTGATTTGATGTTCTGTATATGGTTTGTTGAGTCTAATGACTTTTGACTGCTTAATGATTTTTTTTTTTAAATCCACTAGCCAGCCTACGACCCTGCTTGAAGAACCATGACAGAAATGTGTGTGATTAAGCTTGCAAATTTATATGACATATAATGTCAGAAAGATATTGGGCTTGCCTGTTGTTGATAAATGCCAGTGCTGACATTTTATAATGCGAGTGCATAGTCGGAAATTGAGTCATCAGTGTCCCAATGTGTAGTGAGCCAGGGTCCTTACCAGTGCCCGAACTCATGATATACTGATTCACCACCTAGGGAGCTAAGGAGCTGATTGAGACTCACCTTATGTTAAATTGGGGCCAAATCCACCGCAACCCTGACCAGGATAAAGTGGCTACTGAAGATGAATGAACAAATGAATGAATTAATGAATTAACTATTTTAAAATCCTTTAAATTATTTATAATCTAATGATCATTTCGCTTCAATCTTATCCACAAAGGGCCAGTGAGGCTTACAGCCAGATTGGAGGCACACTTCATAGATGATTTGAGACTCAGATAAACTGATTAAATAAGCGAAAACAAGTGAAATCAGAAAGCCTCTAGCCACACTGGCCCTTTCTGGATTCGTTTGAAGACCCCTGATTTAAATATTATCAATAAACCATGTTGAAACAATTGGCTATTTGTTGCTGTCCCAAAACAGGCCCTATAGTAACACTGAACTAGCCTGGGTTCAGTAATACCCAAATATGATTACCTGAAATTTATTAAAATCCATTATTATATTTATATTTAGCAACTAAACCATTCAATCATGTATACTTTGTAATGATGTAACTCATTAAATGTGCGAGAGCTGTAAGATGGACAAGGATGAAGCCTTCAGTCATTTTTTGCAAAGAGCAGACTTTTAAAATTTCTTCCAGTATAAACAGAACAGAAAGCCCCATATCCAAAAGAGTTCAATATCCAACTGAGTCTGTGACCGGACCATGATTGTTGAAAGTGAATTATGATTGTATTTACCCTAGTGTAACATGATTTCTTCCATCTTCTTCCAAATATCTACATTAATTCTCCAATAGCTTATATGTTACAGTGACAATCTAACATATTTTTTCTACTAGTCAAAGGATACCAAGCCAGCACCTTAATATGCATTGTTTCATATAAAATCTCAGATGGCACCCAGTCAATCACTCATAAGGCTTTTATCATTGAACACTCTAAGCTTTTTGAACTTTTCACACAACATAATCCCCCATTAATTGCAAATTCCGGTCCTACATATTGATCACAGCTCTGAACTCATGAGTAGCCAGGGAAGTTATGAAATTTTATTTACGTCTGCAATAAGACTACAGATTCAGAAGGGGAAAGATAATTACGGAAAAGGGGAAATTACAAGCAGGCCTGCCATGTGATCTTTGTTTTCTAACAGCAGATGTTTGGGAACATGATAGAAAAGGAGCTGAACTGAATAAAGCACCGAGCGAATGGAAATATGTTCATGGTAATAAAACAGCAGTGGAGTTTTATAAACATAAATGCCTTTCACCATTTCTCATGTTCTGCTGCTACTGTAGATTATCATACTAGGAAGACCACAACTGAGAGTCTGAGGTGATGTTTCTTGAAATCACTCGTAAAATAGTTTTTATGGCCATGTGTAGACAGCTGACATCTCTCAAACATCTCAAATCACAAGTTTTTCTTACAGGAGCGTTTTCTTATGGGAAATAATGTTCCTCATGGGATTTATACGTCATGTTTACTGACATAATTACCGTGTCACGTCAACATACTCTTTGCTTTTACGTTACTCAACTCATCATATACTTTGAAGACATTAAAGCCAACATTCCACAGATATACTGTATTATTATGTGTAGTCTTATTTCAAGAGAAGCCCAATTAATTGCCCAGTTTTTATTCATAATTGCCTAACTTAGTATAATTTGCTCCAATTTAATGATTGCTATTTCATCCTGGAATTCGTCTACTGTCAAACAATGTGATTAAGACTGCAGAACCATTACATCACCTTTACTTCAGCCTTTCATTCCTCGTCACATTTTAAACCTTCACCATCCCCTGTGTTGATTTTGGTGAAATATATACGCTGACTGATCAGAGAAACGGATCGTGTCACAGCGTCACATAGTCTGTAACGAAATCCAACACAAAGGTCCATGCATAGAGAAAAAGAAGAGGTTTTTCCATCAGTGAGAATGAGTTTTCAAGACTACACAACTTGGCCAGAATAATGTCAATCCTATGCCTTCCACTGAGGGGACTTTTCGGTCTTTTTCACTCTCCGACAGCGGACAACGGTAATCCATGGCAACTAAATGAACATTGGAGGACTCTGGGTGCTGTTTTAATGAAAAGGCCTCCCAAGGATTTACAAAGGGACTTCATTGAACGCCCTTAGTTGATATCCACAGCAAGTCGACACACCACTATTGATCACATTTGTAAAGTAACAAAGCATGAAAAGATGTGTGGATTAAATATTCAAAGCAAGTAGCTTAAAGGGAATGGAAAGGGCAGGAATGGAAAATACTACAGGTTACCTGAAGATTGTAATTCTGTGGGTGTTTACCCCAGTCTATGGGTTCTTTAGGGCAATATATACCACAAATTTTAAATCTAGCACCATAAAGTGTTTTAAATTCCTCTGGAAGACCCTTCAAGGCTCCGTGTAGAACAATGGGTTCCAAGTGCAACCCATTTAAAAGCTATTCACCATGCAAAGAACCCTTAAGGAACCTTTTTTTCAAAGAATGTAGACTTAAATGACTCTACACCATTTTTCACCGCACACAGTAGCAGAACGTTTGAACTTTGCCGTTTCCAACAGCCCAGGACATCTTTAATCGCATTACTGCATGCTGTCATGATGATGTAGTTACTTTTACTGTTACCACTGTGATCTTTTCAGTTGTATCATAAGTTAATGAACCATGAGCTAAAACCAGAACCCCAGATTCTGTTTGTTCCCAAAACCCTTTGTAAAAGCCTTGGGCCCCGCAAGTGGTGCAACAGAACATACACGCCACAGCCATCCATATTTGGGAGATCTGTGCACCCTGCTATTATAATGCCAGGGATGGAATTACACTTACGCCCAAGTCAATCATAGTGACACTAGCCATTATGGACATCTGTCAGCTCGTGTATGAGGAAGAGGACAGATTGCTTTCCTCTAAGTGTGTTCCGTGCTATCCTGTCATGTAGCATGAGCAGCAGTTTAAAAAAAGCTTCACATGTCTCACAGGTAAGATATAGTTAATGGGTGGGAATTAGCAAATAAACAAATTGGGTATAAACAGGGTTAACAATAAAGTTAAGCATTGAGCTATAAGCAGTTGAGCCTTTTAGGGAAAACCTGTTAAAGAATCGATGTAGATGCTAAAACAGCCATACATCCACATAGAACCGTTATATAAAGTTACGAACTCTTAACTATTAAAAGAACCATTCAGGAACCTTGAAGTAGATCATCTTAATCATCCTTCTTCTCAAATCGGCAGTTTTCTATCCTTTTTGTCACAGTGAACTATAGTCAAAGTGGGACTGTCACAATGAACTGTAACAGGGGTGATCTCACTTTCAGGGAAAATCCCTTCAATGAAAATAGGATCTGTTGTAATGTTTTTGCTGGTGTGTAACATTCTAACAAATCTGCACACTCAGCTGCAGGGGCATTTTTATTTTAGCAACAAGCTTGACCAAAAGCCCTATAGCAGCATTGTCTAATTCCTTTTGCAAAGCGCCATTGTGCTAGCGTAGGCTCAAGCAGCATCCAAGCCGAAGAACCTGATTCCACTTGTGTAATAACTTGGATCTACAGGAGTGTTACAATGACTAATGTGTTGTATTTGGTGAGCTCCTGATTTGTTGTGAAAATAACTTGCAGCCACACTGGCGCTTCACAGACAGTAATACTGAATAATACCTCTTGGCCTCTTGTAGCAATGTACCTGTTATGAAATAATAAAGCAATATGCTTTTCGCTTGAAGAAAATAATAACTGCTTATGAAATAAAGAAATAAAGCTTGAATAACGTGTGTATTTGACACATTTTAAAGTGTTTTTAGACCTGCATGTTGTATTTTTATTATATCTACTATCACAAAATAAAAACAAAAGTAATATGAAAAAACAATGTTCTGTTATAAGTAGTCTTTTTAACGTGTTCTCTACCACTGACTGCACTCAGGGACATTTGGACAACACGTGACAGCTTTCCATGTATACATTCAGGTTTATGCAGTCCTTCAAGGGTTCTACTTAGGATCTACTGTACATAATTCCTCCAGAAGAACTTCCAAAGGTTTTAGATTAAACCTTGTATTAAGAGTGTATTAACACTTGTATTAACACTGTGGCTTATTGGTTAGCATGTTCGCCTCACACCTGCAGGGTTGGGGGTTTGATTCCCACCGTGGCCCTTTGTGTGCGGAGTTTGCATGATGCAGGGGTTTCCTCCGGGTAATCCAGTTTCCTCCCCCAGTCCAAAGACACGCATGGTGGGTTGATTGGCATGACCAAAGTGTCCATAGTGTATGTATGGGTATGTGATTGTGCCCTGTCCAGGGTGTACCCCGCCTTGTGCCCCGTGCTCCCTGGGATAGGCTCCAGGTTTCCCCGTGACCCTGAAAAGGATAAAGCAGTATATAAGTTCAGCTTCTTACCCTGCTCACTTCAGTCTTTGGACTTCCTTTACTTTCTTTCTCATGTATTTGGGTTTTGTTTCTCACGCTGCAGATCGACAGCAAAAAAATACAGATGTTTTCAGCCAGATTGCGTCTCTAAATTTTGGCCAAACTACAAAAAATATTTTGATCAAAGATTCTCTTTAATAAACTGTAACTCTCACCCTTATTCACTACACTGACTGATTGCATTACAAACCATGATGTTTGCTGACTCTGTAAAATTGTTTTTTAAAAAAATTATATGACTGATTTCCCAGATGTTAGATTTCTACAGTATGCCAAGGAATGTTTTATCTATGACTCTGGAATGAGGTGTGCTGGTCCAGCAGGTTTCATATTCAGACCCTTTGCTGTGGCAAATTTTCCCCGATTTCTCTTCTATAACCCACTTTCCTTTCCCAGTTCCCTTTAATTTTGTAGCCCCTTATTATATGGTCAGGCCTGATTAACACTTTCAGCAAAATCAGACCATGCCTGTTAAAAGTTGTAGGGCTGTGAATGTCTGAGAATATTCTCTCTGTCTTTTTTTTTGTTTGTTTTTGTTTCCTTTAATTTTTTTGGTGGACATCTCTGCATCTCTTACTTATTTTAGTAAATGTTATGTAATACTTATGTAATTTCGTATGTTTTCACTGCTCAGTTATTCACGTTTCTCCCCATATTTCCTCGCTCCATCTTTCAGTTTGAGGCACAGACAGAGAGTTGCCGCTGTCTGTTGGCCGGCTAACCGAAGCAGCTCTATTTATACGCACTAGCTGGGGTGGATATCGCTGGGTTGAACGCACCAGGATCTCCAAAGCTACCCGCCAAAGCTGATTGGCAGGGAGTGTGCCACCCATCCCTGCTAAATCAGACCTGCAGCTGGGTGAAACACTCCGCCTCGTTCCAAACCCCACGAAATGAAAAGTGTTTGTTACATGTCGAGTTCATTTCATTTTTAAACTCTATCCTCTTTCACCAGGCTGACAACATGTGGCTTAAACAGATGTCTCAGAAACTAATTTTACTCAAAGTAAAAATGTTTTGCGGCGGCTGTCCAGTCAAAGTTTGAGACCATAATCATGACTCGAAATGCTCTCAGGATTTTTCCTTTGAAATGAAAGTGTTTGAATAGAGAAAATACACACACACACACACACACACACACACACACACACACACACACACACACACACCGAGTGTAATAAATTCTACTGCTCTCCTGCGTATTGGATCAGAAATGTACAACGTCGGTCTGCTAATACAGTTGGAGAGCTATGTGCAACCAAACACAAAAGCAGAAGACGGGCTGCCAGGAGCATATTTGTACAGGTGGTTTGCATTGCATTCTTGTGATTGAACATGAGAGAGTCTGAGCCATCTGCATGGGAGGGCCTGATCTAATGTCCATTTCACAGCACAACCCAGAAGTCCTTCAGGAAAAGCACTGCTATAAAAGGAAATGGTATGCATCACAAACTTTTGGCCATTTGGTGCACATGCCACAAATTGCATTGCCTATATTTGTATACATTGATACTGTTATGTCAGTAAAGCACCAATAAACTCATCTGTAGATGATATGAATATACAGGGTGTCCCCAAAGTCTCCATATATAGCGGGGAAGTTAACACATTTTAGCAAAATGTCTTCCAAAATTTTTCATACTTATTTTACATTATGTATATTTGTCACATAGACTTTAAGAAAGCCTTCGACAAAAGTAGAACGTATTGAAATCATTCTCGCGGCCGGATCAGGAAGCTGCGATGGATTTTAACAGGAAACATGGCGAGCAGATCACACAACACTAATGCCAAGCTTATTTACAAATTCAAAAAGACTTGAAGTGTTGAGTTCCAACCGAGAAAAGGAACATCCACTGACGTGACCCACAAACATCCACTGACGTGGTGCTGGCAAACGTAGTCCCCTGTGTATGGAGACTTTTGGGACACCCGGTATATTCAATAGGATATCATCAAATTATAGTGACATATACAGTATGAAATTGAATGCTAAGCTAAGGAGAGGGACTGTTTTGTCAGCAATGCTTTACTGAATGTAATTGCTGAAACTACAGTTAAAATAAGTTTGCCTATACAATGTTAGCTGAATGAAGTCTATCCAGTATTGGCTGTTCTGGTGCCTCAGCTTGTATATGTACTGAATAAAAGTCATGTCATCTCATTTGTTGGGCATAGAACTTTGATATGTGTGATTTTATTCAGTCAGCTAAAGATTTTGGAAAATATAGATTCGCACCCACATTTACACTTAGTAATTTGGATTGTGATTTAATTTGAACTCCATCCTGCAACACAAGATTATATTGAAATATTTTGTTATGTGTATAGTGATTCTGTTGCTGATTTGCTGGTTGGTGCTGTATTCTTGTTATTTCCATGACAAGTCAGCAGTTGTCTCTGACGTCACAGGAGGACATTGCTAGTGCAGTTACAATGTCATTTATAACGATCCATTCAAGTCCTCCTGGGAAGTTCATATTTACGAATTGGAAAGTCGTAACTACGACGTCAGGTGCGTTTAAATCACTTTGGTCGGCGCAAGATGGTGGTGTACCCTTCTCTTAATTAACTACAAAAAATACAGCAAGTTTTTTTTTTAAACTCTACTTCTAGAAAATGAAGAACAAAGAATGCACCTCAGGAGTGTTTTGTGCTTTTATGTTTTTTAATCAGTTTATGAATCCACTGTAAACTTTATTGTTAAATATTATGTCCTTCCATCCATCCATCTTCTATACCGCTTATCCTTCCTTCAGGGTCACGGGGAAACCTGGAGCCTATCACAGGGAGCATGGGGCACAAGGCGGGGTACACCCTGGACAGGGTGTTACATATTATGTAATTATCGTAATTGTAACCATATTTTCTGAAGGAAATGAGCTTGTTTTATTGTAACTAAAAAGTCTGACAAAGACATGTAAAGTAATTTGCTTGTATTTCAATAAATTGCTGCATATACCATACACAAAATAACTCAAATCAGCTTCTGAGGCGAGTAAATAATTGACCATCAACTACAGACTCTGCATCCACTGATTCCACCATATTTTCTTACCGACACGACCCCGACTTGGAAACTCTGGGCTCAAAGAAAATCCCGAGTTTCCCACTCGTAAATATGACTTTGTGGTGGTGTTCATGTGCGTTCAAGATCAAGAGCTTCTTTATTCACTCATCATTTTTCAGCGATGTTCAACATTACACTAATGAGCAAATCCAGTGTAGATAGAGAGGAAACGGCAAAATTGGACGGAAAACCCCGGAATGCAAAGCAGTGACAAGACGCAATTGTACTGAGTTAGGAGAGACACTCAACTTGGCTAGTTAGAGTTTTATGAGATGACAAGCACAATGGCAACGAGGTTGGTATTAGAATGAAAGTTTGAGCAGAGTGTACAGATAAGGAGGTGAGCAAACTGGACAGACTAAAGCACTAAAGCACTGCTGTATCGATCTCTTTAGGTAAAGATGAAACAAGTGATATTTTCACTCCACTGTGGTCCAGGTTGTTGATGTAGTTGTGGGTAATGCAGAAAACTAGTAACCAACATGTAAATCAACTCAGAATTTCATTACCAAATGAAATATCACTTGGGTGCCAAGATCAGATGAGGATTAATATGCAAGTCGTTCAGGGTGGATTTTTCTTTTAGTACTGTGAAATGAGTTTTCTTTCTTACACGCGTCCTCTACCCTGGTGGCAAGAGAATGCGCTGATTTCACACCGCAAAAGCCCATCCACTTTGTGGCCTCTTTTGAAATACCACAATAACACATCCAGGCAGAGTATGTTACTCACTCAGCAGCATAATGAAACCTCACAGCTATGTTGTAGACCTCCGTGTGGCTGGGATACCAAGCAGCACTGTCCTTCTTGGAGCGGGATGACGATAGGCCATGACTTTCTGACACACGTCATCCGAAAGCTCTGTCATCATGGTTTAGATGAAAGACGGCAGCCAGGGAAGTCACCACTAGGAAACGTTGACCACCCGCAATTTAAGACACCAACTCGGAGAATTAATGACAGAGCATCCATAAAAACAGTAGGACAACAGAAGCTCTATAATGTGTGCATATGAGGAATCATTTTCTCCTGCTCTGTAATATAGAAGTGTTTATAGGACAGAGGTTCACATTCTGCCTATTTGAAGGGTGGAGGAGGCTCGGATTCATGCTGGATTGATTAGGATACAACCTCAGAAACTCTGTGAAGATGCACGGTGAGTGAGTGGAACCATCAGGGTCTGTATATTTTCCAAAACCTATGCTGGATCCAAGTTCTGTGCCTAATATATACCTCATATTTATGCCTTTGAAACGCACTTTTATTTTGCTTAATAGTGGTCTTAAAGGCCATCATGCAGTTTTACTTTCCCACTGCTTTTATCTTGTTTATTACATGGATTACTAAATGAGGGTTCATGTTTTCCATCACACTGCATTAATGAGAATCCATGAAAGTAGTGCAAACAGCAGCCCCGCACAAAACATGCTCCAAATGACTTAATCAAATACTTCAGTGTAGTGTGTCTTTGCCAGTCTATAACCAACAAAACTTGGCACAGGCAGCTGAACAAACGAGTTTGTTCTTCCCCATGACTGAAAGCCCAGTGTTCTTGCTTTTCTTGGTTCATTGTAAGTTCATTTCCAAAGCTGTTACCCAGAGTATGGCTTTTAACATTTGCTGGTTAGTCTAATAATCCATGGATTCAACTGGAAATATAAGCTTTTTACAACACGTAGGTGGATTTAACCATCACCTTAAATTTATGTTCTTTTGCAAATGGACCAAAATATGAGTCATCAGAAGGAGTTTCTATGGCAATCGTTCCCCCCACCCCCCACCCCCACCCCCACCCCCCTCCATTAAATGTGAAGCATTCTTTTCTACTGAAATGTTAATACAAGCTTCTGTGAATGGCAGATTCAGTTAAATTACTTCACTCTTGATGTTTTCAGTCAGCTAATTGTTTTGATATGAGACAATTGCCTTCCAAGCCACGGGCACGATAGCCTGCAGGTAAAGAAAACACTTTAGAGAGACGAGACAACTGAAATGAGATATGATCTGATACCTGCTATGAGAGCCTATAAAACTGTAAGAACAGCTTCACTTCTGCATAGCAGCCTAATGAAGGCAGATTAAAATAGAGAGGAAAAACCGGCTGCTGACTGATCCAAAAGTTGTCACAAGTCGCAAGTTGTTGTGACAAGTTCTTTTACTTGTCCTTTCATGTGGTACAGTTTCTCACCATGATGCCTGGTGAATCTCACAATACCTAGTTTAGTCAGGCAGTATTACCTTGAAGACATGTGGCATTCCATACTACTGATTCATGCCATAAACTGAAAGAGAAGGTACAAACAGTATACGCTTTTCGATTCAATTCAGTTCGGTTTTATTTGTATAGCGCTTTTAACAATGGACATTGTCCCAAAGCAGCTTTATATAAATTCAGGATATAGATTTTAAATGTATGAATTTATTCCTAATGAGCAAGCCAGAGGCGACGGTGCCGAGGAAAAAACCCCTGAGACTTTGCACACTGAAATATTTCCACACATTGCAAGTGAAAGTACCTTCAATTTACTCAGAGTGTGAAAGTAAAAGAAAAGTACAAGAAATATTCTTAATATTTGCAAGAGAAATGCTGAGATACTGATGGTATATTTTTGCTTTTACCAAGGAAAGTGGGAAAACATTAGCTAAGGCTAACTAACCGCAGCTTTATTCCTAATCTCTTAAACATCAGCTATGTTAGCAAGCATCATAACTCTGATGATACAAAGCAGCTGAGTGCTTGATTAATTGCTTGATTAATACAAAGTGCATGCACCAAAAAATAGATTGCGTGTAGCTGTGTGATGCTATATACACTTTGTATTGATCAAGGGAGTTTGTATTGTCACAGCTAGCTATAAGCATTTAACTAGTTTATATTGTCAGAGATTATCATGCTAGCTAGAATTTGAGAGATTAGGAGTAAAAGGAATAAAAGCTGCTGCTAGCGTGATAATAACTTTAATGATACAACCTAGCAAGTACAAGACCTATATACCATCACTGTACTCTATTTGTTGCTATGCACACTTTGTATTGATCAAGGTAGTTTTGTGACAGCTAGGTACTAGTATTCACCTAGCTTAATGCTAAATAACATTTGAAAAATTAAGAATAAAGTGGCTAGCGTATATATATATATATATATATATATATATATATATATATATATATATATATATATATATATATATATATATATATAATAACTATGATGATACACACTGGCTAATTGATAATAGCTGGCTTAAGAAAAAATTAAGAATAAAGTGGTTAGTGTATATATATACATTTAGTGAACAGTTAGATTACAGTGATGGATATTGCAGCTCTTAAAGATAAGATTTATTAGGAATTTAAAACAACTCTGATGAAAAAAAATGAGTGTTTCAAAAAGTAGTTAGTATAAAGTACAATTCTGTTGAAATGTAGTAAGTAAAAGTCAAAAGTATAAATATAGATACTTATAAAAACAGACTTTATCCATTGCAATTGGAGTTTGTTACTTCCCACCTCTGATTTCTCTATTTGAAGGTGAATGATTAAAGCAGCAAAGGAAAATAGCATGGTTAAAATGAATATGTCTGAATGATGTATGAGGGGGAAAAGTGTGTTTTGCTTGGTCATGAACAGAAGCACTGTTTATTTTCTGTCAGTGCTTTCAGAAATGCCACATAACTTCATGCCACACTGTGTGCGGTTCTCAGGGTGTTGCGACACAGATGGATTATGCAGAACTGCAGAACGATCAGCGCCAGAAATTTAAAGTAGTATCTAGATATCAAATATAAATGCATTCTGATCTCAGCCAAAAATCCTACAGTGACAAGTTTTTTTAAATTTGTAGATGCTGGAATCAGGCGATAATACTGCCAATAAAACTGGGAATTACGATCTGCATGGTTCAGTGTACTATATACTTCAATTCTCATTTTGTCCTAGGGAATATTTTAGTTCAACCCCCTCTCTTTATAAAGAAAAGACTTTTAAATATTAAAAAATTAGTTATCACGTGGACCAGACTGTTATGAATGACTAAGGGAAATGTACCAGAGTGGAAAAATGAGATTTATTCCTAAATGGAAGAGTCCAAGTTGAAACGTGAGAGCACCCACACAGATACAGACCTCCACACTCTCAGAGCAGTGATAAAGGCACTGTGAAGTGTAACATTAAAGCATTTTACTCCACAATCTGGTACCGTTGTGGCAAACCACACACCACATCATGATTTAGTAAAAACAGAACTAATATGGTACAACTGGGTGTAGCTTCCTATATATCATGCTATTTCTGGAAAGAACTTAACATGCTAGGAAAATCTACACACTAATACTGAAAGTATATGTCTCTGGTCATGCCTCGTAACCTTGTGGCCAAAGAAAACATAGCATATATGGTATACCCTAGTGAGACGTCGTTACTGTTGGCCCCATGTGCATTTTAGGTATATGTTTTGTAAGCTATAATTACGTCTATTTCGACCAGACTATAAATGTTTTACAGTCACCTGCAACTGCTGCTCTATACTGTACTCACGCATACACAAATGTACAACATATTCCCTCGTATTAGTATCTTTCTAGAAAAATGAGGCTGATAGCTGGGAGTCTGTGGTACATACTTACATTCCTCACTCTCGTAACTACAATACCTTCCTAACAGTTTCTGTGTAATTATTGGATCATTCAGTATTTACTGAACAATATGTTTTAGCTAAATGAAAGAGTAATAAGATGGTACCTTAAAGCGGGCAAGAGAAAACAACGGATTGCAAATGTACTATAGTGTGACTGTCATGCTGTTACTATTACTGACATAATGGTTAATAAAGTACTATGGAAAAGCAATGGGAATAACATGGTCAGAAGATATGTTACCACAGTTACCATAACACATATAAAACTCGTGCAGTGACATAGTTAAGTAAGGATTAAAACACAACGGGACACGCTGTTCAACAATGGGGTGGCTACCAATCTGAAGCCGATCATTTCCAATAACTGTGTATGAAGTGTTTTATTTCTCTTAATACACAGCCATTCACCAATTCTAACACTTTTTTTTCTTTATTAAACAACAACTTGTCATACATTTTATCCACCCTGAAGACTTTCCTGTGGCAGAAAAGTGAAAGTTACAGCTTTACCTCTGACTGTTACAAAATCCTGACACTGGAGACTCCTTCCAAAAAATGTTCAATCAACGTTCCCCCAAGAAATCTTCACCACATCAACAATTACACATGATTTTTAAACCATACAAGTCCTTGTATTTGTTGTTACTAGACAAATAATAATGCATTTGAACAAGTGTATTAATGTAAACCTGTGATTTGCTTTATATCAGAGCTCTGCTGTTAATCAACTTCTTCTGACCAATGAGATTTGAGAATCTAACAGCTCTGGGGTATAAGTACTGTATAGAGTGACCAAAGGAAATTGTTGTAATATTACAGGCAAGTGTACTAAAAATAGTTACCAGGAAGTATCACATTTACATTTGCAGCATTTAGCAGACACTTACAGGAATGCTTTATAGTCGGGGAATGCTTTATCATCATAAGTACAGTGGATATAAAAAGTCTACACACCCCTGTTAAAATGGCAGGTTTTTGTGATGTAAAAAAAAAAAAAAATGAAGCAAAGATCAATCATATTAGAACTTTTTCCACCCTCAATGTGAAATTACAACATATGTATAAAAATTAAGTGAAAAATAATCATTTTTAGGGAAAAATTGGAAAGATAAAAAAGTTACAGTAACCTGGTTGCATAAGTGTGCACACCCTCTTATAACTGGGGATGTGGCTGTGTTCAGAATGAAGCAATCACATTCAGTCTCATGTTCAAAAGTAATAATCATACAGCTTGACATCAGTGAAATTATTCATATTAATGGCAAATAAAGATCAGCTGTTTCCTAACATTCTTAACATTGACTTGGTTTAATCCGACTGCTGAAGCCATGGTCCACAAAGAGCTTACAAAGCACTTGTTACCACGGAACACAGAAAAGGCCATCATCAACAAATAGAGATAATGGAGCATCACAGTGACATCAGAAAAGGATGTCTCTTCAAAATAAGATAAGACAAAAACTTACCAGGAAGGCTGCCAAGGGACCTACGGCAACATTAAAGGAACTGCAGGAAAATCTGACAAGTACTAATTGCTCTCTGTATGTGACAACAATCTCTGGTATTCTTCACATGTCTGGGCTATGGGGTAGAGCTAGACAGAAGCCCTTTATCACCAACATTCAAACTCAATTAAATCAACCCAAACCATGTAGCAAAATGTCTTATGACCTGATGAGACCAAGTCCAATTCTCTCTCTCTCTCTCTCTCTCTCTCTCTCTCTCTCTCTCTCTCTCTCTTTGGCAGACTCTGTCTCTTTGTCCTCTGTCTTGGTCTCTCTCACTCTGTTTCACGTTCAGTTTTCATGTACTTTATTGGCATGACAAACAATTGTACATTTGTATTACCAAAGCAAGTACAAGGGGAGGGTAATATATTTTTTTTCCTCAGTGTAAACACAAGAGAAATAAAATAAACAACATAATAGAATACAACTGAATAAAATATCAGATTTTGTAAAAAAAAAAAAAAAAAAAAAAAAAAGGAAAATAAATAAATAAATAAATAAAGAGTGCAAACAATACACACAAATACACAAATTAAGGACAAAATAAATTTACTATATACAGAATAATTGAAAAAATAAGAAGAAAATATGTAAAATTACAGGATAAAACTGAATGTACTAATAAAGGTAAGAAAAAAATATAAAACAATAATAATAAAGAAGAGCGATCACAACAATTTCATGAAACACAAGGGCAAGACAGATCACTCACTGTCCCTAATATTGTGGCAGACTAAGACATATTATGCTATTATACAGCAGTCTTTATCTCTCTCTCTCTCTCTCTCTCTCTCTCTCTCTCTCTCTCAGTGTCAGTCTCTGTCTCTCTCCCTCTGTCTCTCTCTCTCAGTGTCAGTCTCTATTTCTCTCCCTCTGTCTCTCTCTCAGTCGCAGTCTCTGTCTCTCTCCCTCTGTCTCTCTCTCAGTGTCAGTCTCTGTCTCTCTCCCTCTGTCTCTCTCTCAGTGTCAGTCTCTGTCTCTCTCCCTCTGTCTCTCTCTCAGTGTCAGTCTCTGTCTCTCTCCCTCTGTCTCTCTCTCAGTGGCAGTCTCTGTCTCTCTCCCTCTGTCTCTCTCTCAGTGGCAGTCTCTGTCTCTCTCCCTCTGTCTCTCTCTCAGTGGCAGTCTCTGTCTCTCTCCCTCTGTCTCTCTCTCAGTGGCAGTCTCTGTCTCTCTCCCTCTGTCTCTCTCTCAGTGGCAGTCTCTGTTTCTCTCCCTCTGTCTCTCTCTCACTCAGTGACAGTCTCTGTCTCTCTCCCTCTGTCTCTCCGGCTCGATATTCTCCTTCTTTCAGCCTTTCTCTGTCTTCCCATTTTTTTTTTTGTATACTAGTATATCAGCAGTAGGTCAGATAGGCCATCTAGTCCATAAGGCCAAAGAACCGCTGATTGATGTTGTTATTTCATAAAATATTGTTGTTTTTTTTTCTTTCTTTCTTTTTTTACTGGGTAAATGTTGACTATAGACAAATATTGTGTCGCTAAGTGGATAAAGTTTTACAGTTACATTTTGATCCATTATGGTCAGACGGATTGACTATACTGTGCTATTTAGTGGTCATACATTAGTGCCAAAGTTTGCATGGGTTCTGGGTGGAAAAGGGGGGGACTGTGGGTGTATCCTACAGCAAGACAACAATCCAAAACTAAATAGTTTAAAAAGAATGAAAAGAAGTGGCAGAACTTTGCTGAAAAAGATGTCAGGAAGGGAATATGAAAAGGGAGTTCAAATATGAGAAAATCCATAACCCTTGAATGAGAGAATCCATAACCTGCACAGGATATGAAGGAACATGTTTTATCTTGATGGTGCACAAACATTTTGTGTTCGGCTGTATCTAAGCAAAGATTATGAGATTATAAGTGGCTGCATTGAGCATTCGAATGAGTAACAAGGATGAAAGTAACTAGGGTTGTGTTTTTTTCTAGCAGAGAATCAGCAAATGCACAACTCAATATTAATGCCAATATAATATATCAGTAATATATCAGTCAATTTACAGTAATAATATTACTGGAACTTCCATCCATCTTCTATACCGCTTTATCCTTTTCAGGGTCACGGGGGAACCTGGAGCTTATCCCAGGGAACATCGGGCACAAGGCGGGGTACACCCTGGACAGGGTGCCAATCCATCGCAGGGCACAATCACATACACACTCACACACTCATTCATACACTACAGACACTTTAGACATGCCAATCAGCCTACCATGCATGTCTTTAGACTGGGGGAGGAAACCGGAGTACCCGGAGGAAACCCCCACAGTACGGGGAGAACTCCGCACACATCGAACCCCCAACCCTGGATATAATAATAATAATAATAATAATAATAATAATAATAATAATAATAATAATTATAACCTATAATGTAAAAGGCCATAAATGGATTCACACATAAACGCAAAAACAACATTTTTGAAGTCATTTAATTTCGTTTATAGATAAAAAAGAAGTTAGAGTTGGCTGGGAAAGGCAAAAAAGAAAGAAAAAAAAAAGCTTAGCCAAAATTACTATTAATGTGCTGTTTAAAAAGAATAAATACCGCACAACAAACATTATTTTAATTGCACTACCGCTATGTCCACGCTTTCTTTTTCCTGAATGGCATATATGACCATTCTGTTAGCTGGCTTCTGGCCAATCACCTGTGAATGTCACGCCCTCATTTAAGAGCAAGCCAATCACCTGCCAGGTACTGAACACGTGACGCTCCATCACTTCGCAACCGTTACAAACAGGAAGTGGTCACACAGTCGGAGAGGAGAGGAGAACAGAGGAGAACTAATTTGCGTGCTGAAATTAATTTCTCATTAAAGAAAGAGCGGTTGCGGGTGAGAATGGTGAAGCAGACCATACAGATATTTGCCCGCGTTAAACCGACAAACAAAACAACCGCGGTGAGTAACGTGACCTGACTGAGACAAGAAAAGAATAGTGAATGAAATAATAATGTAGGGGGTTGCAGTGAACAGCTTTGCATTTTGTTTATATCAGTGTGCTAACTATAAAGTCTATACAGCTCATAAAAATGCCTCTAAATTCTAAATATACTTACAATTTGTGCTCTGCCTCAACACAGCACATTCAACATGTTTCCATTTGTTTATCAAAAGCATTGCACAATCCAGTAAACTCTAAACACACAAAAACACAATGAAAACCATCAGTCACTGGCTGGGAATTGGAGAGATTAACAAGGCAGAATGAAGACTGCATATTCTCAAACACCTCTGCACGCACACACGCACACACGCACACACACACACACACACACACACACAAATAAATAAATATATGTGTATATTTAAAATATGAGAAAAATATATTTGAACTATATTCCCATAGATATTTTATATTTTCTTCGTACACCTGGTGACTAGGAACAGGAAATTGTTCAACCATGACTTCCTGTTTCACAGAGGTATAAATATGAGGTAAAACACAGGCCAAATTCCCTTAGTCATAACAATAACATAACAGTGGGTAAGCCCGAGGAATATAGCTGTGATGTGTGGCAAAAGGTTAAACAATAAAGATAATTTTTCACAGTTTTCTTTGCTCATATTTACCAAGGGTGCCAATATTTGTAGAGGGCACTGTATGTTGTCTTTTTGCTGTATATTTTTGTGTGTTAAGTGTAACACCCAGTCTCAGGAGAAACTGTATTTCATTCTATCCTCAGCCTTGTGTTGACTTGCTTGCTTGCTTGCTTGCTTGCTTACTTACTTACAATTGGTTGCTTCTCTGACTCTGACCCTCTTCACCTGCTCACTGACTGACTTTTGGTGGACAAAAGTCAGTCCACCAAAGCAGGCAGAATCATGGTTGTCCCATATTCTTCCATCCATCCATTTTCTATACCGCTTATCCTACTGGGTCGTGGGAAACCTGGAGCCTATCCCAGGGAGCATGGGGCACAAGGCGGGGTACACCCTGGACGGGGTGCCAATCCATCGCAGGGCACACTCACATTTACATTCCCATTCCCATTCATACACTACGGACACTTTGGACATGCCAATCAGCCTACAACGCATGTCTTTGGACTGGGGGAGGAAACCGGAGTACCCGGAGGAAACACCCACTTTACGGGGAGAACTCCGCACACATCGAACCCCCAACCCTGGAGGCGAATGTGGTAACCACTAAGCCACCGTGTGCCCTGTCCCATATTTGTTCCATTTTTTAAAATAATGTATTTAATAATGCTCCATTGGATGTTTAAAGTCTGGGATATTTTTTTAATATTCAAAACCAGAGTGATAGTTTCCAAAATTTTCCAGAATTTTGTCCCAGACTTGTCCCAGCTCCTTGGTTATCATGATGCTGTTTTGGTATTTTTTCTAACAAACTCTGTGGCCTTCCAGTAACAAGTGTGTTTTATTACGATTAAGTGGGAATTCATTTGTAATTTCATTTAAGTAATTATCCAACTTTTGATAGCATCTGGTTGCACCAGAACTACTTAGGGCTTTCACAGCAGCGAGGGTGAATACTTATGCGCTCACAACTTTTACGTTTTTGATTTGTAAATAATTTTGCAAAATGTGTAGTTTCTCTTCCTCTGACTTCAGTAGTGTGGGTTATTTTTTATAGGTGCATGACAAATAATCCCAATTAAGTTCAATTCAGTTCCAAGTTGTAACACCACAAAATGTAAGCAAGTTCAAAGGGGGTGAATACTTATGTTGGGCATAAGTATGCCAGCATGTTTATGGGAAATTGCAACTTTAAAAAAAATAAAAATAAAAATGCTGTGAATTTTAAAGTAAACATCATAGAGAATTAAATGAACAAGTATGTGTTGTTTGGTGTATACGGTGTAGTACATTTTCATATTCGTAATGTTCGTGGTGGCTTGATGGTTAAGGCTCTGGGTTACTGAATGGAAGGTCGGGGGTTCAAGCCCCAGCACTGCCAAGCTTGCTCACTGTTGGCCCTTGAGCAAGGCCCTTAACCCTTCTTGCTCCAGGAGCGCTGTATCATGGCTGACCCTGCACTCTGACCCTGACATGCTGGGGTATGCAAAGAAAAGAATTTCACTGTGTGTATGTATATGTGATCAATAAAGACTCATTATTGTTAAAACTTTATTTCTGTAGTCTAAAAATATTCTTTTCAAATATTAGTAAAAACATCAATACAATTCAACACAAACCGGCTTTCTGATAGGCTTGTCAGATAGAAATGACCTCAAAACCACCAAATTTGTGCACTTCATCCGGAATCTCTTATGTCCTCAGCTGAGTTTGGTGTATTTGCAGCGAAAGCACAAAAATGTGCACAATGTCCTCAGTGCTGAGGGCCACTGATGTGTAGCATGTGTAAAACTCTTCTGTTCTCTTGACTGATGAAGCTTTGCGTGTCCTGCTCTTGCCAGGTGTACTCTGTGGATAATGAGGAGCAGAGCGGAGGCAGCTTGGAGTTCGTAGTTCCAAGAGATCTTGCAGATGGCTTCATCAATAACAAGAGGGAGAGCTACAGATTCAGGTGAAAAATGGAACTACTCACATTGCAGATAGCGCACTGTAAATTCAATGCACATCCATGAATTTAGGATTAAATAAACAAGCTGCAGTCCTGAACATTGAAGCTCACACATTTTAGGATGAGCTAACCCTGTGTATAGCTGGATCACAGCGAGATTTACAGTTGAGTAAGCCAGTAATGGACAGTCTGAGTGGTTGTCCAATTACACGATTTCAATTGATTTCCCAAATCCCCTTTGCTCATGGACGGTTAAATTATAGGATTGAGCGTTTATTCCCATTCTAATCCCAGTATCATCCCAGTATCATTGTCCAATATCAACATGCTCTCATGTGAAATTCGACTCAAGTCATATTGAAAAGATACAGTACAGGGATAAAGTTGCGCTTAGCGTTTGTTCCTTTTCTTACAACTCCATTAATGTGTATAAAACAGAATAAAATCCAGCCACATTGCTCTTGATTGTTTGAATTCGTATGGATTTGTTAAGAGATCAGTTGCAAATATATCAGGATTTTCAAATTTACCACAGATTTTCCGCAGATTTGGGCCAAGATGTGTCATGTGATATCATCACAACAGGCATTCCACCTGCATCAAGTGTACAGCTAACAGCGTACAGCTAAACGGTCTCATTCACCAACAAACATTAATGTGAAAGACTGCAAAACAATTTCGCCAGTTCATGTGGTTTTCCACAACAAAAAAAGCACAAAAATCTTCAAAGATTGGATCGCAAATGTTTTAAAAAGCTGCAGAAAAATCAAGCATTTTTGGCCACAACAGTCACAAAAACTCAACAGGGACATGCTGTTATAGGAAAATAACAAACTACAGAGTGTTGTGATGTGACCTAATGTGAAGCAGAGTTACTGTTACCACCCCGATGTTGATTACTTTCCAATAACAGTGTGTCCAACAGTTTTATTCCTCTAATACCACAGCACTTTGCCAACCTAAAAAAAATAAAACAATGGATGAAACATCTGGGGGAACGGTGGCTTAGTGGTTAGTACATTTGCCTGGCATCTCTGGGGATTGGGGTTCGAATCCCACCTCCACCATGTTCTCTGTGTGCTTTGGGGGTTTCCTCCGGTTACTCCAGTTTCCTCCCCCAGCCCAAAGACATGTCCTGTAGGCTGATTGGTATTTCCAAACTGTCAGTGCTATGTGAATATATGTGTGTGATTGTTCCCTGCAATGGGTTGTCCAGGGTGTCCCCCGCCTTGTGCCCCGAGTTCCCTGGAATAGACTCCAGGCTCCCGCGACTCTGCGTAGCATTAGCGGTATGGAAAATGCATGCACGCATGCGTGAATGAAAGATCTCTTCTTTTAATAAGTCTATAAAAAGTCCGCAAAACAAGCTCGTTCCTGTTAGCAGGTCTAAACAATCATTGTTACTAGGCGCTAGCACCGGAGACTCCTTCCAAAAATGTCAAATTACATAAAACGTCTCCTCACATACAGTAAAAAACATCATATCAACAATTTCACTCAGTTACTATGGAAACAATAACATATTAGAAAGAGTAGATTAACATAAATCTGTGATTTGCCTTGCATCAGAGCTGCTGTTATATGAAATTATACCACAGTTAGGTCTAGTCCACCGATTTGATTGGACAAGCGACATTTCACTGTTTGTATCGCTCGGCCTGTCTGTGCTCACTCGGTCAAATTCCAATTCTAGCAATTATTCATTAGGTTGAAACTACACTATACAGTGTGTGTGAGTTGGTATGACAACATGCAGTGGCTTCGTTGGGATCTATTTTCCCCCCAAAATATTTTACTGACTTATTTATTCCCAATCATGCTGTTGTACTGAATCTCAGCACTCTTGCTCGTGCGACATTTTAATTTGAAGTAGGCTTCCTCCTTTTCTACTATTGTTAATCCTTACATTCCTAATGGATGTTTTGCTACGAGACTCGGGTCAAATCTGTACAAACTGGATTCTAGTAACAGTCAGACAGATGAATTATTATATTTACTTGTTTTCTCCAATCACAACCTGAATGAAAAAATGTGTTTAGTTGTTATCAAGTGTGGTTTTTCAAAACATGTTTTTTTCTTTCTTTTTTTTTTAATGAAGGTTTCAGAAAGTTTTTGATCAAACATCCAAGCAAGAGGAAATCTTTGAGGCAATTGCAAAGCCTGTGGCTGATACGTGAGTAGATCTTGTTCACTGAGAGTTATACAGACATTCAGATCAAATTTTTATGTTTGCTGTTTGCTTCATTATCATTAAACTCTGAGCCACAATAGAGTCATATTTACACATAAGTGTAAATGTACACAGACAATAACAATACTTTGCAAATGTAAGAAGAGAAACTAAGCCTGTATTGAGCATCACAGCCATCTGTTTTTGAATCTGTTAAAAATGAAACACATAATATCTTTCTCTATACTGTTTAAAAAAAAAAAAAAGGTCGCATAGAGAATTTGGAATTAGTGGCTGACTGATTTGGATTCGTCAATGATGAATATTTCTGATGTGTAAAATTATATCACAGGCAATGGACTCCGCATAAGCAGTGGAAGGAAATAATGCTTTGCCATGAAAGCTGTGGGGAAAGAAAAAAAAGAGCATCTCTAACTTAGATGAACAATCAACAGAAAATAAAAAATAAATTATTTCGTGGAACATGCATAAATTAGCAACTCGAGCCTGTGGTTTTTTTTTATTTTATTTTTTTCCATATCAGGTGTATTTAGTCAGCCATAAAACTATACACCCAGACACTCAGTAGTAATGCCTTTTTGAGAAATATAAGGCAGCTCATTTTCTTTATATATATATATATATATATATATATATATATATATATATATATATATATATATATATATATATATATATATATATATATATATACACACGTTTGTATGTATGTATACACGCACACACACACCATTCGTATACACACAAACTCATGGCATTGATCCTGTTACCACACCTATAGTATCAGAAATGTAAACTCAGGTTTTGGACAAAAATTTGCCTTTAACAAACTTTGACACTTCAGCTTTAAGAAACTATAAACATATTTCACCAGAACAATTTGGGAATGATTTTATTT
Source organism: Ictalurus punctatus (assembly GCF_001660625.3). Classification (NCBI taxonomy): domain Eukaryota; kingdom Metazoa; phylum Chordata; class Actinopteri; order Siluriformes; family Ictaluridae; genus Ictalurus; species Ictalurus punctatus. The sequence continues at coordinate 23,484,878 of NC_030424.2, read as the reverse complement.
ATTTTTTAACATCAAGCTGCAAAGATCAAGTTGGGTAAGAAGCCAGTTGAAAAATGTAGTGGCAAACAGTCAGTCTGTCTAAAACTTTGTTGGTTAAGTGTGATTTCCTCACACGGTGTTACACTAAAGTTTGTTGGATAACTACATGTTGCACTGAAATGGATACAAGTCTAGTCAGTTCAGTTTGTAATCAGATATGTCAAATGTCAAAATGTCTGTGATGCTCCTGTCCTGTGCCAAAGTCAGAATGAACTCTTCAAATGATAACGAGACATTTAAAAACCTTACTTGTGGTTGATATACAGTACTGTGCATAGGTTTTAGGCATCCTATTCTTTTTAGTACAAAATTTGTTATATATTTATTATGTTCTGACTTCTACATTATCGAGTCAGTACAAAAAACATGTTAGATTCCCAACCATTAGTTTTCCAGCACAGAATTAAACGTTACACAAAAGTATGTATGTCAGTAAAGAAAGCAGCGTATTAAGTGGTAAGAGACAATTTTCAGACAAAAAACACAATGAAGGCTGCTGGGTTTTGCTGCAAAAATAAGAAGCAAGTGTGAAAGTCAAAGTCTCGAGAAGAACCGTGTCTGGTTCTGCAAGCTGCTCAATAAAACTTACAGCTCATCTCCTTATAAAACCGCACTAATCGTACCGGAGACGACTATTTTAATTTAAATTTACATTTTTTTGTCACACCAAATATTGACATTGTTTCATTTACTACTGTTTACTGCTCTTTACTGTTTTGATTTTTTTTTAAATGTAGAAACATTTAATTAAAATTTTTTAAGGCATCTTTGCTCCACAGCATTTCTTTGCATGTGCCTAAGACTTTTGCAAGTTCTGTGTATGTAAAAGAGAAGCATATGTACAGGAAATTCTGTAGTTTCTGAAGTGTATATAAACTGCTACACATTATATAGCTAATAGTTTGTGGACACCCTGACCATCACATCCATGCTTTCTGAGCATAACATTCCAGATTTTTGCTGTTGATAATAACCTCCACTCTTCTGGGAAGGCTTTCTATTAGATTTTGGCTGTTGGGATTTGTTCATTAAGCCACAGGAGCACTGATACTGGTCGAGGAGGCCTGGGGTGCAGTCAGCATTCCAGTTCATCCCAAAAGTTGTTCAGTGGGGTTGAGTTCAGGGTTCGAGTTCTTCCATTCCAGCCTTGGCAAACCATGTCTTCATAGAGCTCGCTTTGTGCACAGCAACATTGTCATGCTGGAACATGTTTGGGACCCTTAGTTCCAGTGTAGGGAAATTATGTCTGCAGCATACGAAGATATTCTGTACAATTGTGTGATTCAAACAAACTTTGTGGCAACAGTTTGGAGAAGAATCACATATTGGAGCGCCGGTCCGGTATCCACAGACTTTTAGTCATATAATGTATTATAAGCAATATTCCCAGAGGCCCTTGCTGTGTGGTAATGAGTTGCTGGTTGTAAATGAACCATTTTGCCTTAGAGGTAAGACTGATCTGTTCAGCTGTGTATCCATTAAAGACGCATTTTGTAAAATCTAAAATCTTTCATTAAGCCGAAGCTGCTTGATTCCACTGCAAAGCTTTGCCTTTGGGGGAAAATGTATATCATTTCTCAGTTTCTCCATTTTTATTCAACTCGGATTTAAGTGAAGGTCTGTAACGTTTCTGCTTTTACCATCTTAGACCCGGCCCATTTTTCATCAAGTGTTGGCCAGGTGTTATTCACACATTAGATCACTTTAAAAAAAAAAAAAAAAAAATTAAATGAAATGATGTGCTGCAATCTTGTGAATGATTCTGGCTTGGGCTTGGACCACACAAGCTTCATGACTCACATCGTGGGCTGACTCGGTACATGGACAGTAATGATGGAAAGCTGTGATTCTTGGCCTGTCTCTGTTCTCCAACCACTACATGAACCATTTACACCACATGCAGTGCCATGCCAGCCATCCATTTGGCATTTCCATCTTTTCATCATATTGACAGACTTGGAATTTCAAAGCGCATTCAAGTGTCTGATGATGGAAAATACCATTTGATGATGATGATGAACTAGTTTTATGATGCCTTCCCAAGGTTTTCGATTCAGTGCTTTGGAGACATAAGATGACTAGTTGTCCTAAATTTGGTCGGAGTGACTATGACAAAAGGTCTGAGGAAAACTTTCATGTATAATATTCTTGTTTTTCACTTTATTTTATCCTCTTGTATCTTAAAGCACAAGAATAACATTAAGTATAATGCATGGGAATATATGAGACTGGACTATGTTGTATATACTGTGTAAAAGTTGACCAAACGAGGCAGATAAATGTATTTAGTGTGTGTAGTGTAGTGCAGTGGGTCTCAAACTTTTTCAGCGTGAGGCCCCTCTTGTGGCTCCATAGAGTCGTCAAATTTTCGAGAAAAAAATATTCAAGCTAGGCTCTCCTGTACTAACTTTCTAGCTAAGAGTCTACGTTCTCTATCTAAAAACGTATCCATTTTAAACAGTCTTAGGTTTTATCAGCATGTGGCTAACAGTACTGGACCCTAGTATATCAACAGATGTCCCTGTTTGGGAATGTTTCAGCTTAGTGTGCTGTGTATAGTTGATTTAATTTATTACTATTTCTAAAATTAATTATAAAAATCATTTTTATGTGGCCCCCCGACTCCATGTGGCAGTTTGAGAAACAAAACAAAAAACAAAACAGCCATGTTCAAAAGTTTTCCTAATAACTTGTATTCTCACCTTTATGCCTCCAGCTTTCTTCTCTTAGCTTTTAGCTCTTCTTAATTAGTAATATTCACCTCAAATTCTTCTTGATATCTCTGTCAGGCATTGGCAATTTTTCCTTAACATCCAGTATGTTCTTGTTAAAATACCGTTATAAACTGCCTTCTTTAAATGTCTTGAGACTGAGAGGGTCATGGCATTACTGTGACTTTTAAAACAAAAACAAAAAAAAAACAAAACAACTTTTGGTTTTATTTTTCTGTTGATGTTGCCATATTGCTGTCTTGTTGCAGGATACACCCACATTTCATTTGTAACTTTTTCTGGAAACCTTTTATTTGTTGATTAAATTGCAAGTTCGAAGAACCATTTTCATTTTTTTTTCCCTTTAAAAAACCATAGAGGATGCAAACTATTGCCAGCAACCAAATGCGTGATGGAAAAACATGACATTAAGAAGCAAATTCAGTTTCTCTTACGAAAATAAAAGTAGCTCTCCCTTGCATTACTCATAATCTCAGTTTGGAGTATTCTTAAAACTCCACCTTTCATGTGGTTTGAAAGACCTTTAATTAACATGACGACATAGGATAAGGACAAAGCAGCAGGACTTCGCCCTTCGATCTTAGCAGAGAGGGTTTTTTTATGGACTTGTGCATTTATAAATTTCCATTAAGAAGGGAGGGACACACTTTATGAGGAATGTCTCTGGGCAGAGCTTTGTTTGACTGATTTTTTGAGGATTAGTATACTTAAAATCCGAAATAGCCCGTGACCTTTTGGTGTGTAGGCTTTCCAAAAGGCAATTACATGTGTTGTTTTTTGTTTTTTTGTTTTTTTTTTTGTCAGCGAGCACCAAAAATACATCAATAATTGAACAACGTCCCTTAACAAGAGTATTGGATAATATTTAAAGTCATTTAAATTCTTGAGCCTGTTTTATAGCTAGACGTGGCCATAATGAGAGATTTACTTTTACCATATGTAACGATTACGATCTGCAAATAGGCTCTGGTCTAAGAATATCATAAGGCTAAACCCTGTTACATAGGAGATAATGTGAGAGTCACTACAGCAAAAAGATATTTTTTAAAATAAGTAAGTTATGTAGGTTTAGGTTTCATTTGGTGACGTTCTCGCTGAACAGTCCATTCCACCATCTGAGTTCCAGGACAAAGAAAAGGTCTTCCATATAGACTGCACGAGATAGAGCCTCACCCTGGTCTGAACGTTATCCTAGTTGTTTCTTGAGGGCAGTGCCAGTGTTTTGCCATTTCCTGTCACAACACCCAGCTCCTGCTATGATTATTGCCTCCTGTTTCTCTGGCTCCCTTGTACTCTGTCTATGAAACTGTCTGTAAGCACTTAGGACAAGACCTACCCATAGGAAGACAGACTTGTGCACAGTTTTCTTGCTTTCTGACTCGGGATTTTATCTTGACAGCATTCTTAGACCCTGACCTATTCGTACTAACAGGATTATATGTTCTTGGAGACTACACCACACTTCTGTAAGTCTCTCTGGATAAGGATGTCGTTTTTAAATTTAAATACCGTAAATGTCAAATGAATATAACACATATTTGTGGTATGCAGTATCTCTGGGCTTACAGTATCCAGCACGTGGCTTTTGTAAACTGTAAAATCTTCTTGGAATTCAGCATGCCAGTCTGATTACCACATTTTTTCATTCTTTATGGCCCAGACTAGCTGGATTCAATGATTTCTGGATGAGTAACATGATGACCATTTGCTCCATAACGACAAACAGCTTCCATTAAGCTTCCAAGTGGCTGCTTATACATGTTTATGAGGAATACGTGCAACACATAAGACATTCCTAGGTTTAGTTTTTCCACTTGTGTCAAGTTGTTCCAATCCGGTTGACAATAAAACCAACGATGATCGTTCTGTGAATCAGGCTCACTAAAATAGTGCTAATTTCCAAATTGCCAAACCACATTATGACCTTTTAAGGGGATTTGGTGAAAAATAGCATGTTTGACATCCAGTACATTATTATTATTTTTTTTTTTTTAAACAAAAAAACCCACATAATTCTAACTGTTTTTAGTTCCACAATGAAGTATCACAGTACCACAGTAGCAGTGGCTAGAATGACGATAGATATATAGGAGGGGTGTCAAACTCATTTTAGATAACAGGCCACATTACATGTAGTCCAATTTCAGGTGGACCAGACCAAAACCAGATTAGTAGAACAAGAACACATCAACATGTCATCTAAAACCAGGGTTCTCAAAGTGAGGATTATATGTCATGAATCTACACATAATAGCCCATAATGCATAATAATATTCACCCTCACTGCTGTGAAACCCCCCCAAATTAGAACAAGACCTGATCACAGGGTCAATTTTTAGCTTTCTAATGAAGAATTCCATCTAATTAGCACATTATCTCGGTAGCTGTCCCTATGTTTATTGCTCTGTTTTGCCCCCTAGTGGAACAGAACAGTGACTAGGTCTTTCTCAATTCAAATACAGTCCATAAGATCATTTGAATTTTGAACACAGGGTCTTAATTCATTTGATGGGCTAGATTATAATTTTTCTATTCCATGGGCCATGTTTGACACCTATGATGGAGAGGAATTCATTTGTTTCATAGTGAGAAAGAAGTGGAGTTTTGAGTGGTGTTCTGAGGAAATGGTATATTTATTTCCAAATGTCATTCTGCCTCTATTGGTTTCATGTCATTCATGATCAAGAATATGTGATAATTTTTTTTTTTAGTAATAGAGGTACCAGGATAAAAGCCTAGAGTCTTGGAGCACTCCTTGTATAGTACCTCCAAGAGCTCTGTGAAACATCACTATGTGATCCAAAACCAAATTCTCTCACTCACAAGGTAAACAATACACCACCTATACAGATACTAATCATGAAAATCATGTTTTGTTTTTTTTATTTTTTTTATTTTTTATTTTTTTGCCACATTGTTTGAGAGAACTCGCAGTATGTTGGAAGGGGTGTTTGGTGTTCTGGGAAAAAAAAAAGTGTTACTGCTTGTAATTTCTTTGATTCTACTGCGGTGTGCCACCAAGTGCAGTTCAGATTTCCAGAATGGCCGTTGCAGCGCCAAAGCAAAAACCGGACTGTGCAATCCATGATTGTTTCTGACATAACGGCTTCTGCTTACAGTCATACGTTTGTCTTTGGGAGCTCAGGCTCTTTTCCTTTCCTTGGGTCATTTGGAACGTCAGGTTTCATTCAGTCAAGGTTTACAGACACTGTGCGATGTAGTAAGCAATTTTTGAGGTCCTTGTCAGCTAGCCATGGGAAAACACTGCATTTTTAGGCTGATCGAGAACTGATTGTCTTTTTGTTTTTCATTTTAAAAAGTTCCATGTTGTCTGTCTCAGTGTGCTGGCAGGGTACAATGGTACAATCTTCGCCTATGGACAGACTGGCAGTGGAAAGACGTTCACCATCACGGGTGGAGCTGAGCGCTACAGTGACCGTGGAATCATCCCCAGAACTCTCTCTTACCTGTACCAGCATTTCAGCCAGGTTAATGACTACATCTGCACTGTTATATAGTTTTATCACGCAACTATGATAAAAATGGTTTTCTAGACTCCAGACATTTTAATCTTATAGAGTTATTACCAAGGGTTTTAAATTAGAGTTCAAATTTAAAGATGAAGCTGACGATGAAGCTCAGTCTGTATTATATAGTCCATTATTTGTACTCTCTTTTCTACCTTGGTTTATCTCACAGGGAAATGTTTAAACCTGGTTTAAGTTCAGTTTGTCCATGGATGCAGTTATTTGCCAATTGTATACAAGCATAGACTGTTGCTGATGTAACTGGGTTAGATGGAGACAACTTGCAAGTTGTCCTCTATTTTTACATATACATTACAGCACAGTGAAATTCTTTTTTTTTTTTTGCATATCCCAGCTTGTTAGGAAGTTGGGGTCAGAGTGCAGGGTCAGCAATGATATGGCACCCCTGGATCAGAGAGGGTTAAGGTCAAGGTCCCAACAGTTGCAGCTTGGCTTTGCAGACTTTAAACCAGAGCCTTAATTGTTGAGCCACCACTGCCCCAAGTTGGTGGTGAGCATCAACAACTCTTTTTCTGAGGTCCTCAGAAATCTCCTCTGTTTGTGCCATGATTCACTTCTACAAATGTGTTGTGAAGATCAGACTAACAGATCCCTGTTCTTAAATAAAATAAAACGGCGTTCACTAACACGGGACTGTCACACCTGATCCCGTTGATTGAAAACACCTGACTCAAATTTCACCTTCAAATTAACTGCTAATCCTAGAGGTTCACATACTTTTGCCACTCAGAGATATGTAATACAGGATCATTTTCCTTAATAAATATATGACCAAGTATAATATTTTTGTCTCATTTGTTTAATGGGTTCTCTTTGTCTACTTTTAGGACTTGTGTAAAATCCGATGATGTTTTAGGTCATATTTGTGCAGACATATAGACGATTCTAAAGGGTTCACAAACTTTCAACACCACTGCTGTACATATAAATGTCTTTCTCAAACAGATTTAAAAACTTTTATTTATTATTAGGTTTCGATTATGTGGCGCTTCTGCTGTACCAATCCCTGTGAATAAGTTGTTACTATAGAAACAATAAGATATTACAAAGAGTGAAATAACCGAAAGCTGTTACAGAACATGAATCAACACCTTCTGACCAATCAGATATGAGAATTCAACAGTGCTGTGGCGTAATAACAAATAATTAATAACAACATGATTAATCAAGACAAAAAGATTATACCAATTTTATACCAGTAGTACATTTAATGTGTCACATATGTGAAATGTACTGTAGGTTGAAAAGAGTTATATTGCAAAAATCAAAATGATAGCAGTGTAAAAGTTTACATCTCCCTTTCTGAATGTGATATAAATATTCTTAATAACTTGTATGTCAAACCATTGGCTTTATAACTGCGTCCAACCTCTGAAAAGATGAACAGCTTTTTCATCCTTTCAGTTGTAAAAGTCCCCTTTTCTTCCTGCCATCTCTATACTAAGTCTGCAAGATTGCTTGGCAAATCATTGCCCATTTTTCTTGACATGACTGTTAAAACTCTGCTAGATGTCATACAAATGTCCTGCCTTCTTCAAATCAGGTCTGGGGACTAAAAGGGACATGAAACAAATCTTTTCTGAGTAATTTACTGTTGATTTTGCCTTATGTTTTGGATTTTTACGTTCAGCTGTATACTTTTGTGGTGGAAATGTTTTGGCTAGTGATCTACAAAGCTAATTTAGTTAGCCCTGGTATAAACCTTTTGTCTTTTTATATGTTTATAAGTTACTACATTTATAAGTTATTACAGATATCATAAAACCTGAAACTGAAAAACTTGGATCCTTGTTTTCAGGACTGCAGCATGATGTATACCACACACATATCCTACCTGGAGATCTACAATGAGGTGGGATACGACCTTCTGGATCCACGACATGAAGCATCCAATCTGGAGGACTTACCGTTAGTATCTCCCTGTGTTTCACTTTATACAAATACTGCATTGGACAGTTACTGTATATCTATAGTGTTCAGTCTTTTCACAAAGGGACGTTGTGGCTGCAGGTTTTCATTCCAACTAGCAAGATCTACAGCTGATACTTGATTGAAGGCCGAGATCAGCTGATGAAACCGGTAAAAACAGGTGGCTACTGTGTCATTGGAATAAAAAGCTGCAGTCACACCGGCCCAATGAGGATCAGATCGGACACCACTGCTTTACATTATGTATATATATATTATTTGCTTAGGGTGGTTAAAATCTATTATATCACAGAAATATTGAATTCTCAAATCTGATTGGTCAGAAGGTGTTGATTAATTTTCTATAACAGCAGCTCTGACAAATCACAGTTTTATATTGCTACAGTCCCCTTCAAAAAGTATTGGAACAGCACGACTAATTCTGTTGTTTTCGCTACACATTGAAGGCTTTTGGGTTTGAGTCCAAAAGATGAATTTCAGCTTTCCTTTCCTGATATTTACATCTAGATGTGTTAAACAACTTCAAATGTGGCAATGTTTTCTTTGAACCCACCCATTTTTTTTTTCTTTTTCAAGTGATCAAATATATTGGAGCATGTGACTGAGGTGTTACTTTCTTCCCAGGTGTGCTCGGTTAAATTGAGTGTTTAAAGAATTTAAAGCTCTGAATGTCTACTCTTGGTTTGAGCCAAGGCTTTGCCTGTGAAGACTGCATTTGTTGTTAAAAAACATGTAAAACAACATAAAGATAAGAGAGCTGTTTATGAGAGAAAGGCAAGCCAATTTGAAGCTGAGAAGAGAGGGAAAATTAATCAGAGCCATTGCACAAGTAATGGGCATAGCCAATACAACAATTTGGAACGTTCTGAAAAAGAAAGAAACCACCGGTGTACTAACAACCAGATACGGAACAGGTCGGCCAAGGAAAACAACAGCAGTTGATGACAAACATTGTGAGAGCTGTGACGAAAAACCCAAAACATCACCAACAATCTTCACAGGGCAGGGGTGAAGGTATCACAACCCACTGTTTGAAGAGGACTTCAAGTGCAGAAATATAGTCACCATACCACAAGATGCAAACCACTCATCAGCAATAAGAATCAGAAAGCCAGATTGGAATTTACAAAGAAATACAGAGATGAACCACAAAAGAAAGAATCTGCTCATAATCCAAAACATACAAGCTCATCAGTCATGCATGGTGAAGGTGGTGTCACAGCTTGGGCTTGCATGGCTGCTTCTGGAACAGGCTCACTATTCTTTATTGATAATCTCATGATTGTGGCAGCAGAATTCATTCATTGGTCTACTGAAACAATCTGTCTTCCAATTTACAGAGAAATGCATCTAAGCCAACTGGGAGGAACTTCATCATGCAGGAAGACAATGATCCAAAACACACTGCCAACTTAGCAAAGGAATTTATTAGGGGTAAAAAAAAAAAAAAAAAAAAAAAAAAAAGACTTGTCAAGTCAATCACCAGACCTTAACCCAACTGAGCAGCATTTCACCCCCTGAAGAAGAGACCAAAGGGAAAAAACTCCCCAAAACAAACAACAAATGAAAGAAGCTGTGGTAAAAGCCTGGAGGAACATCACAAAAGAAAAATGCAACAATATGGTGATGTCAGTGAGTTGCATGCTTGATGCAGTTATTGCTAGCAAGGTATATGCAATGAAATTTTAATTTATGTTTGAAGTTGTTTATCACAGTGTAAATACCAGGAAATAAAAGCTGAAATTCTGATAATTCCTCTCATGTTCATCTTTTGATCTCAAACCCAAATGTCTCCAATGTATAGTGAAAACAATAGAATTGGCCTTGCTGTTCCAATACTTTCAGAGGGGACTGTATGTTTGTTCTAATAAATGATCATTTCTATAATGACAACTAATTTACATCGACACATGGACTCTAAGTCTAATAATAAACAGATTTAAAGAAAGTATTGTTATTTAACAATATCAACAATACTGTTGAAGATGGTGAGATACTCTACACACAGAAACCCAACAGTATCCTGACTAATCTTGTACCAGACTCGCAGTGATAAAATAATTCATTTGTTTACACTGATTGAAAATGTCAGAAAAGTCGGTGGACTTCTAGAAATGGTTATGTTTTCTGCCAGAACAGAGGAATTTCCCCTTTATGGTCTCTCTGTCACATGACAAGCTGCATTTTTACTGTATTATTAGCTTTCAGAGAAAGTGAGGGGCCAACTGTTGATGGCTGTTCTAATGTACAGCAAGTGATAACAGCTAATAACTTGTTTTGTGACACAAAATTGAACCATAAACTGATAAGAAATAGTATGACATCATTCTTTAATAAATATGACAATTTTATTGTTTGGCAAATTGCTGAGTGGTTGTCTTAAAGACCGCAAAGGTTTTACTAAAGGAAGCATATTTTTGGCGTATTTTGGGGGTTTACACAGTGTCCCAAATGAACAGTAAATACAGTAGTTGCTCTTAGTACTTCAGCGTATGTAATATTTGAGTGAAGTCACGTCCTCGAACAGGATTGTAGAATAACACCACGGTAGGTCAGAAAATTTCATTTAGTTGTGCCTGTGGGCTGCAATACATATAACAAAAGCTGCTTCTCAGTATATCTGCTGTCTCCTGTTCCTTTTATTGAAGCCTCTCTGAGTTATGTTGCCTCTCTGCTGCAGCTCTTTATTTTCCCACTCTAGGTCTCGTATTTTCTTTTGGCCTTCGTTTATCTTTTTTGATTTATTAGTTAATAAACACAGACCTTTTTTTGTAGTTAACTTGGATCCCTGTGTGTTTCTGTCGGTCCTCTATTTTTCTTTCATTTGAACTCTCGTTCTTCTCGCTGTCTCTTCTCGTTGGGGATCCAGCTCAAGGCTTTGCGTCCCGCTAATTACACGCTGCTGAAAATAGACAATGCCCACTCCTGACCACACAAGCTAAACTTTCAAGGACCTATTTGAAAGTTGCCGTCACAAGTGGACTGTTTTCTCTTTTTCTCCCTTTTCTCTGCATGTCTTTATTCATACTGCTGTTGAGCCATCAACAGTGGGTGTCAACAGTTTAGACTCCAGTTTGGATGGAACCATTGACAGAATCTCCTTACAGAAATTGAGCAGTGGTGGCACATTTTATCACTCGCCATTAAAAGCAGATCTCTTTTGTCATGCATGTTTACTGTAGCTCATATTTGGGCTTTCCTATTCCTGCTTTCCAGAAAGGCTCAAAATTCAGTGATAAACCAACACAATTCTGATCAATTTGCAAGCATTCAGGCATCTGCTAGTTTTCAATAAATCAGTTGGATGCCACTGAAGCCATAAGTTCATATGATTACTCAGCACTGAGCTACTGTATTAATAAGCTAGTCAGTTTATTATCGCATTGTATCAGACTGCCACTTGATACATATTGGTGATTCCATGATTTGGGTGAAATTTGTGTGATATTTAATATGTAGGCCTACGTAAAATAAAGGTAATCCATTTGATATTTTTTAAAATTTATTTATTAATTTCCATGTGATTCATATTCGTGTGATTCATTTACATGTGATTCATTTACTGATTTGCTTCTCTTTAAATCCAGTTTTAGACTGTGATATTACAAAGATCTTTCCAGATTATTACTTGCCACACTGTATGAGGTAACCCCAGTAAAATTGCCTGAATTCTATAATATAATTTGTTCACCATGTTCGGTTTAAATCCTCTAAAAACAGATTTGCAATAGTAATCCATTTTAAACATAGGTAAAGTGTGCTTCACAGCAACATATGTGCGTGTCTCAGATAAAATAACTTAAAACATTAATAAAACCTCTACTTAGGAAACAGCATTTTGCTTGCACTATATTTACACTTTACCTTAAATAAAAATAATCATTAAAATACTTAATCATATTTTTGCATTGGTGTGTAAATCCATTTAACATTTACTTCTTGAGCTAGTGTTTTCCATGCACCATACTGTACATTATAGGTTATGAAAAAACACATTCACCCCTATAAAATATATTGGAATATTCCACAAGTCACATGTTAATAATGATAATGAGTCTTTATTGGACACATATACACTACAGCACAGTGAAATTCTTTTCTTCGCATACCCCAGCATGTCAGGAAGCGCGCAGGGTCAGCCATGTTCAACAGGAAGTTCCACCAGCCAAATTTCCTGGAGATTTTGAGAAAATATCAACGAGGTTGTGATTATTCAAATTAAATTAAGTAAGCAAGAAAGTAAATTAAGTTATTTACTTACTCACTTAAGTTACCTTTTTAAGAGTTGCAAATGCTAAATGGCACCCCAGCCCTGGAGTCACCATGTGAAGCGAATGTGTTCCAAGTTGCAAACGGTGTTTTATTTAGGGTTATTTTATCTGGGCACTTTGGTTTTGCTTGAGCCCAGTTTGTATTAATTTATTCAGTTGAACAAGAATGACTCTTTCCTTTAATTGTGCAATTTGTACTTGATGATTCTCACGGTTCTACATTCTGTGTTTTGTCCTTGAAAAGGAAGGTGACGATAATGGAAGATCCTGAGCAGAACATTCACCTCAAGAATCTGTCATTACAACCATCAGCCAATGAAGAAGAGGCTCTTAATCTGCTTTTCCTGGGCGACACCAATCGCATGATTGCAGAGGTAAGGATTATTATGAAATGTGGTGATTTTACTAGATGAGCACCAGCGAATCTAGGGATATAGATTAAATGTACTAGCTGTACTTACTGCTGCTGTAGCTTGGAGCAAAGCACTGGAAGCTGAATTACCACGGCACTGTGACATTATGTCTAGCAAAGACATGCAACATTTTCCAGCATGGTGGCCTCAGAACAGACAAGTGCTCAGTGGTCCTACTATGAGTATAGAGGAGCCTCACTTGCTCAGATACACTCGCTTGCTCACTCACACTCACTCACACTGTCATTTCACTCACTCAGTTACATTCACTAACTCACTCACTCTCATTTCACTCACTCACTCACACTGTCATTTCACTCACTCAGTTACATTCACTCACTCACACTCTCAGTTCAGTCACTCAGTTATACTCACTCACTCAGTTACATCACTCACACTCTCAGCTCACTCATTGAGTTATACTCACTCACTCGGTTATATTCACTCACTCAGTTACATTCACTTACTCAGTTACATTCACTCACTCACACTCTCAACTCACTCACTCAGTTACATTCACTCACACTCTCAGCTCACTCATTGAGTTATTCTCACTCACTTGGTTATATTCACTCACTCACTCAGTTACATTCACTCACTCGGTTATATTCACTCACTCACTCGGTTATACTCACTCACTCACTCAGTTACATTCACTCACTCACACTCTCAACTCACTCACTCAGTTACATTCACTCACTCACACTCTCAACTCACTCACTCAGTTACATTCACTCACTCAGTTATACTCACTCACTCAGTTACATTCACTCACTCAGTTACATTCACTCACTCAGTTACATTCACTCACTCAGTTATACTCACTCACTCACTCAGTTACATTCACTCACTCAGTTATACTCACTCACTCAGTTACATTCACTCACTCAGTTATACTCACTCACTCAGTTATACTCACTCACTCACTCAGTTACATTCACTCACTCAGTTACATTCACTCACTCAGTTACATTCACTCACTCGGTTATACTCACTCACTCACTCACTCACTCAGTTACATTCACTCACTCAGTTATACTCACTCACTCACTCAGTTACATTCACTCACTCAGTTATACTCACTCACTCACACTCTCAACTCACTCACTCACTCAGTTACATTCACTCACACTCTCAACTCACTCACTCAGTTACATTCACTCACACTCTCAGCTCACTTATTGAGTTAGACTCACTCACTCAATCGGTTATATTCACTCACTCAGTTACACAGTGCCCTCCACTAATATTGGCACCCTCGGTAAATATAAGCAAAGAAGGCTATGAAAATTTTTCTTTATTGTTTAACCTTTTGATCTTTTGTTTAAAAAAAAAAAACACAAAAATACTCTGTTCTCATGGATATCAAACAATTGCAAACAAAATACTGGTTTATTACATACTTATTCACTCACTCTCTCACTCGCTTACTAGCGCAGTCCCCCCTCCCTCATGCTCTCCATCATACCCTCTTTCACTCACTCACTCACTTGATCTCCCTCTCCCCTCCCTCTGTCATATTCAGTCACACTAATTCACTTACTCAGTCACACTCACTTCCTCCCTTTCTCCCTAATCCTTGCTCACTCACTCTATCACTCGACTATCTATACATTTCCTTATAATGGTGCGATTATTGTATTATCATTGTCTCGCTTTCATTATACCATAATGAAGCAGTCCTACAAGCTAAAGAACAGGCTTCATTTACGAGAAGAAGGACAGACTTCACTTATCCAGTAATAAAAACCCCACAATGTTCAGGAAAATGTGGTGTTTAGACACACAGGGACTTCTTTTCATGCATTCGTTCAGCTCTGTCGACATCTCTGACCAATCTTGAACTGAAACGTTTATAAACATCTCATGATGGGTGAATACATTTAATGCTAAAACTCCCGGGATCCATGGGTGGGTCTGGACTTACAGTTCTCACTCTCGTAGCTTAGTTCGCTCACTACTTACTGAATAATATGCTTTAATACTGCAGCACTAGTGAATCCCCAATTCTCAGTGATTTATTTTCTATAACAGCAGCTCTGACAGTAGTTCCAGCTGTAAGTTTTGGTTTATATTAATGTGCTTGTTTCAGGATGTTGCATTTTTACAGTAACAACTATACATAGACCGGTTTCTACGTAACACGACGAGCTGCATTCTTTTGTCTGATGTGGTTTAAGAGTTATAAAACACTTCAGGATGTGTTGTTATTGGGGAAGGAAAAAAGATCAACTTAATAATGAATAATGGTTCTCTGTTTTACATCACATCACACTGTTGTTGATCATTTTTCCTGTAATAGCATGCAGCACTGTGTTTTATTTGACTTAAGAGGCGTTGTTGAGAGGAAGGTTTCTGGATGCTTCCTTCAGCATTTTTTTTTTTATTCAAGTCCAACTAAACTCAACAGCTGCAGTCTCATCTGAATATAACATCAGTGTTAAGAACACAAATAGTGATCCCATGGTGCACTGATTTCAGCATACTGACCGGATGCGTGATGAAAGTTGGCTGATTTTGAAGCGTTTGTGTTTTTTTGGTTATGAGTTTGCACTCACTCCAATACCTTAAGGAAACCAAAAGATCTTTGATACCAAAGGATCTTTGTTGCAAAATTCCTACAGGCCTTTTTGTTTCCAGAATCACTGTACTATAAGGACCTGTGGTGCTCCTTCAGACACCCCCCCTGTTATCTAACCCTTCACACTGATGAGGAAGTGATGAACTCCTGGGTCTCAAGGCTTAGCCACCCACTTCTTACCAAGTCAAGGGACGACCCCCTGTTCAGGCTGTGAATGCAGTCTTTTCTCTTCATCTGCCACCTGGTTGGAAACGTCCCGGTCCAGCTCCACATGCAGTCCCCTCTGTTCTACCCTGATCTTTTGTCCGGTGCCAGGTGATTGCTGTGACTCCTTGGGGTTCTTACTGAATCAGGCGCTGCTCTTGGTGTGTGGCCTGGTGGGCTGACCAGAGTCAGGCTGTTTTTTTTGTTTTGTTTTTTCTTGTGTTTTTTTAGAGCATAAACATGAACTGTGGTTTAAACCTCTCAACTTCTTAGAATTATCCAGAAAGATTGAGTATAATAAAAACATTGCACAAATAAATGTTCATGTCATCTCAGATTGATGTCTGCTGTTTTCTTCATGATTTGGTCAGTTTTTAACTCGGATGATTGTGGTGTAAAAAGCCACATGGCTGTCGGTCTGTGGAGTGCAGAAAGTTGATGTGGAGTGCATGAATGTTATGTAGGATAAGGGCTAAATATCTTTTATGTAAAATGATATTATGGATAAATATTTTTTTTTCAGTGCTTCAAGCAGTCCAGTTACACGGTTAGCTCTGATTACATGTGGGTGTACATCAACGGTATATTAAAAAGGCAGTTGGTTTTCTTAAAAACAAAAAGGAGTTCGAATAGTACACTGTGTACCAAATTAATGTGATTCAATTTCTGCTTAAAAATGAAAATGTTTGAAATGTTTTCTGTTGCAAAGTAAAAAATGGGACAATATCTGTGGTGGTTTGGGGAAAACCTGTCAGATGTTGCTGAGGCTAAATTCTGGGAACAGCTAAACAAATCCCATTCAGGTTTTGACTAAAATTGGGTACATACTGTACTTTGACACCTCAACATTAAGAAAGCATAAATATATTTCACCAAATCAATCTGGACATATTTTATTAACTTTTTAACTGTGCTTAGGCTTTCTGCAAAGCTCATGTTACACATTTAGATGTTAACATTTAGATGTTCAACATTGTTGTATTTCAATTTTCTTTCAGTTTTAATGGATTTGGGTGACTTTCTGTGCGGTTTATGCTACCTGTAGGGGGTCTGTGAACATGTATTTTTAGAAACACAAAATGAGAAAATTAAATTTATGTGTTACACAATAGTAACACATTGGCTCAAAAATAGAGATTACTGAAGCTGTGAAAAATGGTGTTTTGTTGTTAAAAATAATTCACAAAAATACTCTGCTCTCATGGATCTCAAACAATTGCAAACAAAACGGTATATTCCCATTGATATTTTACATTTCTTTTAGTACACCTGGGTGACTAGGAACAGGAAATTGTTCAATAATGACTTCCTGTTTCACAGGGGTATAAATATGAGGTAACACATAGGTCATTAGTCATTCATCACAATTGGTAAGACCAAGAAATATAGCTGTGATGTGCAGCAAAAGGTTGTTGAACTATAAGAAAATAGCACAAGCATTGAAAATGCCCATTTCCACCATCAGGGCAATAATTAAGAACTTCCAGTCAAATGGAAATGTTATGAATCAACCTGGAATTGGACGTGTGTCTATATCGTCTCAACGCTGTGAAGAGGACGGTTCGAGTAGCCAAAAAGATCTACAAGGATCACAGCTTCAGAATTACAGAAGTTAGTTGAGTCTTGGGGTCAGAAAGTCTCCAAAACTACAATCTGAAGTCACCTACATCACCACAAGTTGTTTGGAAGGGTTTCAAGAAAAAAGCCTGTACTCTCATCCAAAAACAAACTCAAGCGTCTTCAGTTTGCCAGACACTACTGGAACTTCATATGGGATCGGGTTCTATGGTCAGATGAAACCAAAATAGAGCTTTTTGGCAATAAACACCAGAGGTGGTGTTTACTCTGTGGTACCTCTCTTACACAGAGAGGTAACCATATGGAAAAGTACCTCATGCCCACGGTTAAATATGGTGGTGGCTCCTTAATGTTTTGGGGCTGTTTTTCTGCCAGAGGACTTTGACATTTTGTTAGGATACATGACATCAAGGACTCTATCAAATATCAACAGATATTAAATGAAAACCTGACTGCCTCTGACAGAAAACTTAAAATGGGCCGTGCAGGACAATGATCAAAAACATGCATCAAAATCAACACAAAAACTGACCACAAAATCAAGGTCCTGCCATGGCCAACCCAGTCCCCTGACTTGGACCCCATAGAAAATCTGTGGGGTGAACTGAAGTGGAGAGTCCACCAGCGTGAAATGTGAAGGATCTGGAGAGATTCTGTATGGAGGAACGGTCTCAGATCCCTTGCCATGTATTCTCCAACCTCATCAGGCATTGTAGGAGAAGACTCAGAGCTGTTATCTTGGCAAAGGGAGGTAGCACAAAGTATAGAAGGTGCCAATAATTGTTGCACACCTATATTTAACAGTTTTTTTTTTTTTTTTTTTTTAATAAACCTGTGTTTTGTTTGCAATTGTTTCATATCCATGAGAGCAGAGTATTTCTGTGATTTTTTTATTTTTATTTATTTATTTATTTATTTTTTACAAAAGATCAAAAGGTTAAACAATAAAGACAATTTTTCACAGCCTTCTTTGCTCATATTTACCGAGGGTGCCAATATTCGTGTAGGGCACTGTATATGACACTATGATAATAACTTTCATTCCTCCTTAAGCTTTAAACTTTCTGCTGCCATTGGTACCAAACAGTCCGTACATTGCTTACTGGAAATCTTACTGCTGGGATTTCTAATTCACATGAAAAAAATTGTTTTCTTTCCTCAATTAGCCTATATCTATCTAATAACATGGTAATATTTAATAGGCTGGTATTGACGAGCCTATTAAATATTACCATGTCAGTAGATAGATAGATAGGTAGGTAATGTAAGTGAATCTTAAATGGCAAAATTGAGACAAATGTACAAAGACGTCTGAAGTGCCTGGCTCACATCACCAGCTCGAAATACAGCCCTAAATCAACAAGGCATTGAATCAGTGGAGATGAGTGCTGAAAGTCTTGTGAGCATGTCAGTAAGCACGCACTGCATCAGCAGAGTCCTGTGTGTCATCACACTGTAAATACAGCAGGCCTTTATCTGATTTAGCTGTGGGGTTTCCCTTTGATTTAATGTGTCATTTGAGGCTACACACAGTCTCTCATCTTTTACTCATTGAAGAAAAGATCCCGTTGAGTTGGCGCAGGACCAGGCTGCTGTGTCTCTGTGGTTTGGCCTGATCTGACCTGGTTATTTTTGGCTCTAGTGAAAGAACCTCATTCGGATTACTATAGTTTACCAGTCAGTAGTCATCACATGTTGCCTATCAAATCAAATCTGTATGGAAACATGTATGGAAACTCACACATGGATCTGTTTTGTTGTTGTTTTTGTATTCTTTATTTATTTATTTATTTATTTATTTATTTATTTATTTTATAGATATGAAGCACCTCATTAACTTAGCTTGTCTCTCTCACTCACGCTCCACTCACACAGTTATCTTTTGATAAGCTGATATCTTCGCTTCCTTTTCTCCAAGCTCCACTTTGTGGAACAAAATATGATCTAGTCCAACTTTTCTGTTTCTGTTTAGCTGGAATTTGACTTTTTACGTAGCTGTCAGCCTGGCTTTCAATTCAACTTCTTGATATATCAATTGTGAGACAGGACAAAAGAGGGAAAATTAAATATATGAAATATATTTAAGTATATTTAGTATATTTCTTCTGAGGAAAAAGTAAGTACACCCTTGGCATCAGAAGCTAGTATTGCCCCCTTTAGCAGAAATAACTTCTTGTAGGCATTTTGTATAATTGTCCACCAGACTCTGACATCGGCTTGCTGGAATTTTTGAACACTCTTTCATGTGATATTCTTTCAGTCGCAAGATGTTTGAGGGTTTTCTTGCATGTCCTGCCCATTTCAAATCCCCCCACAACATTTCAATGGGATTCAAATCCGGGCTTTGACTAGGCCATTCCATAACCCTCCATTTCTTCTTTTTGAGCCATTCCTTGGTGGATTTGCTAGTGTGCTTAGGATCATTATCCTGTTGAAGGGTCCAGTTTCGGTTCAACTTTCAGACAGATGGCCTCACGTTATCTTCAAGCACTCTTTGATATGATGCAGAATTCATAGTTGAATCAATGAATGCAAGCTCTCCAGTCCCTGAGGCAACGAAGCAACACAGTTGGTATGAGGTGCTTCTCCTTTGTTCAGCGCCAAACATGTCTGCTCTTACTGTAGTCAAACATCTCTATCTTTGATTCTTCTGTCTGGAGCACATTATTCCAAAAGGCCTTGTCTTTGCCTATATGCTCATTGGCAAACTGTAGTCTTGCTTTATTGTTCTTTTTAGACAGCTTTTTCCTGGCACTCCTCCCATCACATTTGTGCAATCTCTTTCTGATTGTAGAAGCATGCACTTTGACACAAACAGTTGCAGGACTTACTAGCAGATCCTGTGGTGAAATTTTGGGATTCCTGGAGACTTGTTTTTGCATCAGACGGTCTGCTCTTGGGCTGAATTTGCTAGGACAGCCAGTCCTGGACAAATTGGCAGTCATTTGAAATCTGCGCCATTTGTAGATGATGATTTTCCTGACAGTGGAATTATGTATTTCAAATAATTTGGAAATCTTTTTAAATCTCTCGCCAGACTCCTAGATATCCACAACCATTTTTTCTGAAGGCCTAATAGAACTCTTCAGATCTTGGCATGATGACATGACATACCTTGATAACAAAGGGAACACCAGACACTAGTCATGAGAGGGGTATAAATAACACAGGTTCCACCTGCACTCCCTAAGCAGGTTCTGATCACTGGCACCCAATCTTGAACACCTGATTCTAATTTTATGGATTTGAAGTTGTAATAAAAGTAGGGGTGTACTTACTTTTTCCATGCGACTGATCTCTTTTATTTTTTGTTAATTTAAATTGTGAAAATTACTACAAAATGTCAATTTCATCTGTCATTTGATAGTGCATCAACTTTATTAATAGGCAGTGTTTCAAAGAGGATTGAATGTTTGCTTGTTCAAATATGTTTTAAAAAATCCCCAAAAAACCCAACAACAACAATTTCCATGGGGCGTACTTATTTTTTCACATGACTGTATACCTTACTGTATCTAGTAAAAGTTGTCAGTACATCTAAAAGTGAAATAACAGGTTGCTTGGCACCGAGTGGACATATAATATAGTGGTAATATATAAAAAGTAAATGTATAATAAAACTTATTAGACTTCTTTTCCTTGGACAAACCAATATGTTAATGCTACACTCTATACAAGTATACTTGCGATCTGTTGCACTTTTCTATTTACTGTATATGCCACACTAATACACTCTGATTACATTGCAGTATACTCAAATGAGCTTTTTTTAAGGGGTAAGCGTGTCCATGATTTATCTTAAATTTGCTCATATTTGCTTTGATCTGTGACTTTCTGTCCTCATATAGCCTTGATCCTTGAACCTAATACAAAATCCCTACAGCATAACTGAATTTCTGATGGCCATATCTACTGCACTTCACACGCAAAGATACTGTATATGTGTTTAGTTGTGTATGTGTACAGTTCACGTACTGTATATGTGTTTAGTTTCATGCTCTTCTTCTTCTCACCTTCACTGTCTGTGCGTTCTGCCTGCCATCTCTCAGACCCCAATGAATCAGGCCTCCACACGCTCTCACTGCATCTTCACCATTCACGTGTGCAGCCGTGAGCCAGGATCAGCCACGTTACGACGCTCCAAGCTGCACCTGGTGGACCTGGCCGGCTCCGAGAGGGTGGGAAAGACCGGTGTGGGAGGCCAGATTCTCACTGAGGCCAAGTACATCAACCTGTCTCTACACTACCTTGAGCAGGTCAGAGGGCATGCTAACGTGTTCCTAATGGTTTCTTTGATAATGTCAGTCAAATATTTTCAACCTGTAGAATATCTTATTGTGACCTCAAAGTACAAAACTCATTAACAAACTGAAAACACAACAGCAAATCAGAAAAGACAACAACAGAAGCAAAAACACAACAGCAAAACCAAACACATGACAACAAATACAGATTGGACATGGTGTATGACTATCACAAAGAAAAAGTATTGACCTTTTTCTGACTGTTATATGTTTAACTTAGAAAAAAACGACTTGCTGCCAATTTTATGTTATTATAGTGAGAAATAGTTCTTTTCTTTTGAAGAAAGCATTCTCATACTCATATTAATGCTGTCCAAAGTTGGCAGCATAACTAAAGTAACATCATATGAATGCCCTTGATGAAAAATAAGCATGAATAAAAGCATCAGTAGATTCATTTCTGCGCCTGCATCCTCCAGATCTCAGACTGACACACGCCGAGCAAGTGACACGAATAAGAATGTACCATTTCCGCTCCAAGTTAATTCTGTTGTGTTTCCAAATTTGTGTTTGTGTTTTTTGGGGGGTTTTTGCATTTTCTGATTTCCTGTTCCGCTTTTGATTTGGTTTGATTTGTGTTTTACTCTTATATCCCACCGTAGTGTCTTATGATTCATTACAATATTATCACTATTAGTGTTATACACCCTACAAAAGATACACATTTAAATAGGGAAAAATGTTGAAAAGGAAGTGATCCAACTAAGACCTAAATCTAGTAGTAACTGAACACGCTCAGAACCTTATGGGACTCAAATGTGTGTTGTTCTTGGAGAGTAAATCAGTTAAGATTACAAATTAAAGCCTTAAAAACAGTGTTGTTGTTATTATTATAGTATTAGTATGAGCGATTAAGATCTAGACCTTTTCTGTTTAAATTTTCATTGTTTCCAATACAGTCAAAAGGCATAGCTCAGTTCACTCACACCTATTCATCATCCCCCCCCCCCCCAATTATAGAGTATTTTAAGAAAGCCCATAACCTGAGGTTTAATCAAAAATTTTAGCTTAGGGTCTTCCTTTTTATTGGCAGTGTAGACTGTGAAGGAAATTTGCACAGTCCCTTTAATCCAAATAGAGAATGTTAATTCGAGATACAGGTGTGACACTGTGCTGAAAATAGACACTGCCTACAGTGATGTCCTTATTAATGGCTTTATTCCAGGTCATCACAGCTCTGTCAGAGAAGAATCGCTCACACATTCCTTACCGAAACTCCATGATGACCTCTGTGCTCAGAGACAGCTTGGGGGGCAACTGCATGACCACCATGATTGCCATGGTGTCAGTGGACAAGAGGAATGTTGATGTAATGCTTTATGACATTTAACGCCTACTTAACGCTTGCTTAGAGTCCATTAAAAATACAAATACTGCAAGGTCTCTACAATTTCTTGGTAGTCCTAATTTATAAGAGGAAATTGAATTGATAGAAGAAAAAAAAAGCATGTCTGTAAATGGTTTCAGCCATCCAGGTCATTCTGAATTTCTAGTAGTATGTGAGGATGACTGGACAGGTGATTCATCATTCCTCTTCTGAGTTCAAAGTTTATTAATGTACGCATACCTTGTATCTATACTCCTTGGTCATTTTGTCATCTATGATATAGGTGTGCTTTGTAGCTTTACAATTACTGACTGTCAGTATCACTACTGGGTTTTTGACAGTCCACCAACCAAAAATATCCCGTCAACATTGGTGCTGTGGTCAGAAACTGACACTCATAAAGGACTATAGAATGACTACCGTAAAGTATGCACCAGAAAATGAACTATAGTCTCTAACTGGCCAAGTATAATAGGCAGATACAGATCTCATAGCCTTCCATGATGAGGGACAACCAGGGAAGTTGCCCAGACCAGGTTGAGAGCCATAAGATTATTTGATCTAAACAGTGCTGTGAAAAAAGTATTTGCCATCCTGATTTCTTCTGTTTTTCTCGTAATAAATAGTTTTAAATCTACAAACGAAACACAAAGTAAAACAAAGGCAACTTGAGTAAACATACAATACAATTTTTATTTATTCATTTTATTAAGGTTGTGCCACCTTTTAGCAGCAATAACTGCAACCAAACGCTTCCAATAACTGGAGATCAGTTATTCACTTCTTCTAGGACTAGGATTTACTCCTATGCTTCACATTATTGTCTTGCTGCATAATCCAGTTGCTAGTTACTAGTTTTTCCAATCAGAGATAATGGCTCTCACTGTCTCGGAGCCTTGTAACCCTTCTCTGACTGATGTATTTCAGTCACCTCCCTCATCATTTCTGGAATTTCTTTCAATTTTGGCATAGTGTGTTACTGGGTAAGACCTTTTAATCAACTTCATGCTGTTGAAAAAGTTCTATTTAAGTGTTGATTTGATTGATGAGGGTTTGCAGTAATCAGGCCTGGTTGTGTCTAGTTCAGCTGAACCCCATTATGAATGCAGTTTCGTAGATTTGGGGAATTATTAACTATAGGGGCAAATACATTTTCACACAGGCCTAGTTGGTATTGGATAACTGTTTTGCTTCATTAAATAACATTATCATTGAAAAACTGTATTTTGTGTTTACTCACGTTGCCTTTGTTTTATGTTAGATTTTGTTTTCATTTCTGAAATAATTTAGTAGAAGATATACACAAAACCAGAAGAAATCAGGATATAAGGAAAAAATACTTTTTCAGAGTACTGTAAGACTGGGCAGGATCCGCTACTATGTTAGTGCTGAGAATAGTCCATCAAACAAATACTCAAAACTCAAAAGCTAAACCCCTTAAACCCAATATTCACAATCTAGTACAACTCAATACTCAAAGCAAAAGAATGCATCATTTCAAATCTCATGTATTAACCTCTGGCTCTATCACAGGAGTCAATCTCTACCTGCCGTTTTGCCCAGCGAGTGGCCATGATAAAAAACGAAGCTCTCCTCAACGAGGAGCTGGACCCATCGCTGGTGAGTATGAACGCCTGTCCTTTTCCCACTTTGTTAGTGAATTTTTCTCCACTGTTTTGCATCATTCCAGATCCTGTGTGCATCTTGCTATCATGTTTCCCTTATTACCTAACATTTGCCCAAAAATGAATCATAAATCTGGAACTGGAAACTGGCAAATAGATGGGGCTTGGCTGAGCGAGTGGAACTGGAACTGGAGTCCTCTTCTTCTCCTTCACACCTGTGCTTACATGGTCCTCATTTCACTATGTCATCACCAGGACTGGCTGCAAGTCTTTGCACATAGAGAAGATGTGGGAAAACATTTGAATGTTTTCGACAGCTTGCATCATGTTTTCATTCCATTTTGAAAGAACACAGAAATTTTGTTATGGCACACCACTCACTGGCATATATTGTGCCTCAGGCACACTTACTAAATAACACAAAACCACCATAAAGCAAAGACGGCTTGCTGTTGATGCTGGTTTAAATGGTAAACAGCTGCTTGTTAAGAGGATGTAGTACACTTTAGACAACCAGATATTTGCAAAACCAAGAGTGCAGCCATGGTGTAACTTCAAACCCACTTGGCTCGTGCGGTTCCCCGAATTAGCGTGAAGCTGGTCTCTAAACCCTGGCTGTGTTTAGAGATACAGTGGGCTTCCCCTGCTTTCCTGCATCTCATCCATCATCTTCTGAGTGTGACTGTTGACTCCATTGAGAGTGAAAGTAAACATTCGCAATGAGCGAACACTCCTGATTTGTTTTCACTGAAGGAAAACAATTGAATCTTCTCTTATGGAACATTTTGTGGGGAGGTTAAAGCAGGAAAATGTACAGTCCCAATCGTTTTTGTGTCAGAGCTGATTGTGCTGCTTATCCACCTCAGCACAGAGACCTTGTTTAAAGTTTCCATATGAAGGCATGTAGACAGCGTATACGTCTCTCACCTATAGCCCCATAATCACCTCTGCTATGAACTACCATCTTTCTCCTAGTCCTTTTCCATTGGTACATCTTTTAGAACTTTCGAAGCCCAGTTTCGAACCCTAGAGAGGTATTTTTAAGAGAGTCTGCGGTTGCCTGTTAATTGAACCGGTGTCTGCCTGGGAGAGATGGAGGCACGGCTCATATCCTGCAGCTACCGTTTGACTCAGTAGCTACTACCCAGTCACCCACTCATCATAAAACAACCATGTGGTTAAAAAGAAGGATGCTAAAGTAAATTCAGGAATAAATAGACTACATTTCACCAGTCCAGAACGTATTTAAAACATGTCTTATTACTGTTGGATCTACCTTCTCTCAGTTGATCTTTATCGCTTATAAGAACTTCATGTTTCACTATTATTTATACTAAAGTAAAGCACACATGAGCAGCTGCTCTTTTTCATGGTCTGCTGCCTTTCACTATTCTCAGCCATAAACCTACATCTCCTCAAGGAGTCAATACATGGATCAGTGCTCACTAAGCACTTACTGATCCTCCTTGATCATTTCCAGCAGAGGATCATGACTCTTCAAAGCCCTGAAGAACCAGAACAATTTGATTTGTGCAGACATTTTGACTTGACCAGACAGCCAAGGACTTGTTTCAGATTCCTTTATTTAGCTAAAGACTACAAGAAAGTGAACCCTAGATAATCCATTATTACTATTCAAAGGAGTGCTTACACATGCAGAAAACATGAATATCTGTTCTACCCTTAATCCTGTTGACCTAACGTCATTTATTTGCCATTTATTTACTTAGGCTCAGCTATCTTTAAATCTACACTAGAAAACTAAGCAATCCTATAAATCAAGTCAGCCTTGTCGGAATTTTGGGGCCATTTTGTTTCCGTAAATGAAGACCATGAAATCAGAATCTACCACAGTCCTTTTGGTACAGATATTGATGTCATTGGTCGTATGTCAGAGCCACACTCTGCGTGCGCCGCTAGTTTATTCTCAGACACTTGGAGCTGATGCTGCTCCTGTGGTTCCTGTGTGGTTTCACAGTCCAGAATAAAACTCTTGCTTGCTGGACCCGGAGCCTCATCTTGCATCAGCCTCAGGGCGTGATGCGCGCTGGTTGCCGAGATGTAATTTTTGATTTCGGGCAGAGCCAGACACCCAGAGACGTGACCATAAAAAGTCCTCAAAACCACTGCGCAGCACACACAGCTACATTAGTGGAATCTGGAAACCAATTCCTTTATGAAGAACTCAAAATGTACATTTAAATGACTCTGGCAAAGTGGATGGGCGTACTTGTATTCTGTATGCCTGTAGGTCTATCTAGTTTGACAGTGTGTGACCTTTAACCTTTATCACCCATGTGGCAAGAATTGTCTGGATGCTAGCATATAGTTGTTTCTCTCATGAATTTCTCCATAGACTTTCAAACACAGTTTCAGTCTGCGTCAGTGTCCATCTGCCTGACTGTGTGTTTATGCAGATACTTCAGATGTGGTAGCACAGAGAAGGGAAAGTGGAAATGTTTAAGGACAC
This sequence comes from Ictalurus punctatus, assembly GCF_001660625.3. Lineage (NCBI taxonomy): Eukaryota > Metazoa > Chordata > Actinopteri > Siluriformes > Ictaluridae > Ictalurus > Ictalurus punctatus. Next base: position 23,457,857 of record NC_030424.2, on the reverse strand, counting down.
GGTGAAAAATATAAATACAAGAAAATATGTGAGCACCCCATCTGCTGACACCACTAATGCGCTCCACTATTCCATTTATAGTAATGACTCTCGGCTCCCCCATCAGCAGGGGCTTTTCCCTGTTTAGCCTCCAAAACACACACAAAGTATCAAGTTCATTCTGCAGGGCCCAGGAGACTTTCAATCTCTTCCATGACCATCCATGATCAAAGTAGAGTGGATGTCTGGACGGATGACTTGAGACCCTAGCTTGGGAACCCCATAGATTTAGCTTGATCCTACTGAGATGTTTACGATCAAAGCAAGCCATAAACTGTAGTGAGGTCATACCTAAGCTGACCTTTTGACCCTGTTTCAGAGAGGCTGTCTGGATATTGTGACCTGGTAGTTTGTCTATGAAGACTTTACTTTGCTTGTCCTTTCTTGTATGGCTTTGTGAGATGTCTGGAAATTGGGTGGCTATGTGAAGTCCCTCTGAGATTGGAATGAGAGTTTTAGGTTCTCACTTGGCTAAAGTTAATCTCCAAGTGAAAATGTTTGTTTCATGTTAATGTAGCACTGTGGGGTTGTTGTTTCATCTGCAGATCCATCCTTCACAACCAGCTTTGTGCCTTCTTATCTACAAGAAGCTGCGTGTTGGGCCTGAGGTCATGTGTTGTTTAGGGATGAATTGAAACGATGTCTACACGTTTTCACTGTAAATAATCTGTACAGTATGTGTTTATGTAGTTTTAGGTACTTTTAAAAATAAATAAATAAATGCATTTAGAAGTTAGTCTTAAAAATGCTCCCGATTCACTAAGATCCCAAATAGGGCTTTTTTATGTGTGCAATCTGATCATTTTGTGTATAATTAGAGTGAATTTTATACCTGCCCTTCAGTCATATTAATTTACAAAGTGAATTTTAGCTTGCACATTTAAAAAAAAATGTGGGGGTGTTTGCATGTGTTTTTAGACAAGCAAACATTTAGTAAATCAGGGCTTCAAGTGTATCCTTGAATAAAAGATAATGACCTAGCATGACCTGTTTTATTTTCAGAGACTAGACAAAGCCTACAATAATGGCACTACACTCCATCCCCTAGGTATTAGGTTTCTCTCGATTTCCTGATCCGTAAGTAATGAAATGTCTCTCTGCTGGGAAACTTCGGGCAAAGCAGCTTAAATGTTGGTCTAAGCTGGTTTATACTGGTTTGTCTTGGTCTGGTGCTGGTTTACCTGGTACAGCCTTCTTTCTGTCTAGCAAAGTGGGAGAAAAGCTGATCTTGGTGGTTGGTTGTCACCATGCATTATGCTGGTTATGTTGGGGACAATCCATCTTTTTTTTTTCTTTCTTTCTATAGTATATGGCCAAAAATCAGGACACCTGACCATCATACTGTACATGCTTGTTGAACGTTCCATTCTTTTAGGAAGAATTTCCATTGGATTTTGGAGTGTGGCTGGGAATTTCTGCCCATTCAGCCACAAGAGCCTTAGTGAGGTCAGGCACTGATGTAATGCGTGAAGGCCTGGTGCCTATCTGGCATTCCAAGCCATCCGAAAGGTGTTCAGTGGGGTTGAGGTCAGGGCTCTGTGCAGGCCACTCAAGTTTTTCAATACCAACCTTGGCAAACCATGTCTTCATGGATCTCACTTTAAGCACAGGGGACATTGTCGTGCTGGAACAGGTTTGGACCTCTTAGTTCCAGTTAAGATCTTAATTCTACAGCATACAATGACATTCTAGTGTGCTTTCAACCTTGAGGCAAATTTGAGGAAGGCCCACATATGGGTGTAATGGTCAAGTGTTCACATACTTTTTTGCCATATTGTGTAGATGGATTGATGGATGGATGGATGAATCCTACACGGGGACGTTTGGGACATAAATTATGCTCTCATATTGGTACTGGTCATTTCAAATGTGGGAAACAACTGGCTAACAAAGGAATGGGCTACAACAGAATTTGAGGGAAACTAGGTAACAAAATTGCCCTTTGCTATTTCATGACTAGCAGTGTAGCTGTAGTAGAGAACACATACACCTTGTTGGTTACTAATGCAGAAATGAATGACAGGGGCCCACATGATGAATCGTTGCTCTCTCTGTCTTTACAGATGATCATTCGTTTGAAGAAGGAAATCCAGTGCTTAAAAGAGGAGCTAGCTTTGGTGACTGGAGAGCAAAGAAGTGATCAGCTGACTCAAGAAGAGATCCAGAGGTACTCAAAGACTTAATTATATGCTTCACACAGTAAGGAAGTCTTCTGTCTAATGGCACTAATAAGTCCAAAATTTGATAGCTCAAAAGAAATATATTATTTAGGTCTTTTCTCTCTACATAAACAGGACTTGTTCTCCACAGTCAAACTGACTTTATGTTTTCCCAAGTGGAAAGGCTGCTGTACCGATATGCCATTATTTTTAATTCAGTTAACGCTTACTATCTTCCAGTAACCCATTTTGGCATGTGGGTTTAGATTAAAATTAGCAGCCGTGACATGCCGTAAGTCAGATTCAGCAGTTCAGCAGGTTCATGTGGCCAGCGGCCGCTGTGTGTGTATTCTGAGCCTGAGGAAATGTGTGTAATGGTCAGAGCAGCAGCGTGCTTGGATGCAGTCATCTCAGGTCAGCAGGGAACCTTGATGTGCTTAGAACTGTTTATCACTAAGAGCTAATAGAAGATGGAGATAAAACATCTCCAGGATATTCGATGTGTTTGTTTTTATTCCTGGCTAGTCAGCATTAAATCATGATAATGAGACTGTATCTATAGTGCATTTCTCCTCATTTTGTTGTTATAGTCTTACTGTTAAGTTCATTTTCTCATCCAATTTTCATCTATTTGCAAAAAAGACCCATCATTTTAAAATGCATAAAATGGCTTGCACAAATATTTGTAAATATATTCCAGATAAAACATTAAAATATCACTTTTACACAAGTATTCAGACCCTTTGTTATGATACTGCTATGAAAATAAGGTCAGGTGAGTGCCACATTCACACCTAGGCGCAATTAAGAGGTGCCAGTCCGCCTACTGGTGTGTTTGGTGGGAAGTGGGAGGAAACCCACACAGACATGGGGGTAACATGCAAAACTCCTGGCAATGCCAAAGTGACCAAAGTAACCAACGACAACAAGCACTAAAAGGTACAACAAATGTTCACTTTACTTTTTATTATGTTTATGCTGTTACTGGGATATGACCATAAAACCAAAAACCATAAAAACAAGACTATTAAGATGGTTCATTAAAAAATTCCTTCATCATAAAAATAACCAAAATGATGGACAAAAAATTCCAAAAAAAAGTTGGGACGCTGTGTAAAATGTAAATAAATACAGAATGCAATGATTTGCAAATCTCATAAACCCATATGTTATTCACAATAGAACATAGAAAACATATCAAATGTTTAAACTGAGGAAATGTACCATTATAAGAAGAAAAAAAAAAGGACATTTTTTAATTTGATGGCTGCAACACGTCTCAAAGTTGAGACGGGGGCAACAAAAAGCTGGAAAAGTAAGTGTTACGATAAAGAAACAGCTGGAGTAACATTTTACAGCTAATTTGGTTAATTGGCAACAGGTCAGTAACATGATTGGGTATAAAAAAGAGTGTCTTAGTGCGGCAGAATCTCTCAGAAGTAAAGATGAGATGGAATCTGGATGGAAACATATGTTGCTCTAAAACCTGTATATACCTTTCAACATTGATGGTACCCTTCCATAGGCACTAATGAGCCCTCAGGGTTCACAAACATTCAAACACTCCTGGATTATTGTAATTCTCTGTATGTAGGTGTGAGCCAATCATTGTTAAATCGTCTTTAATTGGTCCAAAATGCTGCTGCTAGACTTTTAACAGGTACTCGTTAGAAGCAACACGTAACACCTATTTTTAGCCTCACTTCACGGGTTGTCAATTCAATATAGGATTGATTTTAAATGACTGATTCTAGTATATAAAGCGTTACACAATTTGGCAACCTCCATATTTGAGCATCTTCATATACATACAGTATACCACCAAGGAATCTAAGGTCATCAAGTCAGATGATTTCAGACATTCCTAGGACTAGATTAATATTGAGTGTTGATCGGGCATTTGCAGGGGCAGCTCCTAGGCATTGGAATAACTTACCACTACATTTAAGATTAAGCATCTTCTCTAGGATCTTTTAAACGAAATCTGAAATTACACCTGCTCGCATCAGCGTTTGGTTCAACTGATTAACGTAGAATCTCTCGTTTATTTTTACGTGTTCCGTACATTTCCATTATAGTTTGTATGCATAATCATGCTATGATATTTGTACACATTTATGTCTTATTTTTATTATTCTATTAATTGCGTCAACGTTCTGTTTTTTAATCGTGCTTTATAAATAAAAAAAAAGAAAGGAAAGAAGAAAAAAAATGTCATAGCTTGTTTGTTGATCTGTGTAAGCATTTGAAGTCAGATTCGATTTCTATACATACTGTGTCTAGAGTTAACTGTGAAAAACAGTTGCATGCTTCGGTTGGCCAGGAACTGTCCTCAAACGTCTTGATTCCCCATTACATTCTTCCCACTCCTTGGACTGGTAGAAGTACTGGCATGAGTTAGGGAACATGTGGGCCTCAGAAATGCTTGCCTCACCTCTTTCTAGCATTCTGATGTCTTTACCTGAGGCTGTACCTCGATTTTAAGGTTTCCTCTCTCGTTGCTGATGATGTCTCCCATTTTCCCCATCACACCACACATTAACCTCCTAACCATGTCTGTTGTCCCACTGAGTGTGCCAGCAGCAGACAGATTTGATGATTGTCGTGATGGATATTTCCTTTATGAGGTGGCGCTGTCCGGTGGCCAAGCGTACATGATTGCTGAAGCAGAAAAACGGTGGTCTGGACACAACACGCTTATACCTGTCATAGTCGTATTGTACACCATCCGAATATTTCAAATACCTTGAAAAAACACAGCTATAGGCACAGGAGTCACTCCAACACCCCGCGTGAAGATGGATTGGATTCGGATTCCAGCTGAATGAACTTGATGACTTCCAGGAGTCTGAAATCCAAGCACGGGCTTTTGTTTAAAGTTTTCATTCGTGTAAACTTTGTTCCTATTGACACGAGACATGCTGGAGTGGAAATCTGGAGAGAGCTCGTTCGTGTCTGTGTTTGGAGCAGTCTGGCCTCTCAGCTATCTTTGATTACAGTGGCTCTGTCCAGGCCACAGAACGCTATTGTTTGGAGGGTCTTCATGCAGTAGTTTATCAACAGGTCATCTCTGTGGAAGCCGTGATCATGCTAAAGTAAATAGTTTTGCTTTTACACAACCAGAATCGAAACATTTTGTAGCATAGAGCTAAACATTCGTATTGCCTGATTAAACCTATGTGTTAAAGGGTAGGAAGAGGGAGCGTGCGGTCTTTCGTTTTGTGTATTTGTTTTAGAGCCCTTTTCGTGACAGGGGTTTAGGTTTTGAGCTGATACTCGATGGATGTAGTGATAAATCAATCACCAAAACCGCAAGTGTTTGTGTTTGTTGCATGGAGTAGAATTGCCTTTGTTTATCTTGCTAGTTTTTATATCTTGGTGTAGACCAAATGTCCCCACTAGGATAGGAATATCTGACAGTTTTAAGAAAAGATTTGAATAGTTTTGTGAATGGAAGGTGTGTGTGTGTGTGTGTGTGTGTAGGATTGAAGACCAGCTTAAGGTGTTTCTCGATGACCCTGACCCGGAAATGACTCTGGAACTAGGACCAGATACGAGAAAAATCCAGCACTGCTTTTGTTTCTTAAAGGTATGCCTTCTCCGTGTTTGTTCCAAGTGCTTTTCGTATCCTGCTGTTTTGTTATTGCTCTAGCTTTTAATTCCTTAAATGAATGTGAGTGACTTGTTTGAGTCTTATTTTACAAAACTATATTAAAAAAAAAAAAAAGGCATTCAGTTAATACAGGACTGCCTAATATTGGCAGCAGCTTTCCTCTGTCTCTGTAGAAAACAAAAACAAAATGAAGCATTTTCACTAGATTGCACTTCAGCTTTGCCAAAACCAGGTTATTGTTCCTTGATTGCTGTCTTTTGGAGCATTTGGGAAATAGTAAACATAAGCTAAATGCACTTATGAAGTGAATAACATTCATCCTCAATAACGTTCATCCACTGACCAGCGACTCGTCCTCTATGACGGATAAACCAGAATAAGTGCGTCTGGCTGACCTTACAGCTGCACTGGATTCCTGTCCTGCCATAAAAACCTCTGCACGTCCATGTTGAGAAAACCGGACTTCACATTCTAGCACTTGTGTATTGTTTACTTCATCAATTAGAAGGGAGGAGTTAAGTATTCGAAACACTTAAACTCAAAGCAGACGTCTGCTTAACCTAAAACTCAAGAATTGCGGTAATGGTCAGCAGATTATTCCCTCTGGTTTTACAACGGTGAAGAATTTGCATAACATGCTTGAGGTCTGGGCTTCAGATGCCTGTAGTTCGTTGACACTTCTCCACTCAGATCTGACTCAGAGTTTCTCTTCTATTGGTAGTCTTGTTTTTTTAATATCTCACATTCTGCGCTGTCTTCATGTTTCCACTCACCTCAAGGCTGCACCTTCCCAGCACCACATTTTGCTACCTGCTAGTTCTCCACTCATAGCCAAAACCAGGAACTTTTCTCTTGCGAAATCCCATACCCATAATGCACTCTCACAAAGGCTATTCAGTGTTCTTAATGTTAGACAAGAATACACAACACTGGCTGGCATGTTTGCACACACACACACTGAGACTCTAATTAACGCTCTGGTTGGCTCTAGTCTACATTTCCCTGACCATACCGTCCGTTACACAGTTTAAATTAGACATGTCTGCTTTCACTACGGACCAAGCGTGAGGCACTGGGCCAAGCTGTTTCCATTTTAAATGAACACTAAAAATGGTTCATCTAAATTGAGGTTATCTGTGTTTTTATATATATATATATATATATATATATATATATATATATATATATATATATATATATATATATATATATATATACATATATATATATATATATATATATATATATATATATATATATATATATATATATATATATACACAGATAACCTCAATTTAGATGAACCATTCACACACACACACACACACACACACACATATATATATATATATATATATATATGTATATGTATATATCTCCTGCAACAGCCAAGGCTAGTTGTATAGTTCTTGTTATTTCTATTCAAGGAAAGATTAGGCCTTGTTACAGTAGAACATGTATACAGACATGAGGGATTTGGCACATCCACTAGTCATGATTAGGGGTTCCCTCTGTGTATTCCATTGTTTATCCAGACTAGCAGGGTGTGCTTTAAGTTCTTTTGTAGTACTGTTTTATAGCACAAAAAATGATGAGTAATAAATGACTTGGTATTTAAAATAAACAGCCAGTTGTGTGAATTCAATTAATTGCTTTACTTAACAACAAATGAATAACATAAGTTTACCATTTCCTATTTTTAGGCTGATGGAACTAGGGAGCTAGTTGAATAAATGAGTGTTGGAATATGATTTAGCGAATAATTTTATACTGCTACAGATGGATTAGCAGTGGTGCTACGCTATGTGTTAGCATAAACTACAAAAGGTGAAAACTCACTTTCTGAAGCAAAGAATATTATGAGGAGGCAATATCATAATTTTTCAGAAATGTTACTATTTCATATGTTTATTTATTTATACATGGTAATATTTACCTGTGGGCCACTTACTGGTACTCTATCTATTAATTAACTACTTGTGCTCATGACTACTGTAATTCAGACAATACCACTGATGCATCTTACATATTATATCATATACATATCACTGTATATTTTGTCAAGGTAAAACAAATGTCAAACTATTTTTTTTTAACCTTTCTCTCATTGTTTGTGGGTTTATTAATGTTTATTTCTTTATAATAAAAAAAGTCCAAATGAAGTAACATGTCAGGCTAACCGGTGCTTTGTTGTTTGCAGGCGAGGATGCGGGAGAAACCGAATACTCCAAATGGAGCTGGTGATATTAGTTCTCTCACATCGTCAAGCATCACAGACAAGCCAGACAGCCCAGCCGATAGAGAGCTGCTCAAACTGAAGGACATGCTAACCCAGCGTGACAACGAGATCAGTATCCTTCATTCAAATTATACAGCACTGTTGAGTGTGGTTTGAGCACAGGACATCCTGTTATATGTGCTGGATACCTACGGGTGCAAATTAAGGGAACAAAACCTACATAAAATGTCCTGGGAAGGTGTCACCACGAGCCTCAAGAACAGCTTCAATACACATTGGCATAAATTCCACAAGTTTGAGGAACTGTAATTGAAAGACGAAGACCGTTCTTCCAGAAGATATTCCCTCATTCAGTGGAGAGTGCCGTCTAAGATGTTGCTTCAGGTGTTTTGTTAGGTTGAGATTTATTGAGTGTGAAGGCATCATAGCATATGTTTTACAACATTTTTATACACCTGAAACCATTCAGTGATCCCTCAGGCCCCGTGGATGGGAATAGACTGGAAGCGACTACTCCCATCAGGACAGAAATATTCATTATAAAGGTGATCAGTCAGAAGGCGTTTATGTAGATTTGCAGTGACCCTTCAGTCTAAAGGGACAAGTGAACCCAAACCATGCCAGAAAAATAAATGCACAGAATAACAGAGCCACCAATTTTCCTTTCGTTTGTCTCCCTCTGTGTAGTGTCTACCATTCATCATATAGTAATTACATCTAATTGTGTAAAAATGTAAAGTACACTCTTAGGAAAATGAGATCCTCAGGCTTATTTGGCTCATTCTAGCTACATAGAACGTTTAAGAGTTCTCCCAGAGGGACAAATTGAAGGCTTTAAGTTGCCAGATTCAGCCTTTGTTTCTAAGGGTGTATTGAATGGCAGATTAATGGTTCACTATGAGCATTATAAATGACTGGGGTTCTGACATGGTCTAGGTGACGATAGTAAATATTTTGAACAAGACCAACATAAAAATCCCCTCGAAATGACTTTCTTTTGCTGCTGTAAATTGGCCAAACCGTGCTCCTTCTGCAAGACCTCAAAATGCACCATGGGATGTCTGTATTTCATGAGAGAATAATGAATGGAATATAGGAAACAGTTTCATGAATTTAAACCATGAATTATAAAATATAACGTGGTGTGATTTATGTGTAAATAATCAGGGCTACATAAAATTCCAACATTACATCTCCTTCCTGTTGAAAGTTCTTATACCTAGTTAACCATAATTTTGCTTGTTTAAGGGTGAAATTTCACATATTTGGGGTTTGGGGGGAAATTAGCATGTCAACCGCATCGTCCTGTGTCGTTACGTCTGCCTCCGTACGGTGGAAAATTCAGACGGCGACTCGATCGTCTGTTGGTGCAAGTTTATCTCCAAAGTAAACAGCAGGTTATCGTGCTGACATTTCAGATTTGTGTGCTTTGGATGGAGTGAGGTAATCCGAAGTTCATCTTCTGCTGCTATAGTATGGCCTTGTCAAAACGACACGAAAACATCTGCATCGGTTTCAGCCGCATTGAGACGAATGATAAAACCATCAGTCTGCTTCTTTGTGATTTTATGATATTATCACGCATGCTTTCTGGAGCAACTTAAACAAGCTAAATGAAAGAAGAGACAAGACTAATTTAACCTCTTGTTTATGTTGTGAAGTTCTCCTAAGTAAGTCCTAATATGCCTTTAAATACCTTTTAGAGCTGTTTCCATTAGCTATTTGACAAGATTTTTAAGGACAGTGGCATCACTTTTTATGTTACTGGTGCAGTCATAGTAATTCGAACATGTTGGTGGGGCTCTGAGACTTGCTTGTCCCCTGATGCAGACCTTGCTAGGGGATATACCGTACTTGCAAAGATATTTGCCTGCGTACTCTATGGCTGTACATGTCAGGGGGGTCATTGTGCAGGTCGACTGGATCAACTGGATGTGGAGTACATCATCACTACCAGTAATTCCAGTGTTTCTGAAAGTTCTGATTTCATACAGGAAAATTATTCTGGTCCACAATGTAAAAAAATAAACAAATAAAAATGTACACTTTCATAGTTTTATACATGTATAAATTGCAATAAAAGTGTTGCAACATGTTTGACTTAATAGAGAAGCAGTCAGATGAGCTCACTGTCCCAGGATTTTGTTTCCACAGAAGACATATGAAAATGTTTCTGCCCTAAAAATACTGAGTCATTTATCTTAACGTTGAGAGGCAAGCTGTCTTACAGACATGGGGAATTATGAGTTTGTGTTTGCTGACCAGCTTCATTTTTAGGGAGCCTAAACTAGATGCTGTCGTGTCCCACATGATAAAATAAGAAAAGAATGTGGAAGCCATAAAACAAGTGGTTTCTATAAGAGTTATGATTAAATATCTCCTTCTATGGTATAAAACTGAAAAGGTTGCCCCTTTGGCTCATTTCACAGCGTTTTCTGCCATTTCTGAAGAGACTTTCATTGCTTAAAAGATTCCATGTAAGAGGCATCAGTGTTCAATCTTATCCGCAACAGGCCAGTTTGGCCACAGGTTTTCATTCCGGCTAAGCACCTGATACATCATAACGGTTGTTTAAAGATCAGGACATTGTAGATCCGCGAATATGACTGAAAACATCTGGTCTATGGCAGGACTGGTGTCCCATAGAGGGTGTATTCCCACCTTTGGGATTCATTCACTAAGGATTCACCAGGACTCTGAACAGGATAAAACAAGTACAATGACAAAATCTGTTACCTGTAAACATTCTCCCAGAGTATGATTCTTAACCTAAGCTTTTTAGGTATTCTAGTGAGCATGCTGAAGAAAGAGAAGCGGAAGGTTCAAGAATCCAACGCTCAATTAGCAAAATTCAGCACCTCCCAAAGCTCACTCCGATCATCATCCTCTAGCAGTCATGCTGAGAAAAGCTTAAAGCATGAAGCTTCAGAGGACTCCGTACATGCCGAACATGTCAAGTGCAAGCAAAAAGGTGAGCGATCAAATGCACTCCTACAAATTTTCTCTGCATTACATCACTACATTTATATCTAGTTAACCCAGAAGCCCAGTAAATGTCATTGTGTTTAATCTGAAGGCCCGATGACACATTTGGGGTGAATTATAAGAGAAAGGTTCAATGCTTGGCCTGACTGATCTTCTGTGTATTGTTTGGTAATTGTTCATGCTCGAACAGTCTATTCTCTCTGAGCCCCAGTCACGCTCTACATCTTCTTGCAATGATTCTGGCCACCCATTTGCACTCATAAACAAAAAAGTTCCATGATCATTATCACAATGAAAACTTAGTGGAATGTTCACAGCTTCATGGATTTCAGTTTAGAGCACAATAGATTAAAAGAAGGGAAGCAAATGATCCGAAAATATTTCAAAGGGAAGTCTCAGGATTGTGAATATCAGGGCTTTCTTCTGGTGTTCGTTTACATTTGCTTATTTTCAGTGAACACATGCAGGCTGTCTGTAAAAACAAAAAGCCTGAAATGTGTTGGGTTTTTTTTATTTTTTTTTATTTTTTTTGCATATGATGGAGAACACCACGGAGACGGCACACTAAACCTCTGCTTTTGCTGTCCATACCAAGGCCAGAAAACTCCTGATGCATGACAGTGCAAGGGCTCCTCTCATTGTGTTAACTGCTGTAAGAAGTAATAGTCTTGAGGAATTTACCTAGAAACCGGCAGGTTGCTTTCTAGAGTAATTTCCTCAAAGCTAAAGTCTGCCCAGCTAAAAATTTTAGGTTAGGAGAACATTTTCTGAATGTTAGGGTTTTAGAAACTTGTCAATTTTCCCGGGTATTCTGAGATGAAGTAAACATTACATTTTATATAATGTTTATTAACACTAACATTTCCGTTTTATATAATGTTTATTAACACGAATGTTTCCATTTTACAACCCCAATTCCGAAAATGTTGGGACAGTATGGAAAATGCTAATAAAAACAAAGAGGAGTGATTTGTAAATGAACTTTGACTTGTATTTAAACAACAACAACAAAAAAAACATGTAAAGACAAGTTTTTTTTCCATTTTTTCCCCCCATTTTTTCCATTGAAGATAAAGGTTTATTTTGAAATTGATGCATGCAACACATTCCAAAAAAGTTGGGATGGGGGCAATTTAGGATTTTTTTTAGTTTTAAATTTAGAAGTTGAAATAAAAAGGTGATGTGAAGCAGGTGAGGCAATCGTCTAATCATAGTATATAAGGAGCCTCCAAAAAAGGCCTAGTCCTTCAAGAGCAAGGATGGGTCGAGGCTCGCCAATCTGCCAAAAGAATAATCCAACGCTTTGAGACCAACATTCCCCAAAGACAAATTGGTAGGATTTTGGGCATTTCACCTTCTACAGAGCACAATATAATTAAAAGATTCGAGGAATCCGGTTAAATCTTGGTGCGTAAAGGGCAAGGCAGAAAACCACTTCTGAATGCGCGTGATCTCCGATCCCTCAGACGTCACTGTCTTAAAAACTGTCCTGAGTCTGTAATGGATATCCTGACATGGGCTCGGGAATACTTTGGTAAACATTTGTCAGGCAACACCATACGCCGCTGCATCCACAGATGCAAGTTAAGTCTTTACTATGAAAAGCAGAAGCCGTACATCCACACTGTCCATAAGCGAGGCCAAGTTCTCTGGGCTCGGCCTCATCAGAGATGGACAGTAGTATGGTGGAATTGTGTTTTGTGGTCCGGCGCCTATTTTGGACAAAATAGCTGTCGTGTTCTCCGGGCTAAAGAGGAAACGGACCATCCAAGCTGTTATCAGCGTCAGGTCCAAAAGCCAGCGTCTGTCATGGATTGGGGGTGTGTCAGCGCCCATGGCACAGGTAACTTGCACATCTGTGAGGTCACCATTAATGCAGAAAGATATGTACACATTTTGGAGCAACATGTGCTGCCATCCAGAGCAGGACAACGACAAACCACATTCTGCCCGGATTACAAGCGCATGGTTGCGTAAGCAGAGAGTTTATTTAAGAATTTTGGAAGGAGTCTCCAGTGTCAGTGCTTTGTCACAGTCCGAATAAAGCTGTTCTGATGCAGGGAAGGTCTTCAGGATGGAGGGTTTTGTGGTTTCTCAGTAACATGACAAGATGTATTTTGTTGTCTTATTAGCTTCAAGAGGGAGACAACAATGAGGCTGGCGAGGGGAGGGAATGACGGTTTATAGCTGCTACAACATAACATTAAATGTAACTGTAAATAGATTTTTTTTTTTTTTTTAAGTATGACTTAATTGTTAACAAATTGTTGTAGTAGAAGATGAATAAAATACCTCAGGGTATACTTTGACTTCAGTTTGGGGTGGTATCGTCATCACACTGCCTGGCCGAGTTTTATTCCTTACTTATTACAGGCTAACCTTCTAAGAACCTGTCTGACATTTTCCATTAGCTGGGTGGAGTATAAAATTGTAGCGGCAGATCTTCCTGCTTATTAGAACTGCAGGGAAAGGAGCCAGAGGCATAGATCCTCTTCCTCAACTGCCATGTGTTTGGCGCGCCTTCTTTCACTGTGGTTTGGTATAGCCTTTAAAATAATGATAAACCTCAGCTCTGATCATTACTGTGATCATGGCTTTGGGGATTCAGTGCAACCCAGCAACTTCAGAACCGAGCCGTTGCTCCTGTGTGCTCCACCGCAGGCCCTGGATCACCCAGATTTTCCTGGACATTTTTGACTAATGATGCCCAGTTTGGTAATAGGACCAGTAATTGTAAGCAGGGCTCAGCAAGAGGAGATTATTAACAAACAAACACATGTTTGGACGCTGTCCAGTTCTAGTTAGGAGAGAATCAGTCACTCATCAAGCTGTGATGCATGGTGGCTAATGGACAACGCCGGAGTGCTGTGTTTTATAAAGGTGTGTGTGTGTGTGCGCGCACGCATTCTGCTTTCTGCTGCACATTTGTCTCAGATCTCTCTCAGGAAAGCTGTGCTTGCATTATCACTACTTCGTATGTGCTGTGAGAATGAAAGGTCTGGAATTCAGATGATATCATATCATAGAAACCCAAGTTTGCCTCCTCTGACTGCATTCCAGCTGTTGTCAAATGCATCACAGCTAATACAGCGGTGATCTTTGCACCGCAGCTGTTCAATTATTTGCTCAAGAATTTCCAGGTTTTTCTTTTTTTTTCTTTTCCCTTTACATAAAGCCCTCTGCTTGGGTAGACAGCTTATGACACGTCATGAATTAGCAATGGGTTGCAGTCTAAACACTTTTGACAACAGTGGTTTATTATTGAATGTACTGACCAGGTTTCCCTTGAAAACTATCAGCCATATTTCTTTCTAGTTTCCGCCAACACGTTCAGTAATAAATCGTAGTGAGGCCAGTGTGGCCAACTATAAACACGCTTGTGCCGACGGAGGAAGAGCGAATGGTCGAGACTTGAGAGCATAGCCTTATGTGACGTGAATGAAATATAGAGATGTTTGAATGTTGTCCATTAAACTGGAACTCTGGGGTTTGTTTAACACTTAAGAAGTGTCAGCCTTAGATAGGACAAAAAAAAAAAGCATGAAGGAATCTGTAATATTGCAAAGTCTGCAGAATGCTGTTGATTTGGAACGTTCAGAATCCTACAGGGATGCTTTTTGACAAAAGTCCTTGGAGGCAAATATTCTCTCCTTAAATGACATTTTCAGAGACATTCCCTTCTCTGCAAGTGATGGATATTTACATCGTATGTCCCATTGCCAGAAAATACTTCACCAGATGGTAAGCATTCTGCTTTTGATTACGATATAATGATGCTGCCGTGTTGTGTTGGAGATCCTGGTCATGTAGTCCTCACCATGTGGTTTACAGAAGGTTGAATTGCAGAAGTGATCATGGCTTGGAAAAATACAACCCCAATTCCAAAAAAGTTGGGACGCTTTATACCCAATCATGTTACTGACCTGTTGCCAAATAACCTCCAGCTGTTTCTTTTTAGGTACACATATATTTCCAGCCTTTTGTTGCCCCTGTCCCAACATTTTTGAGGTGTTGTGGCCATCCAATTCAAAATGACCTTATTTTCCCCTTAAATTGGTACTTTTCCTCAGCTTAAACATTTGATATGTTTTCTATGTTCTATTGTGAATAACATATGGGTTTATGAGATTTGCAAACCATTGCATTCTGTTTTTATTTACATGTATTTACATTTTACACGGCGACCCAACTTTTTTGGAATTCGGGTTGTACGTCTCCTTTCTGCAGACGAGTCATGAGTTGTTCATGGCCATGTTTTATTTTTATTTTTTTTAATTAATTAATTTATTTTTTATTCTAGCAGACTCTGTACTCTTTGCAGTATACTCTGTTATAGTTGTGTCTTTGGACTTATGTTTTACCATGACGTACATTCGAACATATAGATCATTCAAACATCATTTTATATTTACACGCAACTAGTTACGGTCAAAGATCACATCATTTGTCATTCCTGACATGTATTAAAAAATCAAGAAAGGTACTGGATATATCTGTATGAAGAATCACGAGAGGCATTCTAAGACAAATAACTATTAAGGGTTGGAGATATGACAAAAAAATTCTAAGAATACTTTAAGACATTTCTAAGATACACAATATGTATCATGCTATGTATAGGCTTGCTAAGAAATGGCCATCAAACAAGCAGAAAGTAGTCATGTTCTTTAATCGCACTTGTATCATTAGAGGTCCTTCATTCGGCATAGAAACACATTGTCACACTGTGTGTTCAGCCAAGATTCTGTTGTGATCATCTCATTGTTTACTCATCTCATCAACTCATGCAACAGAAAAAAAGCATTTACTCTACTAGTGGGAGATTTTGCTAGTTTGAATTCCAATAGTGCCAAAGCCATCTGTGTCCAGGAGTCTAAAGAGCAAAATTAGTCATGCTTCCTGGGTGGGATAGATGATGTTGCTTTGTCCCCTGTCAATCACTCCAATACTAGACAATCTTGGGCATCAGTGAGGTCCTGTATGTGGAAGTGGATTGGAAAATGGATTCAGTTCATGTAACAAGAAAGAAGTACTCAGTTACTAGGGATAACTTTAATGTCTGAAATCCCAAGACATCAGGATTATATTATATATTAGATCATTAAAAGTGTGCAATGGGTTGACTCAAGGTGCTTTAAGTACCTGAATGTAGCTTTTAGCTTTTTTCTTCCACCATTTCCTAATGGGGGTTCATAGTGGCAACAGGTTGAAGAGGTCAGCCCAGACTTCTCTATCCCCATCCACAGACTTGAGCTTCTCTTGGTGGATGTCTCAAGCCACGTGTGAGATATAACCTCTCCAGCAAGTCCTGGGTCTGTCCTGGGGTTTCAATGCAGCGGGATGTGCCTGATACATCTCTAGCAAGATCTCTTGTCGAACAGGGGGCATCCTTGTAAGGTGCTTGAACCACCTCTCGATTTGAAAGGGCAGTGGTTCTACTTTTAGGCTGGCCCGGATTATCAAGCTCTGCAACTTTTACAAACAGAAGCAATGGAAAACCAGATACATTATAGCAAAATACTTAATAAATACCAGAATTAAAGGAGTGCATGGAATACAATGGGTGGCATGGTATCATGGATAGTAGTGTTGCCTCTTCACAGCTCCATGGTCCCTGGTTCAATCCTGAGCTTACTGTCTATGTGGATGTTCTCCCCATGTCCGTGTGCATTTTCTCTAGGTTCTCTGGCTTCTCCTCCCAAAAACATGCTGGTAGGTGGATTGGCTGGTAGACCCACTTGCCCCTAGATGGTCCATGGTTCACACCCAGGGTTCTTGGGGTTGCCTCTGGATCCACTACAACCTTGACCAGGATAAAGATGAATGGTAAAAATGCTTGAACTTGAAACCATTGCTCTAGTTTGTAACACCCAACTGAATGATGAGCTCATTTTTGCTCTCTGAAAACTGCAATGTATTTGCAGTTGTTGTTTGGTGAATGACATCTTTTGTGTACTGCATCAAAACATAATATTAGTGCTTGAAAAGTCCTTGAAAGCCCCAGTATTTGATTTTGAAGCATCTTCGCCTGAGTTGGTTTTTGTAAAAAAACGTTTTACATTAAACCGTGTTTACAAAGGGATTTAACTACACCATTGCATACAATATGAATCATATTTGTGTCCTTGAAAGACCAATTTTGGATGAGAACCTCAGTGATGGAAACTCGTCAGCCACAGAGAGGAAAGACTCCTCTCAGACGTTGTTTATGGATGCGGTGATACTAAGAAGCCCTTGGCCTGGAATCACAGTTTATCTCATTTGTGACCCGGCATACAGTAATTGCTGCCGTACTGCAGGATCTGGTGAGGAAAAGTGAGTCGTTGGATGCCTCTGGGCTTTCTGCCAGTTACTTCTGGTACACTATCATTTCAGAAAATAAGCTCACCCAGTATAGGCTCCATACACATTTTTTCGCTTAAATGTTGCTGGGTGCTTTAATGCACTACATGCTTAATGCATGCTTAATGATACATGCTTAATTGATACCAAAATGGGTTTTATATTTCTGTTGAAAGCAATCTTTTCCAATTGTCTGCTAAAATTCCATATCCAGGGATCTGTAAAGATAAAAAAAAAAAACAGAATAGGATAAAGAACACTGATTCAATTTAAAGGTCAAATCATATTCAACCTAGATGATCTATACTTGTCATAGAGGTTTTGTCGTACACAGTTTGTATTGTAGGACAGCAGGGGTTCTGCTCTCAGTTGCAGCACTCCAGTGTTGTTTCGTCTGTCTTGCATGCGCTGTAAAACAGAATGGATGGACCTGATGTTATCCAGAAGTAATTTGTGTCAATCTAATCAAAAGCCTACATCAGGGACAGAACAGCTGGTGAAGGAATGTTCAATGCTTTTGATTGCTCCCAAAAGATTTCAGCCCTCGTTTTGAGAAATGCTAAAGAAATGTAACTGTTTTGAGTTCAGAGAAAACTCATCATGTGCAAGTTAATGCAAGAATGTGAAAAATGTGGACATGGGTTTTGTTTTTGTTTTTTACTAAAAAAGACATATAGGGCATTTTAGTTTATTCTTTTGTGGGGGTTTTTCATATTTTGTGTTTATCACATAAAAACCAGCAGGAACACATTTGGGTTTATAGTCGCAAAAGAATGTGAGCAACCCAAACAGGAACAGCCATATAGCTACGTATGTGAGGGTTGTGGATAACCGAGTGCTGTTCCATGTATAAGCTTTACTGATGTAGTGAGTAGGCCTTCATCCTCCACCCTTAACCACAGTCATATATACTGTAGGCCACATGCTTGCTACTTCCTGTGCTCATGCCATAGAAGCTTGTTTATGGTCAAATAAAGTCATGACGTGGGTTTATCAGTGCGGAGACATGCTCTGTTCGGCCACTACATCAATTCACATTTCATCTTAGGAGGCTATGTAAGTTTTTTTTTCCCGGTCTTGGATATTATGGTATGGCACTTATAGCAATTACAGTATTTATTAAAATTTCATAACTACACACTTATGTTGAATGCTAATCGTTAACCGATCAGCATGTGCGCCAGCCGTGTATTATTTAAGGCTATCAAAGGACTTAAAGGAAAAGTACACATTAATTGAAACACACTAAATGAAGCACATGAATTGTGCTTATTTGGTGCTACATAAGGGATAAGGTTTCAGTAGAGCAACAAAAAAAAAGAGAGAGCTTCTTTCCTCACTCAACATTTTCCAGGGACATGTTATATTAATGAGAAATCCAGTGTAGAAATAGTGTAGACAGCAAACACTGGATTCAAAGTTCCAGAATCCAGTGCAGTTATACAATGCAGTTATGGTAGAGACTTGACTTGGATGGTTAGCGATCTATGAGATGACAAGCATGATGGTGTTAGCTTTGGAAGCTGATCTGTTTGAGCAGAGTGTACAGATGAGAGAGCTGGTAGACTAGAGCAGGGATGAAGCACTGCTGCATCAATCTCTTTAGGTAGAGATGAAGCAAGGGCTAAGTTCTACTGGCACCTTTATTTGCAGCTAGTTGTAGAAGAAGCCTTTATTTATCATATATATTAAAAGTAGAGAAGGTTAAGGGCCTTGCTCAAGGGCCCAACATTGGCATCTTGGCAATGTTTGGGCTTGAACCCCTGACCTTCTGATCAGTAACCCAGAGCCTTAGCCTATGAGCCAGTGCCCTGAATGACATTCTGGATAATGTAGGAAACCAAAGTGAAAAATAGATCAACAAACTCAACTCAGACTTTCATTTCATAATAAATCTTGGACACCGTTGAATATCACTTGTTAATTATAATATGAATATTCAAATTGTTCTGGGTGGATTTTTTTCCTTTAAAGGTGCTGTAATTGATGTAATTGTTCCTGATGGCTATGATTAAAAATAGATGTTTGGCAAAAAACTATCCGTAATTGTCCTGATTCTGTATTCAGGAACTAAACATTTCAACTTGGTTTAGTCCTGTACTAGCCAAACAGAAAATGTTTGCCAGAAGGTGGTCCTTCTGGTGGAATTATTTTGCATGTGCACAGATATCCCTTCCAATGAGTTAATTTAACTGAGTTAGTCAGACAAATGGAGCTAGTCTAGTTTAAGAGCTAGTTTAATGGAGTAACAGATACACTGGGATTATAATGTTATTGTTATTAAAAAGGAAAAAATAGAAAAGGAAAAAAGTCTTGGGAATGAAGTGGGGTCTGAGGAATCCTTTGGTGACTGACTTGGTGGTAGATCTTAGCACATTTCTAACACTGAGTACTTTGGCTATAGGCAACATCATGCCATTTGACTTCAGGTGTCAGACACAGTTATTACCAGCAATAACACACACACACACACACAAAAACAACAACTTGGCACCATGGTGGTTCAGTAGGTAGTATTGGCACCTTATAGCCCCAAGGATCCCAGGTCTGTTCTGAGCTTGGGTGGCTATTCACATGTTCTCCCATGAGTTTCCATGTGGATTTCCTCTGGGTTCCCTGCTTTCCTCCTTTCTCCCAGTAACATACCAGTAGGTAGAGTGGTTACACTAAATTGCCCCTAGGTGTGAATGAATGTGAGTGAGTGTGCACATGGTGGATTGACATTCCATTCACGGTGTATTCCCACCTTGTGACCAGTGTTCCCAGGGTAGACTCCAGATCCACCATGACCCTGACCAGGATAAAGTGCCTACTGAAAATGAAAGAATGAATGAATAAATAACAAAAAACATAGTATAGAACAAGAAGAAAACAAAACAAAAAAAATCCCTTGTGATACATTTCGCTCCACATCTGATTGGCCTACTGTCCAACTCATTTCTAAAACTTGATCTAAAAATGAAAAATGATAAAAGTAAAAAGTATATTATTACAAGATCCTTGATGTTGTCGCCAGCAGTAAATGCAACCTCAGAAAGTTAAGAAGTGATGATAAACTGACTATAAATGTGAGCCGTTTTAAGGTCTGGAGATGCTTCCTGTAAGTCCTGAGGGCAGTATGGGTTTGGGTGGATAATTGCAGGTCTCTGCTCTTCCCAGATTAACAGTAAGAGTACATAATGAGGGTGACCTTTATGTAGAAGCCATTCTGTCTCTGCAAAAGTTGACTGGAGGAGAGATTTTCTCCCCGTCTTCTATGCATGGCTTGTTATTACTGTACGTCTCTATTACGTAACAGGTGTACATGATTGACGTTGTATAATGATTCTTTTACACAAACTGAATTTTCCTTTTTGTAAACACAAAAAAATTTATCCGTGCTAACCACGAACACTAACACTAAAGAGTTTCGAACATTCGGTGGGCCTCAACAACTGTATATGCCCTCTAGCGGTGTTACATCCATGGCACTGTCTAAATCTATCTATGGTTCTCGTCTTTGGTCATCTCGTGGTTTTTAAAAAAATAAACGTCTTTCTTAACTCTAAACGGTGTACTCTAGCAGTGCATGCTTGAAGAGAAACGCAGGTTGGTCCTCAGACACATGGGCCCATGGCACTCCCTGTCACCCTTATGTGATACAGTACATGTTAAACGGCAGTGATGGCTTTTCTTTACTGTGAACAGAGCTCCAACTGTGTAGTGTAAAGCTAATATGTACAGCAGACCCGGCTGTCTAGACTGTGAATAAGGTTGCTCCTGAGGATACATCTCCTAAAGGGGGAGATTTTGTGACAAGAAAAACAGCCTCACTATGGGACGTATAGGACATAGGTCATGCCACCATGGCAACTATCAAATCTCTAACTCATGCCTTCATCCTCATCACTTTTCTAGACTCTTAAAACATTTAGAACTGCTTTCGGCTCTCTCCGGATGTGTTTCCTATTAAACACGGCTCTCTGATTACTCATCCGATTGTCATCTCGGTTTACGCCGATCAAGTACCGAGAAATTCAAACCTACATTTGAGGCAAATATATAGCCGTACCATATATTTACCCCCCACCCCCTGGAGAACATTTATAGTGTGATGTCATGGTGCTTGTGGAAAAATATTTCAGGAATGCTCTGTTTTTTGGAAGAAATATGAGGCTGTTTCCTGAGCATGACTCTTGTGGAATTTTGTTATGGTTGGCTATCGTCAGATCATCTTCAGGGGACGTTCTGCTGGTTTCAATCAGGATTTTAAAAAAAAGAAAAGAAAAAAAAGAAAACGTTTAAAATCCTAAAAAGCCTGACAATTGAGCTCACGTGGGCTTGTTTCTGCTCCCACTGCACACTGAGTAATTGAAATTGTGTGATAGAGGTAGGGGTTTATGGGGGGAAAAAGGCACGATCTGTAAATGTGGTAAAGGAATTCACATTGCAGTTGGATTTCCATGCCAAAGGCAAAAACAGCACGAATGAGTAAACAGTGCTAGATGTCCAACATTTAGGCCAGTTTGACGTGTTTCTGTTTGGCATGCATGGGAGGTTAAATGTTTTCTTAATAAGCCAAAGCATACCACATAGCAGGCAGCGTGGAGTGTTTCAGCATCCTGTCTACTGGGATTGAATGATCGCCTAACTGCAAATAATTATCTCTGTTTACAAGAAGCTGATTCATAGTTCCAATCAAATAACATGTTTGTCATTAAATGTTCCTATAGGCAATTGTGCCTGTAGGAAGTAATAAAGCAGTTTATGCCACAGCATTGTTAACTTCTCAGATCTAATTGGTCAGAAGGTGATTAAATTGCTACAACAGCAGCTCTGACAGTAGTTCAGGCTGTAATTTGAATCACAGGTTTCTATTAATGTGCACATGTTAGCATTTCTATAGTAACAGCCCATTTGAAGGGTTTTGTCCGGTGGAAGATCTACAAAATGTAAGGCTAATAATAAAGAAAAAACATGTAATCATTGATATGTGAAGTTGTCTGTTAGGAGACATTTACACGGATCAGCCATAACAGTAAAACCACTGACAGGTGAGGTGAATTAGGGTGGCAGTCAGTTCTCGAGGTTGATGTGTTGGAAGCAGGAAAAATGGGCAAGCGAAAGGATCTGAGCGACTTTGACAAATTATGATGGCTAGACGAGTGGGTCAGAGCATCTCCAAAATGGCAGGTCTTTTGGGGGTGTTCCCAGTATGTAGTGGTTAGTACCTACCAAAAGTGGTCCCAGGAAGGTGAACCCGATGACAGGGTCATGGGTGCCCAAGGCGTTGTTTAGCGTATATAGCTGCTATAACGTAAATGGCAGCATGTATCAAACATTCCATAACATTAAATGTGACTATAAATGGTTCAAATCTGTGTTGTTGTGTTCTCTAATAAATGAAAAATTGTAATCATTGGCAAGTCACTGTTGTATGAAAGGAATAACACACTTCAATAACACCAAAGAGCCTCTTTTAAAGGAACAACTGTTTATAGCTACTATAATGTATGTTATAACAGCAGGTGATCTAACTCCTTAGTGGTAAGATGAATAAAAGTCGATATTTCTAACACGTTATACCAAAGCACTGTTAAATTCACGAATCTGATTGGTTAGAAGGTGTTGATTCATTTTCTATAACAGCAGCTCCGACAGTATTAAGCTGCAAGACAAAACGTTTCTGTAGAAACAACATACACAGGGACTTGTACAGCTGACGCAATAACAGCTTGTATAGCTGACGCAGATCATTCTTGATATTGTGACGTTTTCTTTGAAGAAACATTTATTTATGTAAGGAGTCTCCAGTGTCAAGGCTTTGTAACAAATAGAGGTCAAGCTGTAACTTTCATTTTTCTGACACCAGGAAGTCTTTAGGATTGATTATATGAGGCTGGTTAGGGAACAGCAGTTTGTAGCTTTTAAAATGTAAGTTATACCAGGAACTTGTTCTGAAGATGTTCCACTTTAGACGCAACTATAAATGGATAAAATGTACTTTTTAATTTTTTCTGATGAAAAAAATTGTTAGTATTGGCAAATTGCTGCGGTATAAGAGAAATAAAACACTTTGGGATGTTTTGTTATTGGAAAATAATCATCACGCCACCCCATCATTTGATGATTACTTACAAATAATCTAATATTACTTACCTTTCTTCAGAAATGTAATATCTTAACATATATACTGGTCTTGTCTAGTTTTGCTACTTGAACAAACATCTGTAAAACTTAATTTGCATTCAATTCCTTCTGTTTCAGCAGCAAAAGGAAGGAAAACCGCATTGCATTGAACTGTACATAAGACTATATAATGACCAATCATTTTTCAAGACAAGACTAATGTAAAGCAAGTGTAATGTATTTGGCTGGGCTGTTTAAGATCTTCTTAATTCACCATATTTTACTTTGTAGATGCGAGACGTAAGGTTCATATTAGTTTTGCCTTGTACATTAATCATATGGCTGAAAGAGTGCTTTACCATCACATATGACGTACATTTGGGCTACTGCGGGCGGCTAAGTGTGTTAAAGATGTTGACCTTTTGAAGTATGCTTACTGTCAGCATTTAAGACATGGGTTTCAAATAAAGCCAGGTCACGCAACTCACCAAAAAAAAAAAAGAAGAAGAAAAGAAACGTCTCATGTTAATGATCTCAGATTGCAAACTGCTGAAAGGTTCTGTAGATTTATCACTGAAGAAGTTGAAGTTTTGATTAATACTTATTGTCATATTAATGGCTGTGTAATTCTGGAAAGCATTAGATGCTATTAGGGTTTGTACTGTTGGTTTCTTCTGCTCTTTTCATCAGATCACTCTGACTTCACTGCTCCAAATGGCTGCCTGGATAATGGACAGAGTTTTCCACACTGAGTTAGACTCATAGGAGCTACAAAAGGATTCTTATATGCACTCTTCAGTTGTTTTGTGTATGTTTTCAGGTCTTACACTGAGGTTTGTTTAACGATTCCAGAAATACGCTAACTTAATGTGGTGTGATTCTGAGGAGAGCCCTGTGGTTTTTCCTGTGTTTAGTTAATTAGGTGAATTCCCATTTTACAGTGTTTAAATGGCTCCCAAACTTTTACGTCATTAAGTCAAAATAAGAATATGAACAGGTGTCCTATTTATTTATTTATTTATTTATTTACTTTATAAACAGTTTATTGATTAAGGTCACAGCTGGTGGTACCTACAGTATGCATACTACAATAATTTGTCAAAACATTTTAGTAATTAAAGAAGGACACCTAATTTTTTTTTCCAGTTCATAGATAGATAGAAAAAAAGAAAGAAAGAACTTTCTGCATAACTTTCATTGCACAGTACAGGTACTTGGCGATGAAATGCAGTTTTGCATCTACCAGAAGTGCAAATAGTAGCACTGTGCAAATTAACAAAGTGCAGGCTGAATATGTAAACATATATAAATACAGTAAATAAATAAATAAATAACAAGGGTTTGGGCAGTGAATATGTGCAGTAGCTTTTGAATAGTATTAATGGTAAATACACTATGCTATAATAGAAAACCTCAATTATTTTTATATATATATATATATATATATATATATATATATATATATATATATATATATATATATATATATATAAATATATATATATATATAAATATATATATATATATAAATATATATATATATATAAATATATATATATATATATATATATATATATATATATATATATATATATATATATATATATATATATATATATATAAATATAAATAATATGCAAGAGATGTACATTGTCTATACAACAGTACCCAGATTATCCATGGGTATGATACAGTGTATGTACAGATAATATACATAAAGATATATTGTATATAAAGATAACCTAGGATATAGACTTTGAATTGTATAGAGATAATACAGACTATACAGGTGCCTCTAAAAAAAAAATTAGAATATCATGGAAAAGTTAATTTTTTTCCATAAGTAGATCTTTCATAATTCTAGATTCATTACACGTAAAGTGAAATATCCCAAGCCTTTGATTCTTCCCACAGCACAGAACAGTGTGTTTAAACAATTGAAACCAATTTGTGTTTAAACACTGTGGAAAAAGGAAGCAGGATCATTGAGTATGATTCTAAAAGCCTAGGGGTTAACAAACATCAGCTCATACAAAAAATTTAATAATAAAAAAAAATTGGTTAAGGTTTGGGGTGGATGTAGATTTTCTCACGACCATGCGAGATCCATCAAAATTGCTCTTTCCGCTTTCTAAAACTGGGTTTGTAGTTCATTTCTCATAAACTCTATTTCTCTAGGGATCTTGATCTTCCAGCTTTTACAGTGATTGGTCTTGCTTCCTGTATATAAAGTCTGATTAATGTTTTATTTCTTGTGCATTTGTCATGAACAGAGGTTAAGCTAGAGGTTAAATATTCAAATGGTGACACGAAACACACAGCTGCTCAAAGACCATTGGTTGTTTGTGTCATTAACATGACTTCCATTCATCTGTTCAATCCTCAGCTGGCGTCAGTGTAAATGATCTATAACACAGTCTTTCCATGCTTTCTCTGATAGACGCTCTGTCTTTAGTGTGTATATATACTGTTACATACCTGGTATTACATGCCCAGTGCTCATTTCTGGACGTACTGATTCTGGACCATTAATGGAATCCACTTGTAGTGAGCGGCTGTCAAATTTTATCCAGGTATTCTTTTACTGTATCCCCTGAGAGACCTAAAACAGGATTTCTGCATCTCTTTACCATTTATAATGCTTACCTGCCAGAGTCTTTGTTTTGCACCTGGATTCATTCATCACTGACAGCTGTTTTGGCCTGGCCTTTCCAGTGTTTAGGGGGGTTGCAGGCAGCAGATCTGACTTTGCACCACCTCTTTCTTCTCTGAAGGATTATGAAAGCTCCATGATGATCTCATAGCATCCAGCACTACTCAGGAGGACAAAATCCCTTAAACAAACATGACAGCAAACAAGGAAAGTCTTGATTTTGGGGATCCAGCCAAATAGTGCTTTTAATGTCAGATCACCATAAAACAGATCAGTTGTAGTCCTCCAGTGACCAGGAGCATCTTTGTTTATATTCATTGTTTATATCATTCATTGTTTATATATCTGTAATGCGAGTGACAGCAGAAATGTAATGAAACACTGAGAGAAAATTGGACAATGTGGAGTATAGATTGTTGCCATCTGTACTGCTTTGAATGTAATGGAGTTTGCTGAACTGTACGTTTGGTCTCTGGGTCTCTTGGTCTCGGGTCTGGTCAACCTCAGTGTCTGACCTCATGGTTTTGCCTGTTCTGTCATATCACATAAGTGATCTCCGTTTTATTCTAGTTTACCACATTAGACACAAAACTTATTTGGGATTATTCTAGGTTTTATTTAAGGAATAAAATTTTTTGTGTGTGCTGTAATAGGAAAATAATCAACAATGGTGTGCAGATGAGGCCTGATATGAAGCAGAGAGCCATTACAACCCTGAAATTTTTCTAATTGTTTTCCTATAACAGCATGACCTGAATTGTTTTATTCCTCTTATATCACAGCAAAAAAGTGCCAATGATTACAATATTTTGTAGCACACCTTGTCATGTTTTATTCCCTACTCAATCAACACCCTCTGACCAATCCGAACTGAGAATTCATCAGCGCTGTGGTATACAATCAGATAACAATGTGATGAGGTTGAATGAACAACTGTATTTATCCCTCATTTAGCAGACTGTTCTCTTTATTCAGAAAGGTTTCTGACATGCTTTGTCACTCTCCTCAGGAGCAGAGCTGTCTATGGGACGACAGGAGGCATTTGAAATATTTAGGACCGAGCATGAGGATAATATAACTATAGAAGACAACAAGGTCATACTGAAACAGAGGTCAGTATCTTTTTACAGTATCAGTGGGCTCTATTTTTGTGCCAGTGAAAGAGTAACTTAATAGTATAATGTCAGTTTTCTTCCCTTTTTGCTCAGTTGGTCAAAGAGATTACGGCAATAACAATGAAAGTGACTGCGTTGCCATTGCAGGCGCAATAACACCCTCGTTTGATCCAAAATTGTGATAGTTACCACCCATTGAGACATACTCTTGGCACAGACTTAGAAGTGCCATATCTTACAGCCTGGTTTCATGGATATAAACTAATTATGTCACCCATCTTCAACATTAATAGGTTACTATTAACGAAATTTATCTGGCTGTATTTTTTTTTTTTTGTAACAAATGAGACCAAACATTTCAATTGACGCTACTAAATGTGAATCAGTCATTATGCACATGAAATCATATAAATAATAGAACAGAATGACTAATAAAACTAGGTCAGTTCCAGTGTTGCAAAATATTTGGCCATCACAGAGATGAGGCATTAGTGTATAACAGCAGTCTTCCATCTTATCCACTGCAGGATTTCATTCCAGCCAATCAGGAGCCAAACATGACTCCACAAACATGACCAATCAATCGATTGAATCGACGATTCAATGACTGAAAAGACTCTGAATTATAAACAATGCAAAACAATGTGCATTTTTTGTACGTATAAAACTGAATAAATCAAAAATTGCTCTGAACAGAGGTTTAATATCGCAAACAAAATGTACTGCAGATTCACCATATCTTACTTTTTTTTCTGGAGACTGTATTTTAATGATAATTTTGTAAACTCCAAATAAGCTTTACAGATCTTTATTGGAAAGGGTTTAAACAAGGTTTTTCATGCTAGTTCAATGAACCATAATCGGTTATTGCACATGCACCTGTGGAACCGTCCTTAAGACACTAACAGTTTACAGGCGGTAGGCAATTAAGGTCACAGTTACAATAACTTAGGACACTAAAGAGACCTGTGAGAGAAAAAATGTGATTTAAACAGTAACTCGAGCCACACTGTTTTGGCTTTCCTCTCTTGTCATCACTGTTGCTGTAAAAAGCTATGTTGAAGAAAGATACCTAGGGCTCCTGCTCACCTGCGTGAATATGCCATAGACCTGCTGCAGGGAGGCATGAGGACTGCAGATGTGTCCAGAGCAATAAACTGCAATGTCTGTAATGTAAGACGCCTAAGACAGTGCTACAGGGAGACAGGAAGGACAGCTGATTGTCCTTGCAGTGGAAAATTACATGTAACCGTGTTCCCCCCAGATGTGATTGCGATCTTGCAAATGGTTTGGTGGAAGGGTGGGGTAACATCTCACAGCAAGAACTGACAAATCTGGTGCAGTCCATGAGGATGAGATGCACTGTAGTACTTTAAGCAGCTGGAGGCCACCAGATACTGACTGTTACTTTTGATATTGCCCCCCCCCCCCCCCCCCCCCCCCCCCTGATTTGCTGAGTATTTATGACCTGGAGATTGACTGAAACATAATGAGCTCGGTAGCAGAAATAGAGCCTGATTTGCACAGCCTTTAGTGTTGTTTTAAAACAACCAAAGTGCTCTTTTTAACCATTAAAAGTATTATATGATTTTACTACATAGGTTTCATATGCTTCACAGGTTTGCAGAGGCTAAAGAACTGGGTGAGCAGGTTAACCAGGCCAGGAGCAGAGTCAGTAAGTCATTCACACCTAATATTTTCCCTTAGCCACCCAGTCACTCACAGGATGCTAAAACAGCATACACTCCAGAGCTGTGAAAATGTAAACCTCTAACTTCCGCGAACGTTACTCTTATTATCACCATTACCTTGATCAAGAACAGTCCTAAGATGGCCTCATGCTGTTTCTGCTCTGCGTCTAATGCACCATGAGTCAAAACCACACTCTTCTCTAATGACCCTTTTCCCTCACACGATTAGCTTCTCGCTGGGACTCCGTTGTCCCTCCTGGGTAAAGTAGTGTCACTCAGCACATTCCAGACCTGTTCCTGAACACAGGAGATCCTGGGAGCACCACTCTCATCCGAGCTCTTCCGCCATGACGCTGGTTTACAGGGCAGGAACTGCTGCTTTATGAGTGTGCTGAACACACACCTCAGTGCACTTCCACTACTCCCGTGGAATCTTTCTGGCAATGTTCTCACAGTCGGGAGATGCCAGAAACAACAGCATGCTGACACACAGTTACTGCTGTGCTCTACATCCTGTTGTGAATCATTTCAAAAGCACTCGAATGCATATAATTTTAATCGTATTGTGGTCACACGAGCCACACTTTCTTAGCTTTCCTTAAAGAGCTTTCCTCATTCACGTTCACCATGGCCAAGAACATTTGTAAAGGAAGCTGCCATTAGACATTGTGGCCAATGACCAAGAACAATGTTGTACCTTATGTATAGGAGACACATATACTTATACACACATAAAAAATGTGTAGCTTTAATCCCTGACAGCTTTCATTATGTTTTTATGTTTTATTGAAAAGTGGTCTATTATATAATATGTTACTTTCTTTACTGACATCTGTACAAATGTTTTTGTACAAAGCCAAAAAAAACATATTTTTGTTTTGCGAGAATCTCATCAACCATGATTAGTGTGTAGCATCCACCTGGATGATGTGACGGCAGCCATAGTGTGCCTTAGCCATAATGTGCCATAGTGTGATTAGTGGAGAGGAGAGAGTGATGTGGTGAATTCAGAGATGGGGATTTTTAGGGGGCCATGAGAGAGAAGGGCCAATTTGGGAATTTCGCCAGGACACCAGGTTTATACCCCTACTCTTTTATGATAAGTGTTCTGGGATTTTTAATGACCACAGAGAGTCAAGACCTCGGTTTAATGTCTAAATGGAAGGAAGGTTGCTGTTTTTACAGTATAGTGTCCCCATCACTATATTGGGGCATTACACAGACCACTGGGTGAGCACCCCCTGCTGACCTCACTAATACCACTTCCATCAACAACTTGAGTTTTCCCCCAGGAGGTCTCCCATCCAGCTATTGGCTAGTCTCAACCCTGCTTAGCTTCAGTGGGAAACCAGCCGATAACTGCAGGGAGGTATGTCTCTGGCATGTAAGGGCCACAGGACGGCCACAGGACCACCACAGACACTCAAATCAAAACACGACACAAGAAAGAGTAGGAGGACACAGACATGACAGCTTTGTGGAATATTTTGTCTTTTTATCATGTTGTGCAGTTAATGTTAATTTATTGCTATACTGAAATGTAGCTTTGTTTCCGAAGTGCTTTGGGCAAATGTGTTTTGTCGCTGAGGTGACAGCACATAAGCTCATAAAATGTGCAATCCATAAATGTTTCCCTTTGAACTGAGAATACTCACTGCTGTAAACTCGTTATGTCGCTATACCAGTGTGATCAATTACACAGGCCTACCTATCAGCACTGAATATCGTTAGCTACATGAGATTCTGGAAGCACTCTTACGTGTGTGTGAGTTCGGGGACCGGGACCTTTCTCCTGCCTCCAGACCTGCCAGATCACTACCTTCTTGCTTTTCCGGGACCTGCAGATTTACATATTAAGCACTGGTGTCTGGTGTTGAAATTAACATGATGGAATCTTTGTTTCTTTGTCTTCGAATGAAATACTGTGAAATACGGTACTCTCAGCATAGGAATCACCCTTGTCCAGTCTGCTGAAGCTTTTAAGTCATGTGAAAAAAATACGTCAACTTTTTGAGATTCCTAAACTGAGGAGAGTTTCAACAGCCTACCAAAGTACATTGAGCGAGATGTACAGTAACGTTAACAAGCTTTCTCTTGCCCTTTTAATGCAGTGATATGTGAGCTTCTCTGTTAACATCTAACAGCACGACATGGGGTTTTCCAGCAACAGTGATGACAAGAGAGAAAGGAAAGCCAAAACAGTGTTGCTCGAGTTACTGTGTACATCACATTTCTTCTCTCACAGACTGTAACATTTCACCAGCCCTGTGTGGAGAGTTCGTTTTTTTTTTTTTTTTGCTTGAATTCCTCGTTCACTTCATATATTCTTTTTCAAGTGTTGCCAGTTGCTTCACTTGAAGCAATCAGTCACTAACAATCAGTAGCTCTTTGCTGAAGTACAGTTTTCACAATCAAGCAGCCACAAAACAAAACCAAGACTCGCTTCTATTCCATCTGTTAAAAAATGTCTCGACCACAAGTCTCTCCCAGCAGCATAATTACTCATCGTACTTCTCCAGCACCCAGTTCATATTGTTTAAGTGTGCTGTATCTCCCACACTGTTCAACTGGTGTTTGTGGTTTCGGCTCAGATTCGGATGAAATGGTGCACCTCACCTCACAGCAGACTTGACTTCCCTAAAGTCACGCATGTGGGTTTGAGTGGCATTCAACCGGCGCCCAGAGCGCAGCGCCAACAAAGACATCATGCGCTGACGTTTAACTTCGGTGTTATGCTTCAGTGAGGATACAGCTAAAGCCCGGTGTTATTATTGTGCCTGTAATCTCGGGTGTCTGAATTAATGCCACCGCAGACACTGAGAATGATGAAGGCATGAAGGAATTTATGCCTTAACATCAGCATGTCTACATCAACCAGCTGTAATGTCTTCATTTTCCTCTGATTGGCACTCAACAATGTGAAAATCTCATTGAGAATTAGTGGAAAATTGGCATGGTATTTAATTGCAGAGAAGTTGAAGTACCTTGGGATCTTAGTCACAAGTGATGGAAAAATAGACCGTCAGATTGACAAGTGGATCGGTTCAGTTGCAGCAGTGTTACAGTTGCTGTACCAGCTTGTGATGGTGCATCAGGAGCTCAGATTGTGGACGAAGCTCTCTGTTTACCAATCAATTTACATCCCTTTCCTCACCTATGGTCACAAACTATGGTAATGACCAAAAGAAAAAGATCATGAGTACAGATGGAGTAAATGAGATTCCTCCACAGAATTACAGTGCTTATGCTCAGTGATAGGGTGAGGAGCTCGACAGTCTAGGACATCCTCAGAGTAGAGCCGCTGCTCCACCAAATTGAGAGGAGCTGGTTGAGGCAGTTACAAGGATATAGCCTGGTTGGCTCCTGGGAAGATCTGTATCGGGCACCTCACTGGACGGAGACCCTGAGGAAGAGACAGGACCGCTTGGAGAATTTATATCTTATAGTTGGTTTAGGAACATCTCAGGATCCCCCAGGAGGAGCCGGAATCTGTGGCAGAAGATAGAGAAGTATGGACTGGCTTTCACAACCTGTTGCCACAGCGATCTTCACCAGGAAAAGGGGAAGGAAATGAATGAATGAATGATTTGTACAGGAGGACTACTGATTTGAACAACCTATATACAGAGGATGGAAGGAGGATATTAGTTTTTAAAGATGAAATATTGTTTAAAAAGCATTTGTCATTGTAAATAAAACAAATATTCTCCAATAATGTTCCCAATATATGCCCTCATAATCGCTTCCAACTTCTGAGCAGCTTTTGGACTTCCTTTGCCCAGTATTCAAACTCAGAAAAGGTAGATCAAGTTCCTTTGAAAGTGTTTTTATTTTGATTTTGTCATATGTTTTTGGAATTTACAGTGCTGTGAAAAAGTATTCTACCCTGTCCAGGGTGTACCCCGCCTTGTGCCCGATGCTCCCTGGGATAGGCTCCAGGTTTCCCCGTGACCCTGAAAAGGATTAAGCGGTATTGAAGATGGATGGATGGATGAAAAAGTATTCTGATTTGTTCTGTTTTTGTGTATATCTCATACTAAATAGTTTTACATATTCAACAGGAAATATACAACATAAAGGCAACCTGAGTAAACACACAATACAATTTTTTTTTTTTTTTTTATTGAAGCAAAAAAAGCTATCCAACACTTATCACCAATGTGAAAAACTAATTGCCCCCTTAAACATAAAATCTGGTTGTGCCACCTTTAGTAGCAATAACTGCAAGCAAACACTTCCGATAACTGGAGATCAGACTTTCACTTACTTCTAGGATTAGGATTTACTCTTACGCTTTGGATCATTGTCTTGCTGCATAATCCAGTTGTGCTTGAGTTTCAACTTACGGACTGAAGACCAGATATTCTCCTTTAGGATTTTCTGGTAGAGAGCAGAATTCATGTTTCTCTCAATTGTTTCAAGTTGCCCAGGCCCTGAAGCAGTAAAGCATCCCCACACCATCACACTCCCACCACCATGCTTGACCGTAGGATTGATGTTCTTTTTGTGGAATTCTGTGTTTTTGGTTTAAGCCAGATGTAAAGGGACCCCTGTCTTCCAAACAGTTCCACTTTCGAACATTCTCCCAAAAGGTTTGAGGATCATCAAGATGTGTTTTGGTAAAATTCAGATGAACCTTAATGTTCTTCTGGGTTAGCAGTGGTTTTCATCTCGCCTCTCTTCCATGGATGCCATTTTTGCCCAGTGTCTTTCTGATAGTGGAGTTATGAACAGTGAGCTTTATTGATGCAAGAGAGGCCTGTAGGTCCTTTGATGTTGTCCTTGGCTCTTATATGACTTCCTGGATGAGTAGTTGCTGTGCTCTTGGAGGAATTTTGGAAGGTCGGCCACTTCTGTGAAAGTTCACTACTGTGTCAAGTTTTTCCATTTGAAGATAATAGCTCTCACTGTGGTACTTTTGAGTCCCAGAACCTTTGAAAAAGCTTTTGTAACACTTCCCAGACTGATGCATTTCAATCACCTTCTTCCTCATCATTTCTGGAATTTCTTTCAACTTTGGCAGAGTGTGTTACTGGGTAAGACCTTTTAACCAACTTCATGCTGTTGAAAAAGTTCTATTTAAGTGTTGATTTGATTGAACAGGGTTTGCAGTAATCAGGCCTGTATGTGTCTAGTCCAGCTGAACCCCATTATGAATGCATTTTCATTGATTTGGGGAATTAGTAACTACAGGGGCAAATACAGTAGTTGTAGACTCTGAAACATAGCACTTAACATTCAGTCTAAGACAATGAGTACAGGATGTCTTGCCAAATGCATGTCCAGCATCCAGCTTCACTGCCTATATGAATAAGAGCATTGGATTTTGGTCTGTTAGTCAGTAGGCATGGCTGCTGTAATTTGGATTGTGATTGGCTGGTAAGTGGGTAAGTGTTTTTCAATATAAGACAATATTTTGAGTTTTAAGGTTCAAACCATTTTAAGGTTCAGGTTCCAGGTTAAATTTGGTAGGCATATGGGTCTTCTTAAAATCCATCATTTCTACCCAACAGAAAGTCAGCCATTTTGGATTTTAACTTGAGTACTTCTACAGAGTTCATCAGGATCAAACCAAATTTGCATAATGTCAGGATAGCCAAGATGCTAATGGAAATGTAAAATGATGTTGCCATGGTGAGGTGATAAATTAACATGTGATGATGCTCAAACAAGAAGTGAGGCATAATTCCACTGTATATCATGCAGTGTCGCACATACTTCTCATGTATTTCCAGTGACGTGCCGTAATAACATCCACATGCCAAAACTGGCTCATGAAAAAGACATTGCTGACCCCTTGGTGCCTGGGCCCACCAATTGCTGCCCGCATCTATATTAGGTTCTTGCTCCTATTTTTAAAAATTATTTTCAATTCTTAATATGTTTAACTTTATCCCATTTTGATAAGCTCCATGCCAGCACG
The DNA here is from genome assembly GCF_001660625.3 of Ictalurus punctatus. Classification (NCBI taxonomy): domain Eukaryota; kingdom Metazoa; phylum Chordata; class Actinopteri; order Siluriformes; family Ictaluridae; genus Ictalurus; species Ictalurus punctatus. The sequence continues at coordinate 23,422,990 of NC_030424.2, read as the reverse complement.
TACCTGCCCACATTGAGTGTCCATATGTCCATATGATATCTATTCAATAAACTGCTAATGTGCACACTGTGTAGACTCTACATGACGGAGCTACAAGTTCAACCTGTGAGGTATGTCCTCGGCTGAACGCGAAGGAAAATGCAATCGAGGTCCCCAATAGGCTTTCCAGATGTGTGGGGAATTAGGGAGTCCTCTTGCGCCTGCTCCACATACAGCATCTGCTATCCTCTTTGCCCACCCCCCCACCCCGCCCCAAGAGCCCATCTGTCCTGTCTGTAGCTGTGGCCCACGCTCCTGGAACCATGGCTCACAAAGCAGGATCCAGATGAGCATAAATATCATCAGCATGTTTGGGGCATTATATCTGCATGTATTTGTTCCCTGAACTCAGCAGTTTCCTTTGTTTGTTACAATTGCTCATAGCTGTTCTGATTCTCAGTCATGTTATTTAAGCATGAGGGACGGCTGTAAACACCTCTGTGGGATGTGGATGTACTTTGTAGAGTCAGTGTGTTCTTGCCCAGTCATCACAGCCTCACATGTTTACTGCTGGTGGATGTCAGTTCAAAGTCCCAAACTTTGAACTGACATCCAAATGCACACATGGGTTATGATTGTGGTTTTGTATTGGAATTTGTCTATGGCAGAAAAGTTGTCAACAATATGTAAGAATAGAATGTTAAATATAATATTCTATCACGCCAACTCACACTTGCATGTGAGTCCTTCAGACTGCTTTGTGAGGAGCACTGTATTATTTTGCGATCTCAATGAGAGGCATTCACTCAGTCTGTCAGGCAAAGAAAACATGAAGTGGATGATATTGGTCTCTGTCCCACTTGGTTTAGTCACCAGTGGTTTCTGTTGCGATTTCATAAAAATCGTGTGACTGTGGCGCAAAGAATCCAAAGAGAAAAGCATATTTGTGGGTAAGGTGGCGCCTCTCTGTTCTCGTGTACGATTATTAGAATGAATCATGCACACTTCAGGTTTTGATGTGCCACCATATAGTGCATCAGGGAACCAAATGTAGCTTATAGAAAATATGTCAAAGGATAATACGTGCCAAGATTCCCTTTACCCTCTGTTCTTGGCCTTAGAGAGACATATCACATGGTCTGGCTAAGCATGAAGTCGTTTTCATGGAATATCCATTGACTAAAAACATAGTGGAAAGCATCATCCATGAAGGATTTAAGTATAGTTTTTATTGTGTTCACTGAAATGAAAATAGTTCTACTCCTGGCAGAGTAAGGGCACATGGGAGTCTTGTCTGGTGAAGAAAGTGCAGCAACAGCAAAAGTCTTAAATATCTATTGAAAGTAAACGAGTGATTTGCGTTTCTTATTACCAGTTCATACACCATTTCGATGCTAAATGGAGCCTATATCATAACACTTACTTGATCATTGAAATTTGTGGTCAATATGGCACAGGCATAAAAAGATGGACCACTGGGTGGAGGATATTATTCAGACTTTTAGAGTATATAATTTACCAAGCTCTATTTACAGTGTCAAATTATCTACTTAAAAGTGTTCTCCATCCACAAAAAAAGATGGATTTCATTCATTATTAACACTGTTTGAAATTTTAAAGCAGAGCAGAGATTTAAACAATACAGAATGCATAATCATCCTTATGTGATCCTTGGTAAATCTGAAAAAAAACCAAAACAATAGTAATATGGTTGAAAGAAAAAAAAAGTTTCTTACCAATAAGGAGTGGATGGTGGACTCAAAAGCTGCTTTTGCTCAAACCATGAAGTTATGCTGCTGATTGAATATAAGCTCGAGCCCACAGGAATCTCAGAATAACTGTCAAAGCCCTTTAGTGAAAACCAGACATTTACAGATTCTGAAACATATTGTGTCACATACACGGGTTTGGAAATAATCTAAGCAGCAGCGGCTTGTGACCATAGATTTTAGTGGGGCGGGACGAAATTTATAACAACATAGATTCAAATGAAGTTTATTCGAGATGGAATCACACTTGGTTTTTTAGCTAAAGGCTACTATATGTATTGAATTTTTAGAGCAATCTCCTAATAAGCAGTTGAGAGTCAATAGCATAAAGTCATCCAGCATACAGTGCAGTCTTAGAGCTCGATTTCAGCTGTTTTAGATGTACCTTTTATCCAGTGTTTGGGTACATGTTTCCCGAAGAGAACATTTCCTCAAGCTCTATAATCACGTTTACCAGTTTTCAGCAAAATTTACAACTCAACTAAAAATTAGAAAAAGGACCTTAAAGAACTGAAAAAAAGGAGATATTCTGGAGTTTTCTTGTCTTTCTTAGCATTTACATGGGAAACAAAGTCACCATGGTGCACCATACAGACATACACACACTGTATGCACTTATACTTTGCTTTTGTTTGTGGAAATTTATTAGATTTAATACTGATTATTTGCTATAAAGCTTTACAGTACCTCAATGGCATTAATATCTCTGCTAAAAATATTCATAGAGCTAGCATGGGCTAGCATGATTCCTGCCCCAATGAACCTCTATTAGCACCTCTAATAGTGCCTTATTAGGGCAGACCTATGTCTCGCTGGAGATCATATATCTCACAGTTGGCTTGGAAACATCTGGGAACCCACCAAGAGGAGCTGAAATCTGTGGCTGGGGATAGTGAAGCCTTTTCTGACCTATACAAAGAAAAGCAGGCTGAAAGAAATGAATTAAGATGATCTTAAAAGCACAATGTTTACTGTAGAAGGAAAGACGTTGTACTTGTCTTACCAAATGTGCCTCGGAGGTACAAAGGAGTACAACCGTCAGCAATGAATCTAATAAGAAAATTCACCATGCTAGTACTGAGTTCAGTTTACAACAAAAATAATCCATGGTGCCATCATCATCATCTTAAATCATTTTTGCTTTTGGTAGGGAAATTTAGTAACAAGTATCATTTTAATAGCATCTTCAGAAAATATGAATCTTGTTTATTTTGGTATTACTTCAACTGCTCAGTTAACTATTTTGCTAGGTATGATGATGTTTCTGGTGGAATTTGCCCATGTAGTTACTGCCAACAGTACAAGCTAGCTAAATTGTCAGATACTATCGCTATCTGTAGTGTTATCTAATGTTATGTTACAGAGTTTTGCAGAGGTCCTCCTGTGTTTTTATTTTGGCTGATTTTACTGAGGTGTATCTTCTTAATATTGGTGCACTTTGGATGTGTTTAGTGCTCTAACACACTTAGGGTGGGTTGCACCAATAAGGATTAAGCTTAAAACTAGATTAAATCAAGGTTTATCTAATAATTCTGTTGCACCAAACTTTAAACCCTGTTTAAAATAAGCAGGCTTACATTTAAACCAACACATTAATCCTGGATTGAATTTCACAATAAACCTGGATTAACTATAATCTTGTTGCTCCATCACTTAAAACTCAGATTTAAAAAAAAAAAAAATTATTTGAATTTTTTCATTTTCTCAGCCTATATCAGTTATGCGAATGAACGGTTAATAACGGCAGTTGCGCTTTTTTTTTTTCCATTTAAAGTTTAAAGTTCACAATCCCTTTGTAGTCACTCAAGTGGAAGTGAAAGAGTTACATTGTTGCTGTTTAGTTACACTGGAGAATTCCTATTTTTCCACGTTTAGGAAATCCACATGCACTTCCACAATGTTGTCAATGGAGAATCTATCATGATGGAGAAAATGAATTGTAGATGGAGGTTTTAATCACAGGTTAGAATTCGAATCTCCGTTTTGTTAATCTGTGTTTAAAATTAAGTGGTGCACCACAACTCGATTTAAAATAAAGCCCAGATCAACAAATCTTAGATTAGCTCTAAACTGTGCTTAATTTAATCCTTATTGGTGCAACCCACCCTTTGTAATTAAGCCCATGGGATGAATCATGTGACTTTAAAGGAAATAACCAAACTGTTCTGGACTCCGGCTTTCTATGACTGCAATTAATGATCTCTGTCTATACAGTAGGCCACACTTGTAGCTGTCAAATTCTGGTTCTTCTGATCTGCAGCTTTCTCATTCTGTCTGCATAAGCAGGTCAGGCAAGGTTCAGACCACTCAGCACTACTGCTAAGTGTTTCTTAATCCCGTAGCTTTATGGGTTAGTTATGACCAGGCCACAGATCAAGCAGCTGGAACTGCTCTATTGCCCCTTGAGAGCCTCCATTGTTTTGTGTTAACAAGGGCATCTGGCTAAGTATGTCAGGGGTCCTGAGGTGAGTTATGAGTACAAAAAAAATCTTACATTTGAATGGCCATGAGTGTATTCTTATGTGTAATGTAATCAGCTTGTCAGCACCATCTACTTAGCGGACTCATGGCCATGTGGATTCCTCATCAACACCATCTAAACTGGACCAGATGAAGGAGTGATATACGGTTCAGTAACAAAGACTGAATGTGAAGTTGGCTCACGTTTTAATTCCTAAGAATGTCTAATAGCATCACGTTTAAGAGAGAAATGGCACGTTTTCATTTGGCATCTTTCTACTCGGATGTTCTCAACACGGCATGTGTTTCTGTAGAGCCTTATCCAGCAGACCTTGCCATGGATATTACTTTACCATGGACAGAAACGGGTCAGCAGAAGTACTACCTGATATCAGAATCCGACATGTCCTGTCATATTTTATCCTTGTACATCCTGTGGGATAAGTAGAAGAGGTCTGCAGACAGCAAGGCGACTAGCTGTGTCAGACATTTGCCCCACAAGTCAGCTGGGACTTGTCCATCATTCTTTTTTTATTTTCCACCATCTTTCCATTAATGGCAGACTCTTTCCCTTAGGCAGTTTCAAACTGCCAGCAGATCTATTTGCTACTGTTTGAAGCCCAGGCACTCCTACGCCTCCATTATTTCTCTTTCCAGACTTAAGGCTATTGCACATGAGCTGAATAGAAAAATTCAAAATTCTAGCGATCACTGGCTGGAGCACCTTCTGTGCTATTCTGAATAAGCACCTCACACAGCATGCACAATGAAACCATAATAACACTCTTATAAGTTATAGCTAGTATAAGTAGTAATTACCTACCCTACTTTGTTATACTGATTAGGTGTATTATTATCAGTAATAATGATTAAATAGATACTCCTTTAGCTCTGGTGGCGTAGTGGTTAGCACATTTGCCTCATACCTCCAGGGGTTGGTGGTTTGATTCACGCCTCCACCCTGTGTGTGTGGAGTTTGCATGTTCTCACTGTGCTTCAGGGGGTTCTCTCCAGGTACCCCGGTTTCCTCTCGCAGTCAACAGACATGCGCTGTAGGTTGATTGGCATTTCCAAATTGTCCGTGGTGTGTGTGTGTGTGTGTGTGTGTGTGTGTGTGTGTGTGTGTGTGTGTGTGTGTGTGTGTATGATTGTGCCCTGTCTTGTGCTCCGAGTTCCCTGGGATAGGCTCCCCACGACCCTTTGTAGGATAATCAGTACAGAAAATGGATGGATGGATGGTTTAACTCTGGTGATGAGAATTTTTGCTTTTACTGTAGCTTTGGAGGCAGAAAATAAAGAGAAGAAGAGTTGCTTGTGCAGTTTGACTGTCAATGGGACGTCACATTACGTACTGGTGAACGTGCCAAAAATAGCCAAAGTTGTTATTTGTAGATATATCGCAGCTTTGTAATATTGGCAATGGAATCTTTTCAATTCAGTATCAATTTATATTTGCTCACTGCTTCTAACTTGCAATATGTTTGGTCGGGAGGCAGAAAAAAAGATAAATAAATAATGTCAAAATTATGTGGTCTGTCCTAAATATATTATAGCATAAATACAGTAATAGTATACTGTAAAGATAATCCAAAGCTCAAAATATTTACCAAAAAGCCTACAAAAATGAATGATCATCACATTACCTGTGCAATTGAAATACCTTTCTGGTCATATAGGTAACTGAAGGCATTTCTGTGGATCTCAGCGACCTGACCCCCCCAACTCTCAACCACGTGTTTTATTAGTGATGTCAGTGTTTAATCTGGCTTTTTAACACTAAGAGCATCCTAAGTTATGTCTGACTTTTTCCATTGTAAATGCTTTCACACAATCATGCACCAGATATGTATGTTTTTCTATGGCTACTATAAACTGTTAGGTCTTTGCAGTGTGGCAGGCATAACAGATCTGTCTGGGGCCCAGTGTTGCGTCTGTGTTTATGTGAAACACACAAAGCCTTTTAGTGTCTTCAGCTATACTAGTAAAATGTCACTGTTTTATTGCAAATCCTCGCCAGGCTCCAGTTGTCTGCCTCTACATTGTAACGTGCTACAGCATAAAGCTACTCTGCGCTGGTTAAATAATGTTGTTAATGTTGTGTCTGTTATTCTTTCTTTGTCTGTCTGCTATCTGTCAGATGAGCTGAAGAAGCAGTTGGAGAGTAGAAGGATGCAGATGGCAGCACAGGGTAGGTGATTGTTCTCTCTAATGGCTGTACGTTATCTCAACACTTCAGTCATGAAAGGGATTGGAATCTGAATTAAAAGCCAGTAGGGGTTTCCTCTGTTTTTTTTTAAACATTGTGGTGGCCTGGCCTGGCCTTTACTGTAATGTCATCTTCCTTTTGATAAACATGCTAAACATGCTTCTACAAGTTTACAGATCTAGCCTACACTGTCAGTGGGCTGTCTTTTAACTGCATCAAAGAGGAACTTCAGACAAGCATGCTTTTTATTATGCGGCAGCATGTACTCGAAACACACCCAGAAGCCCTGAATATAGCCGTTCTATATTCACGAGCTTCTGAAAATCATGGTGAAATGGGCGTGCGACTCTGAGATGAGTGCCCTGTCCACAGCGACATAAGTGCAGTGTTTATGAAAGACTACAATGTTTTGGTCCTGTTGTACCTCGAATGTCCTGAATTCTAGAGTAGTGTGTGTGGCCTCAGCCGTTCAGCGTTAAATGTGGAGTTTGTTAGTGGCAACGTATGAGCTGATTTCGTGTCTTGGCTCAGAGCGCTCTGAAAAAACACACATAGAGGGAAATGTCCTGCTGAGTAGAGCAGGAAGTGGAGAACAGATCTATGAAAGGAGAGTTGGTTGCTCAAAACAAAAACATGATTCAGGTCCAATAGGACATGCAGTGGTGCTTGAAAGTTTGTGAACCCTTTTCTATATTTCTGAATGAATATGACCATGGGGAGGGTATAAACGGTCTTGAATTTCCTCCAGTTGTACACAATTTCTCTGACTGTGGATTGGTGGAGTCCAAACTTTTTACAGATGGTTTTGTAACCTTTTCCAGCCTGATGAGCATTTTCCTGAGGTCCTCTGAAATCTTCATTGTTTATGCCATGATACACTTCCACAAACGTGTTGTGAAAATCAGACTTTGATAGATCCCTGTTCTTTAAATAATTCAGGGTGCTCACTTACACCTTGTCATACACCATTGTTGTCCCATGGATTGAAAACACCTGACTCTAATTTCACCTTCAAATTAAACTCCTAATCATAAAGATTCACATACTTTTGCCACTCACAGATATGTAATATTGGATCATTTTCCTCAATAAATAAATGAACAAGTACAATATTTTTTGCATAATTATTTGTTTAATTGGGTTCTAGGTCATATTTATGCAGAAATATGGAAAATGCTCAAATTTTCAAGCACAACTGTAGGATATTTGTGAAGACATTATGTCATTCTTTGCACAAAACAAAACATGAGGTGATGCTGAGAACGTACTCCTGTTAAGGCACTACTAGACGTTTATGGTTTAGCTGTTGCATTTACAAATGGTGATTTGAACAAGCAGCAGTCAGACCAAATGCAAATCAAATTTGACTGATTTACTGAATGGGAAATGACATGTGATGTGAAAGACGTGCATTTAATTCTGGTAGTTGTTAGTTTGTCTTTGCACAGACTTTATAGAGATAAACTTTAGCCGCCTTTCCACCGAAATTACCCAGTACAATTAGTCCCAGGAACTTTTTTTCAAGGGAACATTTGGTTCCTCCAGACCTTTGTTGTCTGCGTTTCCATCGCGGTCTAAAGTACCGTGAAGATTAGGCAAATTAGTCCGGTGACTGCATGCGATAAAACCCTTGGCGAGGATATGAAGCCTCAAACTATCCTACAATCAAACTGATTATTGAACAAAGTAAGCTGATTTTAATGGTGTAATAATGTAAACTGTTTGCTCAGCCCATAAAAACATGTAGCAGGCTCTGATTGGAACACAAAACTTTGAACAGTAACAAAAGAGTTTGCTGCAAGTACACTGGTGGTCTAGTGGTTAGGTTTTGGTGCTCTCACCACCATGGCCTGGGTTTGATTCCCGGTCATTTAATGAATTTTATTTTTTTTGGATAAAGGTTTGTGTTTTAAAAATGGACAGTCTATTTTCTGAAATCTGTTAAAGACACGGCAACAAAAACGAGGATGGAGGAGATTCAAGCTGTGCTGCTGTTGATTGTGATGTATTGCTTTGCTAAAGAGGTCATTGAGAAAATGCTGGAAAAGAGACGAGCAGTGGTAGTAAAGCGAATTCAGAATGCTCGTAACACTAGACTTAAAGTAAGCAAATGGATTTTATCAGCTATTGTTGAGATGATCGAGACGAACGCGCGTGCACGAGCACTGCACTGTTTTCCTGTGTGAACAACACCCAGCTCGCTTAACCCACTTGATGTATGTAAGCATACTTATTCATTGCCGGTCGGCGTTTCCAGTTCCCGCTGTATTTCATCCTCAGCATAAATACTTATTAAGGCCTGAACCTCATAGTCGGTCCATCGGTCGCATTTTTTAAGAAACTCTATTGTGTTGATTCGAATCGCAATAAAAAACAGTTACTGTGCACATCGCAACAGACGGTTAAAAATGGTGGTTGAAAAAAAAAAGCTCTATATACTCAACCAATCAGCATGTTCAACACCCAAGTCCCACCTCACAAAGTTTCTGTTTTTTTTTGACCACCTCCCGAGTAGAGACTTTGTGAGGCCTAAATATTTTACCCGGAATTTAATTTAGACCCTGGTCCTTGCGGTGGAAACACAGAGTACCGCCAAAAGTCCCTAGTTCCTGAGGAAAGTTCCTGCGGTGGAAAAGTGGTATTTGACCTGTGGATTCACAAACTTCTGTCTTGTGAGCCAATAGAAACCACGTGGGCGGGACTACGGTCTCTTTGGTCAGTAATAAATGAAGGCGCTGCTTGTTATTAAGCAGCACTCATACCAGACTTTTGCCTCACTGTTTTCTTAGTGTTGCTTGGCAAACATCTGCAAAAAACAGACAAACAAAAAAAAAAGCTTAGCCGTCTCGTCCACCGATAAATGCTAGTTCTGTTTTTACTCTCTGTCTGCTATAATTTTCATGTTATCAGTGTTGGGACTTCTGCACTACTATTAGTGTTATTGAAAAGGAATAAAATTGTTTCAGGTGTAATGGGGAATCAGCCAAATCCAGAATCGGATCCTGTAGAGGAGAGACTCCGGAACCAGATTGAAGAGGAGAAGAAAAGGTATACATTTATTCTTCAAATCCTTTTTACACATGATCCAAGCAAACTTCAAAAGCCCTTCTCTGTTAACACAACGATTTTCTGAAATGTGTCTATGTGGAATCAGTGTATATACCATTAACATTCTTTTTTTAATGATAGATATAAGAGCACTTTTGAACGTTTAAAAGGCTTGAAGACAGAGATTGAACATCTACAGCACCTGCTTCAGAGGTCAAAGGTCAAACTGCAGAAGGACTTCGAGGACTGGTGGACTCAGGAGGCAGCAAGGCTACAGGTACTCTGTTCAGTTGCGTTTAATTAAGGAACATTGCATCGGTCACTCAAACCCATAAATGCTACAGTCTCCATATGGTTGATTCTGCACAGACATTTCTCAGTTCCACATTTTTAATGTCATGCAGCTAAACATCTGACCAGCAGACTGAGCTGGCGACGCTGTTTTGATCTTGTCAATAGGAAATATGAATGGTCCATCCGGACACATGAGCAGCTGTGCAGCAGTGCTTGGTCCTTGAATCTTTCCAGAGGAAATGACTTGTCTTTCACACTAACTTAGGATGTTCTGGTTTGTGTTTTCTCATTAACATCGAGGTTGAGTAAGCTGTATTTAGCTCTGGCTGTAGTGAACAAACAAGCTTTTAATATTCACTGGAAACATTAGCGTTGGTGTAGTGTATAATTTAGAGAATGCTTTTTTCTTAGGAACAGGAAACTACAACTTTAATACCAAAACACATTATTGTTTTATTTTTCCAAAAATGCTGACATGTTTCCAAGGACTGCGTTGAAGCAATAGCAGACCGGCTGAAAATGACTCATTTCTGAAGCTAGGCTGGTTTTAATGTTCTCTCTGATTCTCATGTTCCTATCTGTCATCAGGTGCTGCAGGTACTCAGATGTTTAGCTTGAACAATTTAGGCAAATGCATTTATGGTAACTGTGTGTGATTTTGCAGCAGAATCAATCCTCAGAGAGCACAAGAGCAGGGCGGAGCCAGGACAACTCTCACTGCACTCCTTCATCCAGGTGAGACATAGATGCAATTATGGTTATCAGTATAGGAAGAATGAATGGGAAAAAAAAGAGTGTTTTTATCAAGTATTGACAAATTCATCTGCTTGGAATATTTGATTCTATTTAAAAGCCTGAAACCACTTATCAGCAATTACTAGTGTGAAACTAGTAGATTCTTAGAAACAAGTACATGAATTTTGTTGGTACATCCAACTTTTGCTTTAATGACAGCCTGCACTCGAGCTGGCATGGACACTCTATAAGTTGTGTAAAGCCTGATGATCCATGTTAGATCAAATCCATGGAAGTGTCGTCTGAATACGTGCTTCAGTGGAATGGATTGACTCAAGGAAAATCTGACCTTTTGTGTACAAAGGATTTAACACATCACAATGTCAATATCACAAAATTGCCTTTAATTAGTGACATTTAAATGGTGACATAGAAATAGTGCAGTATATTGAATATTGAATATTTCTTTTCTTTGTTTAAAATAAACTTTGTATTTAAAGATTGCCAAATTATGTTGTTATTTTTCCTTTATTTCCTCATGCTCAATGTCGGTTCCATAATTATTCAGCCATCAAATTATTAATATGATTGTCCTGCTTTAGTTGCACCATTTTTATATGTGCCCCCCTTCCCTTAGGCCTAGGGTTCTCCATTATACCTTACTTTTGAGCTAAGGGACCAAAACTAATTACATAATCATGAATTAAATTGTGAGAATTACAATTCTAGAACACTAGAATTAAATTGTCATTTTTAATACTTGGTTGCAAATCCTTTGCAGTCAATGACTGCCCAAAGTCTGGAACCCATAGACATCACGAGACACTGAGTTTCTTCCCTGGTGATGTGCTGCCTGGCCTTTACTACAGCTGTCATCAGTTCCTATTCGATCTTGTTCTTGGGGCATTTTGGCTTCAGTTTTGCCTTCAGCAAGTGAAGCTCATTCCACTTCTTTTCTTTTTGAAGAGGCTTTCAAAGTATGCTTCAGATCATTGTCCATCTGCAGTGTGAAACACCATCCAGTGAGTTTTGAAGCATTTGGCTGAATCTGAGCAGATATAACCCTACACACTTCAGAATTCATCCAGCTGCTTTTGTCAGCAGTCACATTATCAATAAATACAAGAGAATAGTTCCACTGGCAGACAGACATGCCCATGCCATAAGATGAGGTGGTGTGCTTCACATCATGAGCAGTTCCTTCTTCCGTCATCTAGCACAGTTGTTTCCCACAATCTTCTAGGCCTTTTGGTGTTCCTGAGCTCACCAAAAGTGAATGTACCAAATAGACAATTCCTCCACACCTAATGTTATTGCTATCTTTGATGGGTTTGTTTTGATTTTGCAGCCTAAAGATGGCTTGCGTCATTGGCATTGACAGCTCATTGGACTTCATATTGAGAGTTAAAAGCAACACATCCCCCCATGTGAATTCAACATTTGAACTCAACACTAGAACTTTTGTTTGCTTACATGTAAGTGAAATAGTGAGGGAAGAACATGCATCTGGCTGTGGAACAGCTGAGCAGCCAGTTGTCCAATTACTTTTAATCATGTGAAAGGGTGGGACCACATACACCGTTGAACTGATTTTGGATGTAAATACCTTCAACTTAAAGTTGAAAGTCTGTACTTTCAGTATTTAATTTAGACTCTAATATACGGTGGTAAGACAGCTAAAATAGCAACATTGTCAATGACTACGTTTACATGGACAGCAGTAATCTAATTATTGACCTTAATGTGAGTAAGATAATAATGTGATTAAGGTGTTTACATGAGTCGCTTTTAGAATACTCCTGTCATGTTCCCGTTTTACATGTTTTAGAGCATAATTAGATTAACAGCCTGCATCATTACGTCACCGCACCACGCCGTCCGACGTCCCTCCAGAATTTTACGTATCAACATACAGTTCGTCTTCGTTATGGGACCGTATACAGTTTTGGGTGTTTTTATTAATTTTTTTTACGAACGCTTTAAGTGCAGTTAATTATTTGTCACGCTATACGTGCTAATAGACAACTGCTTGAAGCCGTGGGTTGCGTCCCAAATCGTGTAATTTCCATCTATATAGTAGCCGAGATACATGTATTTTTCCCCACTACAGGCCTATAGTAGTATAGCCGAACTCTCTTGTTCGCTGTAAAACTGCCGTGTGATCATGTCCTGTCACAAAATGCAGTGAAAACCCTCACACGACGTTCATAATGTGATTAAGGTGTTTACATGTCTGTAATACACGTCCATAATGCAACTAAAACAGGAGTACTCCACCTGTCTTAATTCGATTATTGCTTACTTCGATTATGACCTTAATTAGACTAAGGTAAGTAAAAATGGCTGTTTACATGGTAGTTTCTTAATTAGAGCATGGTCTTAATCGGATTAAGAGTGGATTATTGTTGTCCATGTAAATGCAGCTAATGTCCAAATATTTATAGAAATGACTGTATCTACCTACCACTTTGCGTCAGTAAGCTCATATAGAAAGAGATTATGTTCTCCTTTGATCTGTATTAAACTGTTAATGTTTTGATGAGTTTGCTATTTGCATTTAAAACAGGCTGTATAAATTCTGGTACGGAAAAACGTTCTGATAATGCTTATTGTACACTTGTTTCAAAATTCCAGTTCACTGCATGATCACCAGTTCGATAACCAAGAAAGAGCACAAAGACACCAGCCTACTCCACCAACAAGAGAACTCAGGTAAACAAACATGAGATAGCACACAAGCCAGGTATGGGCATTTTAGAACTTTTCCAAATACCATTCCATGACAAAAGGACACATAATTTTTTTTTACTACTGTTAGTCTTTTCCTGAGCAGCAAGAGATTATTTTGCTGCCAAGATCGCAGTGAAGAATGTGGAATATTGCTTTGGTAACAATGAATATGTCCAAGCCATACAAATGGCTTTAATTCTAGGGGGAAAAGTAATACCTGATCAAACAAAATCACCAGTAATGCCCTCTGAATGCTCTCTGTGGTAACTGTTAGAAGCCTCTTAGAACACTTAGAAGGTTGTGAACAGATAAAATTAGTAATGCAACTCTAATCTCTATGCCAGTTTTAGGAATGTTTTTAAAAAAAACAAAAACAAACAAAAAAAAACTTTTAAGGCATTTTCAGTGCAATTCCGGTTCAAGGAAAAAAAAATATTCTGAATGAGTTCACCCAAAGGTGACAGAGCGGGCCAAAATACAGTCCTCTCTGAAACTATTAGAATGGCAAGACCAGTTCATTGTTTGTGCTGTAGACTGAAGACATTTGGGTTTGAAATCAAAAGATGAATATGAGGAGAGTTTTTAGAATTTCAGCTTTTATTTCCTTCCATTTAATATGTAGGTGTGTTAAAAGACATAAAATATAGCATATTTTGTATCAGACTACCCAATTTGTAGGCGAGCTAAAATATTAGCACATGTGACTGACAGGTGTTTCTTTGGTGCCCAGTTAGATTGATTGCTAAAACAATAAATAGCTATAAAAATCTACTCTTGGGTAAAGCCTTCAGTTTTACCTGTGAAGACTAAATTTGTTGTTAAAAAGGAAAAGCCAACATGAAGATCAGAGAGCTGTCTATGGGAGAAAAGTAAGCCGTTTAGAAGCCTCGAAAAGAGGGAAAATCAATCAGAGGCGTCGCACAAACATTGGGCATAGCCAATACAACAATTTGGAATGTTCTGAAAAAGAAAGAAACCACTGATTACCATCAAACCACCAATTGAGCAGGATTTTAGTGAATTCTCCTGAAGAGGAGACTGAAGGGAGAACCAAAAACAAAGAAACAACTGAAAGAGGCTACAGTAAAAGCCTGGAAAAGCAACGCAAAAGAAGAAACCAACAATTTGGTGATGTCAGTGAGTTGCAGGCTTGATGCAGTTATTGCAAACAAGGGATATACAACCCAATATTAAGAGTTATTTACTTTAATTTAAGACTTATCTGTTCCTATACTTTTCCTCATCTAATAATTAGGTGATCTGATACAAAAGGTTCTATTTTATGTTGTTTAACACAGCTAGATGTAAATACCAGGAAATAAAAGCGGAAATCCTAAACTCGTCTCATATCCATCTTTTGATCTCAAACCCAAATGTCTTTGGTGTAAAACACAAACAAATAAATTGGCCTTGCTGTTCCAATATTCTCAGAGGGCACTGAACATAATAGTATTTCTTCCATACATGCACAACCTACAGATTTTCTAAGGAGGTGAAGGGATTGGCGAAATCAAGTGGTTGTGCATCTCTGTATGATGACCATGTTTGTTATTATTTACAGTAAGGCATATAATCATGTGAAAAAATATGTACAGACCATGGAATTTTCTTTTTTTTTTCTTTACATATTTGGACAAGCAAACATTTAATCCTCTTTGAAACAGTGCCTATTAATAAAGTTGATGCACTATCCAATGACACATGAAATTGACATTTTGTAGTAATTTTCACAATTTAAATGAAACAAAAACAGATCAGTCACATGGAAAAAGTGCATATACCCCTACATTTATCACAACTTCAAATCCATAAAATTAGAATCAGGTGTTCAAGATTGGGTGCCAGTGATCAGAACCTGCTTAGGGAGTGCAGGTGGAACCTGTCTTATTTATACCCCTCTCATATCTAGTGTCTGGTGTTCCCTTAGCTATTGAGGTGTGGGGGGATCATCTACAAGTGGGACAGATTTCAAATGACTGCCAATTTGTCCAGGACTGACCGTCCCATCAAATTCGGCCCAAGAGCAGACCGTCTGATGCAAAAAGAAGTCTCCAGGAATCCCAAAATTTCATGACAGGATATGCTAGTAAGTCCTGCAACTGTTGGTGTCAAAGTGCATGCTTCTACAATCAGAAAGAGATTGCACAAATTTGACCTGCATGGGAGGAGTGCCAGGAAAGAGCCTTTGTTGTCTAAAAAGAACATTAAAGCAAGACTACAGTTTGCCAGTGAACATATAGGCAAAGACAAGGCCTTTTAGAATAAAGAGCTCTGGACAGAAGAATGAAAGATAGAGTTGTTTGGCCACAGTATCAACAGACATGTTTGGCGCTGATCAAAGACAGCTTTTCAGGAGAATCACCTCATACCAACTGTGAAGCACGGTGGTGGAAATATTATAGTTTGGGGTTGCTTCACTGTCTCAGGGACTGAACAGCTCACATTCATTGATTCAATTATGAATTCTGCATCATATCAAAGAGTACTTGGAGATAATGTGAGGCCATCTGTCTGAAAGTTGATTTTGAACCAAAAGACCTTTCAACAGGATAATGATCCTAAACACACTAGCAAATCTACCAAGGAATGGCTCAAAAAGAAGAAATGGAGGGTTATGGAATGGCATAGTCAAAGCCAAAATTTAAATCCCATTGAAATGTTGTGGGGGGATTGGAAACGGGCAGGACATGCAAGAAAACCCTCAAACATCTTGTAACTGAAAGAATATTGCATGAAAGAGCGGTCAAATTCCAAATTCCAGCAAGCCGACGTCAGAGACTGGTGGACAATTATGCAAAATGCCCACAATAAGTTATTTTTTGATAAAGAGGGTAATTCTAACTTCTGAGGCCAAGGGTGTACTTACTTTTCCACAGAAGAATATCACATTTATTGATAGTTCTGTTGAATAAATGATTGAAAAAGCAATTTTCCTTGTGGTTCTGTTCAAGTATATCAACTTTATTAAAATGTTTCAAATATGATCAAATGTTTGCTTATTCAAATAGGTCAAAAAAGCAAACAATTTCCAGGAGTTTACTTATAATATGCACTCATGTAAAAAAATATTTTATATTTGTTCATGTGTATGCTTTTCAGATCCTTGTCCTCTGCTGGCCTTGCCTCAACATCTATCCCACTGACTGGAGACCAACAGACTGACGCAGATATATTGGCCTTCATCAAAGCCAGACAAAATCTGCTCACCAGAACAGGTATCTCATTCACACACTGACCAAACTTGAAAGACTTTGATATTTACAGCAAGTTTTATTATACAGTTTTGTAACAGCCCCATGAATTGCCACATGATACATAAAGGGAAAAACATCTTCCATCAAATCAGTTTTGATAAACAATAAGCACTATATAGAATTACTAATACAATGCTCAAAGTAAAGGTTTTAATACACTTGATCTAGCTGAGTTTGTTGAGGGAAGTGGTGTGATTGAAGTGGCGAGTTGCTGTTTGAGAAGGTAAAACTATATAGTTGGTTATTTTTGATGCTTGTGGGGTTAGTATGCTGGACTTAATTAGACCTGCCCCTTGAGTGGATGGTACACTTGCACATGGTAGGCTTGCTGCCCAAGCCTAGAACCTGTGTTCTCTGGGAGTGGCTGAGTGGTGTTTGAAATGTTGATGGTATGTTTTAGCTGTTGATAGCTGGTTTAGATGTCTAGCTGTTGAACCTGAAATACTTGGGTTTGGCTGGTACTACAATAGAATTGGTTAGATATGCTGTTTGAGGTAGTTTGACTGAAGTGCTTAAAGTTGTTGTTGGAGAAGGTAAACAGCTAGAGTTGGATAACTTTTCCTGCTCCTGGTTAGTATTCTATACAAGTCCCTTGAGTACATAGCATACATTCATATTTAAATTTTTTTTGTGTGTGAGGAAGGAATACATTATAGCTGATTGGACAAGTTGCTCACCGAGTTAGTTCATTAGAAGTGGTTGAATTTGCTGGATTGAAGGGATAAATCATTTGCACAGTTGTGCGTGTGCTATTTGAGGGGGTGGTCTTGTTTTTTTAGCTATCAAAGTTTGGATTTATTGGTTAATGTAATGTTCTTGCAGATATGAGCTGTCTGGAAAAGTATCCTTGAACATGTGGGTATTGGTGGCTTTGCATGCTGTTAATGAAGTTAGCCACTTTAGCTTCTTGAGTTTGCTGCTTAATGTTGTCGTACATTAGAATTAGATAAAAGCGTTTTTAGGGGTGGTATGATAGAGTTGCTGTTTGAGAAGTTCAAGTGCTAGAGTTAGACAGATTTGCTGCTTGTGCTGGAGGTGTTGATTGATCTGTATCTGCACCTTGGGGGGATGGTACACTTGTACATTTTAGAATTGCTACTTGAGGAGGTGCTGTAGTAGAACTTGCTGGGTTTGCTTCTTGAGGGACTAGTACACCTGCACATATTAGGGGCGCTGCCTGAGAAGGTAGTACACTAGAATCTGTGTGTTTTGGTACTTGTGGTATTACGATGCTGGAGTTGGCCTAGTCTGCTACTTGAGGTATCGTTAGTATATCAGCTCTGGAGATGCTTGGGTTTACTGTTTGAGGCAGTATTATACCTGCAGGTATTATGCTTGGATTTGCTGCTTGAGATGGAAGTGTTAAGCTAGGAATGGTGTGGTTTGCTGAATGCTGGGCTTGTACTTTAATGTACATGAGTTTGGTGGTTTGAGGATGTACTACATTAGAGGTTGTAAAGATTGGTGCTTGAGGGGGTAGTGTTGTAGTAGTACCATTTGCTGTTTGAGATAAATCTATAACAGGTTTGAAGTTAGTTTTTGGAGACGGTATGACACTAGAGCTGGTAGGGTGTGCTGTTTGAGATGATAGTACACTAAATGTTGAAGTATTTGCTGATTGAGGGGATTGAACACCTGTGCTGTTTGGATTTGCTGGTTGGGGAGGTAAGGCAATGTTCTTCTTCACATAATGTTTAGCTGTCATCTTCCTCATGAAAGAAATCCCAGCATTTCTAACAAAGTCTCTGATTTTCTGTATAGTTCTACCATTCAGTACAGGTTGCTCCATCATTTGGCAGCGTCGACATTCCTTTATCGTAGCCAGTCTTCCATAGTAAATGTGTTTTTTGAAATGCTTCATGATTGCAATCTTCTCTTCTCTTGTCCACAGTACTTTTTTCATGAGTACATTGAGTTGCTGCTCAGCCTGCTGCTGAGCAGGTTTTCCTGCTTAAAAGAAGTTAAAACAAAAGCTCTTTATGTAACATTCAACGTGACCCAAAGATTGATAAAGATCTGTATAAACAGTCAAAATATTTACAAAATCACTAGATAACAGACGGCTTAGAAGTAATTGACACATTTGTGGAAGTCTCCTATGGTAGACACAATAGATATTAGTGTGCAACCCTCTGTTGAATTTTGTCCTGTCTTGCTGTTTTCTTACCCATATTGTTTAGTACTATTATGCTATTTTATATACTTATTTGGCTTGGGTTGTCATGCATCCTTCTTTTATATTGCCTTTATGTTTTCATAAATTAAAAAAAAAAAACATTCAGGAATCAAAACTGAGTTTTATAACGATCGGGGTTACAACAGTGCAGCACCTTCTATAGACGTACCTTTAGGCTCTTCAGTTGTATCCTGTTCCTTATCTGTAGATTCATTTTCCTGTTCCTTATCTGTAGATGCATTTGACTGTTCTTTAGATGTAGATTCATTTTCCTGTTTTTTGTGTTTTGGAGCAGGTACATTACAAATTTTCTTAGGGGTTTTAGGGATGGTCTTCATTTTCTTAGATAACAGTTGTAATGCAAGTTCACGTCTTGCCTCCTGATCTTGGAGAAATGCTTTTTAACAGGAAGCAAAACATAGTGGCTGATGTGAATGAAATGATTTGGGAACATAGTCAAATATAACGCATACTGGAATGGGTTAAAAATGGATGGTCCATTATTCCGTTAAATTACACAAGACATGACTGTAAACATTCATAACTAAAGCATGAGCGTAGATGTCAAAGTCTTAGCCTCAACCTCAATTACTTTTTTTTTTGTCTGTTTTCAGTTGTTTTTTTAATATGGCGGCACATGAAACAAAACATATTGCTCATGGATAACAAAAAGCATATTCCCCATCTGCAGTCATGTTTTCCACTGTCTTTACAACTGTCTCTACCAGTACAGAAAAAAAAACAAACCTACCATCGTCTTCCTCGAAATATTCATCTTCACTGTCACTCTCGCTGATCACAACTGAAAAGGTATTTCAATTGCCCTTATTTGCAGTTGTTTGGTGAAGTGGCAAATACAAATATATAAATAAAAATAAAAACCTATCAATCAAAACAAACCAATAAAAGAAATATTTATCTAGATTAATTTGCATTATTACAGGCTAACATTAATTAATAAGAACAGGTACATACCTGGTAATGCAATGTCATCTAGAGACTGTCCAAGCACCTCAGCTGCACTTCCCTTCTCGATGGCCAAAATAAGTTTGCAGATTTTGGCCAAGCGAGGCATGGCCTCAGTTTGCCTGTAGTATTCTTTACGCAGGCTTATATCATGGCCGATGAACTTGGCCAGCTTCTTTAGCTCATGGTTCTTCAAGGTGAGGACTTGGCAGAGTGTAGAAATGTGTCTGCTGAACTTGGTGGATGTCAGCCTATCTGGATCCATCGCGCCACACTCATTGGCGCAGATCTGCAGGGCATTTTCTCCTCTGTAGCACCTGTTACTTCTGGGTTGACCAAACACATAGATGTTGCTTTTGAAGACACTGCATTGGTCTCTCTTTTCAGTCAGGAGCATAAGCGCGTTGACCATGTCTGGAGTTAAAATGATCGGTACGAATGCGCCCATTTTCTGTCTAACCAAGATTTTGCAGTAGTCTTCACAAAACACCTTTTCCAATTCTGTTAGTGCCTCAGAGCTTTCAGGAGCCTGCAAAAGATCCCTCTCCTGGAAGCTTTTGATGGTCATCTGCGAGACTTCTCCATGTCTGCGATTAAACATCAGGATTTGTGCCAGGGTCACTTTACAAAGGTCAGCATAACTCTGAGCAGATGGGGTTTCCCTCAGTTCCTTCGTTGCACACTGTGCAGCCTTTTCCAGATAGCAGTGAAATATTCTCACATCATCGACAAATGGCAGTAAAAAAGACTTGGACTGTACGCCCAAGTGTCTTTGTTCGCCTAAAGCGAACTGAGATTGTGCTTTATTAAAAAGCTCCATAAATGTGCTCGTTGCCTGGATTAGTATTTTGTCTCCAATTACAAATGCTTTCTGTGCACTCAAGACGCAGTATTTCCTCAAAGCCAATCCAATTCTGCGTGCAAGGCTTGGTATTGTGAAGCATTTTTTTTCCTCATTAAATTCAGCAATTTCTTTGACTGCTTCAGTAACCAGTGAAAAGCTGGAGGGTTTTATAGCCTCTGCTAGGTTCCTTATCGCAAATCTGTTGCGCAAAAGGAGCAAAAACTTTCCAATGCATCTAACGGTTTGTCTAACAAATGCGTGTCTTTCTTTGCTATTGCCCTTCTTGTCGAAGAAATCTTGTGCCAGTTTCAAGATGTACTCGTCATTCCGGATGGTCTGTGCAACTTCATCCTGATGCAAATCACAAAGCATTTTCTTCACGTCTTCTGAAATGTGTTTTAAATGCGGGCATTCGGATAAAGCTGCCAAACCCAAGACAGATCTTGAAGTCTTCTGCGTGTCTCTTTCAGGGTTAGATGTGCAGCGTCTCGCATGCTTCCAAAGTTCTTTACGCATATAGAGCCCTTTACAGTACATGCAGTATTCAAACTTCTGTGTGTCTATATCATCTTTTGGCTTTCGTCTCAATTTTATCAGTCCGGTGCCGTTAATAAGAACCAATTTGTTATGCTGGTAATTCCCTCTGTTCCTTAGTACTTCAAGGATGTGTGACCTCTGTTTTGATTTCTTCCGTAGCTTAAAAGCAGTTGCGATCTCAATGTTGTCTTTTCTGTGTAATTTTAAATGCCTTGCTATTTTTGTGCAAGCCTTTCCACAAACAAAACAGAAGTTAAGCTTTGTAGCCTGAGTGACAAAATGATTCTTAATCAGTGGCGTTGCCTCTTGGTCTATTTCCTTCGAGGCGAGTGAAGTTTTAGCCTTCTTTTTAGGCTTCTCTACATCAGAATCATCTTCCGAGTCCGTGTCAGAGTCAGGTAGGAATTCTTCATCTGATGAGACCATTTCATCATTACTGTCCTCGTTGCTAAGGTATGAATCTTGATCAGCTTCGGATGACTGAATAGAGAAATGAAAGGAACGCTGGTAAATTATGTAATGTCAAGCAAATATCATAATATTTAAAAAAAAAAAAAAAAAAAGTAACAATATTTATCATAGCACTGTTGAATTCTCGAATCTGATTGGTCAGAAAGTGTTGACTAGTTGAGTATATCAGCACAGCTCTGACAATAGTAATTCAAATGATGTGTAACTGTTCCTATAGTAACAGTACATTCTTAGGTTATGGCAAACATTTAATGTTTCTGGAAGAAGTCTCCAGTGTCAGCACTTTGTAAAAGTCCTCAGGACAGGGGGCGTTTCTTGGGAACAAGCTGGGTTTTTTTTGTCTTATTAATTCAAGAAAGAGGAAAAGAGAAGCTGGTGAGGGAATGACTGTACCTCCTATAGCAGAGGTGATAACGTCCTCTCATTCACATTTCATGACAATACAAACTATAAATGGTTAAAATAATCAATTTGGAGGGGTAACAGTAGCTTGTGTTGCACCACATCACACCACCCCAGTGTTGAAAACCGAATGCCCCCCAAGTGTTTTATTCCTTCCATATTACAGTCACAAAAGGAGCTCACAGTGTGTGGTTAAGGTCGTACTAATGTTGAGTATAAACATCTAATAACCAGTTCTGTGAGTGTCACACAGTACACCAAGAAAAAAAAAAAAAAAAAAGCCAGTTCTTGTTAGGCATCAAGTCATACCTGTGTAGCATTCTGAATCTGAGAGGAATCAGTATTACACTGCTGCTGTGTCTCTTCACCAGCCTGCTTCTGCATGGGAAAGACCTTACCGACTTACATTGTTCACGTGCCCCACCTTGTGGCTACTCTATGTTTCTGGGCTAGACTGCCCATGCAGATTATTTCTTAATTTAGACTTAGTTTAGAGCACTATAGGTAAACTTTTTTCTTTAAACTCAGGTCCAGTACTTTATAGAGAATCAATAATTAATACCTGTTCTTCTAGCTGCATTTCACATGGTTCATCCTGACACGTGGGCTGCTCTTCTTTATACGTGCTCTGTAGGAGAATAAGAAAATAAGACATTACTGCGAGTAAAGGAAAACCATGTACTAATTGTAGTAACTAAGTGTTACTTCTTATACAACTGTTTTAGGGATTTAAAAAATAATAATAAAAGATAAAAAAAACTTTGAAATATTATTATATTCAGATCTCGACCTGTGCAGCCGACACTGGACGAGACGGTTCTTCCACACAAGGTTCAGCTTCCATTCTACACTGTTGCTGTTCCAAGATCTGCATTAATAGTTTGGAAAGTGCAGGAAAAATTTATTTTATTTAATTAATTTTTTTTTTTTTCAGTTTGTAACTTAATTCATGTTAGAGATTGTGGCATGACACTGCAGACAGACGATTCAAGAGAAGAGTAACCTGTTCTGCCTCTTCATTACACTCCATCTGTCCCACCTCATCGGTCATCTGCAACACAAGCATGACTTCTTTCATAAAGTGATCACAAATAATCTATTCTTTTTTTGTTGAACAGGTTCTTCTAAATTAAGGACAAGAACAGCTTTAGACCACACCTGATTTGTTAGCTGAGATTCAGCTGCTTCTTCATTACTAGAGGTCAGCTGTACATCACTCATGAGCTACAATGGAAATAACAAGAGAGGAATGATTTTGAAAAGTAGCATGACGCTTCAAAGTGCTCTCAATGAAGAGCCATGCATTTAAATTAGCACTGTGTGATGAGAATCTTCCCAACTTTCAGCCCATTCCCAACTTTTTTCACGTGCTTCCAGCTGACAGAAAACGAAAAGCAGAATGGGATCGCTAGGAAATCTAAATAGAGGATACACAAGGATGCTAAGAGAGCTAGATAAAAGCCTCTTAGAAAACGAAGTGCAACCAGTTCATCAACTTCATGGAATAAGTAGGAATTATAATACTGTTATAATGTAACTGTTTAGTTTCAGTACATATACTTTTTTTTTTTTTTTACCAGGTCAGTGAACTGGTGTTAAATTGGCAAGGGTATACATTGATTTCTAATGCTACTGGTCTACGTATAAACCAACTGAGATGCACCAGATAATGTGAAGATAAATAAATGTTTAAACAAGAAGCTATACTTGTTGAGAGGTAGCAGGGTCTTCACTGATCCTCTTGTCCTCCTTAAACGGTATCTGTAACAAAATTGTATGTATATACAAACTTCAGACTTTTTTTGTTTTGTTACTATGATTTAAAAAAAGAAAAAAGAAAAAAAAAAAAGAATGTAGTTGGAAATGAACAGATTTCAATGCGAGGTTTAATATATGTAGAATTCTGTGATCTATAAGGAAATCTGTGTTAATTGAATCAGGGACCCTGGAGCAACGAGGCAGCAACACTACAGACTGCAACACAGCTTGTTGATTCAGCAATATAAATAGGTTTGATCATTAAGAGACTTAACAACTACCTGCTGAGTTACTGGAGTTAACTGGAGCAGTTGAATTTCACAGATTTTCTGCAGCAAATTGACAGGTTTAATGAAATACCAAGATAAGTCCATTTTCTAAACTTTCGTATATAGCTTCTGCCATAGCTGAAATAATGTAAAAACAGGAAATCAAAACTGATGTTCTGATGTCAGACACTGATATGGAATATAGTTCCAGATCATCTTTTCTACAGATGTATTCTGCACACGAGTGACAGGTAAATACTGTCAGTAATGCATTACATCCATTAATTAGTATAAAGATGTGATCACAATTTACCAGAAATAAACCATCTTACTTCTTCTGTTGTCTGAGTAGCTTTATCAGCTCGCATCGGCATTTCTTCTTCACACTCCTTCTATAAATCATTAACAATTAGACTATGTCTCAGTAACACTATGAACATATTAAAGGGATGTCTTATAACTTTAGTGCCCACTGCTGCCTGTGAGATGAATTACGATTACAGTAGAAGCAATGACAAATGCCCCCCCCTTTCAGTTCTGTAGACATATATTATGAGCAAATATAGATTAAATTAAATATTACAGAAATACAAAAAGTAAGAATTCTTGGGCAATTTCATAGTATTGAAATGTAACCTGCTTGTCAGTTACACGTGTTACATATTTGTATGGCTGAAATTCCCTTTAAACCACATGGTTTAAAGCTATTGAAGAAAAACTATTATTTCAGATGCTTGACCAGGTTGTAACCTTGATCCTGGAGCAGTTCATCTGCTGTTTACAATGATAAATCCATATTAAAATCATACAAAAAATTTATAATTCAACCACTCATTCTTGAGATATCTTGCTAACAGGGATCTCAGACAGACTCACAGATGAATGGATTCATGGACCCGAACATGTAAAATATAAAAATCTGAATTTACACATTATTATCCTTACATGTTTGGCATCCAAAGTCAGATATACATCTGTAAATAATGAGCTTTTGTTATTTTTTTATTTTATTTTTTTAATTAAAAGCATAGGGTAGTAAATGAGTTGTAAATGTATTCAGGTTTTTATGGTTCTAGTTTCCTTTTTTACTAGCAATGTAATGCCATAGCTCCAAAACTAAGGAAGCAAACGTCAGACAACTGTCTACATTTGGGATGTGTGGATATTTTGGGGAAGGTAAAAATTTCCTTACCTCGTTCATGGTCTGTGACGGCGTTGTTCCCTCCGTACATGCGTCCTGCTCTTGCTGACCTATTGTCTGACAGAATCAACAGTGCTTTCTCAGCACATAGAACAGAAGAGCTTTTACACCAAGTACAGCAGACAGATTGTCTAGCAACCCCACTGCTTCCTCTACAATACCTTTTGTGGCATGTTTATTACCACTGCTCAAGGCTAGAGTGGTAAGAAGCTCGCTTTCTGCACAACGAAATCAAACAAAACCTTTCAGATACTTACTTGTTCTGTAGTGTCTGATTCTGATGGCGGCTCCTCACGCTCCTGCTTAAAATAATCAGGTTATCACAACGCATGATCATATTCTCAATGACAAATTCACACGATAAGAGAAGAAAAAAAAAAAAAAAAAAAGACCTCTTTCAGTTTCAACTGAGAAGGGTTCTCCATACACAGCCACTGTAAACACATAAAATGTGTATATCAAACATATAATCAACTTTTTCAGAAACAGATCTACATGCGAGACAAATAGTATCGCAAACAAGGTTTTGGAACATGTGTCATAGATCATTTTGATTTCTACCTAGAAATACGAACTTGAAACTTACATACTTGAAAGAGAAGAAAACATTAATAAAGAATGAACTAATTCTTTACAGTATTTTTTAAAAATGTAGAACATTTAATTTCATTATTTTGAAGGCATCTTTGCTCTACAGTATTTCTTTGCATGTGCGTAAAACTTTTGCAAGTACTTTACATATGCAATCCATTTTTTTTAGCAAAAAAAAAAATAAATAAATAAATAAAAAAAAAAAAAAGGAACTGGAAGGTGCAAACTCTTCTTGTCCTGAAGATTTCCCCATGTCAGAAAACTTACTGTTACAAAACACTTACACTGGAGACTCTTTCCATAAGTCTCCTTACAGAAAGCTTCCTCATATCAATGATTTATACATTCTTCTTTTTTAAGAATAACATATAAAACATATTCCACCACCAACTCCCCGTAAATGAGTTGTGACTATGGAAATGTGAATGTATTAGAATGACAGCACTAATATAAACCCTGCACAAAATAAGCCAAGGTTGTAGGCCTTGGCCATGTTGTTCCCTGTGGTGTTCATTCTCCAGTGGTTGGCTAATCATATTTATCCAGGTGTCCCTGTTAATTCTGATGCTGGCCCTGTCCTGTGGCTTCTTTGTAGTGAACCATACCATCCTGTATACAGTATGTATTGTAAACCTCTGCACTTTATACAGCCATGCATAAATTATCCCATGTATTATCTTGCATCACTACAGTCTCACCTGTATCAACAATACAGTATATACACAATATATACCAATACTGTATATACAACAAAACCTGATTAATCTGCACTCACCGTGCCTCTGCGCCAGGGCAGGTCATAACCCCCATAGTCGTAAGTGATCTCCTCCCCTGACTGAATGTCCCGCAGTGCAAATAAACACAAATGCGGGATGCGGCTGATAGAGATGACCTTCACCTTCGCGTTGGGATTACTATCATCATTAACAAGCCGCCCGAGAGATCCGTCATCCACTGAAGCATCGATACTGTAAATATAAAAAAATATCCACTCGTGATAAACGTGAGAATCACGTGCGCACTCACACACACACTCACTCACAATTTCAGGCATGTGTGGCCCAATCAGGTAAAGCAAGTTTTCCTGACTCTTTCTGCATAATGTCTAGTTTTATTACTCTTAACACACATGATCCAGTTCAAAAACAACTTGAGGATGAGCTGACAGTGTCTGACCATAAATCTAACCCCTCAGTTCACATCCCCTCTGAAACCTGCCTCTGTTTACAAAAGACGTGCAGTTCAAAATTCCATATGCCTGCGACTATTGTACACATTAAGCTGTAGAAATATCTACAGCAAGCGAAATGAAATAACTACACTGATGTCTGTACATTTTCATATTAACTTGCAAAACACCACCATTGCAAGGTAGTGATCTAGTTCTCTAGCTATACTGCCAAGGCTGCTGATAACGAGATATTTTTACTTGACTACCATCTTCACTGGAGTGTATACAGCATGTTTTATGTTTCAGTGTAAATTATTTGGTGATTATAATAGTTATAACTAAAATGTGCCATACTGAAAAATGTATGACTAAACAAAGCTGTCAAACATAATTTATGTTTATACTGAAACACATTGAACCCCACACTCAAATGAAAAAGTACCAACCCAACCCCAAATCCTCACAAACACACCCTGCCAGTGAAAAGAAAAAAAAAAGAAATCCCCAAAGCAACAGGATGGGTTCCCTTTTTGAATTTAGGTGTCAATGTTGTCTAAGAAAGATTTCCTTCACCACTGTCACCTCTAGCTTTCTCATTATGGATTTAAATCTACATCTATACGAGAAGGTATTTTGAGTAATGCAAATATGATTTAATACAATTGGCAATCATAACTGTTGGACTCCCTTCTTAATTGAGTTTAATCTAATTTAAAGAAACTGCACATTCAATTAAAAAAAAAAACTACCGTATGAAGTTACTTTTAAATGTTTATGGAAGCAAAAAAAAGAGAAAAGTTTTAATGCTGAAAGTCATATTTTCTTAATGACATTTAAACACGGCTGAAGTCATAGCATTGAAATATATTTGAAAACTGAATTATTCCCAAATCTTTATTTGGGAACTCTGAAACCATGAGCGTAACCTGGCCTGGGCATTCAAGGTTGTAGCCCTGAAGATTTTTTCTTTGGCCCGAATAATTCTCCACTTGGAGCGGTTCGTCACTACTTAACTGAACGGCAGTAAAAGAAGACGGTGGTGTTGTCATTTTGTAGGCGAGACCAATCAAACAAGGTTTCCAGGAAATACTTATTGACTGACAGCTCTCAATTCTCAAATGCTAGCTCACACAGTCATTTAGTGTAAGAGAAATGGATATACGCCAATTTTTAATTTTTTAATTTTTTTTTTTTTTACCAGTAAAGGCATTGAAACTGAAACACTAACCTCCTCTCATGTTGAGCAGGACAACAAGGTGTGTAAATGTCTATATGAGTTCCAGTTTACGTGAATATGAAATGAGCAGAGCATAAGAACAGTTAACGTACTTTCATGGCACTGTAGCAGCTAAACCCACACACTGATAGCTTAGCTGTGCCTCCCCTTGGCTAACGACACCAAACTAGCCTAATCTCATATTAGATAACCAAAACATTTTATATTTAATCTGTCTGGTAGTCCTACAAACTAGTGATGGGAAGTTCGGATCATTTTACTGACTCTGATTATTGAATCTCGTTCAGCATAATGAACGAATCTTTTATTCCAAGTCGTTTCAGCAGAATATAATTAAAAAGTTACATGTTAAATTCCCCAACACATCTAGTACTTACGCAAACGATCACATTTGGAATAAAAAATAAACTATAGGCTAATGAAGCCAAGGCTGAGATATGAGAAACAGAAATGATTAATTGCTTAGCTGGTCTTCAGGCTATGCTGTCTGTTAATTCACCTCACCTCGTGATCCGAGTCGTTCTTTCTTTTGTCACATCTGTTTGCCGGAAAAAGAAATGATTAGTTCACCTCTCGAGTCTTTGGGTCTGAGTCGTTTGTTCATCACATCACAGCTCCACAGCCTGAATGCAGTTGGGCTGTGACGTGAACAAACGAACGACTCGAGAGGTGAACTAATCATTTCTGTTTCCTGTACAGAACCTATGGGGATGTTACAGCGCATGCGTGGTCCACACAAAATGAACGAATCATTCTCGAAGACAACTTGTTCCCAAATCATATTAAAGATTCGTTCAAAATGAAAGAATCGTTCATGAATGACTCGTCACTACTGCAAACAGCAATGACACCTGAGGCAAGTTTTATGAGAAATTCACTTTTTGTCCAATTTTCACATTTTTAAAGCAATGAGCCCTCACATGCTTAACTAAATAAATAAATAAATAAAGTTTATTTATAAGTATGTTTTTAAAAGTTTTTTGATGGAGAAGAATCTGAGCTCAACCCCGAATGATGAACAGTCCAGCTAATGCTGGTTTAGTTTGGATTATTTTGAAAATGTGAGTTTTCAAATAAAATAAAGATACTATAAATTTCAACGAGGTTAAAAGAAAACCATAAATACAGACCTTTTCTTGCAAATTTTACTTTCAAAGTAATATATTTCTATGCTATAATGCTATGACTTCAATGGCTTTTCAAATGAAAATATTTGTCAAAATATCCTTTGCTTTCATGAATGCTACCATACATATGGCAATGAGAGACATAATACTTGACTTTAAATGCAGTGTATGGTGTTTTAAGGTTTAGTATTTGGCTCTTTTTTTGGAGAGGGGGCAGGGGGGACTTGCTTTGAATTATCTTTGACAACTCTGCTTACAACTTTATCCTGCCAGGTGTTCAGACCCTCTACAAATAATCTGGACCAGGTGCATTTTAGAGTACTTAAACTGTTCAGAACATTGGAACACCTGGACTTGAGTTGAGAAGTCCTGACATAAAGCAGCCTACAACTCGCTAATTCACAGCCTGGTGCACTACCTGCACAGTATACCTACCAATAGCGTGTGTTGTTATATATAAAGTAGTATGAATAAGCATCAGGGCTGCATTCGCCTGCCTCTCGCAGAACTCCTCTGTACTCCACTATAAAACTTCCCTCCTCAATCCACGAGCTGGCAAACACTCCATATCCTACAAAGACAACATTTAGCTTGATGCAGTAATAATTACTTCTGTTCAGTAAAGCTTCGATAACATTACGAAGGCACTATCTACCTTTAATAACATTTATAAATCTGCTTTCCAGATTGCTCTTGTCTCTTCTTGCACACACGTGCTGTTTAGCATCCAGAACTGGATTTATCCCTTTGCCCACTGAAAAGAAGAGTCCAGAATATGATATTAGTCACATCAGATATTAGATACCAAGTGTTTGTTTAAAAGACATGAAATTTAACTTCTGTAGTAGCTAAGACCTTTAATCAAACAAACAGTCACTGCAAAACCGTTTAGCAGAGCCTGTAACATAACAAATCCCCATGGAAAATTAAATATAAATATAATAACATGTTTACTAGAAGATAACTTTGTTTTCTAGAATTTTGTAACGTTTCTGTGAGACTTACTTGCGAGCACATTCGCAAACACCGACCTCTTTAAAGCAGTAACCGAGAGTTTTAGTGAGCCACGGGAACGTGATACGGATTAGCCAATCGGCGGCGCTTATGTAGGCGCATACTAAAAACGAGGCCGCTCATTGGTCCTCTCTGTGTTTCCGTTTTTGCTGAAAAGCTTGCGGAGAGAAGTGCGACTTTTTAATGCGCATTTTTTAAATATATATGTTCACATCGTTCGCTGTGTGTTTAGAGAACCAAACACATTAGTATTTATTCTCGTAAATGCACAAAGAGCTCTCGCTCACACACACACACCGGGCGGTGAGCGTGAGTCTGTGTCTGTGTATGTGCGCGTGCGCTTCTCTCCTCGGCCTGTAGGTGATGTGAAGTACAGAGTGTGTAAGATAAAACCCAGCTCCCACTTGCGCGCTCCGACACTTCCGGGTTTCAAAAAGTCAGAACCGGCTAGAATAATAACAGAAAGTAATAGACTTATAAGTAATAGACTTATTTACATTATTAATTACTAATAGCATTTATACATTTATCTGCAATCGTGCCTTTTTAGAACATTTATTTATAGTGCTTGCTCATGATTCAAAGTCTATTTTGACATATATCATATAATTTATTTTATACAGGATGAATTCAGGTATTATGGGACAAGTTAAGAGTTGTATTTCCTTATCACTATCATATTTTTATAAACCATTATCTCTAAACCTTTTCATAAACACTTCTTAACCAATAAATCATAACTTGGAGTTAATGACATCGTTAGAGGGGCGGGGCATCTAAGAAAAGAAACCTCAGACAGTGCATGAGGAAGAAATATATTGCTATTCCTTCAATTCAGTAACCGTTTTCCCCCCTGGTCGAGGTCATGGTGGATCCAAAGCCCATCCTGGAAACACTGGGCGTACACACTGGATGGGACAGCAATCCGATGAAGGCACCTCACACACACACACACACACACACACACACACACAGACACACACACACACACACACACACACACACACACACACACACACACACACACACACACACACACACACGTGTGTGCACACACTCATTCACACCTAGGCGCAAGTTAGAGAAGCCATTCCACCAACTTGCATGTTTTTGGGAGGCGGGAGGAAACCAGAGATGCAGGGAGAACATGCACAGTAATCATCACAGTAACCTGAACACAGGAGCGAACTGGTGATCTTGGAGCTGTGAGGCAGCAACACTAACTTCTGCACTACCCAGTAGAAAAATAAAGAAATATCTAGATTTTACTGAGGGCCCGTGTGGTTTACACCCCTCAAAATATCATGCTGATAAGCAAAAAGTGCATCTAAATTCATGTTGTTGTCCATTGATGTTCCAGTATTTATCATCAATTTTCCACTTGTCCCATTTTACAATTACAAGCCATTTGTGTGATCAACTTACTATATATTAAAGGCAAGAGTAAAGAGCAGAATAACAAAATAGGTTACTGCCAGTCCAAAACAGTTTATCACTAAACCAATATCATCTGCTTACCAACATGTGCTTGGCACAGATCATTACATACATTTAAATCAGGGTACTACATTGTGTTCTTTCTATTTTATTTTATTCTGTCTGAAAGTGTTTCTGCTTTCTACATGATGTGAAGTAGATGTGCTAAGCCAGTGATCAGTGGGGACTGTGTTCAAACACTGGATTGACATTACGAATGTCCTATGATTGGCTTTAAACAGTATGGATGAACCAAATAGAAAGAAAGAAAGAAAGAAAGAAAGAAAGAAAATGACTGGCTCCTCCCATATAAGGATATTTCTCAAAGCAACTCAGGGATTACCTTATTGGGCTGTTGTCTGAATATCGCCCTCTAGTGCCTAAAACTTAACTCTCATTCATCCCAATGTGTGAATTAGTATTAGAAATAAAAACACAGTCCTAAACTCATGTTTGGCATTTCACATTACCTCATTATTTTGTCTTTCTTCAAATGTTATATAGATAGATTTGTGAGTATACGTCATTACATATTAAATTCAACATGATCACTAGGGGACAGTATGTTACTTGTATTTTAAGTATCACCTTTGCGGAACATCAGTGGGATATTAGTTTTTTTTCCCTCCTAAATAGGTTCCTGCCAGTCCAAAACCAATTTAAACATTCATAAATACCATGAGCACAAATGGATATTATTTGCTTAGCAATATGTCTTTCGCACAGTTCATTACATACATAGTAGATGTTCAAATCCTTATTTGGACTTCCATTAAGATTGTCATGATGATTCATGTTTTCCGAAATATTCTTTTATCAACACTATATTTGAGCTGATGATTAATCCAACTACAGTCTTTACCTCCAGTCTTTACAGTCAGGAATTACCTTACCTACGTCGAATTTATCCCAATATGTAAATTATTATTAGAAATAATCTGATAATTTTTTTTTCATTTTTCACTCTCACACACTCCAACATTCATTAGGTATTACCTCATTTTTGTATTATCTCATTATTTTTGTCTTTCTTCAAATATATAGATTGTATATAGATTGTTATATAGATCGTCCTGCATAAGATATGTCCTTATAAATATATTATATATTATATTATATATGTGTGTGTGAACAGATGGAGTTCAAACCACTGAAGTGCTGATACAGTGTCTCCACTGCACAGTTAACTCTTTACACTTTCAGAGTGTTTAATGGCCTATCTAATGCACACACACACACACACACACACACACACACACACACACACACACACACACACACACACACACACACACACACACACACACACACACACACACACATATGCATGGACGCTCAGTAAACAGGGACCATCAGGGTCATCAGGTGTGCTGATGTACTTGTCATGTGACATATCATTTATTATATGTTATTTCATTCAACATGATCCTCAATCACCAGGGGACAGCTGAATGCTATTTTAGTTAGTTGCTTGTATTTTTCACATCACGATTTTTCGAAATATATCCCCCAATACTCTACTTATTTGATGACGATTAACAAAACTACAGTGTTTATGTCCAGTCTTTACAGTCAGGAACTACCTTATTGGAGTCAAAAGATACAGTTGTATGAATATCACCCTCTAGTGATTTGACTTATGGTTTACCCTCTCATTTCACTCTTCACTCTCACACACTCCAACACTCAGGTTTGGCATTTCACATTACCTCTTTATTTTGTCTTTCTTCAAACACTATATAGATTGTCCTGTATATATTCGAACACACGTGTGTGTGTGTGTGGGGGGGGGGGTGACAGCGTCTAAACCGCTGAAGTGCTGTTACAGTGTCTCAGTGAACTCACAGTGCACAGTGACCTCTTTTATATTACTTTCCATTGAGCGGTTATGCATGGACACATGCACACACACACACATTGAATACATACATACATACAGACATACATACACACACACTCAGTGCCCCCTCCCAGAGATCCAGCCCTACATTCGCTACTACTTTTCATCATATACAACTCACACAAGTTCTCTGGATAAACATTAATAGTTTAAACAAGGACCATCAGAGTCTTGAGGTTGAGGTGTGCTGATGTACTTGTCAGACACCATATAATTTATTATATATTTAATTAATTGTGATCACTAGTGGAGGACAGTGGGTTCCTTGATCAATACTCCATTTCCATCCATCTTCTATACCGCTTATCCAGCTGGGTCACGGGGAACCTGGAGCCTATCCCAGGGAACATCGGGCACAAGGCGGGGTACACCCTGGACAGGGTGCCAATCCATTGCAGGGCACAATCACATACACATTCACACACCCATGCATACACTACAGACACTTTGGACATGCCAATCAGCCTACCATGCATGTCTTTGGATAAGATGCCTGGAGTACCAGGAGCATGGGGAGTATATGCAATCTCCGCACACACAGGGCAGAGGCGGGAACTGAACCCCCAGCCCTGGCAGTGTGGGGCGAGCATGCCACTAAGCCACCGTGTGCCCCGATCCTGTTTGAAATGACAGAAAATCTAACATATTAAACATGCCAGATGTTCCTATAATACTACTATACCACAGCTTCATTTTATGAGGCTTCATTTTATCCAGAGCGGCACACCTTTATGTCATTTATACAAATGAGCAGTTCAGGGTTAAGGGCCTTAAAGTGTTTGTCATTTAGTTTACAATTGTTTATCATTTCCATTTTGTTCAAAACTTTTCCATGGTTATTACCTAGAGAAGGATGTAGTGTATGGTATAAGAATACAGGGTGTCTGAGTCTCTGGACAGAAAGTCTTTCTGCTTTGCATGTGTGAGTAAGGTGTGCCATGGCGATGATCAGTGGGGACTGGAGTAAAACACTGGATTGATATTAAGGATTTCCTATGATTTGCCTAAAACAGTAAACTAGTAGAAGTCAACCAAATGCGTCTTTCTCTTTTCCCCACTTCAAAACTAAATGAATAATAATTTGATAAAGACTGTCTCCTCCTATATAAGGATGTGTCTGAAAGCAACTCTTGGATTACTTTCTTGGAATGGAAATTTACAGTAGTCCCAATATGTGAATTATTAGAAATATTGTGATCAGTTATTTCCCTCTTCACTCTCACACACTCCAACACTCAGGTCACATTACGTCATTATTTTGTCTTTCTTCAAATGTCATATCGACTGTCCTGTATGTAGGTATACATTTATGAATGTGTGTGTGTGTGTGAGAGAGAGTGAGAGAGAGAGAGAGAGAGAGAGAGAGAGAGAGAGAGAGAGAGAGAGAACAGATGGTGTTTAAAACACTGAAGTGCTAATGTGTCTCCACTGAACTCTTTACACTTTCCATAGTACATCTAATGGCCTCTCTAATACACACACACACACACACACACACACACACACACACACACAAATAATAATAATAATAATAATAATAATAATAATAATAATAATAATAATAATAATAATAATAATTATTATTATTATTATTATTATTATTATTATTATTACTACTTATCACTGTGTCTCTGTTCCTTTTCTTTCAGGAATGGCACCAAAATAAGGTTGGATCGATTTGATCAAGATAAGCACAATGCACAAGGGTTTGTCTAACAAATGTGTTTCATCGCAGTGCATTTTGACTTGGACTGAACTGAAGTCAGAATATACACGGAGACAGTTATTTATATATAATTGTTAGCTTCTTGGTCTAAACTTTCCTTTAGTGTTTTTGTCACTAATGGACAGGGACATTCTGTAAATGAGCTTGAATGTCTCAGCAATAGACAGTAGCCTAGCAGCAGCATATATCACTGCTGAAGGCACTTATCCGAACTGAGCAAATGTTTTCACAAGCTATCACATAGCACTAACTGGATCGGATGTCTGTCACCCTGCCAAGATCTGCGACCTGTTTACTCGAGTCATCAAATGATGGATTTCATTTGTGTTTTATTTTCCTAGCATGTTGTTTAATCGATTTCTTTCCCCACTATCTGCTCGGTATAAAAGTGATTCCCGTAAAATATGATTAGCACTTTCCTTTACACGACTTGTTCCACTATAAACTGCCTGTCAGGTGAATTTATACCCACTAATAGACGTGCGCCGTTTTACAGTGTCCTCTTGTGCCTTATTACCAACTGTACATTAGGTCCCAACTTTGATAAGGTTATACAGAGAATCACAAAAACTGCTTTATTCAGTAGTCAACACAAACAGCTCATTATTCTGTGAGGATTGTTGAAGTAATTGATGATGTAACATTATACAATAAAATTCAACAAATCTCCTTTTTTAAAAAAGATTTTTTACCAAAGAATAAGAATTTTCAGGCATCCTGCATTTGCATTTCTCTGAACGTGTTTGTTTGAAATGTAGGCAGCTGAAAAGAAATTTGCATTGTGAGGCGCTTTCCTCGGGTGTGTACTTTCAGAGTTTAGCAAGGTCGTATTAAGCCCTTCTTTTTACTTTATTTTATTTGCACATTTTTGGTATGCTCCAGTGGCACTCTTTTCCATGTAAATACACAGTAAAACAGTGAAATCGTAGTGTTTGTGGGGTATTTGATTTGCCGCTTTTTTGGAATTTTTTAATTGCATTTAATAAAGCTGAATTCGCTATTCTTTATTCTCAGTGAAACCAATCCTCAGACCAGTTAAGTTTTTATCATTTTGAAAACTGTGTTTTACAGATTGTATGGTTATTAAATCTCTAGTTACCACTTTTACACTAAATGACGCCTTGTTGGTAAAAAAAACAAAACAACAACAACAAACAAAAAAGAAAGAAAGAAAGAAAGAAAAAGATTTATTTTCATACTGGGTGGCGAGGGGGCGGAGCAACATCCTGCTACAGTTCTTCTGTCTCTGTAGATAATATCCCTGCTTGTTTTACAGTCAGTAAGTGTTTCACTTGGGATAGTCTTTCGGCACGGAGCTGTGAACACTTGTGCTTTCCGGTTTCTCCACAACATAAAAAGATGCATTTTGTGCCTTATTAACTTCATGAGAGAGAAAAAAAATAAAGGCAGTGACTGTTTATAGGGGAAGTAATTGTAAGTGATATCAGGAATGACCTTGTCTCAATGAATATTAAATGTAAACATTAAACATGTGATACGCTTTTCATTAATTCGTTTAAAATTCGAATTGTTGGCAAATCACTCAGGTATAAAAGGAATAACACACTTCAGGCCTTGCTGTTGAGTGGTGCTGTTCTAGGGGAAAAAAACACACCTGTATTACCTGACCTGGTCTGGCCTGCCATGTTATTCCTTACAGATGTTCTATTACTTAACAACAATCTTTGTAACACTGATTTTTTATTTTGGGGAAAAAAAGAATGTTTGAAAATCTTTTATTCTTTTCTACATATACACTAAGGCAGTAAGTATAAAATAGGCACAATAAAAATTCATATAAATATGTTGCTTAATATGAATGCTTAAGCCTTGCACAGTAGTGCATATTAAAACTTTTTCATTTCAATGATATCAACCTAAATCTCTGTTTATCCCCTGCTTATAACACTGAGAGTATCATGAATTTATACCTTGTTCATAACGTCATAACTTAAGTTTTATGCTGCATGAAATGCTGTGTGTGATGTCCTTCCAGAAGGAATAACACCAGCCGAGAGTGATTAATCTCTACTACATTTAGTGCGCTTGACCAACCTGCAGCTATCAGATGAAACATTAACCAATGTTCTGCTGACATGGTGGTACTCCTGTGGTTTTAGCAGAGATAAATGAGGTTGTGGGAGACAGCTCCAGGTCCATATTATGGGACTCATTCTCAGTCGTTGTCACAGGAACCACAGACTTAACACGTAGCCTGGTCAAACATCCGTTTAAACCTTTGGTGACCAACGAGGATGACGAAAACCACCTCACATAGGGATGCTATTCTTCTGCCTCACTTTGGACAATTTCCAGTGAGAGACTGACTTCTCAATTCACGAATCCATATCACGGCACTTTAGAGCCTGACCAGGGTTTCTCATTCACTTCTTATCCAACTTTTGACAATTATTTTTGGATTTGTCAGCAAAGATGGACAATTATTTTGCATTTTTAGTGCATAATACTGTCTGATCATAAGATTTATTTTAACCAAGAAGGTTTAAGGACTATACTGGACAAAATCCTACGTTAGATTAGATTAGATTGAGAGTTATCTGATTCACAGCCGGATCTCTGGGCTGTGTGTCTCTCATGCTTGTGAGCATACATGGCTCAGCTCCAGGTCACAGGTGCGAGGTTTAGCTGGACCACTCTGCTGGCCCTGTCTCAATTTACCTACCTGCTGTTGGGGGCCACCGTTTTCCAGTTGCTTGAGAAAGAGGCTGAGAGCCAAAATCGCAACCAATTTCAAATGGACAAACTCAACTTTCTGGCTAATTACACCTGCCTGGATGGACCAGCCTTGGAGAAGTTTGTAAAGGTCATTATTACCAGTCGAAATGTATGCATGTCTTAGTTCTCACATGTTTTGATTTGTCCTGAAAACTCTATGGAGCACTTTGGATTACTGTATTGTTTTGCTGCAGGTGATTTTAGATGCAAGGGAAAGCGGTGTGAACCCTTCAGGAAACTCCACTAACCCGAGTAACTGGGATTTTGGCAGTTCTTTCTTCTTTGCAGGGACAGTTGTCACCACTATAGGCAAGTTAAATGTTAATATCTATTTGACCGGGTTATGCTGATCTACCATACATGGTCTGTTGAGTTGTTGTTGAGTTGGACTTGACCAAATCAGAGAAGCATGCTTATGATTGTAAAAATTAATGTGGATATTGTGCTCCTTCCAAAGGCTATGGAAATCTCTCACCCACCACATACCCAGGGCAGGTTTTCTGTGTGTTTTACGCCCTGTGTGGGATCCCCCTTAACCTGGCCTTCCTCAACCAGCTTAGCAAGTGTCTCAGCCTTCATCTGGGACGCCTGGAGAACAGGATGATGTCAATGGTGCCTCACAAGGTATTACTCAAAACCTTTCTCTAAAAATTTGACATCCTAGTCATTGTTAAAATCTCACTTTACTCACTATAATAGAGTTTTGGCAGGGGAAAAGGTGTCTAGCAGCCTAAAGGGTTATTTGATGTGTCCTACTAGAGGAATCTTTGAACGAGCCTTGTAGAAGCCTAAGGGATTGTTTTGTACATTCTAGAGAACGCATTCAAATAGCAATTGAGGAACCTTAATTTTGTCTAAGAATGTAGCCTGTAGATATATTTTTGGAAATCCTGATTTTAGTAGAAATGCTAGAGTCAGAGTACAGTAGCAGAACACAATGGTCAAGGCTCTGGGCTACTGCTGAAAAGATTTAGAGGCTTTTAACTCTCAAAAGCTCCAGAGCACTTTATGATGGCTGACCGTCTACTCTAACCCCAGCTTCATTCCTTTATATATTTGTCTCTGGGGTGCTACCCTCAAGGGTGCATCTTTCATACCTTTATTATGTATCCTTTTACCTGGTGAGGTATATGCCTTGTATCTTTAAAGCTTTAGTGTAAATGCTATTTAAAGGTGCTACAACGGTTCGATTTACAGGTGCAACAATTGAGTGCCATTTAGCTCTTAAAAATTATGTATTACTTTTAAAATATTTTTTCAACATTGAATCTAATAAAACATGCATTTAACCATTTAGAACTTGTGTTAACCCATCTCAGTCGATGTCATTTTTTTTCTTACCGAAAATGGCATTTTGCTCTTAAATGACAACGAACAGGGTTGAAAGTAACAGGTTTGAGGGTGGGTTGTTTTTTTTTTGTGTAGAATTAGCAAATACACAAAATGTGGTTAAATAGCATCCATGATAATTGCATAAGGACATTAGAGACATTCCAATGATTTACTTACTTTTGTTTTTTATTAATAACTAACTTTCAGTCTATAATATGGGTAGCAGTGTTGTACTTTCAAAGTGAGCTCATCAATCAATATTACATTATAATAAAAAATAAAGAGAGAACTTAATTTTTTCTTCTTCTCGTGATCTTCGGGAATTTTGGATGATGCAATTTCTTTTAGAATATTCCAAATGTTTCATAAGGAATGAATGTATTCAAGTAACAGGATTCGGTGAATGTTGTGGGGCTAAAATGTACATTGTTCATAATCAGTAGTGGATGACTCATGAAAAAGGACATTTCAAACATGAGATTTTAAATGGATTCACACATCAAGTAAGGAATAACACACTGTAGACTGTGCTTTTATACATATATAAAATTATGCACACATTCTGACCAATCAGATTCGATCATTCTGTGGTATAACTGCAGTAGAAAGCAAAAGACAAGAGTTTAGTATTTCAGCTTTTATTTCCTGGTATTTACATCTAGATGTCTTAAACAACATAAAACATAGAAGCTTTTGTATCAGACCACCCAATTTTTAGGTGACCAAAAGTATAGGAACAGATAAGTATTCAAGTAAATTAAAATAAATAACACTTAATATTTAGTTGCATATCCCTTGCTTGCAATAACTGCATCAAGCCTGCAACTCACTGACATCACCAAATTGTTGATTTTTTGTTTTGTGATGTTTTTCCAGGTTTTTAACCACAGCTTCTTTCAGTTGTTGTTTGTTTCGGGGGGTTTCTCTCTGAAATACTGCTCAGCTGTGTTAAGGTCTGGGAATTAAATTGGCCAGTCCAAAACCTTCCAATTTTTCCCCCTGATAAAATCCTTTGGTAAAGAATTTTGAATCTTTGTCTTACTGCATGATAAAGTTCCTCCTGATTAATTTGATTTCTCTGTAAACTGGCAGACAAAACCTCAACTTCTGTCAACTTCTGAATTCATTCTGCTACTACCATCATGATCAATTACATCATCAATAAAGATTAATGAACCTGTTCCAGAAGCAGCTATGTTTCTCACATCAGCTGATGTTGTTTTCCTTGGCCGACCCCATTCTGTGTCTGTTACTTAGTACACCAGTGGTTTCTTTCTTTTGCAGGACATATCAAATTGTTGTTTTATTATGCCCAATGTTTGTGCAATGCCTCTGATTGATTTTCCCTCTTTTCTCAGTTGCTTTTCTCCCATAGACAGCTCTCTGATCTTCATGTTGGCTTATCCTTTTTAACAACAAATGCAGTTTTCACAGATGAAATCCAGGGCTCAAACCAATGTTTGAGATGTTCAGGGCTATTTATTGTTTAAACAGTCTGTCTAACAGGACATACCTGGATAACAAGAAACACCTGTCAGTCTCATGCTCCAATATTTTTACTTACCTACAAATTGGGTGGTCTGATACAAAATGTCATTTAACATATATACATATAAATACCCGGAAATAAAAGATGAAATTCTAAACTCTCTTCTTATATTCATCTTTTGATATCAAACCCAAATGTCTTCAGTCTACAGTCTACAAAGAATTGGCCTTGCTGTTCCAATAGTTTCTGAGGGGATTGTATGTTTAAAATATATTTTTTTTCTTAATTTTACATAAATATTGGTAAATATATCATATCAGTGGGGCACCAATGGAACTCCAATTGCATAATCATCCTCAAATACCATAATGATTTTAAAAGTATATTCATGATTCCATGTGAAATATACATATTCTTTTGAGAGTGGTTATATAATGGCTGTCGTCATCATCAAAAGGCACATAGATGGTTTTTAGGACACAATTGTTTGATACACAGTCATATACTACATAGTTATGTACAATGAAGACTTCAGTATAGCTCCTTCTCAGAAGATGTGGATGTTTTGAGCGCAGCAGTGTGTGGAGGTGCTGGCCGTGGCTTTATTCCTACTCATGGGCAGTCTGCTCTTCCTGATCTTCCCACCGGTGATCTTCAGCTACGTGGAGGGCTGGTCATATGGAGAGGGCTTCTACTACGCCTTCATAACACTCAGCACCATTGGCTTTGGAGACTATGTGGTCGGTGAGTACCACTGGATTAGTGCAAAAAATATCGGTATCTGTATTTATATTTAAACCTGAAGTCTGGAAGGGTCTTTTGAACCAACCTGCCTCTCAGAGTCCAACATTTAAAAAAAAAAAAAATTTTAATTCAGCTTGCATTGTT
Organism: Ictalurus punctatus; assembly: GCF_001660625.3. NCBI lineage: Eukaryota > Metazoa > Chordata > Actinopteri > Siluriformes > Ictaluridae > Ictalurus > Ictalurus punctatus. The sequence continues at coordinate 23,381,204 of NC_030424.2, read as the reverse complement.
TTTTTGTTGTTGTTTTTTTAAATGGTTTAGAACATACAGTATAATCTGTTCAATCTGCATTTGGTTCCATCCCTACACTGGATGTGTGAAAGAACAATTAATTTGCTCTTAAGTGTACTCTACTTAGTAGTCTTTAGGTACATGCCTACCAGTGTACAAGGGTCTGATGTGGAGTATTATTTTTGCCAGGAAATGGCCAGGACAAGCAAAACGTCTCTGTGTACCGCTGCCTAGCAGCAGTGTGGATCATCTTTGCACTGGCATGGCTCGCCCTTCTTCTCAACATCGGCGCCAGGATCATGGAGCATTTTCTCGGCCTTAAACAGCCCCCCATCACCTCAAGAGACGAGCGAAGGTCTTCAGTAAGGAAGCAGGATGAGGGGCGGAGTACACCAGAGAACCAACCCCAAGAGACGGAGAAGGAAAAAGGCTTCTTTAAAATCAGAATGGTTTAAGCCTTGTGGTTTAAGACTCTCAAGAAATGAGCTGTTATTGGCTGTAAAGTGTACCTTTCAACCACTTTTTTTCAGTATTTTCGTACATACAATGTGTACATTACTGTATAGTCTAGATGTCATACATCACCTGTTGATAATTGTGCCATGTTAAGGACTTGTAACAACAACTATTAATCTCTATTCATTTCAGACCATGCAATGTTTCCAAATCCAAATTTAGAAATCAGAATTACATAGGACAAATCAGTAGAGACCAAATATTTTGGCCCAGTAGATTATGATTATGGGTGCTGTATGAAACCAATGTCACTATGGTGTCACTACCAAATTAAGTCTGTTTTCACATTTGTGTATTTCTCCTAAGAGTTTGGTGCATTTGTTGAATTGTGAACACTTTTCAAGCCCGGAAGCGGATCAGAGACCCGACCCATGGCCCTCTGTTGGTCTGGGGCTTGTTCACCGAACAGTGGTGTCATTTTCAGTTTTGGGAGTGTTTGGGCCAAGTGTGTAAACACCCTTAAAGTAATCTGTGAGTAAAACACACTCAAATTAAAGTGATGACAGCTCAGAGTTTGGTAATAGTCATATGACTTCTAAGCACTTGTATCTACAAACTTTGCTTGTCACTAGCGCATTATGCATTTGCATGTATCCTTTGAGTGCTCTTGTTGTGCTTTGGTATTTGCATTCTGTTTTTGTTTGATACATAGCTCAGGTTACATCCAGGATGAGCATGCATTCAGTCAAGAATTAAAATTCGTTAGACATTTTACTGAACTGCTTTTCATATTCGAAGACCACAAGTATGACTATGAATTATTCCGATATATTCCCCTTTGCAGGACTCAGATATCAGTGACTTGTCCTAATAAACACGTGCTTGCACGTGTGTGTGAGTGATGTCTGAGGTGTGTGTGTGTGGTGTGTTATCGCCCTGGTAGACATTATAAATAGACTGTGTGTGGTCACATTAATGAATATGAGAATGACACTACTAATATAACCTAATGGTATTTTATTTTTTACATTTATAGAAATAGCAGGAGTAAAGGTTTTTCAAATTCTGTATTGCTTTCTTTTTCATCAATCTGTGTATCTGGTGCTTCATTTACATCTTCTTGTCCCAGGTCAGATTCCACCTCTTCTCTTTCTCTCTCTCCCTGCACCTCAACACTCATCTCTGACTGTTCTCTTATATCTCCCTCTTTTTCTCCATGTTCCACCTCTTCTTTTTCTCTGGCTTGTCATCTCTGGCTTGTCATTTTTGCCTTCTAAATTTCATTTTAAAAAGATAAATTGGGATTTTAATGATCTTATAGCACAATTTTTTCCATATCACATAGGCTACAGAACTAAACTTACCATATTAGTTAACAAGGGGCAAGTTACTATATGTACAGTGGGGGAAATAAGTATTGAACGCATCACCATTTTTTTCAGTAAATATATTTCCAAAGAGGCTATTCACATGAAATTTTCACCAGACATCAGTATTAACTCAAGAAATCCGCACATATAAAGAATTCACAACATTAAAGTCCATAAATAAAGTTATATGTAATAAAGTGGAATGACATAGGAAAAAAGTATTGAAAACGCTAAGAAAAAGCAGTTCTCCAACGCAAGATAAGGCAGTTGAAATTCATAAGTAATTATACCCCCTATCTGTGCAAATTAATATCAACTGGGTTAGTAAATTAATGGTCTATAAAAAGGCTTTTCGTTACCAAGGTGTCTCATGATGGGTAAAAGCAAAGAGCTCTCCCAAGACCTTCGCAACCTTATTGTTGTGAAACATATTGATGGAATCGTATACAGAAGTATTTCAAAACTTCTGAATCCTCCAGTAAGCACCATTGGGGCCATTATCCACAATTGGAAGCAACATCACTTCATCATCAATCAGCCATACACAGGAGCTCTTCGCAAGATTTCTGACCAGGGAGTCAGAAGAATAGTCAGAAGGAGTAGCCCAAGTGGCAAGTACCGCTCGTCACAGAGAAAACAATAGGCAATGCACTCCACTGCTCCTGCTCACCATGCAAGACACCATTACTAAAGAAAAGGCATGTCGAAGCTCGTTTAAAGTTTGTTACAACTCATTTGGACAAGCCTATGAAATACTAGGAGAGTGTAGTCTGGTCAGACGAGAGCAAAATTTAACTTTTTGGCTGTTATACTACACACCATGTTCGGAGAAGAAATGGCACTGCAGTCACCTGACTTGAATCCAGTTGAACAAGATTTAAAGACAATATGTTTAGAAGAATTACACAAAATCTCACCTGAATACTGTGGCTGATGAATTTCTTCACACAGGAAGCATCTTGAAGATGTCATTACAAATAAAGGCTTGTCCACTAAGTATTAAATAAATATCACTTAGCGTGTTCAATACTTTTCTCCTTTATTACACATAACTATATTTATTAACTTCAGTGTTTGGATTTCTTTGTATGTGTGGATTTCTTGAGTTAATACTGATGTCTGGTGAAAATGTCATGTGAATAGCCTCTTTGGAAATATATTTACTGAAAAAAATGTTGACGTGTTCAGTACTTAGTTCCCCCAATGTATATAATATATATATATATTATATATTATATATATATATATACTATGTGTACTATATATATATGTATTTAATGCCTTGATGCTTCATTTACTATTTTTCTACAAAGAAACACACATTCACACACACACACACACACACACACACACACACATTATATATCATGTGTGTGTGTGTGTGTGTGTGTGTGTATTTCTTTGTAGAAAAATAGTAAATGAAGCATCAAGGCATTAAACAACACATCAGAATGATTTGATGATCTGGTGATGTGGTGATGTTTCCTTCCTAACAACAGTCACTATAGACTGAACCGAGGACCTCAGAGAGAAGAAGAGAGGCAATTTAACCAAGACACTTGAAATGGATCATCATAATTCAACCTATTTGCTGTGTCATTGAACTTGGTTGAAAATCTCTATCATCATGCTTGTAATGTGTTTACACAAGTACCCTTTGTGTTATAAGTAAATCTGCAGATAGATTGTTTGACTACACCTTAATAACATTTTCAGAGTGCACTGAAAAGCCAGTCTTTACCATTCTCCCTCATTCCCTCTCCACCTGGCTCGTTAAATCACAGTCAGCCATTATTTGCATGCTATGCCTTAAAGGACGTAGTTTGATTTGCCTGTCACACAAACGTGGGTAAATCCACACCCAACGGCTATGCACTGTGGACTAGCCACACATTTTAAAACCTTGGAAGTAAGCCTCAGGAGCCACAATGGCCGCCATTCAATTAAGAAAACTTTTCAAACGGTTCAATTTTGTCAAATTCTTTTCTGTGCTGTTGCTCGGAGTGGTGTACTTGACATATGTCCTTATTGGAGGGGTCATTTTCTGGAAGCTGGAAGGAGACCAGGTAATGAGTGACATTGCTCGGCTGGAGGTGAAGAAAGAAAAAATGCTCCAGATTTATCCATGTCTTGGACAAAGTGGTCTGGAGGAACTGGGAGACGTGAGTTATGAAAACATTTTTTTATAAAGATAAATAAAGCAGTAAAACAGCGTTAGTTCATTCAGTCTTGCCATTGGCTCACGCTGTGGTATTTTATATCCTTTATTCACAGTGGTCACCAACTTTCTTCCTTGAGATCTATCTACCTTCCTGTAGGTTTCTTCTCCAACCAAAATCGAACACCTTTTTTAGTTTACCAAAAACTTCTTAAGGCAATTATTAGACAGCCAGGGCGGCATGATTATGGTTGGAGCTAAAGTCTTCAGGAAGGTAGATCTCCAGGAACAGGGTTGGTGACCATTGCTTTATAACATTTAACAAAAGTATAATGGGTATTGGCTTAGATTTTCAAAATGTCTGGTCTGGTCTAGATGTTTTTTTTTATAGGTTGATTGATATCAGACTGGTGAATTTGATCAGTTGCTTTTAAGTACCTGATGAAGTGGCCAAAAACCTAAAGGCCTGTATTTATGTGATGATGCATATATGAAAGCATATGTCTTATGCAATATTTAGGTACATAGATGCACTTTGAATCAATCAGGCTTGTGGTACTTACTAGTGGAAAACACAAACAATCCTAGACTCTACCACTCCCTGTGCTCAAGTCAATACTCAAACTTCCATGCAAATAGACAGTAGATGTATTTAGGGCAAGGTTCGTATGCTCCTCATACAATGACACAATAGAGAGAATTTAACATATAGACTAGTGTCTATAAAGTCTCATGCTCAAGGTTAGGTCACACTGCATATTTCATGAGCAACTATAGTGTTCATTGACTCTCAAGAACCCATTCAAAGTCATTTGCACCTAATAGCTTGTGGCCATAGACCAAATGTCTGCATATTAAGGCTGTCAATCGATGAAAATTTTTAATCGAACAAATTACACGATGTGCTGATTAATTAATCAAATTAATTGCAATTAATCTCACATCAATTTTGGCTGAGAAATTACTCCCAAAAGACCTTGTGCCTTGTGATTGGAACTGGTGTTGCATACACGTTAGCGTTCAAAGCGCAAAGCAGAGTTTGATCGTCGCCTCGCTTCATGCTCGTCACTAAGCAACTGCATGCAAGGTAAGATGACGTACAGGTCTGGGGCGGGGTGCATTAAATGCAGTAATCATTTTAACACTTTATTTTTTCTGTAATTACTCATACTAAATTATCATCTTAAATCGACAGGCTGGTCAAAAGTGAAAGACACAAACCTATGTTTAGTTCAATTAAAGGGGAAAGTACATTATACACTACAATAGGTAAAGAACAGAAGGGAAAACAGCACTAAAGCCTGGTTTTATTATTTATTTATTTTTGTATTATTTTTACATGAAATAATTGTACATGCTTAGAACATTTAGAAAGCTACAAAATAGTGTTTATTATTTTTAAAAGATAATAATATACACACAATGTATTATCAGTGATCCGTCCTACCGTACTATCATGGTTGCTGCGGCCACAGTTATTCAAGCTGTATCATATTTACATGCTAAATTATATTCATTTTCTATTTACATACTGCAACACAATATGAGCTGGCATCAAGCTAATTTGAATGTTGTGGAGTCAACACCATCATGTTTTAATGTGCGTTGCATAAAAAATGTACAAAACTGTGTAACAAGAGTATGCATCATAGCAAGACTGAATTATGATCCATTCTAATTCAGCAAATTGCAACAAGCAAATCCAATGTTTTGACAAACTCACATAATTAATTTTTTAATACATTTCTTACCATGTAGAGCTCTGGCATGTCTCATTAGCAATTCACACAACTCAGTAGTGAATCGAGGCTGTATAATGTTTTTAGGTGCTACTTTTTAGAGTCTGAGTCTAATAAGTCAAGTAAACTAATACTGACCCCCACTGTATTTGAAAACACACCTACACTCAATTTTCTTTAAATGAACTTCCCTGTAAATAATTTCTTAGCAATTTCACAAAGAACACTGGAATGCTAAGTATAAGCTCAGTTTGTCGTCTTACAAATGTATCACCGTCCAAACTGCAAATATATATTATGGTTCAGTATGTATCATGGCGGAAAATGGTAAATATTGGAGAATAACGTGGTAATGTGATCATCAATAGATACAGAACCTGCATTCTATGCAAGATAGCTAACTATTATGGTGTGTTTTGATTGGTTAACCTACTGTTAAATAAATCACAGAGAATATGACAGTGTAAACCCAGGCTCAAATACTGAAATCTTGCTTGTATATACATGCGACGTCCTGCTAATGTTAACCTGAAAGCTAGTTTTCTAGCAGTTACCTAACTGGCTAACTTCTGTAATAGCATATAAAGTAAACTAAGCTCAGAGCATAGCATCACCAGGGTAAAGCGGGTGGAAGTGTGGTAGGGGTGTAGAGGGATATAGGGGTACGGCGTATTCATGAAATTAAATATCATGAATATTCATACAGCCTTGCATACATTATAAAATGGGAAAATGTGTAGAGATGAATTTTATTTGCTTATCACATTTAACAGTAGACATTGTCACAAAGCAGATTTACTGAGATGAGGAAGAATCCTTCAATGGATGAAACTCATCCTCTTCTTGGTGACACTGGATAGAGGGCTTATAAATCATTACAGTATGCAATTGTAGAAGAATGAAGGTAAAGTGTGTTGAAATGATTTTCAGTGTGAGCAGATATGGATAGGAGACCTGGGAGAAGCCTGGGACAGTGTTTATGATTACAGCAGCAGTTCTTAGAACAGGCGTGTCAAATGCAAATTCTACCTGGGCATTTTTGTGAGGTCCTGAAGAGATTATTTATTTTTTTTATTTTTTTTTTTAAAGTAAGTTTATTTTAACTTAATTTATTGTCTGATTAACACAATGTTTCTGAGATTTGTTTAAGCATATTGTAGTAATATTATCTACATGAGCTTCAAATGAGAGACTGGAGTCTATAATCATAACAAGGTCTTTCACTGCTCCACATGATGTAACTGAAAGGCCATCCAGAGTAACTACATAATCAGAAAGCTTACTTCTAGCTGCCTGTGGTCCTAGTACAAGTACTTCTGTCTTGTCAGAATTAAGTCAGCATCCAGTGTATAATGTTCTTTATATATTCCTCAACTTTATTAAGCTGCTTTAGGTCAACTAAAGTCATCAGCACAGCAGTGGAAGCTAATACCATCTTTATAAATAACTGGACCTAGAGGTAGTATATTTAAGACAAAAATCAGAGGCCCTAGAACAGAGCCAGGTGCAATTCTAAACTTTTGTATGCACAGAGTCACCATTTACAAACTAATATCCATCAGTCATATAAGAAATGTGCCAGAAAAGAGCCATTCCCCTTAACTGCAAAAAATTCTAATTGTCTGTGTAGAAAGCTGTGAACCATGATAACAAAAGCTGCACTGTCATTAAGTCATTTACATGTACCTTATCTGGCTGACACTTTAATCCACAGTGATTTACAGTTGAGACAGGATATAGGATACTGTGCAAGGTTAAAGGCCCAACCACTGCAGCTTGGTTGTGCTGGGATTTGAACTCGTGACCGTCTTAACCACTGAGCTATCACTGCCCTTGTACATCATGAAAAAAGGAGACAGAACCCTGACTAATGGCCAGAAATAGGGCATTTACAACTTTAACCAATGCCATTTCTGTATTGTATTGAGGCCTAAATCCTGACCCTATGCAAGTATCAGTTTAGCTCTTGAGCTACAACATTTTCTATGATCTTAGAGATAAAGGAGGAAACCTGTAGTTTGAGAGCTGATAATGATCACGGTCAGGTTTTTATCAGTGGTAAAGAGGGAGGGAAAGGAGTGTAATATTTTTAACGGCGGTTCGATTGCATCTGGTATTTGTTTAAAGAAATATGTAGGTATCGGGTGTAGTAGATAAGTTGATTTTGAAGCGGAAATAAGTTAAATTAATTCCGTGTGTTGGATAGGGGAAAGGATTGTGATTGCTGTACTGATATAATTATATTAGTCTCTACAAAACTTGTATGATATTAATACTCAATGAATACATTCTATTAATGAATTTCCATACCCTGCACATCATAATAAAGCATGATGATGATGATGGTAAAAGGTCTGCACATATATAACGCTTTTTTAACCTTACAGTTCTACAAAGCGCTTTACACTGTGTCTCGTTCACCCATGTGCACACACACTCACACACCAACGGTAGCAGTGCTGCCATGCAAGGCGCTAGCTTGCCATCGGGAGCAACTTGGGGTTCAGTGTCTTGCCCAAGGACACTTCGGCATGTGGAGTCATGTGGGCCGGGAATCGAACTGCCAACAACCCGCTCTACCACCTGAGCCAGAGCTGCCCGATCATGATCATGATTATGAGGAAGATAATAATGATGATAACATTGGGAGAGTCTGGCATCGCTTATCAGTCACACATTCGTAGTTCAAAATACAACTGCTGTGCTCATGTGAAAAACCACACAGATATTTAAATGCACTTTCCAATGCAAATGAGTCAATAGAGTGGCTCCCCTAGTTCTTAGAATATGATGGTTTGAAGTCTGAAACAAGCATATTCAATAATGTTTGTATTCTTTTAACATATAGCTTTAGCTGAGGGATTGATAACATCATTGATGTTACAAATAAAGATGAATGTTTCCAGGTCTAATTCAGCTAAAATACTTTTTCTGTTCTATAGTAATTTTAATTAATAAAACCACAGCATACAACTATGCAGATAACACAATAATGCACATGCATCAACATTATGATTTACCAATACAGTGCCAACACAAAAAAAACAAACAAAAGTTTCAGTGTGCCAGTGATATACTGTATAATATAATAATTCAATGTTGAATTGCTTCTCATCAGTAATATTATATCAGTCCTTGAAGCAGTAAGGTGACTAGTAGTTTTAATAGGTACCTCTTTTTTGGAGGTATGCAATGTATTGTCAATGTAAATGTTAGAATGAACCATAACGTTTACCAAGTTTTGGGAATTGTTACAGCATTTTGTTGATGTAAGATGGTACTTGGGCTACATTCTAGTGTTATGTCTTGGTACTAACTGAGGAAAGAAATTGATTATGTTAGAAGTGAAAATAGGCTATTATAAATATTTTTGTAGAGCTAAAGATTTAGCTTTGAAAGTAGATAGGGATTTTAGATCAATGGCGACTCAAGTACAATTTTTATTATTATTGCATGAAAACAATTTGTAGTAGTAGGAAGTTATCTATTTGCTGAAGACTGATGTGTTTCTCTGTATTGTGTTTAAGTTTATGTTGGACATAACTAAGAATGGGATGAGTCTGAAAAGTAACAAAACAGCCGGAGGTTTCTGGAAGTTCACCAGCTCGGCAGTGTTTGCTGCCACCGTGGTGACAACTATTGGTAAGTCGATGCAACGGGATTGATCTTGTATGTTGCATGTTTGAAAATATGAAGAAGAAATTAAAAAAAAAAAAAATTCATTGTGTTTTCATTAGTACAAGATATTAACCCTTTTTTGGCTTAGTACAGCCTAAATAGCTTGTCCACATGAATATTTGTTGTATACTAGCAGTTAAAATACACATGTTGTTGATTACCATTGTGACTGGCTATGGGTACTGTTCTGTTCTGCAAAGGCTATGGAAACATCACCCCTAGTACGTGGACCGGTCAGATGTTTTGTGTGATCTTTGCCATTTTTGGAATTCCACTTAACATGGTGGTCCTGAACCAAGTGGGCAAGTACATGCTGGCCATCGAAAGAAATTTCTGCACCTCGATTGCGAAAAAGAGCAGCTACCAGGTGAAACTTCAGTCCATCCATAATATTTAGCATCTAACATTAAGTGACAGTCTAAATAAATTTCAATAAATGAGCAGTTTGAACAAATAATAAAAACCTGCTAATGTAAACAGATTTCCATTTTACATTCAGCTTTTGTGCACATGTTTCTATTCATTTCTCAGAAATGTGTTCTGGTGTCACTCCACTTTGCATCATTCGTTGGCTCGGCAGTCCTCTATTTGGTGGTCCCTATGGTATTTTTTAAGACATATGAAGGCTGGACCTATGCACAGGGCATCTACTATTGCTTTATCACACTCAGTACAGTAGGCTTTGGAGATTTTGTTGCAAGTAAGATTTTGAAATCCACACCCACATACACAAACTACAGAAACATCACACCCACATACTGTACACAAACTACAGAAACATCACACCCACATACTGTACACAAACTACAGAAACACCACACCCACATATTGTACACAAACTACAGATACACCATACCCAAGAGCTCATTTACATATGTGCTTCTTCTCATTTTCTCTTTTCCATCATACTCTGCCTTTCAGATTATAATCCTAACATTGATTTCCCTGACTGGTATGGCTGCATCCTGGGAGTTTGGATATTTTTTGGCATGGCCTGGCTGGCTTTACTGATCAATCACACTATTGATCTTCTGGGGCACTTAGAAGCTTACCTTAAATCAGGGAAGACAACTGATAAGACAAACAGTCCACAAGACCAGGTGCTACCCGAGACACAACAGAAAGAGCCGGATGAAGAGAAAAAAGATGATGGCTGTAAATGATCTGTTCATACAGGACAATTTGGTTAAGGCCAACACACACACACACACACACACACACACACACACACACACACACACACACACACACACACAGGTTTACAGACGCAATGTTCAATACGATGTAAAAAATCTCACTTAGTTTCTACAGTCTGAACACTTAGTACTTAAGACAATATATATATATATATATATATATATATATATATATATATATATATATATATATATATATATATATATATATATATATTACAATACATTACATTATACTGTCCACATGCTCTTTGTCCACAAAGATGCATCACCTAGTTTAAAAAATGCATAAACAATGAAGGATCATTCCAGATTTTGTATTGTTTAGTCCAGCCCATTTTTCTGGCTCCCCCTTATTATCTTCCACTACATTAACTGTGTTCTTACCACTAACCAACAAAATGGCTGCATCTCTCTGACACTCACCAACACATTTACATAAACTACTAAATAACTTGTGGTCATATGCGACTTCATAGTTATTTCTGCCTTCCAGTTACAAGTTGGAATGTCTACAACTATTTTTGGATTACAGTATATTTTTAAAGGCTGTGTGTGAATGCTCTTTAAGATTTTGTGGATATTCAGCACCAGTAACAGGACTAGCTGATGACGTGTATTACCAACAATATCCACTAGAGGGCATAGCAATTTCAGCTATTCTTACATCCTATTTAACTCCTAAAAATGAACGCTTTTTAAGGTTGAACAGAAAAGCTTATTTTTCTGTGTGGCAGTCAATGTGCAATATCAAATGTTCATTTTACACATTATTTCTTATTTTATTATAATAATTAAGAATTTACTATTTATAATTGTGCTATACATTTTATTAAATGTGTATATAGATAGATAGATAGATAGATAGAGAGAGAGAGAGCAAGAGATAGACAGACAGACATACAGACAGATACATGTACACACAGGAAATAGCAATAGTTTTATAGAGACAGTTCACAGTCTCTGAAATGGCCAATCCCATATATATCATATTCAACCACTCAGTTAACAAACAACCGGCTGCACAGCACTACTGCACATATAGCTTCTGGTATGTTTGGAGTATTCATCTTCAAGAAAAAAAAAATCTTAAAAACCACACGCACTGACATGTCAATGAAAAGATTCACTTTGTCATCGTGTAGGAATGTTTCTTTGAGATGTATCTCTTTTGTGAAGATCAAGTCTTAACAATAAACAACAAACTTGATGCAGAATTGATCATTCATTCATTTGATTATTTATTTGTCCAATGAAACGATTCCACAGAGTTTAATGCTATTTTACACAATGATCAACACTGTGTGTTGCAGAAAGTAAAGTATCATATGAAATTCAATTCACCTGCAAAACTGTGCACACTGAGATCAGAAATTCCACTGCTCACGTCCCACAACTTAAGAGAGTCCAGACGGAAATCCACTCCAATGGACACACAGCAGGACAGGCTGCATATCTGCATCCGAGTGACATGTTCATAACACTGTATTATGACACTGTATTACACTGTATTAGAATAATGACAATGTATTATTGACTAACATATAAAGATGGCATTATGGACATTCATTTTCCATCAGGATGAATCAGCATTGCATCACATCAGGCAGCAGGAGTACGCACACTGCACAAAAGAGAGAGAAAATAGGTTACTAAGTATACTTTTATCGTACAGTGGTTTAAAAGGGTGTATACTGTGATCAGAAAAATGCAGCCAAGCTCAATATCCAGTAAGTATTGTCTCAGAGTATTTGCTCCAGGCAATATATCAATGTTCAAATGTTTTTGCATGGCAGTTGGCAGTTGTTGAAGAATCACATTGTGCCACATATGTAATGAACTCAGCTGATGGTATGTAGCTATCCAGATCTGTATCATAGCCACTTTACCAAACATGTTGTCAATTTTTAACACTTTTAACTAGAAGCAGGATTATGATACATGGGTGCAGTGTGTAATTTTAACATGCACTTGCTGCAGCCCATACAATATTCCTGCGAGTTAGTGCTTATACAAGTTAGTGCTCATAAGACTAAGTATAGATGTGTTTGTTGTATTAGAGTAGCTCAGCACTCTCTCGTACACTCAGACACACACCCACCATTATTTCAGCCTATCATCTGATCCTATTCTGGGGGTCAGTCCTAACTGTTTATTTTTCGCAAGTCCTCTTCCTCTCTCTAACCAGTCAGGGAACATAATTTAAGTCAACAACACCCCCCCCCCTCCCATCTCTCTCTCTCTCTCTCTCTCTCTCTCTCTCTCTCTCTCTCTCTCTCTCTCTCTCTCAGTCTTACGTATGTGTGGGTGTAAAGATCCAGAAAGGGACTTTCCTCACACATTGTTAATTACAAAACAGATCATGCTATACAAATGAATCATTACTTATGAAATACAACAACGTTATTGTTCAGTTATCCACTGTAAAGCACATTGTTTAGTAACTACAGTGAAAGTAATTGGAAAGGTATATCATTACAAGAATGCCACAAGAGGAATGCGCTATCACAAACATGAGCTCACAGATGCCTGTGATTGGTGAGTGTCATTTTGATTGACAGGATAGAGAGAGTATGCAATCAACCCCCCCCCCCCCCCCCCCCCCAAAAAAAAAAAAAATTGGTTCAGTTTTTTTTTTGTTCGCGTAATGCAAAAATAATGACCCATAAAAGTAGTTCCACTATATATTATTATAATCCCCACGACAAAACAAATTATTTTAATTAAAAATCCCTATTGCACATATTAATGGATGACCAGTGCCCAGAACAAATTCAGTGACTGTCCCTCCATGATGGCAAGGCCACAAAAAATGCAAAATACATGAACTAATAAATCACACTAACCTCAGTTTCATGCTCTGACCTCAAAGCATGGTGATTCTCTTATCAATGATTAAACAATCTGAAACTGTCTGCTGTGCACACCATCACAAGGTCATCTGTTCAGTCCACAGTTGACGTCTCTCTTCTTTTGCCTACACATACATTATGCTGTGAATGCAGAATTCTGCTTACTCTTAAGGCAAAATTAATAAGACAAATAAATTTAGTTACATTTACATTGCCATTTTTAATACAACTAAGCTGTGGATGGTTAATGAACTTGCTCAAGGGTCTAACAGCGGCTGCTTGGCAGTGTTGGGATTTGACATTTTGATTGGTAGTCCAATGTTTTAACCCTTGTGCGTCAATTAAAAAAAGTTACACATAGGTCCATAGAGGACAAAAATGTCCATGTCAAAAAACTGTCATAGAAATATTATATATTACTGTTTTTTTTCCGCTTTCACTGACTTCGATTTTTTTTTACCAGCATCACTTCTGATCATAACTACCAAACATTCATTCATTTTCAGAATTTTAACCCTTTAAACACCAGTTTCTTTACATAAAATGCAAAAATCTTCAAAGCTCATTAACCTCCTTTGACTCATATACATAAGGTGGGATTTGTGATTTCCAGTACAATATCATTTCTTTCTTTCAGACTGTTCACAGACACATAACATTTTCAGTACACACATACAAACCACAACTCTGATATCCATACAAACACACACACTCACACACACACACACACAAGCACACCCACACAATTATAGCAACATCATTCACTCAGGTCTGCAGCGCTCTATAATACAGCAGAATCAGAAAAAAGGAAAAGCATGTATTTTCCCCAGAGGCTAAACCTGAGAAAATACTACACATTTCAGAATATATATATATATTTTTAAATCAATGTTTTGAAACCTTGTAAACAACACAGAATGCATGATTTTGAATTCATTATAGTTTTAACTTGAAGTCCATAATGAAAGAAAAGTGGTTAAGCCAACTGTTCTTCCTGATCTATACAGACTTACTAATTGTTCCTAGACACATGACACAGGTATGATCTGTCCCTTTTAGCTAAAAAAAAAAAAAAAAAAAAAAAAAAAAAACCCTGACAACATAGTTTCAAAATGACAAGAGTGCAGATCCATTTAGGAAGTTATTGACATTCAGCCAGCTTAGCTTGCAAGTACAAGCCTCTCATGAATTTCTGACAAGCTCAGACAATTCTTTCATTTCCTTTTTAAAGCTCAGAATTTTATTGGTCTTATAGCATAGTGGTAAAGCTGTTACACACCAAACAAAGCAATGAGGCATGAAGATGCCTTTATATATTTATACAAGAAACACAAGTTGCCTTGTTGCTCATCTACGTCCCCACTGTATGTACTATGATAATACTGTAATCACAACGTAAGTCATTTTACATAATGCCTTAAAAACAAAGCTAACAGAAATTAAGCTTTTATTCTCCTGCATGAAATTTGCATACCAGCACTGTGGCAGGTGCTTCATGCACACACACACCTTTCAATTGTGGATAGACAGAATTCCTTGGAGTGGCTGTGACTCAGGTGGTAGAGCGGGTTGTCCACTAATCTCAGGGTTGGTGGTTTGTTCCTCGGCCCCTCCACATGCTGAAGTGTCCTTGGGGAAAGACACTGAACCCAAGTTGCTCCTGATGGCAGTCTAGTGCCTTGCATGGTAGTTCTGCTACCATTGGTGTGTGTGTGTGTGTGTGTGTGTGTGTGTGTGTGTGTGTGTGTGTGTGTGTGTGTGTGTGTGTGTGTGTGTGTGTGAATCATTGAATGGGAAACAGTGTAAAGCACTTTGCAAAACTGGTTAAAAAGCGTTATATAAGTGCTGACCATTTCCCATTTTCAAAGATCACTCAGTTGATGTGTCTGCAAGAGCAAGAGTGTTGAAATAGTTACATAGTGTCTCACTGAGTGTTTGAAACGTGTACCAGCACATAACTGGAGGCTGAAGGGAAAACAAACATGTACCATTGTTGTCATAACATTGGGGCCAATATCCAGGTGGTAGGCAGAACTTGTTTTTGTAGGCTTGAAAAGCCCTCTGGCTGGGTGGAGAACTTTATATAATTGTTTTGTTTTGTTTTTTTGAACGACTTGATTTGTACTGTCAGTTGAGGCAAGAAAGTCTGAGCATCATAGAACAAATACAGCTGGTACAATTGAACCTGTGGCCAATGACCTCAGAAGCAATGTAAAGAGGGTGTGGAGGGAGGGGGCGTGCTTGTCAGTTTAATCTTATCACAATAGAAGGTAAGATTAGTGGTGATCAAGTGACATATTCATACTAGCTGGTTTGTCAGGATATTATTCTACTCTACTACTACCTGTAAGCAGTGCATAATTGGTTATGACATTGTCATTTATACATAATATGTAAGCACACCGTATACTTATAGCTCATGGTTGTCAGTCCATTCCTCATATCCTTTATGATACAAATCCTTTTTTTTTAAGTTAGACTTTAAATGCTTATCGGAGCATTCAGCCTCAGGCGACTGTAATACAGTTTGCACTTTGCCACTTGTAAGTAGCAAAACAGCACATAAAGTCCTCAGAAACCTTTCCATGACTGCTTTCTTTGCATCAAAACATCATCATAATAACGTGGACAAATCGCTTATGGTTGAGGCCAAAAGTTTACATACAGTTAGGCTAAAGATATTCAATGTCAGTTTTGCACTTGCTTTTAATTTGGATTCATGTTCCAATACATTTCTTTTGGCAACACAATTAGCTTATCTACTTATTGTAATTTTAAAACAAACCATTAGAGACAGATTTATTGAAACTTTTAATCACTATATCAGAATTGCAGTGTGGCAAATGTTCACATACACAAAGTTGAGGGTTTCTTTAACAGTCTGGATTCTAGAAATTGATGTAATGACTTTTAGAAGCCTCTGATTGGCCAATTGTGATAATTAGGAGTTAACTGGGAGCATATCTGTTGCTGTAAAAGGGCCTGCGTATAGTGATAGTGCCTTTTTGCACTTGATACCTTGGGAAAATCGAAGCAAAAAAAAAAAAATTGTAGACCTCCAGTTCCTCCTTAGGTGCAATTTGCAAACAACAGTTACCATAATTATCTGTACAAACAATTATATGCAAATACATATATTTTTTAAAATCTTGGGAACAGACAGACACTGCATTGTTTAGGAAAGAGGCACAAATTAACTCCTAGGGATGAACAAAGTTTAGGCTGAAAGGTTCAACTGAATTGCAAAAAAAGAACTGGTAAAAGAGTTGGAGGCATCAGGTACCAAATATATACACTCACCATTAAGAGAGTCCTATTGTTGTGTAAGAAAGAAATTACTACTTCAATACGGGAATAAAACAAAGCTAGACTGAAGACTAAAGACTAAAGACCTAACCTTTGAAATACAAAAATTGAACTGGGATTGCAGCATCATGTTGTGGGGATATTTTACTGGAAAATGGACTGGTGCATTTCAGAAAAAAAGAAACCTAAAGACATCAGCCAGAAAGTTAAAACTTTGTCACAACTGGGTCTTCCAACAGGACAGTGATGTTAAGTATACCTCCAATGTCGCAACAAAATGGCTTAAAAACAACAAAGTGAAAGTATTGGAGTGACCATCACAAAGCCCTGACGTGAGTCCCATAGACAATTTGTTGACTGAAATGAAAAAATTCTGGCACAATATTGTGAGAAGCTTGCGGAAGGGTACGCCAAGAGTTTCATTCCAGTTCAATCAAATAAAAGGCAAAGACACCAAATACTATAAATGTGAATGTAAACGTGACTCATTGAAAATCTAATATGATAAATAGAAGCTGAAATAAATCGGTCTCATAGCTATTATTGTGAAATGACCTCTTACGGAAATAAAGTAGATACCCTATTTGACTTAACACAGGAAATGTGTAGTAATATGAAATGTGTGGAGGTGTGAAAATTTGAGCTGGAATTTCTTTAGCCTAGATGTATGTAAACGTTTGGCCTCATCTGGATTTCCAATCCTTTGGTTCAATATATCAGAACATATCAGCACATTTTTCAACTGAACAGTTCCTAAAGCACTTACGCAACACACGACATAGTTCATTCTTCGTTTAAATAACAGGCTCTCTTCCACTACGCCATTAACTCATTCTATTGTCTGACTTCTATCAGGAACAGTTAATCCCACCAAGTACAACACAGAGTCAGCAGGAAAAGGACTGAGACAAAGACTGAAGTGGAGCCAACACTATCCTGCAACAAAATTTGGTTAAAATACTGTACATCCCACATTTTCCTTACAGTATCCCATGTTTTGTCCTAAATTATCACGTGCTTTGTCTTCCTGTACTCCTCTGAATCTCCTTTACTGACTGTAGATTTGGTCTAAGTTTACGGAAGGACAACAGAGAACGAATGAATGAATGAATTGGGTCTAGGAAATACTGCATGATTTCCTGTGTGAACCTGAAATATTTCTAATACGAATTTTCAAAACTTTGTGATGTTATTCACTGATGCAGAGGGGTTTTAAATGTTGTATTACTAAAGCTGCAGAAGGAGTAAACAGAGGAAGGAGGATAATAAAATTATAATTGGTTTTACACAACCCACTGCTTGGATTAAAATAGACTTAATTATCTTTCTGCTGTGAGTGTGTCGTGGTTCTAACCCACACACTGTTAGCATGCTGGTTCACAGTTATTCTTGAGGGTGGATGACAAATATCATTTTTCTGAGTCCCCATTGGGGATAACTATAAGCTATAACAGCCTTTTCACCTCATAAAACTGCTAAACACATAGTGTTTGATGTTGATGACACAGATGTTGATTTTAATATTGAGACCTGGATAAATAAAATGCTGTTAGACTGTGGAAAGTCACCTACTTGATTACTGTATACTGTGGATATCAGTTACAAATCATAACTTATGTGGTGAACAAGAAAGTGGTAGAAAAAACTTACAGAGCCATAGCAAAGAAGTTACATATCACTGTCACTACAGTTGGTTTGATAATATGCAGGTGGAAAGTTCATGGAACCACAACTAATCATTCCCAGACAGGTGGCCATGCAAGATTTCACAAAGTACTCCCAGATTAATAAGGAGAGAAGCCAGCAGTCACTCAAAAAAAGAGTTGCAGGATGACTTGAATGAAGCAGGAACAACAGTTACACAGAATACAATAAGCAATATAATGCACTGCAATCATATCTGTTCCTACACCTCACAAAAAACTCTTCTGCTAAAAAAGAAACACAGAGATGCACGTCTAAAGCATTTAGATAAATCAGAACACTTTCGGGACAAAACAAAAATAGAACTCTCTGGCAATAATTCAGCTCATCAGGTTCGGAAAAGGAATGGTTGTGCATCATCCAAAAAACCTTGCCAATCTCGTGATTTTATTTATGGAGGATTTTGATCTTGTCAAAAACAGCTTTGCGAAAAAGTACTAATGTTGTTCATTTGTGGTGTATGAATAGGGTTTTCTTTTCCATATCAATGCTTATGAATACATCCTTTCTGTTCATGTTTGTAAGTAAAAAGTCAAATTTTAATTTGTCACATTTTTGTAAGGCTGATGCAAGTGCATGTGCGTTTATTTACAGTGAAACAAAGACAACACAGAGACTATGAAACAGGATCAAGGCAAGACAATAACATGAGCATGGTACATAAAGGTGACAAAGACTAAAGAACATCAAAGTGTGCTATAGAATGCATGACTTAAATACTAATTAGACAACAACGTGATACCGGTGCTCATGGTCAAGTGGCATGATGTGTGTAGTGAGCATGTGACATTAAATTGCTTGTGGGTGATGTTGTCCAGTGCTGTATTGGCACTACCATAACAGAAAACACCCAACCCCGCCAACGCACAGCTTCCAAAGTATGGAATGCAGGGGGGTCTTGGACAACTAAGTGACCAGTCTCTCCATTTTTGTAGGCTCTTTGGTAGACACAGTTCAAACGGAGTGCTATCCTTAGCTGAGCCAGCTGGAGACGTGACATCCTCCAATGAGCAGTGAGGTGGAGACCTGTCCTCTGCATAGCTAAGGGGTGGCACGACGTCCAAGGTGTAGCCTGTGATTGGAGGGCAGCCTAAGGTGGAGCCATAGGGGGAGCGATGTCCACTGTGGTGCCAGAGGGGGGAGCAAGGTTCTCTGCTGAGCCAGAGGGGGGAGCAAGGTTCTCTGCTGAGCCAGAGGGGGGAGCAATGTCCTCTGTGAGGAAAGAGGGGGAGAGACGACCTCCACGGAGCAAGAGGGGAGAGCGATGTCCTCAGGAGAGCAAGGAGGCAGAGTGATGTCCTCGGCCAAGCTAAGAGGTGGCGTGACATCCAAAGCAGAACAAGGAGGCAGAGCAACATCCGAAGCAGGACAGGTAGTTGGAGCAACATCTAAAGCAGAAACGGGTGGTGTAGTGACTTCCGAAGTGGAGCAGAGAGATGGAGTGATACTCATAGCAAGCCCATGACCCATTCTGGCATCCTCTGCGGGCCAGAGGGTTAGAGGAACTTCCTCAGCCAAGCAACAAGGGAGAGCAACAAGAGAGAGCAACGTCCTCAGTGGGGCACTGAGAGTGGTATATGGTCCCTGCCTGGCTGGGAGCCCCCTCCTCAATTATTTTTTTCAAGGTGGCCGAATAGCTTCAAGCCATTCCCATGTGGTGTTTATCCATTCTCCCTTTCCCTGTTGCTCCCATGTCAGGCAGTTCTTCTCCAGGAGAGCCAGCTGTGATTCCAAGAATCCTACTGCATCCTTAAATAGTTATGTTACTTAAATAGTCATGCTAATTGGACAACAATGTGATACAGGTGCTCGTGGTCCTGTGATATGGTGCGTGCAGTGAGCATGTGATGTGAAATGGCTTGTGGGTGATGTAGTCTGCTGTTGCATCAGCGCTACCATGACAGAAATGGATATTTGCACTGAAAGTATATTAATTAACAACATAAGTATCTGAAGACTTATTTCCCTTCACTGTATATCAAAAACTATAGCTATTCCGCCCAATTTTGGTCATTTGACTTATTAATTTTAATCACAATAATATTGCTCAGAAGGTGTTGGTTAATTTTCTATAATAAATAAGTTTCTTGTTAAAACTTATAAGATTGAAAGCTGTAATTTCGTCAGAAGGTGCTTCTAGTACTGAAGTACTTAATAAAAGGTCTGGATACCAATGAGAGATTTCAGATTTTGATTTTTAATAAATTTCAAAGATTTAAAAAAACTTGTTTTTGCTTTGTCATGGGTTTGCTTTGTTCGCTTTCGGGTTATGGATTAGTGTGTGCACATTGGCGGCCAAAAATGTCAATTCAATCTTTTTTAAAACTTAAACCTACAGCACAATAAAGTGTGCAATAGCTGAAGGGATCTGAATACTTCCTGAACCCAATGTACATTTCTATAGCCTCTGGTCTTCAGTCTGATATGGATCTCATTGATCTTCCCCTTAAGGCAAGAGTTTCCCAGGATACATTTCCAAGGGAAAGTCTTTAGTGAAATATTATCCCACCGTAGTGCAGTAGCCAGGAACAAAGGCAGGCCTATTACAGCCCCACTTCCCTGACAGCATGTTACACACAATCATTTAGGATAGAATAACAAGGATTATGTAGCAAATTAATTATTAGACCTAAATTCTGTGTGCCATTTGGTCTTATTTGAGATAGAACCTTATAATTTTAGTTCAGGATTTGGTAAATGTAGTAGTGCTACTGTAGACTAATTCCAACTATTCACCATATTTCCCACTTCAATAATGTCATGGTTTTTGTGACCGATGCCCCAAGGATTTTCCAAAGTAGTTTGTTTGATCAGACCGATATTACTGGCGGTATTATTAACAAGTATGTAGCTCTCTCAAGTTGGATTGCAGAAAACCCAAGTTGCTTGCAGCAGTATTAAAATATTTGGAGAACCAGTTAAACTGGCTTCTTTGTTTGCAAATGTTCTCATATGTATCTATCTCTCTGTCTACAATTTACAAAATAAACGGTAACATTTTAATTGAACCCTGAGTCATAACCACAAGATATCATGACATTTTGTCTAGTGATATAACAGCATCGTGTTACTATTATAGGTAAGTTGTCATGATATTTGTGATACACTATATGGCCAAATGTTTATGGCCCTGACCATAACACCCATATGTGGTTCTTCCCCAAACTGTTGCCACAAAGCTGGAAGCACACAATTGTATAGGATGTCTTTGCATGCTGTAACATTACAGTTTCCCTTCGCTGGAACTAAGAGACCCAAACCTATTCCAACATGACAATGCCCCTGTGTACAAAGTGAGCTCCATGAAGAAATGGTTTGCCAAAGGCTCAAGTGGCCTGCACAAAGTCCTGACCTTAACACTACTGAATATTTTCGAAACACTTACAGAATAGACCTCTTCGCCCGACATCAGTGCCTGACCTCACTAATGCTCTTGTGGTTGAATGGCTAAATCCCCACAGCCATGCTCCAAAATCTAGTCGAAAGCCTTCCCAGAAGAGTGGAGGTTATTATAAGAGCAAAGGGGAACTAAATCCGGAATGGGATTTTCAAACAGCATATATGGGTGTAATGGTCAGGTGTACATTATGATAGCATTTACAGCATTTGTCAGATGCTTTTATCCAGAGTGTCTCCATCAAAAACATATTCTCATGCTAGTAAAATAGATCACAGTTTAAGAATACAATCGATTTAGTAATCAACAAGTTAGTACAGCAACAAAAACAGTAGCAGTCAAGGAGCTTTTAAGTGCTTGGTGAAATATTAGGTCTTTGGTTTTTGGTTGTTTGAAGACAGCCAGTCACTCAGCTGTTCAGACAGCATCTGGGTGCTAGTTCAGTGAAGAGACCTGATGCGTGTCTTCCTTGTATTTTCAGGGACAGTGGGTAAAGTGTTATATCCACAATAATACTTGTTATCGATATAACCACATTCTCTTGCATTTTTTTTAAAGGCAACGAGTTGAAGAGAATGTGCTTATTTCCAAAACAAATGTATATTCATAATAACACTTGATATAGATATAATCACATTCCTTTCTATTTTTTAAGTCATTTTAAGAGTTCAAAGGAACATTACCATATCCATAACAAATGTTATATCCATAATTTTCTCAAACGTAATGAATGGAATATAGTAATGCCAACTTTGCTGTGGACATGAAATAAACTAGAAAATGCCAATTTGTATCACAACAGATATCCATCCATCCATCCATTTTCCATACCACTTATCCTACTGGAGCCTATTGCAGGGAACTCGGGGCACAAGGCGGGGGGATACCTTGGATCGGGTGCCAACCCATCACGGCCACAATCACAATTTGGAAATGCCAGTCAGCCTACAATACAGGTCTTTGGACTGAGGAAGGAAACTGGATTACGCAGAGGAAACCCCAAAAGCACGGGGAGAACATGCAAATTCTGTACGCACAGGTTGGAGGCGGGATTCGAAACCCCAACCCCGAGGTACGAATCAAACATGTTAACCATTGAGCCACTGTGCCCCCCATATCATAATACATACTGTAGCATAAAACATATTCTAACTAGTGTACATTTAGCAAAAATTTGCAGATAATATGACTTGTCATTGCATCAAACATTACAATTACAAGTAATGGTGACATCACACACATCACTGAATATAAACTGTCATGGCAGGTCATGACAGCATATGACAGATTATGTGGGACATATTAGATGGTTATGTCCGTCTTATGAGTCCAAATAAAGTATTAGCAAATAGGGAGAGGAAAATATCAGAAAATCTTTATTGACAACTCCATCAAAACTAGCTTAATTTGCATTCGGCCCGTTTTGATTCAATAAAGAATAAACTGCTGATGCACAGTTTCTCAGAATGACCTCCCACATGCAAGCAGTGTTTATGATCCATCTACTGTGAATGGCTGCATATCGTTTTGAAGAAATGTAATAGAACAGTGTAATGTGGACTTTGCAGAAGGTAATTGTGGCCTCTGGGACCAGAGCTCTGTCCCTTCTGTTTTTCTTTCAAAAGCCAGCCATGGTGGCCCGCCGGTAATTACCCTCACTGAGGCAGAGGACCCTGGGGGATTCACATCCTGAAAGAAGAAGGAGAGAAGCATGGAGGGGCTCGCAGCTCATCTCTCATCAGCATACTGGCTTCCACAGCTTCTCTCGAGTACACTTTTTTTACTTAATCCACCTAATCTTGCATTTTTCTAAACAATGCAGGCTTATTCCTTTGACGCCTTGAACAAAGAAATGTCAGTCACCTGTGCGCTGCACTTTCTGTTTTTCCTTTAAAAGCCATTCTCTACGTTTACAGTAGCATAGTAGTATGCTCAAAGGTACATTAGTGGTTATTACTGTGCAATTATGTGGCTTAAATGTGGTACTCCTCTAAAGTTGTTGTTGAAACAAAAAGAAATATAGACTCACCCTTAAGGGTACAGGCCCAGTGACAAGGGTTTGGACTTTAACCCTTAAATGCATGGGTGTTTCTCAACTGTTCATGCATATCTCAGGTTGTTAGCAAGCCTTCACTTATATCTAACACAATTAAAACTATCAAGGATTTTAAAAGTACTAAGTAAAATATATATTGTACAATATATTGCTCAGTATGTTTGACCTGGTCTAGTACCTGACAATATGTCTGACTAGCAATAATGATGAAATTTCTAGCGCAATCTGCCTTACACAAGTAACAAACTAAATATTAAAATGCTTCATAATCAGTTTTACCTTATTAATTTGTCACGCACATATTTGCAGAAATTCAGCGTTATTGTTTATTGCTTTTTATTTTGGTACTGGTAAATTGTTCAGATTAAAGAATGCTAGAGTGGTGGAGAACAATATGGGAAAAAAAATAGATGGGGGGAGGGGGGATTTAAGGGTTAAAATCCAGTGTACCCTTTTCTGACAGTGCAGATGACCTTAATAGTGAAAAATAGTGAGAAATTACATTTCTGAACTAAATTGGCTGCACTCAGTTTAAAAGCTGAGCTATTTTACTCTGTTGGTGATGCCACCATTATATTTAGACTCTGTCTGAAATGTTTCCCCTGAAACAGCTGGCATTTTAGGAATTGTATTCGTGAGGTGCCAAACACCCAAGCATACAAAAACCTGCCTCTCCTGGGGAAAAAAAAGAGAAAATGCTCAAAATCAGTTAATGCAAACCAGTGGTGTGCCATTTAGGAATATTAATTTCTCAGTAGTTTGAAAGTAAATAAACATTCATGACACAGAAAAGGTTTTAGAATTGAACATCATTTCAGAGGTAAATATTTGTAGGCTATTACTGAAAACAACAAAGGTATTCTTATTTGAATATTAAACATTAATTTTTATGTACGTTTCTGTGTAACCTCAACCTCACGTTCATGTTGTTTTTTTTAATATTAAAGATGAAAAAATACTAACATTATGAACACAGACTTGGCTACGGTTGAAAAGGTATGACATGAACATAGCCTTCTGGTTATGGGAGGAATCCAGATGGTACAGAGCATGCCGACCTTATTACTTCCAGGTATGCAGATTAGTAAAGTACCGTCTTAAAACCTGCCATTATATGTTGGTTAAATAAAACTGTAATTACACAGTCAGTGCCTGTCACTGTTCTTCAGAAAAAATCAACCAGGTCCAACACATTCTTTGCTTTTCTAGCATCTTCTGCATGTTTCACCCCTTTCCAACAGTGTATGCAAATGTATGACCCCAACTGTAGTTCCATGCTATAAAAGTACTTTCTGTTTGATCAGAACTCTGTGGACAGTCAGATCACATAAAGACTGGCAATGACAACATAAACTTTCAACATAGTGTAAAAGAAAGTAAAAATTACTGGGGGTTGAGGGTTGCAATGAAATTGCAATGAACTTTACGGTTTTCACACTGAACTGCCTACTATCACACTGACAACAGATTACTAAACTTCTTACAGAAGTATACAGTATGTCTAGGATCACTCTAGGATCTATATGTCTAGGATCACAATTTTTTTATTATATATCTAGAATCACAATTTTTTTTTAATTATATTCCATCCATTCTGGATTCCCTTTCTTTGTTAACTTGAGGTAAAAGTACTTGTCATAACCATATATAGGAATACTACAATGCAAAAAAAAAATAAAAATGTGTATATCAAATGCAAACTAGATGCTTTTTCTATCTAGAGAACAGTACCCATAGAAACGTTGGTGGTTGTGGCTAGGTAGATAGTTGACATAAACAGGGTGTTCCCAGACATCACCTTTACATAATATTGACCTGCCCAAGTCAATCCAACTACTTGATAGTAAATTCACCACAAAAGCTATAGATAATAAGAAGCTACGCAAGTTGACATGGTTGTATCTACAGGTCAAAACAACTTTTTGTGTCATTATTTTCTTCGCTGTGATGGAGCAAAAATGAGGCGATTACAGTTCTGGCTCGTGTGTCATGTGAGTTTGAAGGGAAGGTAGTGCTAATATACTAACAAAACTAGCAAGCTAATTTGTTTTTTGCATGTTTGTCAAGTGACATTGAATAAAATTGAATGACAAATTTTAAAAGGTGCGGTAAACACCTGCTACTTAATAATGAACACAGAACATTGTACATAAATTGTAAATGGATAAAGTCAGTACAAAGCAAAATGAATGCTACTGGATGTTCATTGTATTCTCACATTTTGTTCCCTTTTCTCTTTTGCCAGGTAAATTTTATCTGCTGTTTCAAACTCAAATGTCTCCATAATGATGAAGAGTGCCAATTGCACAACAGCATTTCTTCAGAGGTGATTGGGAAATTTATATTACAACTATGCTAGAATGCTAATTTTAGAATAAGATTTGGTCTAGATCAGTGGTCACCAACCCTCTTGCTTGAGATCTACCTTCTGTAGGTTTCATCTCCAACCAAAATCTAACACCTTTTTAGCTGATCAAGAATTTCTTAAGGCAATGATTAGATGATCAGGTGGGCACGATTATGGTTAGAGCTGAAGTCTTCAGGAAGTTATATCTCCAGAAACAGTGTTGGTGATCTTGGGGCTAGATCAGGGATGGTCAATTCCAGTCCTGAAGGGCCACTGTCCTGCAGAGTTTAGCTGCATCACTAATCAAACACACCTGCCTGTAAATTTCAGGTAATCCTGAAGGTTAGAATTGTTTTGGTGTTTGATTAGGGATTGAGATAAACTCTGCAGGACAGTGGCGCTCCAGGACTGGAATTGCCCATTCCTAGTCTAGATACTTATTATCTTCTATTTACAATAAATGAATATATAAAATGCAGTGGGTGGCATTGCCACCTTACAGCTCTAAGGTCCCTGGTTCGATCCTGAGCTCGGGTTGCTGTCTGTGTGGAGTTTCTGTGAACGTGCTCCCCGTGTCCGCATGGGTTTATCAATGTCCCACCTCACCAGGCTCTTGACCCTGACCATGATACTAAAAGTGAATGAAAAACTGGAAGTGAATTCAATTGGGTCCTTTTCTGTTAATAAGAAAACATAATGTATTCCAGACTGCTAATTGTAAAATGACATTTCCTCAGGGTGATTGTAAAATAGTTCAGGTGCATTCTTTAATTAATACTTCAATTAAAGATACGATAGTCAATATGTTTCATTTCTTACTAGTACAAATAATGTGGAAAATTATGTAGAAATTATCAAAAGTAATAGTTTAACTGTATTACCCTAACTGAAAAAAAAAACCTGACGTCCAGAATGTTTGTTTATATTTGTATTGGCCTCTTGTCAGTCATTTTAGAGACACACCCCCAATGCCCCGTTTACATCCCTATAAATCATTATCAGGAGAAGTTGCATTTTTATAGAGTTGTAACTTGGCTGTCAAGCAATTGAACGCCCAAGTGCACTTAAAAGTGCTGTCAAGACAGTCTTTGCTAATGGTAACTCTAATTTAGTGGTCACCAACCCTATTCCTGGAGATATAACTTCCTGAAGACCATAAACGTGCCCACCTAACCGTCTAATCATTGCCTTAAGAAGTCCTTAATCAACTAAAACAAGAGTGTTAGAAACTGTAGGAAAGTAGATCTCCAGGAACAGGGTTGGTGAATACTGCTCCAGTTGAATCGCCATGTTTTTGGAGGAGGAGCTTTGTCTACATGCGTCAAATCTTACTCAGCTCCACCCATAAAACTTAAAGATCTATCTTTCACAAATTTTACCTAATGTGAATTTAACACTTCAGTTAATTAACACTGTCTAGATGTTCTGTTAACCATGAATGAATATATGAGGGAGTCACGCCTGAGTTAAGAAATGGTATGACCTGTTGTATGGGTGAACAGAACTGATTGACATCTTTCTGAAAGCTTGGGAAATATATATGACATATATTTAAACTATATATTTCGAATACTTCTTAAATGCATTCTTATTTTTAAGTCTCGAAAGTTTACTTTTTTTTCCTCAGGACGTTAATGTTATATTTCAATAACACACCCTTTCTAAATCCCCTCCATAATTCACACTGCTCTAATGGCTGTTATATGTCTTCAGAAATGTTACTCTCTGTCCTGAAACCGTTTCCCCAAACTCAGCGCTTTCTTCTGCGCTTCACGGTGACGTGTTGTGTGTTAATGTTGTCAGGCTTCGCTAATCAAGTTATTGTGGGTTATTGTGTACCTCTGAGCCACCGTAGCAGACCGCACCCCCTTTCCCTCCTGCTTTGGCCGGGCGCTTTAATCAAGCGGTGCGCTTTTGGGTCGGCGCGCACATGGACACGGGCATGGACACTGAAGGGTGCTTGTACACACTCCCGCATACACTTCTCCACACTTCTCTAGCGTGAACAAAAGGTGCACATGTGAACTGGAAAATCCAGAAGTTTTTGTTGTTGTTGTTTTTTTTTTGTTTTGTTTTTCCCCCCGAAAAGAAAGAAGCGTGGGAGTTTTGAGCAGAGTTACACGGCTGAGGAGTGATCGGGCATGTTCTCATAAACCCTGTGCTTAAGGATGGTTGATAAAGGGCCCTTACTGACCTCGGCTATCATCTTCTACCTGTCCATCGGGGCTGCAATCTTCCAAGTGCTCGAGGAGCCAAACTGGAAACTGGCAGCGGATCGATACAAAAAGCAGAAGGAGGAGATCCTGAGAGAAAACCCGTGTCTTACTAAAGCAGATCTGGACAAAATCCTGGTGGTATGAGAGTTTGGAGATCTCCTCTGTATTCACATGTTTTTGTTTTCTAAATCTGTGTAAAACATTTGAAGATCTGTTCATTGTTTTATAGGCTTTATATGGAGGAAGAAACAATCTACAGAGTGCGAGGTGTATTTAATGTGTACACCTTACATGGAAATGCATGGGTTTTATTTGAAATGTTTGGATAAGTTGTCAGTATAAGTACTTTACTGAAACAAAGGTGCCAAGAAATTTAGAATAATTTACAGGTGTGTGTGCATGTGCTTTGTTTCAGTAAAGTACTTTTTTTTTTTTTTTTTTAAACTTTTTTTTAATTTGTCTTATATATAATTTCTCTCTCTATCTATCTATCTATCTATCTATCTATCTATCTATCTATATATATATATATATATATATATATATATATATATATATATATATATATATATATATATATTATATATAATTTCTATTTGACTTTATTTTTTTTCCCATTTTTAAAAACATCTCACTATCTACCGTTGTTTCACATTAATTTGTGTTCATGCAGTGCTTTTGAAGTTGAATTACCTTAAAAGTGAAATAGTCAATGAATATTTTTTTTTATATTAGACTTTTTTTTTTTTTTTTCAAGAAATTATGTTTATCCATTTCTTAAACACACTCTCTTCATTCTTAAGTGCCTTGTTGCATCATGCTTCATGCTTTTCAGAGGCTCCACAACCATACACATGCTGCAGAACTTAATATCCAAGTACTGTATCCTGCAGCAAAACAGGAAGGGATATGATTATACCCGTTTAAAACTCCCTATCTGTGGTTTTGATATGCTTGACCTTTTATTAAGGAAAACTCTTTGCTAACCTACACAGTAACTAACTCTATACCACCTCTAGAAACTGTAGAGATTAAATGAATAGGATCGGGAACTCGTGGCATTATAATCTAATACATCTCATTTGGTCACTACTTGGTTTTTTGAATAGTTTTATTGTCCGGAGTTAGCATTCCCCTCCCAGGTCTGGGAGTTTATTTTTTGTTTTGTTT
Source organism: Ictalurus punctatus (assembly GCF_001660625.3). Classification (NCBI taxonomy): domain Eukaryota; kingdom Metazoa; phylum Chordata; class Actinopteri; order Siluriformes; family Ictaluridae; genus Ictalurus; species Ictalurus punctatus. The sequence goes on along the minus strand of NC_030424.2, from coordinate 23,351,559 downwards.
TGTTTTGTTTTTGTTTTTTTTTTTTTAGATCGACAGAGAAGGGGCTGGTGTTGCACAAATGCTGCAAATGTTGCAAACACTTTTTTATTATTTCGGTAGATAGCTGATTCAAAGTTCTCACTCTAAGCTATATCACTGTTTTGATTCCTCTGATCAGAACAGCTGCTTTTGTCAGCTTCAGGGTGTAAAATTGACTGTGTAAAAGTGCTTAAATGATGTGGCTTAAAATGTTGAAGAGGTGCTTAAACGTCGTCTGTGTATTCCATTTCACATGTAATCACCCTTTATACATCCTTTTTTTTTTACTGTTTTGGTTGCAACGCTCGAAAGATATCAGAGGCTAGTGAAACATCAGTAGAGATAATCTGTTGGTCACATAGAAATCATTGTAGAACTTTGAGGCAAATAATGTGGTTGCATATGAACTGAAGAAATGCTCAACAAAGAGGACAAAATGCTTAATTTTAGTACTTTAGTGTAGAATTCCTAGGAAGTCTCCTGATCAGTGGCCATGTTGTTGTATTTCAGATGAATTCTTGCCCTATACTCAATCATAACTCTTCATAACAAGTCTACTTATATATTATATGCACGCTTGCGAGTAGATTGTGTCGCTTTAAAGCCTGAACAGGGTGTCAGTTGCTGTAAAGATTTTTAGCAGGTGTATATGAGGATACATAGCAAGACCGGAGACTTGCAGAGACATGTTCAGGCCCCCTGATCTTGCTGAGCCATTGAGCACCCTCAGGCATCTCCATACTTCATGAATCTTTACACCACGCCCCTTTTTCCCAAACTAGCGTCCATTCAGAGAGAGGAGAAAAAACGTTAGACCCCCATCCCCCTCTTCAGTTCTCTTTTGTCATGGTTCACTGACCACAGATTGGCTTGGAAGTGAAGGTTGGGTATGAGTAGGGGTGGCTTGGGGGTGTCCTGAGGGCTCCTTTGTGTGTCTGCTTTAGATATCTTTTACCAGAAGCACCACATGACAGCTGGGACGAAGCATTTTAAACATGCCATGTGGTTATTACAAAATGTCACAAATGATTACGGTGTGTTTTATATTTTTACACAATTACAGGCTTGTTTTGTTGTTGTTTATTTAATTGACAAATTGCTTGTGGCTTTATGACTTATGAAGCTTCTTGTTTTAATGTTTTCTTTTTATCATGGAGTATTGAACAAGCGAACATGTTCAGGTTAAAGTCCAGTGTCATCCCTAAAATATGCAACCTCATACTTAGAGTTTTTTTTTTTTTTTATAGCAAGACTTCATGCAGGTGTTTGGTACAGCTTTGTTTTCCATTAACACCTGCGGTCATTGGAAATGGCTAATAATTAACCTGTACTGGTGTAGATGTACACTTCCTTCAGGCTTAACATTCTTGTAAATGTAACATATTAGTCGTGTTATAGGATTGTTGTTCCTTAGGTCTGATTAACAGGGTCACAGGAGCTCTGTTAAAGTTTTACATGTGGAAGAATGGATGCACACAGCCCTTGCAGTGGCACTTTCTTCTCATGTTCGATCAAGATCCTTTTCTGGTCTGTGCACTTGCGATTGCACCGTTTCTGAAATGGAGGAAAAACATGCTTAGTATCACTTCTTGTTTCTGCTGAAGCAGTCTGAAATGTGCAGTGCAGAGATGCTCAAAACAGCTGTATAACATTTACACTGCAGTGACTTTCCCAGGTTAGGACACACTCCCGGACTCTAGTTAGAGATCATCTATCTTACTTGGCTTATGCATGACAACAAAGCAAACTAGCCATGCATGCCCATGTCCAAATTCCTCTGAAGATCATTAACTTTGCAAAGATATGATAGCGTTTATGACGAGCACTGAAACTGATACCGTGCCAAAGACCTTTGCAACCATTTTCCGTTATTTCATAATTATCCCAGATCATGATGGAGGTCTGCATCTCCATCTGCAATTAGCTTGTATATGTGTTCCTTGAATTTCTTCTTGCATGTGTCATTTGTTTTAGTACGTTTTCCTCTTTTCTCTTTGCCAGTGACAAAGTGGTCATTTGCATTTAATTTGGGATTGTTCATACCTGTTGGATTTGACACCTCGGTGACCCGGAAACTCCGCTCAGACCTTGTTACCATCAGTTTCTGGTCTTGCGATCTGATCACTCGGAACATTTCAGAACGGAACATTGACAGATTGGTCAGTGCATTAGTCCTTTTTAGTCTGTCCAGCTCTCTCACTTCTTCATCTGTACACTCTACTAAAACAGATCAGGTTCCAGAGCTTCAACTTCCATGCTAATACTGCCGTCAACACCATCTTTTTTGTCAGCTTGCTAACTCGCCAACCAGAGTTTTTGCCATAAGTCCAGTGTTTGATCTCTGCACTACTTCTGCGTTGGATTTTGTCATTAATAAGACATTTAATGTTGCTGGGAAATGTTGAGTGAGGAAAGAAGCCCTTGAGCTGTCATTTTTAAGAGCTAACAATGACCCCTGATTGTTACCTCTTATGTTTGAGTTCATTTTTGCTCCTGTTAAACACCATTGTTTTAGTAACTGTGCTAGCGTTGTTCCTTGGTGTGTCAGAGCAGCACACAACCACTAACTTCTCACAAAAATAGTAAAAATACTTATTAAACACACACAAAAAAAATTGCACCAGAATCACTACACTCCTCAAAATCATTTAAATAAGTGTTTCAGATCTGAGGTTTTGTTTAAAGGTTCAGATCTGCTTTATTTACCACCGTACTTGTCAACTTCAGCTCTCCCTCATCCATGTTTTTAAGATCCTAGAATGCACAGCTAAGCCAAATCCCGAATGTTTTTTATATTCACTACATATTCGGTCTACATAGGACATAATATTGGAATGTTCTAGAACCTGCAAAGTGCACTGAATAATTAACTTCATTTGTATGCCTGAATCAAAAGGAAAAGCAAAATCATAATGTAAAAGTAGATTTTTGTTGTTGTTTTAACAGATTTTCTTGAGTAAGGATAACAAATATCTCCGTTAGAACTACTCTTATAAATCCAGTTTGACGTTTTACGCAGTCTGACCACAACACATGCCAGGTGTGAAGTGCTATCCATCACACCTGACCATTTGTGGTCAGATCAGTTGATCGCAGGCTTAAACAGGACCAGAATGATCCCCACAACTTCCAAGAATCCATGGATAAAGTTTTCCCTGGAAACATTGAAAAGTGTGTGTTTATGTTTCTGGAAGATTAATATGATTACCTGCCAGGAGCGGAATCAACATAAATCGCTCGTGTAATTCGACCTCGAACCTGACCAGACCTGCCATCTTTAAGCCCAGCGCTTTGGCGCTGTACAGACACAAACAGAAAGTCATTTTGACAGCCTTCAATAAGAAGCTCATAGTGATAATGATAGGAGATGCCATGTGAGGGTTGTTATGGGAAACTGAAAATCGAACTCTTCAGTGACGCTTATGCAAATATGCAAACATTATGATTGAAACGAACCTTCACAGAGCAGACACAGCAGATGAATGATTTGGATGGTTTAATTTCTCCATACATGAAAAAGGAGCTTGTGCAACGTCAGCTTTTTGTTTGGCTGACTCAGTGGCTGACTTCTCCTATTTTCACAGCCATAATGACAGGACGGCAGCCGATGATTGTAGTGAAATTGGACACTTTAGAGAAAGAAAGTGTGTGAGTGTGTGTCCATGACGTGGGTTCATAAGCTTTGTAATATCAGTGCCTGCAGAATTGATATTATTACAACTGTGTCCATTTATTGTAGAAAGCAAGCCTGAAATTGTCTTAAAGTTGACGCATCTGAACACCCAAACTTGTCAAGATCAATATCTAGTGTATGATAATCAACTTATTTTTGAAAAATTTGGAATTGACTGTCTTGTCTAACACATCTGAAACCTGCAGTTAAATTGTTTGCATTCCCAATAGTCTGCTCCTCTTAACAGCTGTTTGGCTTTCGGCAGCACCTTGCGCTCTCCACACACAGAGGAATGTAAATGCATACAGTTTCTATCCCTCAGCCACCGAGCCAGCCTGCCTGATAACAGTTGGAGTTTGTCATTGTGGTTTTGGCACATGCTGTTTATCAGTAGACACACTGCGCTACAAATTGCCCATGTTGGTGAACTTTCACTTCTCCAGATGCAAGTTTTACTACTCAAATACTAAGAAAGTTCTGGAAAATACTGAAAAACTCTTGGTGGAACTCCATGTCCTAAATTTCACAATTCTGAAAGCTACAGGCTTTCCTGAACTAAAACCGGTTTCTCTTTTGCGTGTCTCTCAACCACAAGTAAAGATGTGCAATTAATGAAACACTTGGGTGCATGCTGGTATAAGAAAATAATCCACAGCAGGGTGGTGTGATGCGACCCGAAGCTAAGCGGGGGCCTGTTACCACCCCAAGGTGGATTGTTTTTCATATAACGGCATGTTCCAAAGTGTATTATTCCACTTGTACTACATTTGCCAACCATTGCAATGTCTAATTTATTAATGAACGGCACTTTTTGCTTTTTAATCATTTATAGTCACATGATTAAAAACAAGTTGGGCTTGTGGTTTTAACCGGACAGTGCAAAGTCCTTTCCATAACTGTTAAATAAATGTGTCCTAAATCGTCACCATATAAAGCATTATACCTTTTTCTTTGTTAAATCACACATTTTTTAATCCCTTTTATTATTAACCTTAGTTTATGTAGATCATACACAATACAAATCCCTGTGAATGAGTTGTTACTGTAGAAACTATAACGTGTGTGTTATTTTATGTAATGTAATGTAGCACTGTTTTTATAAAAGGAAGAAAATTTCCTACTTCCTACTATGATGCAGGAGCATTGAAGATCTTTTAACAACTGATTACAGCCTGAATTGATTACATAGTTGTTTCATTGTGGCACGTAACTCTGCAAGACCTCCATAGCCTGATAGCTACTGTGTGAGGAAATGAAGTTTAGCTAGACAATTTTAGACCTCTTTAGTCAGACTGAATGTTTTTACATTTGTGTTTTGTTGAACTGATTCCTTATCCAGTGTGATCTTTGCAGGAAGTTAAGATAAAAGTAAATAAAAACAGTTGGAATTTGTTTGTTTGGGATCTAGAACATTTTTATTGTATAAAGCTTGAAATTTCTAGCTAGCCACCAAACTTTGAGCACTTAACATCAAGCAATTGGAGAGGTTCTACCAAATCTGTCTCTCTCCTTATTGGTTTCCACTCTGCTGTGTTTCCTCTCTCTCCACTTTCCACCAGCTTTGACCCTGAACTTCAAAACCAAAATGTGAGGTTTTTTAACTGGACAAAATTCTTGGATGGCTGTTGATGCATTTGGGGATGCTTCTCAAAATATAACCTATAATGTGGGGAAAGTTCTGAAATTTCTGTACTTTCTTTGCAGCACATAACTGAAAGTACATTTCAGTGAAGTTCTTTGTTGCCAACCTTGAAAGACTGAACTGATTGGCACAGCACAGATAAGGAAATGAAAATTTTAGCTTTAATATTAACAACACAATGATTACTCGCAGACCAAACAGTGGCTATTTGTCTTGATACAGAGACGAAATCATTACTGTTCTCTTGTTCTATTTGACTTTCCAGTCTTAACTAAGGCTGCCTGGAACCTTCTAATCACCATTTCTCATTTTCTGTAAAGTTGCCGTAAATGCTGTGCTTGTGGTGGTTTTTAAGGAAGCCAACCGAAGCTGGTGGTTAAGCAGTGCTAGTTAAGCCGCTACTAGAATTCCCAAAGGGGTTTCAAAGATTGTACAGGAAACCTCTCATTTTGACTGGTGATGGAAGCATGATGCCGCGAAAAACCACACTGTCTTGCTGACCCAGGTCGTGCTGTTTGCTTGTGGTTAGCAGTGCTGCTGTGCCACAGTGATTTAACCCACATCATGGTGCAAGTGCGTCAGGAAAGTACTGACCACCGGGTCAAGGTTATGAAAGAGACTGCTTACAGCCTATGTGCAAAAGCACGTAGCAATCATACAGATTTGTTTTCAGTTTTGTATGTGTGGGTGTGAGTAGTATGGTTGGATGTTGTGAAATTTCCCAGAGTTAAAATCGTAAGATATGAAGGTATAAATGCTAGCTGAACCCTTAGCTGTCCTTATATATTCAAGCTTGTGAATCATTGCAATTTGCAAGCATGGAAACCACTGGAATGTTGATGTGAAGCCACTGTCCTGAGGAGATATTTGACAGGAAGGCAAATGTGCATTAAAGTAATCTAGTCAAGAGTTCACAAATTCATGAATTCAGGTTTCTTCATCATAGGAGCTGTTGTTGACGCATTAGTCGTTTCATAGACAGACACTGTTTGCTTATCAGATACTTGCAGATACATCTCCTTATCTATTATGAAATGAGGAACTGGTTAATCTCCAGTTTATCAAGCCGCTTATCTCCAAAGTTCTAAACCTAGACCATTATCATTGCTGATTCAGTCATCATAAGGAAATGTTTACTCCTCAGTCACCCTTTATGCATTGAATTAACTGAATAGATAGCTGAGGAACTGGCTTGAGGAATTTATGATGCTCACATTTCACAATAATAGTGCGTGAAGATTTCGTTTTTCGTTCTTGGTTGTGCCACTAAAGGAAAAATAACTAAGAACCAGTTTGACTTTTAACCTTGGAATGCCGGTTTAGTTTCAAAATGCTTTAGTATAGAAACCAGTTCTTTTGCAATATTTTCAAAAGTATAGTGTGATTTGCCCGTGAAAATTGGCACACAGGGACGTGGCAGTAATCAGACAAGGGCCTGAATGTGTCACTGTTCAGGAGTTGTTGTTATTCATATAAAGGAACACCTGTTATAGTTTCTTATTTACTCACTTCTTTATTCCTATTGAATCGACCTTAATCAGAATTGCAAAATTCAGTGCAGCACTGTTGATTGCTTTTATAGGTCGTTCATGTTGACATGTCGACATGTATTCAGTGTTTAATTATTAAATGTATAATCCTCTGTTAATTGTTTTTCACTGAAGAAATCAAGTGCCCTAAGAGCAATGCAGTGAAGGTTTTGCTTTTCAGTATGTCGCAAATGAAAAGCAATACAGTCTGTGCATTGAGTGCTTTCACTGGTTTGAGTGCTTTTTACTCTCTTATGGAATCTTCTCCATATGCTACCTAGTAAACCCTCAATTCGACCAAATCTCAAGCTTTAGACAATACAACTGTAAGAGTAGAACCAAATGCTAGTCATTTTAATGAAATGTAAGAGAATCTTTAAGTGGCAATCAATAAATCTCAACGTGATGAACGCGAGGAAGAAAATTCAGATTGTCATGACAGTTTTTACTGCGCACCTTTCACTGCAGCTCAAGTTAATTAGCAGCTACTGTCGGAGCAGGCCTGGGACATCATACAGATTTCACACATAGTTGTTGCCTCTCTCTCTCTCTCTCTCTCTCTCTCTCTCTCTCTCTCTCTCTCTCTCTCTCTCTCTCTCTCAGGGTGAGCTTTACTCTTTATAAATGTGAAAGATCCAAAGCTGACCTGCACTTGAACTTCTCTTGCTACACACCATTGTCTTGGCAATGTTCTTGTTAATCAGTTGTGCAAGGCAAATATGGTGTGGATAAACATGGCCTCTGTAAAATGTTCTTGACAAATGGCTTAATGCAAGAAGCTGAAGTCATACGGACCGAGGAGTGAGAAAGTGTTCACCCGTGCAGAAAGTGTAGCCAAACAAGTGAACATGTGCACCGATCTTGGCCTTGGCCTTTGGAACAGTGTGTTAATTTTGCAGGTGTTTTGTGACCTGCACCCAGTTCTCAAGTCTGTCAGTTCACATGACTTCTACAAGCTGTGGTATGGCTTGATGAGTCCTTTTATATAGGGATAGGTAAAACATAAATAACAACACGATAAGCAGAAATCAGTTAGAAGTTATAAACTGCCATTGGTCTTAAATGACATTGGTCCTACTTTTCTGGGCAGATAACCTCGGTTGAAGGACGTACACTTGCAGAAGTTTGTCCTCTAGACAAACAAATTTCGGATCCCTTATTAGGGTAATTTTACGACCATCACGTGCTGTGCTTTTGGTTTCCGCGTGGTTCATGATTTGAGTCATCAAAATGTAGCATTCATTTTTCTTCTGCTGAAAACTCTCAACAGGTGTCTCTTCCTCATAGCTCTGATTCACAAAAAAGTGTAACTCGCACCAAATGGTGACACTCAAAGTATAAAGTCTGATCCTAATTTCCTCAGCAGATGGAATTAGTAGCCCGTAGAGATGTGGAATGGCAGGGCCAGGAATAGCATGTCATAACTCGTTACTGGGTTTGCTAATGTTTGGGTGTAGGATGTAGTTGAGTGTTGATTTACAAGGTCAAAAATGTTGGCGCTCTGGTACTCTTCAGAGATTGAACAGAACTGCACTGAAATAGTCACCATTTGTGGCTTAGAGGCATTATGATGCCTTCATTCCACATTCTGTGGAAAATTATGTTCTTGAGAAAGTACAGTTACACATTCACGCTTTTGTGGTCATGCTTCTGGAAATAAAACTAGGAACAAAGCTGTTTCAAGATCCTCTTCTATAGAAATGAATCCCTTAGCAATACTTTCTTTTTGAAATGTTGCTGAAAATAAAATTCCTTATAATTGCCGAAGTTATGCTCTTGAACATATATAACAGCAGGAGTGGACAAATGAGTAACCTGGGCACCTGGGATAATCAGATTTCATGTCTGGGCTTTTGGCTCTAATTAGAACATCTGCGGCTACTAGTGTAATTTTTACTAGGGGATTAATTAGCACGTAGACAATCTTTTTGGAATGAGGAACACGCATGTATGTGGAAATGCTAATGACATAACTCTCCCACTAGCACCCCATGGAGGTACGTCACGGTTAAACATATTGAGAGAATATTAAGAGCCAGACTTTAATAATCTTGCGATTAGGAGAACCACAGTCCACAGCAGAAACATTGGCCAACTGTTTTGTCGAGGGCACAAACACAGATATTCACTATAGTTTATAACATCCCGCTACCACAATTTTAGCCTACTCAGTTAGGTTTCTGGGCAACCAAACCATGAAACTGGGCAGCACACTGGAGCTTTTACTTGCCCAGTGGGATAACTAATACAGTTATGATTAACATAGGCTGGTTCAGGTTTATACAGATCGGGTTGGTATTAGAGTTGCACTTGCTTTAATCAAAACAGACGTTTCAATTTTTATTTCAAGTAATGTAATAGTCTGCTGTGAGAAGTGATTTGTTTAGTTTAAACTGGAGGCAGCTTTGAATCCCTTCCAGGTACAGACCCCAGCTGCTCTTTTCATATCTGATTTTCCAACTGCAGAAGAGCTGTTTAAGGACAAATTAAAGTTTAGTCTGCTGCATCTCCGTGATAACATTGCGTGCCAAGAGCTCCGAGTCATTGCCAAAGTCCCGTCAGGTGAGGGAGACTCTAGTCATGTCTGAGGGTGGCCTGTTTGACTGCAGTATCATCATCATCAAATACAGACTGATAATCTCAATCACAGGAAGGATGTGTGAGAGATTCTGGTCTCAGACACAAGTTAGAACTGCTGATCTTGAAATTGTGTGAAGTCATCTTAAAATTGCGGCTTTTCGATGTGTTTTAATGTAGGTTGTGTCTGAGGCTGCGGGACAAGGAGTCACCATCACAGGAGACAAAACCTTTAACAACTGGAACTGGCCAAATGCTGTCATATTTGCTGCTACAGTCATTACAACCATTGGTAAGAGTCAAATCCTATTCTTTTATTTATTTTATTGAGAATCAATTTCACTGAGAATCACTCACTGTTTACTGTTTGAGGATAAACAGAGGAAGACTTGTTTATCTTAACTAATCACAAAGGGCAGGAAGTAGTTGACTTTATTTTCACTATGGGTCAACAGATTATGTTTAGTAATTATTTGGTGGGGGGGGATTTAAAAGTTCTGTTAGGTCTTGTGGGCTGATGGCACACTCGAGTGAATTTCTTGCAGTTTTGTCAAAATGACCAGGATCTAAACGTTCAGTACTGTTCTCTGATAAGATGAAGTTACTTGAGAAGATTAGCATAGAGAGTTTGATAAGCCAGTGGTGTCAACAGAGACATTAGAGGCCATTTCCTTCAAGAACAAAACTCGTGTCAGGCTGTTAACGGTGTCTTTTTGCTAAATAGCGACCTTGGAATTAATTCTATCTGGCAATTCTATGAGTTGCAGATATTGAGCCATAATATTTTGATTCTTAATAAGGTCAAATACAATATTTCAGCTTTATAATGTATGCATTTATACTTTTAAGCCATATCTTGGCAGGGATGGAATAACCAGTAGCCCTGTACAAGTAGATTTTATATTCAGGCCACTTATATGTAGTTGCTGGACAAGCAAAACAAAAACCCCTACTCCTTAGTGACCTTCTGCAAAGCAATAGTTTTCATTAAAAAAAAATTATATATATATATATATATATATATATATATATATATATAAAAATACAGTATAGGTTTAAACTTAATGCGCTTCACATTAAACTGTATATGCTTTTTACTAGGTACATTGTTTTACTTTTGTATGACAGATGATTGTATGACAGATGATCATACAGCCGAACATACTTTATCATATTATCTTCCACTTTAGAGCATAGTCCCTTTCCACACAACCAAAACATGGGGCTGGGAAGCACACTGAAGCTTTTACATGACTAGCTATTAAATTTATTGCTTGTTCAACCCTGGTTGGTATAAAACTTGGATATTTTCAGTGACCGGTAAATAACATGAGCTCACTTGTGTCAGATAGGGCCATTGGAATTATAAGTTATTGAAATAAGAGTAAATTCACTTAACTGTCTGTTTTTTTATTCCATCAGGATATGGCAATATTGCCCCCAAAACCTCAACAGGAAGAGTTTTTTGCATTTTCTATGGACTATTTGGTGTTCCACTTTGTCTGACCTGGATCAGTGAACTTGGCAAGTTTTTTGGTGGAAGAGCAAAACACCTTGGGCAGTATCTTACCAAGCGAGGCATTTCATCGGTAAGCACCACTTGCTTCGTGTATTTTTTTTTTTCTTTTCTTTTTTTTAATAGAGTTTTGAACATTGGTGCAAAGCCTTTAACTCCTTTTTTTTTATTTTTTATATATATATATATATATATATATATATATATATATATATATATATATATATATATATATATATATATATATATATATATATATATATATATAAAAAATAGATGCATACTTTAATATTCTACTCCGATGTCTCTCTTTATCCTACCAGAGGAAGGCACAGTTCACCTGCACAGCCATCTTCCTGTTATGGGGTGTACTGATTCATTTGGTTATTCCCCCATTCGTTTTCATGTCTCAGGAGGGTTGGACCTACGTAGAGGGCTTATACTTTTCCTTCGTCACTTTGACAACTATTGGATTTGGTGATCTTGTAGCAGGTGAATGTTGCATGTGTGTATGTGTTTGATTTGTAGATTAACAGATGACTAACACTCTTGAAACTGTTGAGTGGAAAAAAATGTATTCTACAGAACAACTGTTTGCAAAGATATCAGCCTAGGCTGGGAATGAAGGTGTACTTCTTGTTATTGCTGTATACATATGATAACTGGCTTTGCAGTAATCAGTGTGTGATTACAAAGGTGCCATTTTAGTGTGTATCACCTTTCCCAAGCCAAGCTTCTCAAACAAGTATGTGCTCATGCCCCAAAACCTTGGGCTTATCTGTAGTTTCTACTACTGCTGCTTTGTAGCTGTTAAAATTCTGGTGTAGTTTACATGCTCCACTTCTGTGTTTCTAGGTGTTGACCCCAATGCAGACTACCCCACTCTGTATCGCTACTTTGTTGAGGTGTGGATATACCTGGGTTTGGCCTGGCTCTCCCTCTTCTTTAACTGGAAGGTACGGATGGTCATCGAGGCTCACAAAGCTCTGAAGAAACGTCGAAAACGGCGCAAGCTCTCACTGGATGAGTTCCAGCACTACAAAGATAACCAAAAGGCCTTGCAATTACCACCTGCAGGCAACGATGTCAACATCTTCAGCTTCCTGTCCAAGAAAAAGGAGGGCTACAACGATCTGATCAAACAGATCGGTACCAATAAAGGAGATCAGTGTGCCAGTACCATCAGTACTAAAAGGCAGAATGAATTTATCCGCTCCAAGAGCTGCAACGATGCAGTCTCCATTAACGGAAATGCAATCGTCAACCTAGAGCAATCACCCCGCCAGAAACGGCGCTACAGCTTCAGTGACCGTGTCACAGTGGTCTTCTCCAAGTCCAAAAACTACCTGCTTGGCACTGAAGAGGGTCCACTCCTGAATGAGATGCAGGTTGAGGGTGAGCTAGACACAGATGTGGAGAGAATGTACGAGAATCAGTTGGATAAAGAGGCAGGAGAGGAACACAGGAACCTCAGGCATGGGGGCTGCGGTCCTGGCCATCACATGTGGGACTCGTGTGAGTATCAGCCTGTTATTTTTCAAAATGCCAACATCACCTTTATTGATGAAGAGAACCTGCTGAACAGCAGCCTGGTGGATGAGGACGAAGATGAAGACATCAAGGTCAAGCTCTCGACCTCGGATGAAAATGGTGAGTCTGATACTGATTCCAAGGAGGAGCGGTGCTCAGAATCGGAAGGATCCGTGTTCACAGACAGATCCGATCACACTCATTCCTACGAGCAGCTTGTAGAGGAGTATTCCAAGGAAAACAACACTGATGCCTGAAGCATTAACCTATCAGTGCTTTTTTTTTTTTTTTTTTTTTTTTTCTTTTTTAAATTATGGACATTTTGTGCAAACTTGAACCCTTTTATTTTTGTATCCGACTTGATCAGAGAAACATGTCGTAATCCATTTCACAATATTTGTGCTGCAAAACTGTTGTTGATGGCGTCTGTAAAATGCATCTCCGTCAGTATTACCCTGAGCAGACATTGTTGGTCTTGCAAAAGAACAAGCAGTTGTCTTACTCCACAACAGCCCAATTATTGGGGGATGACCAAAATGTCATCCAGTCTAAACTATAACTCTATGGACAGATTTTCGAAAGGTTGAAATTAAGACTGCTTGATTAGTTCTTCACTTATTCTGTGGTTTTATTTCTAGTTTTTGCATAATAGAGAGTTATAATTTATTAAATTATGGCGTGGGGGGGGGTGAGATTAACTGTAATGAAGAACAGAATCAGTTGCAAACTGGTTCACAGGACATGAACAGTAAGGTGATTCCTTTTAAGAATTGATGGTGGTTCTCACTTTTATTCACCATATTGGTGGTTTTATATCAACATGATGAAGGACAAACGCATTCCACCTGCATTATGTTTTGAACCATTTTTATCGGTTTTGGCTTTTTCGTTCATCTAATTTCCTGATTGAATTACCATTACGAGTCTGAGAGCCAAGGCTGCACATGCTTCCTCTGAGGCTTGTTGTGTCTTTTTTAAGGTCCCTGACATTTACAACTTTCACAATTTTATTTGTGAATTACTGTGTGAATGCACTCAGTCAGTTGCAACGCTCTGTTTGTGGACAGCATTTTGCACTAGTCTGATTCAGTCTGAGCCATTAAAGACAGCTTTGTGCCGTCAGTCATGTTTTTGCTGGTGTACTATACCTAATCCAGCCTGAGTCTCTTCCATGCACTGTTTTCAAGCTGATGGATTCCTTTCTAACATCTTCATACAGGAATTATTATTATTATTATTATTATTATTATTATTATTATTAATAATAATAATAATAATATTTTTATTATTATTATTATTATTATTATTATTGCGCTAGTTGGATTTAATTGATCATTTGATGATGGTCATGGATTTTTCCATTGTCACAAGTTTTTAAGCTCGGACCTGCTCAGGCTAATTTAGCATAAATAAGATTCATGCATTTTGACATTTTTGCCCATGTTATACTATGTTTTGTGCCTAAAAAAGCCTTTTTTGTGCTGTACGCTTTCGTTCGTTGACTTGCCGATCCTGAGATATTACCTCAGTTATCCTAGATAAGTCAATCCGGTTCTATTAGTTCTCAGGCATGTTCGAAGAACAGAACTGTCACTAATAGCAATCTAAGATATATGATGTTCTCTTGAATTTGCGAAGCATCGTACAAAGAATGGAACTGAAGCCAGGTTGTTGTTTTGCATTTTTTTCCCCCCCAGCAAAGGTTATGTGAAGTCTGTTGGCCTGTTTTGTCTTAAATTAATGTTTGTTATTATTTGGTAGAGCAGATATTTATATGCGCAGTCTAGACGTGTCTGAAACAATGACAGACACGGAGTTGTCATTTTAGTAGGGACTAATAAACAGTGCAAAAATAGTGCTAAATGATTTTACATAAACCTCAAAAACTCTATTAATTACTCCTAGTTATTATTGATTAATATTCCATTGAAGGTAAAAAAAAAAAAAAAAAAAGAAGCATTTTTACTACGTCTTATCATATTGGTGGTGATTAGTAAATAATACAGAAACCACCTGTTTCTTTCTCATCTGCATTTGCATTGAGAATGTAGGGTTAAGCGTGTAACATTTCTGAGCAATGCCAAACTTGTAGCCACAACAATGTGCAAGGCAAAATGTGGATATCCTGCTTGTAATAACCTCAGCTGGGGAGTGTGTCTCACACAAGCCTCTTGCGTCACGGTGCTAGGCAGCACCAGTGCGAGGAAAACAGCTTCCTGAGTGGGTTTCCTGTCTTAGATTAATTATACAGTGCACATCCCTGAGTTGATTCATCCTAATTTTGCTTCCTGTTCCAAGATTCTTTCTGTTCGCTACTAGTCTGGATTAATCTAATGATTTTTGTGTTCGTACACTGCCTCACTGTGTTAATCTGTTATAAATGCATTTGCTACCTTGATATTTTAATTGATGTCCACACGCCAAAGCCTGTAATCGTCAGTATTCTGTGAAAGTGTAATTGAGCACAGCAATCCTCTGGTGAACTGCAGTGAGATTGTAAGATCGCATATCCACTTAGGCTTGTTTGGATTAATTATCAGTGCTGTAGCTTTTTTCCAGTGCTGTTCTCAGGCATGTTAGGGAAGCAAAATTGTTCCATGAAGTGCTTGCAAACATCCTGAACAAAAATAGAACCTCTTTCAGTTCTCGCCCAGACATTTGGTGAAGACTCGTTCTCGCACAAGAGTGTAGTGTATCTTGTATGTAAACACTGGGGAACGCTGAAACGTAGCCACCACTTCATTCAGGCCGTAACCTTGTAGCCTTGTAATCTGTGTTTACTTTTCCTGCACTCAAAGTGACACGAGTGGCCATAAACCTTACGCAGGTTAAAATGTGACCGTTTAAGTGCATCGTTTTGATGCCAGACAGGAATGTTGGAAATGTAGTTTCTGGTCTTAATGACATTTACAAAATTATCATGTTCTTTTAAGACTAAGTGTTACTGTAAATGGATATTCAATTAATTCATTTATGTCTGTTTTGTAATGCATGCAAGTGGTGTTATTTACTGACTCTTTCCATCAAGTTGTCTCTATCAGTGCCTTATCAGCTTCTCTGTTTGAAGCTTTGTGTTCAAACCACATCATAAAGATGATCAATTTAAAAATATTTACCTAGGACATTTCTGTCCTGTAATCCTCTAGGATCAGGTACTGTAGAAGGTTGCCTTGTGTTTCACTTAAATTCAATTAAATGCAGACAAAAACGCTTTGTTTTTGAGTCTGAGGTACTTCTCTGGCTCCTGAAGGACTTGCAGACAATTAAAATCGAGTGAACTCGATCGTATTTATCATTTCCCTGACTTGTATTATGCACACTCCAGCATGTTGTAAAAAGTTTTGGTTTTTAATGTGAAATTTTTTGCTTAAATTTTATGTGCTGCTTTTTTTAAAAATAAATAAATAAATAAAAATTTGAGAATTCACCTCTGTGTGTTACCAGATGAATGTGTGATTCAATGAAATAATCATTTGTTTTGAGTTTCTTAATTTTGAGTGCACATATCAAGTAGTCTAAGAGTATGTGGCGTTTAAATGTGAGGCATGCATGAGGTTATATGATCTCTATTCAAACGCGTTTGTCTCACACGTGACACATTTTACACTGTAAAAATGCCTTGTCTGCATTTCTTCTGTGTTATATTGTGCAATAGTCCATAAAAATCAGCTTGGTTTGAAATTAGAGATGTATATTCTCCTAAATAATGACTAAATATTTGGTGTGTATTCTGTAATCCGTCGCAGTTTTCCCCTGGTTCAGTCCTCTTATCACTTATAATCCACAGCTGGAAGAAAACCGTCAGAGCGTTCGGACTCTAAATGTTTACTCTTCCGACACATTCCTCCTGCACTGAAGTGCCAGAGGTTTAGAGTCTACATACCAGTGGTACAGTGCGAAGCTGCTCTGCTAACCGGACACATTGTCCAGATGTGGTCAAGTGAGAAATCCACATCCACTTCTGCCTGAGATATATAATATATATATATATATATATATATATATTTTATATATTAATATATATATATATATATTTTATATATTAATATATATATATATTTTATACATTAATATATATATAAATATATAATATATATTTTATATATTTAAATATATGTATTTTATATATTTATATATTAATATATATATAAATATATAATATATTTTTATATATATATATAATATATTTTTTATAAATATATATATATATATATATATATATATATATATATATATATATATATATATATATATATATTAATTACATATTACTCTCTGCTGAGACCTTGGGCCCCGATTGTGTAATCTGGCAAAATAGGGACAGGTTTACTGTTTGCTTAAAGCCGAAACTGAACTGTTGGCACTCTGCTTACAGTGGCGTGAAACCTGTTTCAGAGGCAAGTCAAAAGTGGCTCTCGTACAACAATGTGAACTCGATGGAGCGTTTTTAAAAAAAAAGTCAGTTGAATATTGCAAAGCATATCAGTGTACTCTTAGTCTTAACCAAAATAGATGAGTAAAGAGGCCAGTGAGAGTGGACTGAGTGTATACATTTATGTAGTTTACTAATTTGCCCAGCTTTTGTGATTTACTTTTGAATCTATATTGAAAAAAGTCATTCACTTACAGTACAATTGTTTTTACACACCAAAATTATTAAAAAATGTACTTTTTTTTTTAATTTCACCATTCTCTCTCCTGAGCTTGTGTGCATACCAGCTTAAAGAGAAAATTTCAAAATAATTCTAGTTCACGTACGATGTATAGCTAAAGCATGAAATGAGTGCTGACAGGAATGAATGCAGGAGTCACAAGACTGAAACTGTCACGCTGTCTCTGCAATGAGGGCAAAACTGTAAAGAGACTGAGAGAGCGGTTCCAGGAGTTCATCATGTCCGTTAACAAAGGCATTTTAGAATAAAAAAAGAGTTGTTTTTTTTTTTTTTTTTTTTTTAAATAGGTCTTTTAGGTGAAGATTATAGACGTGTACATGCAATCTTCTGATCCTTAATAAATTCTTTGCATAACTGAAGGTTTTACTGTGACACAGAATTCCACGTAGAACCTCTTTAGGAATCATCCATATAACCCTTGAGGAACGTGTCACGACTAAGCTTGATCTGTCTGAAGAAATAAAAACACTAAATGTAGTGCATACACTACATTTGTGGCATTGTGCCAGTTTTAAAGTAATGACTCATAATCGCACCATCTGGTGTTGCCCAGAGGAAGATAGGTTCCCTTTTGAGTCTCTTTCCTCTCAAGGTTTCTTCATGTTGTCTCGGGGAGTTTTTTTCTTGCCACTGTCTCCTCATTAGGGGTCTAAATCTACATCCATATCCAGATTTCTTTGAAGCTGCTTTGTGTGAGTGTCCACTGTTAAAAGCACTATATGAATCAATTGAACTGAATTGAAATTGTGCACAAATCACAATAGTAATGGTAACGCATTTCCAAGACTATAATTACATTCATTCACAGTAAAAAAAAAAAAAAAAAAAAAAAAAAAAGAAAATGATTCAAAAACCCTTGAAGACTCGCTGGCATGTATAAAGAGAGAAGATGTTAACGTGAACATAAGAATCAGTAGTTATGATCTAGATATGTATCTAAATTTTGAGTAAAATCATGATTATCATAATTATCATTTCAGCCTTTATCGTGCAGCCTTAGCAGGAACAAAATGAACACTAATTTAAATAATAAACTCTTCTAAAAGACTCACAAATAAGCTGAAACTGGGCCAATGTACTACATTTGTAACCAAATGGTAATTCCATTTGAAAACTTCAACACACCACTGATGGCCTATAACGTGCCAACAATACTTTTATCAGAAAATGTAATCTTCTTTTTTATATGGATTGAAGTGGTTTCATGTGCATTTAGTAAAATTGAGAATAGTCTCCAACTAGCACCAAATCGTCGATTATCCTGCAACAGCGAAAAGCACCATAACAGCAGATTACATCACCAGTGACACTCTGAATACTATACTTTCCGGTCCTCCCCTGCTAAAATTATTTAACAAAGTCTAAATAACGCCCTTATAATTATGTTTCCAATAGTTAATTTTTACACCAATGACCTAACGGCTGTGAAAAACTATAACTGTAAAAATTCAGTACCCGTAGGCCTATTCATGCTTTTTCACAGGTGTAGTGTTTTATTCAGGCTTTGCTTTTACAATACACAGTCCTCACAAAAATATTAATCTCTAATATTTATAATACAAGTATTTTCATTATACTATTATTGCACTCTATGGGCCTATTTATTAATGTTGTGGTTTTTATAGCTGTTGCATCAGTGCTGTGTTCTGGTAGTTCTGGAGTCCAATGCTGTCACTTCACGTGGGCCAACTTTGGGCCATCACACTTTTACTATACATTTACATTTAGTCATCTGGTGGATGCTTTTATCCAAAGCGACATGTGCGACGTGCCAGGACACGACTGAGCAGTTGTGGGTATGGGCTTTGCTCAAGAACTTAGCAGTGGCAGATTGCACTGAAATTTTTGAACTCACAACCTTCCGAATCATAGAACAAAACCTTAACCACCGGGCTACTACAGATGTTAGGCAGGAAACGTCTTACCTACTCACAGCAAAATTTATAACTTTCAGTTTGGTGTCAGAAATAGGCGATTGTAGTGTGTTTCAAGATCACATCCAGCTATTTTACCATGGAGACCTCAGTGCAGCCTGAAATATGCCAGTGTGAACCAAAGCTCTGGCAAATTCATTAACAAACAAAGCAAACATGGTCTAAATTAGCACTTCTGGTTTTTGTTTTTCCTTTGGGTGTAATTCATGACACGCCATGTCTGTGGAAACGCTCACTCAAAACATCCACCTTGGCACACAGAAACACCAACATACACCATACTCCCTTTCCCATATAGTAACACAGGATAAGGGGAAAACAGCTGGACCCTGCTTGCTACTGCTTTCGTCTTTCCCTCACATCTCAGGAGAACCTGTTGTCTCACAAAAGCCCCTCTGTGACACCAATTGTTTCCTGTGTTTGGGAGGCTGACCTTTTTGAGCGGAAACTGTTGGACACCCCTGGTTAGAAGCTTAGAGACCTTGAGAAGACATGGCAGCAGGCCATGATGCTGTTTACGACTACAGGCAGAACAATGGCAGGAGCTTCAGCTCTCATGGCATATGAGTATTGTATGAAACGGAAGGACACGTAGTTGATCTGAACCTGCCAAGGCTAAGACACAAGTGCTGTTCCTCAAATACGCTGTGAGAAATTCCATCACAGTAAATAATTTTTAATTAGTGAAATATTTATCTTAATCACTGCAACACAATGATTCTCTACAAAGACACTATATCACTACATTATTTACCAATTACCACTGGGCGTTTATACACTCAAAAAAAAAAAAAAAAGAAACGTCCCTTTTTCTGGAGACTGTATTTTAATGATATTTTTGTAAACTCCAAATAAGCTTTACAGAACTGTATTGGAAAGGGTTTAAACAAGGTTTTTCATGCCTGTTCAATGAACCATAAACAATTATTGCACATGCACCTGTGGAACCGTCCCTAAGACACTGACAGTTTACAGGCGGTAGGCAATTAATGTCAGAGTTAAAAAAAATTAGGACACTAAAGAGACCTTTCTATTGACTCTGAAAAACACGAGAAGAAAGATGCCTAGGGTTCCTGCTCACCTGCATGAATATGCCATAGACCTGCTGCAGGGGGGCATGAGGACTGCAGATGTGTCCAGAGCAATAAACTGCAATGTCTGTAATGTAAGACGCCTAAGAGAGTGCTACAGGGAGACAGGAAGGACAGCTGATCGTCCTTGCAGTGGAAAATTACATGTAACCATATGTCCCCCCAGAAATGATCGAGAACTTGCAAATGCTTTGGTGGAAGAGTGGAGTAACATCTCATAGCAAGAACTGACAAATCTGGTGCAGTCCATGAGGATGAGATGCACTGTAGTACTTAAAGCAGCTGGAGGCTACCAGATTTGGAGGCTACCAAATAAGAAATTTGCTGGAAATAAAAGCAGTTGAATGTGAAAGGACGTTTCTTTTTTAGCTGAGTATAGATAGAACAGTGGACAAAGGAGGTAACTATTATATTCGATCTGTGTACCCAGAATTCAGTGCATGCAATTCAATTAAGTTCAATTTTATTGTCATTATTCCTTAAAGCAAAGTGAAAAGGGGTTGTTTTTTTCTTCTGTTTTCTCTCCGGTGCAGCCAAACATTACAAACACAATAGTGCAGAGTAAGAGACAGGATGGTGCAGTAAACACTAAAGACAATACACACTGCAATATGAAACATAAGGCGGTGCACACAGTGCAAAAAACTATCTTTAACAATTTTATAAACTTTAGTGGTGCAATCAGAGGTAGAGGTAGATATTTTAACAGCTTATAGTCTATGGATAATTGTATAGCCAAGCATGATATCATAAAATACAAGATAAATGTAAATAATCCAGACTAAGTGATAAAAACATTAATGTATTAGTTAATTATAGCTGGCCTGTGTGTGTGTGTGTGTGTGTGTGTGTGTGTGTGTGTGTGTGTGTGTGTGTGTGTGTGTACCACAAGCATAATGAGTCAGTCAAATAAATGAAATCAACCACAGACCCTCTGAGAGGAAAACAGGCCAACCTCAGATAACACATATCTGATTGCACAGATAGTTGTAGATTTTACACAAATGTTGGAACATAATGAATCAGTGTTGGATCAGTTGTCCAGGTGTAATGGCTATTGTGAAAACTGTGGAGTTATGTGAGTGATGATATGACGCCTCCTTGTGGACAATCCAAGACCTCCTGGGAACTCCAGTACAACGCACTGGTTTTATGGTTTTAGCTCATAAAAACCGATCATTTCTATTTGAAAAATACTCTGCTATTTACCTGTCACATACTTATATGTCATCTAAGTGTATTTATTCACAGCGGGTAGAACTATGTGGGCTTAGTTCCACCCCACGTAGGCCAGGTTTCCTGATTTCCCCAGGATATCGCATCTCTTGCTGATGAATTAAACATCTTTTGTAATGATTATCTAAATGGATCTGTTAATAAGTGGCTCCAAGTAATTTATCAGTTGTATGCAACCCCTCAAAACTTTCCCGGTCAATCCTGAGACTTCCTGTTTTAAGGAAACTAAACATTAGACATGTTTTTTAGATAGCTAATAACCAGGAAATAATAGTTTCTTTTATATCTATAGGATCTCTGTACCTTTTAGTACTTTTAGTTTTTTTGTGTGTAGGGTTTGTGTACTTATCATTTATTCACTTTTCCCCGCTAGAGGCCAGGGTTCAACAACATGTACAACAACAAGTACAGTTTCTGCTTTAACAAAATTTAAGGAGAATATCATGTCCTCCTCAGATAGACAGAACCATCCATCCATCCATCCATTTTCCCTACCGCTTATACTACTGGGTCGTGGGGAACCTGGAGCCTATCCCAGGGAGCATGGGGCACAAAGCTGGGTACACCCTAGACAGGGTGCCAATCCATCGCAGGGCACACTCACATACACATTCACACAACCATTCATACACTACACTTTGGACATGACAATGAGCCTACCATGCATGTCTTTGGACTGGGGGAGGAAACCGGAGAACCCGGAGGAAACCCCCGCAGTACAGGGAGAACATGCAAACTCCGCACACACAAGGCACGGCAGGTATCAAACCCCCAACCCTGGAGGTGTGAGGTGAACGTGCCAACCACTAAGCCTCACTAAGCTGTTATTTATTGACAATTTACTCTGCAAGCGCTCTGGTTGGGAAAAGTGTTTGGAAAGCAAGATAAAGGTGGCACTGTTTGGTATGTCTGGGAACTATGAGTATGTTGTCTGGGCCTGAGTGTTTGAGATTTCAGGAGGTCAGGAGGCAGCAACAAGTCAGTGTATAAATGAAAATGTATGTCTGTATAAAAATATGAATGCAGAAATACATTAACCTCTTGAACCATGAGGTAGTGGCTTAATCTTGTCACTACATACCGATTAGTTTCACTGTCTATACTAGTTAAAGTTTCTCAAACTTATATTTATGAATTATCGAATACAATAGAAAAATCTATTGTAACACAATGTCATGCATGGACACCTCCAGACCAAACTGATAGGAATGAAAGCCTGCACTCAAAGCAGCCCTTTCTGGATAAGAATGGACACCAGTGCATTAAATGTTATTTATTGACAATTTACTGTGCAAGTTCTCTGGTTGGGAAAAGTGTTTGGAAAGCAAGCTCAGGTCAGCGCCTGTTTGGTATGTCTGGGAACTGTGATTGTATAGTCTAGGCCAGATTGTTTGAGATTTCAGAAGGTCAGGAGGCAGCAACAAGTCAGTGTTATACACTGAAACCATGGGACTTACAAAAGTGTATGTAATATGTGGATGTTGGGTTTCATTCACACTATATCCACAGCTGACAGATGAAAAAGCCGTTATAAATCATCAGCACTTCAGTGCCAGTGTAAGATAAATCTCTCAAGAATCCCAGTGCTTTAGTTGTTAATTAACTTTACCAGCTGCAGGAATTTGATCTCTTTTAGTGAAATTTCTCTGCATTAATTGGGTGAAAAATCACTATGGAACCGGGCCAAGTTCAAAAAAGAAAATATGAATGCAGAAATACTCCATGTAGGCCAGGTTTCCTGATTTCCCCAGGATATTGCACCTCTTGCTGATATATTAAACACCTTTTTCAATGGTTATCGAAGTGGATCTGTTAATTAGTGGCTCCAAGTAATTTTTCAGCTGTATGCAAAACCCACCAAATGTCCCAGGTCAATCCTGAGACGTCGTTTAAATGAAACTAAACATTCGACATGCTTTTTAGATATCTAATAACCAGAAAAGAATAGCTATTTTACATTACATAATCCAGATTTATAAATTTCTGTAATTTATTCATTTTTTCCCTACTAGAGGCAAGGGTTCAACATGTAGTTTCTGTTTTTACCAAATTTAAGGAGAATATATGCTTATATTTTCCTCCTCAGATAGACAGAACACCACCCTAGGGTGGTGGCGATGGCATCATCTTTTGAGCGGTTGGTGCAATACGCGAACTGCAGCGGGTCCAATGAGGTCGGAGGCAGGGTCTTGATGTGCCTCATGACGAGCTTCTTGAAGCACTGCATGATGATGGATGTGAGTACAACGAGACGGTAGTCATTGAGGCAGGACACTGAAGACTTCTTCGGCACGGGGACAGTGGTGGTAGCCTTGAAGCACGTTGGAACGATGCTCAGGGAGATGTTGAAGATGTCAGAGACAACATCTGCTAGCTGATCTACACATCCTCTGAGCACTCTGCCAGGAATGTTGTCTGGTCCAGCAGCCTTCCGTGAGTTGACTCTTCGTAGAGTTTTCCTCAGATCAGCCGTGGTTAGACACACCACCTGGTCGTTGGGAGGAGGGGTGGTCTTCCTCACTGTCACGTCATTCTGCACCTCAAACCGAGCGTAGAAGTTGTTCAGCGCATCTGGAAGGGAGACATCACTGTCGCAGCGGGTGATGTAATGTAGTTGTTGATGGCCTGAACGCCTTGCCAAATGTGCTGCGTGTCGCTGCTATCCATGAAGTGACTGCCAATGATGCAACAGTTTTTCTATTAGAATAAACTTTGCCTATTTTTGTATTTTACAACTTTGTCATGACCCTTCGACTACACACCAATAAATCATTATACAGCGCTATACATTCTTCAGTTGTATATTATAAAGTCCAACAGTTCTAAATATATTAAAAATGATTCAGTATGTGCATACTGTGAGTAAGAGTCCCAGGATGAGCTCAGTTTTCATGAATACAGTATTAGTTCTTAAGTGCAAGTCTACAGTATCCATATGAGATTATCCATTGAACCAACAGTGAGACTTGGCATAAACTGTTGTTGGGAAGTGCAAATCTTTAAGCTATCCATATGTGTCCATCCACAGCAGCAGAAAGTCAGTTATAACTGCAGAAAGCTCCAAGCAGAAGATTATCATATGATAAAAATGAATAAAAGCAAACAGCAGCCAGTCAGGTACACTGATTTTCATTTATTCTCAGTCAGTATAAATTGGTTGTTGTTTCATGATTCAATGCCATCAATACAGGGTCTGTGGAATAAAAAAAACATACATTTAAATAAAAAATTTAAATAGAGCATTGTAGAACATCATGTTTCCTTATTTTATTTAATGTTTATTTAAGGTTTTTTTTTCATGTTGTCTTTATTGTTAGAGAACTCAGTGGTGATCTAGTACAGTAAATGTGATCTAGATCACAGGATTATAAACTATCTTAGTTCAGTTTAATTAGCTTTGACCTGAACTAACCTGAACCTGGTCTTAAAGGTTTTCTGTGAACCACTTGTGTTTGCTGATCTGCTGGAGGCTTGGCCGTTTGGTAGGGTCCTGTTCCAAGCACCACTCGATCAGATGGCAGCAGGCTGTGTGGGCAATGTTGTGATCAGAAGCAGAAATTTCATCACTTTTTAACTTCTGTTTGCAACATCATTTCACTCCAATTTTCAGCTTTTTGGAATATCTTAATGTAATGCTTCTGCATTTTCTCACCTTTAGACAGGCCAGGCTTGAAATGCAGGGTCCCGGCAACAACTTCCTTGTCAGTTATGAAGGGCATTTCTCCACAGACTATACTAAAGAGGAGTATACCGAGACTCCAGACAGTAGCAGGGTAGGCGTTATACTCTTGTTGCAGAATCCATTCTGGAGGCCAGTAATCTGGAGTTCCTGAATGAAAGAACAAGAACGCCATTTTCTGTACTGCTTATCCTACACAGAGTCATGGGGGAGCCTGGAGCCTATTCAAGGGAGCTCGGGGCACAAAGCTAAGCACACTCTGGATAGGGTACCAACCTATCGCAGGGTGCAGTCGCACACCCATTCACACACTACAGACAATTTGGAACTGTCAGTCAGCCTACAGTGCATGTGTTTGGACTGGGGGAGGAAACCAGAGCAGCTGGAGTAAGCCCCTGAAGCACAGGGAGAACATGCAAACGTTGCGCACACAGGGCAGAGGCAGGATTCGAACCCCTAACCACTAAGCCACCGTACCACCCCACAGCAACATCACAAATTAGATATTCAATCCATTCAATTATATACCATATCTGTTACTCCTTGATGGGCAATTACCTGCATATTCCTCGTAGGGTGTGTCCTGCCACAAATCACCACAGCCAAAGTCAATGAGTTTGACTTCCAATGTGTCGGGGTTGAAAAGAAGGTTTTCCGCCTTGATGTCACGATGGAAAACGCCGCGATTATGGCAGTAGCGGGCAGCCTCAACCACCTGTAGCATGAAATCAAATAATACCATCAATCTCACTCATTGAAAAAGAAGAAGAACACTGTCTGCCTGGATCAACAACAAAAGTGCTGAATTTAATTCTAGCAAAGTACAACTACTTATATCAATGACTGCATCAGTAGCTACGTACTATAAGAAGAACAACCAGTCACAGCAAGACTGCAAACTTACAGCCACATCACACAGTCACAGCCAAAGCATACATGAGTAGACCTTGTCACGAGTTCCCCTTTAAGCAGCGCACTGTGGAGCATGTGAGTGCGCGTGCACGAGAAGGTGCGCAAGCACCTACTTTACCCTTGTGGACAATCGTGACATTTCGACACGTGCATTTGTTTATGTTTCTGTTATGTCTCCTCCCCGTTCTGTCATTGGTTGTTGTTTCATGTGTGTCTGAATCGCCCTCAGCCGTCAGCCATTACGAGGCTGATTATGTTTGTACATATACCGCGCGCCTCCCAGCACACGGCGCGGAATATTGAATGAGTTATAGTATCTTAGTTTAGAGTCTTTACGGTAGATAACCATAGTCATAGTTCATGTCATGGGTCATGGTTCATGTTTAGGTACGTTAGTTTTGTTCATGCTGGTTTCTCTGCTATCAGTCCCGCGCTATAGTTCATGTTTCTTGTTTTGTTTGTGGACCCTGTATTTCCGTGACCGCGACCTTGATTCCTGCCTTGCCCCTTTATGCCTGTTTGCCGATCGCCTGAACTTTGCATGTCACTGGATTACGTTTGTGGATCATGTATTGGATTTGTCTGCTTGTCTCTCTCTTAAATAAAACTGTTCATACTGCGATTGCATAATACCTTATCTCCGTTACGTCACGATACGTGACAGACCTTCATTAAAACAATTCACTCACACACACATTTAAATACACACAAACACAAACCAAATTATGCTGGTGGGGATTGTTATCGTTAATATTACTATTACTTTACCATTATTATCTACATTTTGTGTGTCAGTTTGTATTGTCCATCTTTAACCTTGTTACTTTGTGAAGCATCTGATAACATTAACAAACTCTCTATAACAAATTCCCGGGTCCTCCAAAGAGGGGTCATGGTGGTGGGACAAAAAAGATGAATCACCTGCAGCATGATGATTTTGGCCAGTAGTTCATCTAGTACGCCTTTTTGGCTCATACACAGAGAATACACGTCCATGCAGGGGACGGGTCTCTCCAGGACCAACAGGAAGTAGTTGGGCATATCGAACCAATCCAGAAGCTGCAGAACGTTCTTGTTGTGAGGTGGCTTTGATACAATTTGCATTAAAGCCACCTCTTGAAGGAGCTTGCAGGACTCGCCAGGCTAAAATTAGAAGAAGCATAGTTAGCATGGGTTTGTAGTAGGGCAACCACCTGTCCCAAATTTCACAGGATAGTCCTGAGAATGGAAGGTTGGTCCCGAATAAACAAAATGAGCATTTCACAGTTCACATGGGTAAATGAGTATAAATTATGTTTGGTAAAAACATTCTAAATCTGGATCTTTTATAGTTTGATTAGATTTAAAATATTCATTGTGGGGGGCGGATTCAAGCTAGTGCTTGGTCAGACCTGTTGAAGCAGAACGTAAAAGCCAGATATACAACTAAAATAAATGACTTTGCTGTTTAGCTACTCTTCAACTCAATCTCACTTCTTTACTCATGTGTGTAATACTAATGTGTGTAATACAGTATATCATGATGTAGTTTAGCGTGTCTGTTACCGTTAGCTTACGTTATATCACTTGATCAATTTATAACTAATATATTGTTGTTTATATGTTGTGATTCCTGCTATATGAATGAAAAAAACTCTAGTCTGATTTAATTATTATGGATTATTAGGCTATTATTATAGTTATTATAGTTTTAATAGATTTGAAAGTATCAATAGAATTAAAACACTTGGTGTAGACAGACAGATGTTGGTTTATGATCATTGCTGTCCCACTGTACATTTACATTAGCCTGCATCTCACTGCTTTGACCATGTTTCTTGCTGTTAGACTCAATCACACACAGTGCATGTATATTAGCATTTACAGTACTGTGCAAAAGTCTTAGGCACCCTATTTTTTAAAGTACCAACTTTGTTATAGATTTTTATTTGATGACTTCTACATTATCAAGTCAGTACAAAAACATTTTAGATTTCCAAACATTAGTTTTCCAGCACAAAATGAAATGTTACAGAAAAATGTTTGTATGTCAGTAAAGAAGGCAGCACATTAAGTGATAAGAGACACTTTACAGACAAAAAACACAATGAAGGCTGCTGGGTTTTCTGCAAAAATAAGAAGCAAGTGTGAAAGTCAAAATCTCAGAAGAACCGTGGCTGCTCAATAAAACTTACAGCGCATTTCCTTATGAAACTGCACTAATTCTTCCTGAGACTACTTTTTTTTCTTTCTTTTCTTTCTTTTTTTTAAAGCAAGAGATCATCACACCAAATATTGCCTTTGTTTCATTTATTACTGTTTATTGCTCATTAATTTCATTATTTTTGAAGGCATCTTTGCTCTACATCATTTCCTTACATGTGCCTAAGACCTTTGCACACAACTGTACACCTCGTGCGATTAAAAGAAATGTATGATATCTGTAACAAGGCAAATTTTTGTAAGAATCAGTCGAACATAAAAGCTAGTTCATTTTTTCATTGTAGAAATGCATCTCTCCATAGACTTGCACTTGTTTATGAGCAGTCCTCACCCTAGTATTGTGGTAGGGGGCTCGACTTATGAAAGTAGTTAGCAACACTGGCTAATTCAGCAGCTAAGATTCTTATATCTGTGCTGAAACATGGCTACAAGTTGAATTGTTTTTGTTTACAGTAGCAGGCGCAAGTAAATGAAGACATCCTCTAAACATAGTTTTGGTCTATAAAGCAATTGTAAAAGCAGAAGTAAAATAAGTTTACTTACAATGGTGATGTACCAATCTGAGGCATTCTTGGCAATGTATTTAATTGCAACCTAAAACAATTAATATACTTATTACCAACAGTCCCTGTATTAGCAGTTGACAAATGTAGATATGCTTGAAGAGTTTAATGCACGGCGTAAACAAATTTGAATAAACAAATAGGAAGACAGGCTTAGGTGACAAGTTTCATTTGTAGAGTGGTGGAACTATAGTGAAGGAAGTATTCATTGGAGCAGAATCTCTGCTTACTGTGTTATCTAATTACAACAGATGGTATAACAAACATATTTCTTTCTGTATTTTACTATGTATAGGTTCAGAGTTGGTTAGCCCTTTATGTTATGACAGTTGGCAATGTAATGTAGCTAACTAGATAATCAATTTCATTTATGCAGAACTGAATAATAATAAATGCTGTAAATTTTCACAGGATTTGCAATATTGTAATCTCATCTGTATCAGCATTTCCTTCTTTCTATGAGAATGATTATCCTTAATGATTATCATATAGTCTCTATTCTTCCGGTTTCACCTATTTCCAACTGTCACTTTAATTCCATCTTCCTGGTGTGTTTTAAATTGTTGATAAATAACAAAATGTCAGTAGCCCATTACTGAAATAATAGAATATTTAAATATTCTTCATAATAAAAAAAATACAATGAGGATTTTGAATCATGTGAAGTACACCTACAAAAGAGGGGGGCAATTTACCTGTTGTCCATCTTTCTTACAGGTTCCTTCATAAACTGTGCCAAAGCTTCCACTCCCGAGCCGGTTTCCCATGGTGTACAAGGCAAGAAATCTCTGTGCTGAAGAAAACAAAAAGCATAAAATAAGCCTCATGTTCAAGGCCAGTAATACATTAATGTTTTATTGCATATATGTTTTTTTGTTGTTGTTGTTGTTTTTTGTTTTTTAAATAAGTGATACAACTGTACAGTAACTATAAATATGTCATGATGGCCTTGTTACACCATTCTGTCCTTGGATATAGACAAGCCACTTGTTTCTTATAGAACAGCTTTGGAGAAATCAGTTGTACACATATACAGTGCACACTACAGAATTTGATCATGATAAGCTAAAGTAGGTTGAGAATGGCACTTCCTATTTTTGTGCAATCAATCCAAATCTTACCAAAAAAAACATCTGTTTAGCTGCCTAAACTCATCTCAGTGAAGCTTCAGCACTATTTCTATTCAGACAAGTGTGTTCATCTGCCGGTCAGTTTAGAAGGGCATTTTGCAGTAAATGTTTTTCAGCACTTTAAATTGGACTGATTTGCACCCAACAAGTGACTAGTCTTGCATCTAGGCCTCATCACATCAGAATGGAGCACACCCTTAATTTCCCAATGTTTCCATCGTCTTCTTTTTTTGGGTTTACAAACAACAACCATTTACTTTTATTGCCACTAACTGGGCTGCTTTCATGAGCGTTTAAGCATCATCTAGTCACATGACCAAAATGAGACCAACATAAGCAATCTAATGCCAGGTACTTTGTAAGTGTTATTGTGCTCTTATGTCAGAAAGATTTTGGCAGATTTGAATGTTGCATTTTGAAATATTGGTGTAAATGATGGATCATAACGTACCCTCTGGTTCAGTGAGGAATTTCAGACAGGAAGGGTAGAAAGTGGGCATCTCTTGGACCTGAAAGTTGGATATATTATCATATTATCATAGATTATTCTATCATATCTTAGTATACTGTTAATAAAACATGATAAATCTTGGATGTATTCCGTATGCTAAGAAAGTTTGTGTCCATAGGATACAAAATCATCTTTACAAATGAATTATTTTATATTATTTAGATGTATTGCTATACCAGCACTTGGTTTAAGTATAAAAATAAGATATAACTTTAATTAAGAATAGTTTATCACCTCGCTGTCCACATCCCAGACCTCAGGCTGGAGTTCCAGAGTATTCACATAGGTGGTGGCTGTTTCAGGCATCAGAGAACCATCTGACTCTGAGTCTTCATCCCACATCTCAGCCTGCAGCTCCATGGCAGTAAGATGGAGAGTGGACTTTTCAGCTGTCAGGAGACCCTGTGATTGAGAGTCCACATCCCACACAACCTGCTGCTCTGGGATAATATAATCCTTCCCAAGAATCTGTTCCACCTTCTAAGCAAGAAGTTTTGCACAGGTTAATACTGGACATTTTTGCATGAACTACAAATACTACAACAGAAGTATGAACTAACATAAAAGTTGAAAGATTTGTGGACAATGATGGAGAACATT
This sequence comes from Ictalurus punctatus, assembly GCF_001660625.3. Classification (NCBI taxonomy): domain Eukaryota; kingdom Metazoa; phylum Chordata; class Actinopteri; order Siluriformes; family Ictaluridae; genus Ictalurus; species Ictalurus punctatus. Next base: position 23,320,543 of record NC_030424.2, on the reverse strand, counting down.
TCTTAGCATTTAGTAATCTTTAAGATTAAGGTGAAGGCTTGTTTATGTTTTTATATGCACACCTTGTGTAGGCACAGGTAGCGAAGATTTACCAGCCAGTTGGGTTCTTTGGCCTTCCCTCTGTACAGTTCCTCAGAGAGCTGCAGAAACAGATAGGGAAGGGAAATTGGTGCTCTGCATTTAAAAAAAAAAACAAACCTGAAATCTTTTCACAAATATTGATCATTTTATTTACCGTAATAAGACGGCTCATGAGGATGACTGTGATGTTACTGGGGAAGGTGGCTACTGCCGTAGCAATGGTCCTGCAGTAGTTCCGGGCTTGAGCAGAATGTCCAGAATCAGCTAGCCTTCTGGCGTGAAGTAGCTTGATGATCTAAGACAGGAAGAGTCGTTCATTCTCAGTATAAGCTGTCACTACAATTTTACCAATTAGAGACCATATCATTAATAAAAAAAAAAAGAGATTTCAACCTGAAAGTTTGGCTGTGTGAACCCAGAGTTCAACCAGAGGGCATACTCATACACTTCAGTTCGTTCGAAGGCTTCCCTCATAGCTGACTTCCCAAATGGCAAACTGGTCAAAAAAAAAACAAAAAAAAAATAATGAAAGTTTTTAAAAAAAGAGACAAGTGTATCAGTAGCAAGTGATAAAAATAACCCGACACATGCATACACACATGAACACAACATACCCTCCAGATCCAATCAGAGTGAAACTGGTTCTGTCATTGTACGAGTCCAGCTCAACCTGTGCCACCACATAACAGACATGAGCTGGGTATATTTGTCCTCTGGACGCTGCAGAAAAATCAAACATTCATGTAAGGATAAGGGTCCATCAAATAGTCCGTGATAAAATTCATGATATCATTATAGCATAACATGAAATATATGCAAATGTATGCAAATTCCAGAAAAATACAGTTACTGTTGCGTTTATCCATACCAAGTGTGTCTCCCATTTTAATGACGGATTCCCACAGCTTATCTTCTGAATCATTAGAGTTGGATAAGCAACGAGCGAGAAGAAGGCACCAGTGATCCTCTTTCTCAAGATCTCCGAGCTGTTGCATGAATTGTCATGTCAGTCAGCACGATACTTGCTAAACCAGTACATAAATATATATTCATAACCAGACAGATGCATGCTGATGTGCTTTTAATACCTTATTCTTATAAGCATTGTAGCCCATCCAGAGGAGAGGAGTGATGTCCGTCATCATCACATTCTGCAAAAGAAATTTATTTTAGAATTAATTTATGTACATGTTTATTAGAATTCAGAGATTTTGTGCCTTCATGGCTATAGTCAATAAATTCACTTAAAATATGGTAATTTTCAAAACACAATTAATACACTTACCCCATTTTGGGTGCAGAACTTCTCCATGATAAGCCAAAACACATAGGCTGCTTGCTGGTCAGGCACATCATCCTTAATCAGACACTCATGGGTCTTTCTCCGGATAAAATCAATCAGGTCCCCCTTCTTCATCTTTTTGCTGCAACAGATGTTCGGATAGGTGGATTATGGCACATACACGTTGATAATATGTTTCAGATCACTACTGCTGCAATAGCCTGCATATTTACTGTTCAGCTCCTGGGTGTTAAATGAGAGAAGAAAGGAGGTCTCACCTCAGAAGAGGACCTGGAAAAGTTGCTGTCTTAAGGTCATGATGTGACAGCCACTGATCGCACAGGTAGTTAATATCACACAGGATGATTGGCTTCCCTAGAGTCAAATACACAGTTAGAGCTACATACAAAGACTGTGATTCTGTATTCTGATAAATAAATGCTTTTCTTTCTCCCACAGTGAGACATTAATTGTACTAGTGCCATTGACCTTTTTCTAAGATCATAAGCTACATCTACTTCTTTACATCCTATGAAGCTTCTAATCAAATTGAACACTCTGCCTCAGATCATTACAATGTTTTGTTTGTTGTCTACATATATGTGAATATTTGGTGTTGATTTCCTTCTCATCTTGTAACAAACTGTGGCTTGTGCAATGATGGGCCTCGTAATCTAAATCCTTTCGAATGTAATTTGAGCCAATTTCAGGGATCCATTTTCTCCACAGGTTGTAGTTTTACTCACTGTTGCTTTATATAAACTACATTGCATCTGTCTTACCTGGTCTTTCTGTAGGATGGGGTGTAGTATCCATACAGGGACTATTTATAAGCAGTAGGTTCAACATTTTCAACAATGCTTTACACTATGGAACAAAGAGCAATGCGATCAACGAAGGTGTGTGTGTTTCTCTGTGTGAAAAAGTGTTGTGTGTCTAGGGCCTGGAATTCTATATTCTAAATTCCATATTCTAGGGTTGCTATGTGAACACTGTGATGTAATAATGTACAGCTGAAATTCCATCTTGAATTCAGTGACATGGAGTCAGTCAAAAATGTCCATTCGGTCTGAGTGAAGGGGCAAAGATCAAAAATAACTAGCAAAGGGGGAAAACTGAAAAACTACAATCAGGTGTCTTTATGCTGAGTTGACATGATACTCATTCAGGCCTATGCATTGTTAGTGTTGGGTGATTTTTTTTGAGTGATTTTTTAATATATATGTTGATATAGTTATAGACATTTGAAACTTTTTATTCTGGCCCTGATTGTGCTTAATTGTATTTTAAAATGCCTACGAGACTTTAAAAAAATACTTTACATATATTGTGTAATCTCATATTTTTACCCCAAGGAAATAGGACATTGTCATGATCTGGCCAGCAGATGACGCTGCAGCGACGCTGGAGCGTGTGCGAGTGCACAAACCAGAGCAAGCACATACTCGCGCATTACAGAGAGACTTTGTTTACAATGGACACGTGCGTTTGTTTCTGTTTGTTCTCTGCCTTGTTTAGCCATTGGTTGATTTTCGAGGGCGTGTAAGGATTGTTACCAGCTGTTAACACTCAAGGTAATCACACTTGTTATTTAAACCCTTTGCTTTGCTGTGCATGTCTATAGATGGATGTGTCCATGCGGTAATGTGTCCATGCGGTAATGTGTCCATGCGGTAATGTGTCCATGCGGTAATGTGTCCATGCGGTAATGTGTCCATGCGGTAATGTGTCCATGTTCTGCTCTGGTTTCGTGTTCCATGCCATAGTCTTAGTTAAATATTTTCCATGTCTAGTTTCTTGTTTCATGCCATAGTTAAATGACAGATGTGTATAGGTTTAAAATGGAGTTTTAACACACTAAGGCAAAGACTAAACATAAACTAAAGACCTTAAACAAAGCAACATAGACAACGGCAAAGGAAGACAAACGTAAGACAAGGAGTGCAGTGAAAACTGTGGCTATATACACCGCTATTGTGATTCTGTGGGATTCGGTATTGGTACATTTACATTTGTATTTTACATTTATTCATTTAGCAGACGCGTTTATCCAAAACAACTTACAAATTAGTATATACAAGCAAAATGATATATCAAACAGAAAATAATAAAGTAGTGCTACCATACAAGATTGTTAATTGAGTGCTAGAGGAGCAAAGAGCACAGAGTAGAGGCGTAAGAACCAGTAAGTGCAGGATTTTTGTTTGTTTGTTTGTTTTTTAAGGGGGACAAGGGGACGGGTTAGGGGTTAGTTAACTGTTCACGAAAGAGGTGGGTGTTTAGCTGTTGTTGCATTCTTGAATAGAGTGACAGATTTTGCTGTCCACACTAAGGTTGGAAGTTCATTCCATCACTGAGGGACAGTCCCTTTGAACAACACATGAGGAACTTACTTCTATTTATGCTAAGAGTGTCATTAAACTTCCTGTAGGAAACAGAAATAAGATGATATAACTGGGTTAAAATTCAATTTTCTGCTGAACAAACAAAACACATTTTAATACACTTCAGTACTTTCCTTGCTGAGTACTAATAGCAAAGTGACCTCACACTCAGTTGTAGAACAACTACAAAACCTTCCATCTCACTTTCTTTCATTCAGGATTGGTTTCATTCAGGATTGGTTTCCTTCAGAACTATTGGAAGCCATGTCTCAAGATCTTTACAAGGGTGTGTAACATGTCAGACAATAGCAGACAGCACTCTAATAGTGCTGTATACTTTATTGAGAATGAGAATCAATCAACATGTTTATGTACTCTGATAGGAACTGCTTGATGCTGTATTCTACTGAAGGTAAGGATTACTCAAACTCAACACAGAACCCTTGGCAGTTACTTTCACACAGCACTCGAGAGCCTTCACTGGACACAGGTACAGATATACGTTGAAAGTTTCATATAGTTGATTGATATACTGTGGTCTGAGTGTCATTGAAAGGAATGCTGGGTTTGACTTCACAGTGTAATATGTTTGAAATCTGGTCCCCTACACAAGACATTGTGTGCCAACCAGTAACACATGCAATTCATCTGCCCATATTAATGGCCTGTGAAGAAAAAAAAAAATCAGTTTTAAGCAAAAGCCACTAAGTCTTCCATCAGTTCATATGGCAAGGTGCCCATGCTGCCAATTACATCTTTAACACAAGCTCAGGTTATCCCACTGCTTAAAAACCAACACCTGCTGCTGTAGACAACTACAGATCTGTCTCCCTCCTTCCTTTTCTGTCCAAACCCCTTGAAAGAGCTGTTATGTGTAATGTTTACTTTATACATTTATTTGACCCATTCTTTTGAAGGTTGATAACCATAAATAAGGCTTGAAGAGTCTTAAGATAAAATCACAAAACAGAGTTTATTCCAAGGCAGTAGAGAAGCACACAGGAACAATTACATTTACATTCATTCATTTATCCAAAGCGACTTACAAATGAGGACATAGAGTTTATTCTGAACAAGTTATAGAGAGGTAGTTATAGAGAAGTATACACTGATCAGCCATAACATTAAAACCAGCTGCCTAATAGGTGACTGTTATGGGCTTCCAGTTGGTTGCTATGGTGTTTCTAGGAGGTTTCAATATGATCCCAGGTGATTGCTATGGTGTTTCTAGGAGGTTTCAATATGATACCAGGTGGTTGCAAGGTTGTAGCTAGTAAAACTGGGCAATGTTGTTCTTTTGACATCCATTAGCACACTTTTTATTTGATTGTTTTCCACATTATTTTCTACTATGATATTTTTTGGATCCGAGATAGCACTGTGCAAAGGGCTGAAAAAGAGAGGTATTGATGGTGCTACCCAGAGTCCTGAACCGTTCTACCCAAAGCTGTGTGCTGATGGAGAAAGTCATGCAAAAAACATCATTTATTTTGGGGTTGTTTTTTTTTTACAGGCCATCACGGGTTGGGCATCTCAAACTGTGGGGGTCCAACAAACTGTAGATAAACACAAAGATCTTCAGGAACTCTTTAGTGGAGGGCGACTGGAGAGATTTGACTGTGATTGAAGCTGGGAAGCCATTATCTCCAAGGAACTGCAAAGAAACAGAGAAACAACCAGTGAGTCCACAGAATAAAACAGGCTTCATTAGACACTTATGAATAAATCTAAGCATTATTGGAGTACACTGTTTAATCTACAGTGTTGAATTAATAAAAAAAACAAGGAGAAACAACGGATATTTAGAGATAACAACCCAATAATGGCCTCTTAATTAGAATGTAGAAGGTGCTGAATTAAAATGACGCAAACCTCACAAAGCTCCTTGATACACTGCCAAACAAAGGCTTTATCGTGAAGAGGTCGGGGGTCTTTTATCTTCTCCCTAAGTCCCAACAATGCTGTTTCTCTGCCCACCAGCACCCATACCCGCTCCTCTGTGGATAAATGAGTGTCAGACATTGTCACTGGGACTGAAAATGTCAGGGAAATTACAGCAATGAAAAACCACCGACTATTATGCAATACTTATGATGCATTTATAGAGGATTAGAACAATAAGGTTTTGGAATTAATAGGGATTTTTATTATCAGGTAAGGAATAAAACACAATGTAGACTGACGCAAACCGCGGGTTACTATTCCCATCCCAGAGTTGATTATTTTCTTATAATACAGCAGCACATATCGAAGTGTTTTATTCCTAATATGCCACACCAATCGGCCAGTGATTACAATGATTAATTTATTGTTGAATTTGCCAGAAAATCATCATTTATATCTATTTAATGTTGTGGAAAGTCTACAAGACCAGTTGCACACCTTACTTAGTTTCTAAAAAAGCTAGTCCTCCTCTCTGATGTGTTAGACTGAGGCTTTGGGATGTTCAGCTTGCCAAATACATTGTGGGTGTCAAAAGAGTATAAAAGTGTCATATACCACACATAAATACAGCATTTACAGTCTGTCAGCCATCACCCACCCCTGGGGTGTTGTAATGTAAGCAAGTGAAAAGCAAAATGTCATAAATACAGCTCACTGCAGCAAAAACCCCAACCCATGAGATCTGTATGTATACCTCTGTGGTGTGGTGTTCGCCATACTCATCCTGCTGTCAGTCACACGCATCTCAGAATATCTGCTGCTTGGTTTTCCAATCATGTTGACATCATAGCAAAAGCAAGAATTAAAATCACAACATGTAAAGGAAAAAAACATTAAATGCAACACTATCTCAACATGCCTATAAATAAAGATCAAGAAGCTACAACAGTCTTTTTAATCAGAACACAAACAGAGTGCATTTTAGTTATTTAGAAGTTATACACTGTTAACGTAAAGCTTAAGCGCTCCAAATCCAGGGCTGTGTGCTCAGTCCACTGCTGTTCACACTGCTGACTCACGAGTGTGCAGCAAGGCACGGCTCCAACCACATCATCAAGTTCTCCAATGACACGACCGTGGGTAGGTCTCATCAGCAAGAACGACGAGTCAGCATACGGAGAGGAGGTGCAGCGGCTAACGGACTGGTGCAGAGCCAACAACCTGTCTCTGAATGTGGACAAAACAAAAGAGATGATTGTTGACTGCAGGAGAGCACGGAGCAACCACTCTCCACTGAGCATCGATGGCTCCTCCGTGGAGATCGTCAAGAGCACCAAATTCCTTGGTGTTCACCTGAGTGTGTAGGATGTGTATGGAAAATGGGTGGTGCGATGAAGTTCAAATCCAGGAGGCATTTCCCTCTGTGTAATAACCTGACACACCTGTCACTGACAGCCTGCATGAATCTACAATCTGGGCTAGAAGGAAATCATTCTCGCGCCTTCAGATCATCCTGTGTATTCGACCATTGTTACTGTTGCACTTCAAAATAAAATATTGTTGCACTTTAAAACAATCCAAAATAATCCACCTTAAAACATTAAAAATGATTTGCTGAACGGCTAATAATCAGGTGTCAATGCCAGAAGTTAATAATGTAGCATATCAACTAGAATTACCTCCCACATGCACCAACTTTTCATGTTTCCTTGCTCAAAATTGTTTCTCCTTCTGCCCAAAACCAGGTGACTGTAGCAAAGCCACTTCCACCACTGGAGAAAAGCTCAGCATATGTCCTCAGAAAACACCTTGACTCCAGGATATGGGGACAACCTTGTGGATTTGGAGGAGTATGGTCCTGAAGAGAGAGACTAAAGACATTCTGGGACATTCACTGTCCTCGCCTGAGTTCTAACACACACTTTGCATCCCTCAGTCATGTCCTGTATTATAGCACTGCTCGACTGGTCCCCATCTCTCAGGGTACAAGGAAAGCATGCATCGAGGCATCAAGGATGGTGGAATTAACTTCCTCTAGATGTCCTAGATGTCTTAAAATGCCGACTACCGTAAATACCTACCTCTTCATGGAGTACTTAAATTAGCACTTTATTAAAACAATTGTGTTGTGTTGTCTGTATGTTTTTCTTACTATATTACCTCCCCAACAGAGTTTTTTTTAGACTGATAGTACTCTTTATCTGTGACCCTGTGAACCAGTATCAGGATATGTTTATTGCCAGAGACTTCTAAGCACTCCCGTAAGTTGCTCTTGATAAGAACAGCTACCAAATACCATAAATATAAACGTCTTGGGATATTTAAGGACTTATTCATGGACACCGGTGTACAGTAATGTACATTATTTACACCAAAGTATATTACTGTACGTTAATGTTCTTAAGTATTTCATTAAAGTATTTCAGTATTTCAATTTTTGCAGACATTATACGTCCACTCAACTAAATTTCAAAGCAAAATATCCTACCTTTAATCTGTTACTTTCTGCAGCGTGCCAATCATTACTTAAAAAAACCCAACAGTACTCATCGACACATACAGATAAATCACGTATGGTTCCATCTGGATGGCAACCCTCTTCTTTCTCGGATGCATTAGCATGCAGCTAACTTTGAGGGTTTTGTTTCATTTGATTTTTAACAGAACATTTCAGAGGGATTGCATATCATTGGATGCAAATGTAAATAGACAGAAAAATAAGGAATATTTTCTTCACAAATCTATCAAACTTCACAAAAATATTTAGGTCTGAATGCCTTTTCGGAACTAAGTTTACCAGAGGAGTCAGCTTGAATAAGAAGATCAATTCACAACCTGCACTGTAGACAGACATACCTACTGTATCAAGGGTGTGGAGGGGAATATTTTTGGCGTGTGCAGTGGACACATATGCTCTTGTTTTGCTCTGCAGTATAACTAAAATAACTTTAGTTAACTTTAGTACTTTTTTTTTACACTTAAGTACACATAAAAGCAGGTCCTTTTGTACTTTAACAAAGAAAAATGGAAATAGAAGACTTTTACTTTTACTCAAGTAGTAGTTTAGCACATGCATATCTACTTTCACTTAAGTACAAGATTTCTGTACTTTGTTCACCAATGTTCATGTGCTAGCTCAATACGAGGTCTTGCCAATTCTGAGCTGTTGTTTCCTGCCATTGATTCCTGTATATGACCCTTGGCTTGTTTGTTATTGCTCTGTTGGATTTTGCCCTTTGATAGAGGTTTATCTGCATAATGGGTACCTTGACTTCCTGCTTGGTTTATGACTGCTTTGGATTTGGTGATATTTCATTAAACCCCCAGCACATAAAATCTCAGTGGCCACTGGTGGTGCTGTTGTGCTTGGTTTCACAAAATTACAAAATAATCCACATTAAAACAGTATAAATTATTTGTTAACAATAAATAACCTGAAGTCAGTTCCAAATATGAAACCATATATCAATGTATTTTAAAAATCTATATTTTAAAGACAGGGGACTTAGCTCTGCTAGCCCTTTTATATATCTGTAATGATCCTATACTTAAAATATATGCCAATACATATCCAAATAAAATTTTATTTAATAACAAACTGAATACATCCATGACCTGTAACTGAATGTAAAACTCTACTGGCTATTAAAATCATTCAATCATTGCATCCTGATGCAAAAGTATTAGATTAGATTAGATTAGATTAAACTTTATTGTCATTGTGCAGAGTACAAGTATAAAGGCAATAAATTTAATTTAGAAAACCTTGTGCGATGCTCAACCTCATTTTGTGCATGCACAGCCATCAAGATAGCGCTTTATCTTGTTTACTGCATGGGAATAGACATAAACATTAGCATTAATAAACTTTAAAACACTGCAATGTTGAGTTTTTGAAGCCAGAAGTTATTGATTGGTTTTCCATAACAGCAGCTCTGAGCCAGCTGTAATACAAATCACAGGTTTTACATTAATGCAATCGTTCTAATACACCGTAGTAACAGCACATTCACAGAGATATACAGCGGGGGAAATAAGTATTGGATGCGACAACATGCGACAACATTTCAATAAATATATTTCCAATGAGGCTATTCACACGAAATTTTCACCAGACATCAGAAAATCTTCATGAGGTGTTTGTGTTTTTTTATTTATTTATTTATTTTTAAAAAAATGTTTTTGTATTGTTTCTTGGCCCTATTAACTTCAAGAGAGAAAAATATAGGTTATCCCACCTCCCATTCCTGCTCATGTTCGGGGAGCTCCGCCCCAGGACCTACAGTGTTTATAACATGACTATAACATGTCTGTAAATCAGAAACAAGCATTCTGGACCAGAAGTCAGGTTTCCAAAAGCGTTTTCTCAGCCAATATAATACACTTGTACTGAGACGATGGCTTAAACAAAAAATTTTCATCATGTTCTACATATTTTCCAGATTATTTGTACAAGAAAGAAATAAAAAGAATTTGACTATTGCACCTTTAAAAAGCATGTGCCTTCTGTGCATCAAGCAGCATCTCACATAAGATCACATGCTGTAGCATTTCATTCCTTAGATAGGCAGTATTTACAAAGTAAATTACACCTGTTTAATTAATAATAAAAAAAAATTAACCAATCAAATAAACCATTTACACATGTTTTAACCAATGCTTAATCCATCCAACAGTAAAAATGGATGGAATAAACAAAAATCTGTTAATACATATTATTATTATTATTATTATTATTATTTGTGGTCTATTGATGCTAATGATGTGTTAATGTTAACTAATGGAATAAATACATAAATTAGTAAAGGGGATCTTAATGTAAAAGATTTTACATTAAATCTTTATTTAGATTTAATGTAAAATCCCCCCGGCCCCAATATAACTATTTTGGTACAACGTAGATGTTTATTACGGCTGTTTATTGGTCTAATAACTGCACGTGTTGCTTAGCTACCTATAAATACGATGGAGCAGCAAATAAGGCGGAGCCACGTTCCCTTATAAACGTCACTGCGGCCTTCTAACCAATAAAAATGTAGGCGTGAGTGAACACTCGAATCTGATTGGTTCAAAGTTCTTCCTGTGAGTTCGCTTCCGTATATAAATAATAACAGCCAGACACTGCAGCGTTCGTGTGTGTGCTCTAGGTTGAGAGAATACGAAATAGGCGAGTTGTGTGAATATATTTGATTATTCGGTTATATCACAAGCCCAGTTAGTGTAGTATAGAGGCAGGATGGTGGACAGTATCTACCGTACACGCTCTCTCGGTGTAGCCGCCGTCGGCCTGCCGGACCAGTACGCGGACGGGAAAGCAGCCAGAGTCTGGCAGCTGTACATCGGAAACACGAAGAGCCGCACGGAGGAGTACCGCAGCTGGGTGGTGTCTCTGCTCAGACAACACGGCTGTAAGACGGTGCTGGATGTTGCTTGCGGCACGGGGTAATTCCTGACACACACACACACACTCACACAGATCAGAAAGACACATTAAAAGCTCAGAGTAGGGGATTTCCACATATTGTGCTTGCTCTGCATGTTGTTGATGCAACCATGTTAAAAATAGAATTGAATTTAATTAACAACTAAACTGACCAGTTCTCTAAGGAGATCTACAATGCAATATAATGCAGCAGGAAAGAAGAAAACATTTGATGTCACATACTGTATACAGTGAAATTCTGTTCCTCGCATACCTCAACTTGTCAGGAAGTTGGGGTCAAAGCCATGACACAGCACCCCTGGAGCAGAGAGGGTTCATGGCCTTGCTGTAGGACCTGACCATGGACTTGCAACCTCATGATCAGAAGTCCAGAGCCTTATTCACTGAAAATTGTATGGTCTACACTTTAGATCCTGAAAATCCTGTTCTGGTCTTGTGTGTTACAAGTATGTGCATTTTCCTGCTCCTAGACTGCTCCTGCATAGTTTGTTGTTTTCACTGCTATGACATACACTATATGGGCAAAAGTTTAACCTTCACATTCACGTGCATGATGTTACATTTACATTTACGGTGTTTGGCGGACGCCCTTATCCAGAGCGACTTACAGAAGTGCTTTGAAGTCTCTATCAATAAATACATCCCGATACTGGTTCACTGGGTCACGGACTAAGAATACCATCAGTCTTAAAACTCTGTTGGGAGGAAATATAGTAAAAAAAAAAAAAATACAGAATGATGATTTTTTTTTTTCATGAAAAGTGCTAATTTAAGTATTTTAGGAAGAGGTAGGTCTTGAGACGTCGTTTGAAGACCACCGGTGACTCAGCTGTTCGGACATCTAGGGGAAGTTCATTCCACCACCTAGGTGCAAGAACAGAGAAAAGTCTTGATGCATGCCTTCCTTGTACCCTGAGAGATGGTGGCAAGAGTCGAGCGGTGCTACAGGTTTGGAGGGAGCGTGGGGCAGTGCGGGGTGTGATAAGTGATTTGAGGTAAGTGGGTTCTGGTCCATTTTTAGCTTTGTAGGTGAGTATCAGAATTTTAAATCTTATGCCGGCGGCTACGGGAAGCCAGTGAAGAGAGCGTAGCAATGGGGTAGTGTGGGAGAACTTAGGAAGGTTGAAAACAAGTCGAGCAGCTGCATTTCTAATCAGTTGCAGAGGTCGGATGGCGCTCAGAGGAAGACTGGCCAGGAGTGAGTTGTAGTAGTTCAGTCTCGAAATGGCATGAGACTGAATCAGCACCTGAGTGGCCTGTATTGTTAGAAATGGACGAATCCTTGTGATGTTGTAAGGGAGAAATCGACATGAGCGTGTCAGATAGCAATGTGAGAGGAAAAGGACAGTTGATTGTCCATGGTTACCCCAAAGTTGCGCGCAGTAACCGAAGGTGGGATCAGTGAGTTGTCCAGGGAGATCACAAGATACTGACATGGTGATGAATCAGCTGGGATGAACAGTAGTTCAGTTTTGCTTTGATTAAGTTTCCATGATGAGATGTCCACCATACATGCTGAGATCTGAGCAGAAAAAAGAGGATCTGAGGGAGGGAAGGAAAGGATGGTCATCTGCATAGTTCCAGATTAAGTTCTCTCTCCACTCTTCTGGGAAGGCTTTCTATTAGATTTTGGAGTTTGGCTTTGGGGATTTGCTCATTCAGCCAAGAGCATTAGTGAAATCAGGCACTGTTGTTGGGTGAGGAGGTCTGGGGTGCTGTCTACAGCATAACCTGGTCATTCCGTACATTCAGGTACTTCATTTTATCGCCGCATAATGTTGCTGAGCCTAGACCTGACCAACTGAGCCAACCCCAGATCATAACATGTAGACACGATGCATGATGGGTGCATCACTTTATGCGGTTCCCTTCTTAACCTGACATGCCCATTGGTAAATCTGGATTCATCAGACCACATGACCTTTTTTCATTGCTCCACAGTCTAATCTTTATGCTCCCTAGCAAATTGAAGTGGGTTTTTTCCCCCGATTAGCATTGTGTATGTGGAAATACTATTACTTTCACTATTAAACATAGACATGTGTATATGAGGTTGTTTTTTTTTTTGTTTTGTTTTTTTAACGATGTGACTTCACCAAGCGTTTTAAAGATCTCTGACCATGATAATTCAAGATTTTTTTCTGACCACATTTCTTCTGCAAAGTTGACAGTTCACCATTCTCCTTCCTGGTTTTAATAATGCATTGGACAGTTAACCCAATTCCAGGGATTTCAGCAATCTCCTTAGTTGTTTTCTTTGCTTGAAGCAGGCCATTGATTTGCCCCTTCTGAAATGCAGTAAATCTTTTTCACGACCAAGGGATAAGTCTTCCAACATGTGAAGCTACATGCTGCATCAGTTAGGGTTAAAATAATTTTTGCCATCTGAAACATATTAATCACTGCAATAATGATCCGATATGTATTTGCTTATTTAAATCCAAACAGTGGCCTTTTTTGGCCTGGTAGTATATTTATTGGTGCATTTGCTCTTTTTAAAAAAATCTTTTATATCATAGGCATATTTATTTATTTATTTATTTATTGACTAAAATGGCATTCCATACAGGAGAGGTTGATTCTTGATTAACCCAGCCCTACATTTGGCTCATCACTGGACCCCCTGCAGTTTGCCAAGTCGGCAACGTCAACATCAAGTGAGTGTAGATGATGCCATTATCTCTCTGCTGCAAAGGGTTTTACTCCCATTTTAACATCTCTGGCAGCATTTTAAGGGTCACAATCTTAGAACCAGCTGGTCAACAGCACAGGAGCCCCACAAGGGATAGTCCTGCCTCCTTTCTTGTTATCACTATGTACCTCAGATTTTAAGTACGACTGTGGTACGTGCCACGTGCAGAAATTTATCTGAAGACTCGACTGTAGGGGTGTGTGTCTGTGATGTCTGTCAGGAATTGGAGTATAGAGCTGTGATTGACAGCTTGGTAAAGTGGTCTGAAAAGAACAATCTGGAGCTTGATGTGGCCAAGACAAATGGTGTTGGTGGTGGACTTATGTACACTGTAACCTGTAATTTGCTGTGACAAAAAAAAAATCCCCCAGGGATCAATCAAGTATGCACATATCTGTTAGTCTTTGTTTGTCTGTCTGTCTGTCGGTATAGAGATACTCCAAGTAGTTGATTGCATTCATTGGCTGCTATGAAATGAATTTATTGCCTTATGATTTATTGCCATTATTTTCTGCTGCCAAAGTCAAGTGACCTATCTATACAAACTAATATGAAAATGTGTGTGTGTGTGTGTGTGTATGTGTGTGTATATATATATATATATATATATATATATATATATATATATATATATATATATATATATAAGGAAATAAAGACATATTTTACCAGAAAACCAGATATAAAATTGTGACACAAAATGCAATAAAACAAATACGTTGGTTTTTTTTGGGAAATTCTGCTCACTTTGCGTGAAGTGAATTTATGGACTCTGGCTCTGAGATGACATGCAACACATCAGTCACAGTTTTGCCCTTTTTGATTTACATTCACTGGACCATTCTTGCGACGATTCTTGTTACAATGGCTCCCTCCCTGGAGCGTTTCTATTTTTCCCTACAAAAATTTTGTCATGTGCCAATTCCCAGCCCCCTATCATACAACAGCTACCAACCAGGGAGGATAAAAGCTAACACGTTGAGACACGTGAAGCCAGCCAATTGCATCTTTTTGAACTGGTGATCATGCAGTAACACATGGAGGTAAGCGCTGTCTGCCTTCTTTCACATACATGAGCTCACAAGATGCCTACGTTTGGTTAGTTTCACTGATTGACAGAGGAAAGAGAGTTTGCCATCCCTCCCACCCAGAGAACAATTTCGTGCTCTTGCCTCCTGGCCATGGATGGCTGTGGCATCATCGGGACCTGAACTTGCAATCTCAGATGATAATACGAATGCTTTTCAGGTTGCAGTGTTCATATTTGATGGGTTCAGTTGTCTTGCGTACCAGGGGCAGTCTTCAATCTAAGGTTTTGCACTTAAGAGTTAATTTGATTGTGAAGTTCACTGAAGGGTCTAATTAGCACGTCTTTGCTGCGTGTTCGTGTTTTTAGCTACAGTATCTTTTTTCCCCTGATGGTAGGTGTCTATTTTCATCTCAGCAGAAGAAGTCAGCAACTCTTATTCTTTCGGCTGGGCCAGTTTCTTTCCACTCATTGATTTTATTCTTTTTACTTGTATTTTTGTTGATTTGTTTTCTTTCTTTTACCTTTCATAATTTTATTAGTTTTGAAGGTTTTTTTTTTCTCAGCAGAGTCCATTTCCTGTTTGGCCCTTTTCCTTTCCCTGTGTTTTTGCTGGTGTCTCACTGCTGCCTCAGCATCTGCTATTCTGCTTTGGTCAGTTGACTTACTGGAAGTTAAAAGAAAAAAAGTATTTTTCCTTCACACTTCCACTTTTTGATAATGAAAGCAATACTGTTATGGGTAGTGGTGATTTAAAAGGAAATAAAACTTGCCAACTATTCCTTTTTGTACAAGGATGAAATGTAGGCCTTACCATAAATTATGTATCGGTAATACACAATAAAATTGGTGTCACTATTAGACGTTAGCTTCCTCTACTTTTGGCGAGGTACTCTGCTGTTTCGGATATAGAATCATGCCAAGCTTTTATTTAGAATTTTATGTGAGTAAATGACACTTTTTAATAATTAATGTAAGCTTAAAGTATGGTTGGGCGGTTACACCACCTGACATTTCTAGATATTGGGAGGCAAAATTGCCTTATAGGAATTTTATTTGATGCCGTGAAAGTGTATTCACGTAAAGAATATTGTAGCTAAGGGTGATGAATGTCATGTATTTATAAAATTATTTTATAGGAAAAAGAAGAATAAAAAAAAAAATTCATGTCATGTCATTCTCTGTTCATTTTTTAACACTTAAATGAATCAGACAGATGTATTGACCACTTGGTACAAATGTGTTAGGAACTTGATTTTGGACAACAGCTTAACAAAAAATCTATGAAATATGAGATATAAGGGGAACAAAAAGCTTTTGATTTTTTTTTTTTTCTCCCAATATGAACGCCAGTCTTTCAGGAAGAAAGATACCATTGGCAGGATTATTGCTACTGGGGTGAAAGGTGGTGACAGTTCTGAGGATGTCTGAAAATATTTAATTCATATAAAATACAATATTAATGAACATCCTGAAGTGGTTTATTAGCATTAAAAAGAATAACATCATGTTTGTCATCCGTTTATAGTTACAGTTAATACTGAAGTGCATCTGGAGAGTTCATGTTTTCACTTTCACTTTCTCCAAGTGCAAAACAAGCAGCTTGTCATGATAACAGCAACGCCCTCCAAATACTTTCCCATGGTGGAAAAAGCAAGTCACGGCTTTAGTTCTGCCTGTTGCAAAGTGCACAACAAGCAAACTCTGTTTTTTTTTAAAAAAAATTATTTATTT
Organism: Ictalurus punctatus; assembly: GCF_001660625.3. Lineage (NCBI taxonomy): Eukaryota > Metazoa > Chordata > Actinopteri > Siluriformes > Ictaluridae > Ictalurus > Ictalurus punctatus. Next base: position 23,304,016 of record NC_030424.2, on the reverse strand, counting down.
ATTTTTTAATCTGTTTGTTTGTGTTGGGAGTCTGCCATATATATCCCTGTGTTCATTGTTACTATAGAAAAGATCATGTATTAATGCATTAATACACACCTCTGATTTCCCTTTTGGAAGGAACTGTCAGATTTGAGAATTCAACATTGCTGTATATATTGCTGTAGTATAAATTAATTTCTCACATGGGCTGCTGTATTACACTATTATGTTGTAATTATTATGATTTCTAGTTTTTCTAAAATATTGCCTGGCTTTAATCAACCGAAGGCAAATATGTTTGTGGCTTCCTTTAACGCTACAATTTCGTGAATATGAAATATGAAATTAACTTTAATAATAAAAAACAAACAGCAAGATATACAATCCCGTGTTATAGAAATGTTTTAGCCTGACCTGAAATGGGTTTCGACTGGATTAACACTCTTCATTTTTATTTTAATCAGTGAGTGCATTTATTTTTACTTCCTTGTTCCATCATGGACAGTGCTGTCTACGTCAAATGATATCAGTACGAGTGAACTTTGCTTAGTTATACAAAGTGTATTATACGTTTACATACCTTAAATTGTCAGTATGTTTCTGGAGGTATAAGGAGGAGAAGTGTATCACTCATAATGTGTATCTAAAAAAAACTAATCTATTTTTTCAGTGAGAGGATGAAGTCGCTTTATAGATTTGCTACAGCTCAGGTTTGTTGAACTTTACCCTCTCTGCCAGTGAAACAGTGACACACTAACCTCATCTAATAATAACTTGTACTTGTACAGTTACAAGTACAGCAGCTGTTTAAATGGCAACGTACACATACACACCCACACACACTGTTTATTCAGCACACCAGGCACCTCTTACCCATATTCATACTGCTATAATTCTCTCATTCACAATTCCCATTTCTTTACCAAGAAAAGCTTTAACAGTGTTTGGATTTGAGTTTACTACATAGAGTTGTTTATGGCATGATATTTAGCTAAGTGAACCACGTACATATTCACAGTTTACATTTATCTTCAGATTTATATAAGCATATCGGTGGTATAGGCAGTGGCTCGTCCATTAGGGAATCAGGAGCAGAGCCACTGTTTATATCAGCCATTTAACAAATACTAATCTGCACAAAGCCCTCATTCAACTCCATATATGTAAAAAATCTTTTGAATGACTAATTACCTCTTTTGAGTGACTAGCGATATAAAAAATGGTGCTATTTGACAGACATAAGCTGATTTTTTTTTTATGTTGCGCAATCGCGGGGCAGCATGCGTACTTCCCCACTTCGCTTCCATAGCGTTATTACATCTAGTGATGTCTAGTTAAAATTGGGCACTGCAACAAGCACTAATAGAGATCCATATGGGCAGCATTTTTCTTGCTCACTTTATGAACATTTTCAGTGGAGGAGGAGGAAGAGCGAACAGGACAGTTAATGGCAGGGTTGCCAGATTGGGCTGGGTTAAAATAAACTCTGGGGGTGCCAAGATATGTTTTACGGCAAATAATCTGAATTAAATTTGATTACTTTCTGCAAAATGGCAGACAGTGTGTCTGTGATGTACAGACCCATTCCTATTGCTGGATATATTGCAAAGATTGCGAGACAGAGAAAGGGGGATTATGGCGTGAAAAAAAAAAAAACGCACACCAGAAATATATTTGAAATTCTTGTTTTTACACTAAAAGTCTGAGAAAAAAAAAAAAAAATTCAAATACCCCAGATTTTCAAGATAGTTTTAGCTATAGTTGTGCAAGAAATTTTGCTGAAACCTGTAAACGCTGGTTAATGGTATTACCTTGTTGAGGTTGTTACCACAGCTGAACAAAGGTATGTCCAAGACAGCTCAAAACAAGCTGCTAGATTGTACACTGGATAACTGTAGGTTGGTTGTCAACTGCTTGTTATAGAGATACTCAAAAAATTCACTAGATAGAAACCTATAGCATAACTCAAGTGTGATTGCAACTCACCATAATTTTGTTTAAGGTTATGTCATTATTTACATCGGCCTTCCCCACCCAGATCTATGGTCACGAGACACTGCTGATCACCCTGCTGAAGAAAAAAAAAAACCCAATAGAAACCATGACAGAAATTTGAATGGGTTCCACTACAAATACCGTTACAAACCATCAGCTAACCATTAAAACCATTACCATTATTGGTCCTCAGTGGTATTGATTAGACATAACATGCCACCAGTAGAAGGCAACAGATTACCAGTAGAGACCCACAGGGACTCTGTCAGTTTCCATTAAAACCAATACAGTTCTCATTATAACCATTGAAACCATTATAAATTCTATGAGGGGTTTTTTGTTCAGCAGGGTAGGTATGTACCAATAATTGGTTATGTAATGGATTGCAATATTCCACATGCATCATAGTTTTTTTGACACTTCAGGATACTATCACTCCTCTTGTATCCCATAAATAGAAGTTTTTGCTTCTCAGATGAAAACTGTCCTATTTGTCTTCTAAACTTTTATTATTTTTGACAGATTTGAAGACTGGAAAGGTCAGTTAGTTCAATTTTAAAGTTTGATAAACGCCGTCTATCCAATGCATATGAGCTTAAGCAATTAACATGCTACCAATGCCTACATGGCACTATTGCTACGTTCCATATTAAAAGCTCAGTGTACGGTATGTCTGAGACTTTGTATGTTGAACCTTTCTTGAGGTCAGTTGATCATTATTTAACTAAAATATCGCAACTGGTCCAATATTCAAGGTTTAACTGATATGTAAGGAGGCTGATGCAATAACTGGTGGACAGAACAGTTTCTCCATTCTTTAGTGAACTGGATGTATGATACAGAGAGCACTTAGTTTTGCACGGCATTTAATTTCATTGTTGAACTAAAAATTTTAACTGCTTTATTGATGTTTAAATGTGCAAATTTAAACATGCCGCACTTTTGTGGTCCAGGACGACTTGGTTATCAGGGTTGTTTTTGGATTCCTACATTCCCAGGCCACAGATACATGACGTTCCTTGATAGAAAAGCATTTCATCTGTGTCCACATTCCTTAAAATATTTTGCAGACCCCATTAAAAAGTAAATACATTCCATGGCACCCATAGTACACATTTATTAGGCTCAGTATTACAATTTTCTATACAAGCAGCTCTGACCAGAGTTCCAGCTGTAAAGCAAATCAGGTTAATATTAATACACATGTTCCAATATGTTATTGTTTCTATAGTAACAATTTATACATGAACTTTTATCACTGAAAGTGTTTAAGGTTAACAATAAATTTGTTATTTAAGAAAGGAAAACATATAAACAGTCATTCATATAATGAAGCATTCTTTCAGGAGATGTTTATTTAACATTCATGCAAGGAGTCTCCAGTTTCAGAACTTGGTCAGTAAGTATTTACAGTATGGGAGAGTCTTCAGGACAGAGAGCTTTCTGCTTTCCAGTTTCTTGTTAAGATGTCAAACTGCATTTTTGTGCCTTCAAGACTTCAAAAGAGAGAGGGGAAAAAAAGAAAGGATAGTGAGGAAAGACTGTTTATAGCTGCAATACATTAACTGATAAGAGCTAACTTGGGTTTTGCAGATATTGCACATAATTAAATGGAACTACTGGACTTGAATTGATGATAAATGAATAATGAAACACTTTTGGTATGTGCTGTTACAGAAAAATAATCGACTTTGGGTTGGTAACACTAACACGGTCATGTGACATGATGCAAAGGGCGTCTTCATGAACATCGCAGGATAAGATAAGATGTAGATCTTCTCTGAGACTGAAGTCCAGAAATCAGTTGCCTCCCATGTGATGCTGAAATCTTTTATATTATATTTAAGCATGCAACCTCACTTCGTTTGCAAGCTTAGAATCTAACCCTGTCAGATTTGAGACAGTAACGTACAGCAAAATATTTTCGGACACAGATTATCTATCCTGTCACCCTTTGCTACAAATCAGTGTATGTATGTGAGTAACGCAACAATGGAAGACGAAGATCAACAGTTTAAATCCCGACAACCATCTGTGGGTCTGAGAGAGAGAAATAAACATATTTCAGCAAGCAAGTCCAAGACATAAGGTTCTTGTGAAGTCTTACCCAAAATATGCCTAAAGATTTTACATTGAACTCTGGCAGTTCCTCACTAGACTAAACCAAATCAAACATGAAGCGACTTTAGCAGAATCCAGCTATAACTAACACTCTGATGCAATGTTCAGTATTGCATTATACACAGAGAACCTCTGAGAGCTGTTTTTCATAAAATGTCATAATGAATGAAACACGACCAGAGTGCTATTCTAGGAAAATGATCAAAAATGGGGTGGTGTGATTTAAAAAAAAAATATTTATTAAAGAACAACATGGCATACTTTTATCTGTTTATAGTTTCATTTGATGTAATTGTTGGCAAATTACTGTGGTATAGGAGAATCAAACACTTTGGCATGTGCTGTTACAGAAAAATAATCATCATCGGGTTGGTAACACTAACTCGGTCACATGACGTCTTCATTTACATCGAAGGAAGATGATGTAGATCTTATCCCAGACTAAACTCCAGATATCACTAGCCTCTAGTTGCTGTTGCTTAAATCACTTCTTTTCGCAGTGTGGACTCAATCATGCTGCTGGAGGAGGGATTCAAGGTGGTCAGTGTAGATGCCAGTGATAAGATGCTGAAGCATGCACTCAAGGAAAGATGGGAGAGGAGGAAAGAGTCAGCGTTTGATAATTGGGGTGAGAAAAGTATCCTAATATAGCATGGAACCACATGCAGTCCTGTAAATGACTCTGTGTTTCGTTGACTTTGTTTAACCGATTATTCCTATGTGGTTCATCTTCCCCTCACAGTAATTGAAGAGGCTAACTGGCTTACGCTAGCCGATGATATTCAGAAGCCAGGAGACGGATTCGATGCAGCTATCTGCCTGGGAAACTCCTTTGCTCATTTACCGGATTTTAAAGGTAAAGCATATTCATGTTTTAATTGAGCTTATTATTGGTTGTAGATATATTGACCGATTGAATATCTTCCAGGGGATCAGAGTGATCAAAAACTGGCCCTGCAGAACATAGCCAGCATGGTGAAAATTGGAGGAATCATGATTATCGATCACCGTAACTACGACTACATCATTGAGACAGGCAAAGCTCCGGCAGGCAAGAACATTTATTACCAGGTATTCCATGGTTAAGAAATGTCATCTCCACCAAAATGATCCTTGTATGAACCCGAAGAAGCGTACACCTTTCCATGTCTGCGGGTATAACGTATGAGTAGGCCTGTATGGAAGGAATAAAACACGACTGAGCCTGCTGTTATAGGAAGTAATCAATGTCAGGGTGGTGTGATGTGGCCCCGAAGTTGATTATTTATTTATTTTTTTCCAATAACAACATTTCCCAAGTATAAAACAGTGCCATCGGACTTTTTTATTTATTTATTTAATATTAATTACATAAAAAGCACTTCATATCTGTTTATAGCTACATTTACAGTACTGTGCAAAAGTTTTAGGCACTCTTATTTATTTATTTATTTTTTGTACAGAATTTCCTATACATTTTTCTTTTATGACTTGTACATTATCGAGTCACTCAAAAATCAGTCAAAAACACAATGAAGGCTGCTGGGTTTTGCTGCAAAAATGAGAAGGAAGTGTGAAAGTCAAAGTCTCCAGAAGAACCGTGTCTGGTTCTGCAAGTTCAGTAAAACTTGCAACTCATTTCCTTATAAATTGTACCGGAGACTACTACAAAAAACTTTTAAAGCAAAAGGTCGTCACACCAAATATCGACTTTGTTTCATTTATTTCTGTTTACTGCTCTTTATAGTATTTTATTTTATGTAGAAACATTTAATTTCATTATGTTTGAAGGCTCTACAGCATTTCTTTGCATGTGCCTAAGACTATTGCACAGTACTGCATATTATATTTAAAGCACACAAACTCACTTTATTTCTAAGCTTAGAGTCTAAGCCTGTCAGATTTGAGCCAGTAACATACAGCTAAATATTTTCGGACACAGATTATTTATCCTGTCACCCTTTGTTACAAATCAGTGTATGTATGTGAGTAACGCAACAATGGAAGACGAAGATCAAGAGTTTAAAACCCGACAACCATCTGTGGGTCCAAGAGAGAGAAATTAACATATTTCAGCAAGCAAGTCCAAGACATAAGGTTCTCGTGATTTTTTAAAAAATGTATTAAAGAAAAACACGGCATTATTTTATTTGCTTATACTTACATTTATGTTGTGGATTATTCGCAAAGCAAGTTAGCTCCCGTTGCTACTTATCAGCTATAAAAGGTCATCCCCTCACATGCCTTGTTTTAATAAGTCAGAAAAACACAGCTTGTCAAATTATTGAGAACTCAAAAACAGAAAATTCTGAAGACTGTCCTGTGTTGGAAAATGTTTACCACACGAAGCGCTGCCACGAAGTGCTGCCACTGGAGACTCCTTAAAAAACATTACACAGAGATGTGGAGATTAATTACACATTACTGTGTAATTAACAATTATACATTTATCTTTGTTCATGTTTGAAGTCCATTCATGTGGAGCATGCACTATACATGTCCCTGCTGTTAGTTGTTACTAAATAAATGCTAAAGTTTTAGAACAAGTGCATTATGATGTGGTAAGAGTAACTCTGCTTCACATCAGCCTGCTTCACAACACCTCACCATTGATGATTGTACTATAATAGCATGACCCATTGGGCATTTCTCAATTAACAGAGTACACTTTCAAAAAGTGGAGACAAATCTGGGCACATAACGCCTATAATTACAGACTTGTCTAGCACGTGTTTGTGTAACAGCTTGAATTGAATCACTAGGGATATGCTTTCATCCAAAGCCATAACTTCCCCATGAGACAGAATGGAGTCCAAGCCAGGAGGTGTTCATGGGTTATGGGATTTAAATTTGCAACATTAAAGACACTAGTACACAACCTTCACCACTGTTTAGAATAATTTCTGATACAAAAGCTTTTCTTTTTTATGTCTCTACTGCTGTTTGTACTCTAGAGTGATTTGAAACAAGAGATCGACACATCTGTACTCTGGGTGAACAACAAGCCCACCATGGTGACGCTGGACTACACGCTGGAGATCCCACAACCTGAAGGATCACAGAAAGCAGCTGAGACAAGGTACTGTAAACTAAAGGAGCTGAACTCCAGATCTTGAGAACCAGAGTGTAGCATAGTTTAGAGATTTTCCTGCCCAGTGACTTGTTTCACACATGTCCATTTTAGTTGAATGCTGATGCATTTTCCTCTTATTAGAACCCAAGCACCAAGGGTGAGAAGGGCCCTATTGTATCTGATATTATTATTGTTATTATTATTATTATTATTAATAGGGGGCCAAGCACTGGGGCCATATACTTTCTGAAAGGGTTGGTTAATTCCTCTGTACACCATGCGATGTGGTTCAGAGTTCACATTTGTGTTCAGTGATGTGTCATAATAAATATGATGCACAATGTTTTTTAAACCAATTTTTATATAATTCTCTAATAATTTTCCATAGTTGTATACAATGAATGAGAGTTTTATGAGTATGTTTTAAGCCCTACATTCCCCTCAGTATTTTCCCCCGCTTCTTGGTTTGTTTAATTATGTGCAGGGTGAAACCGAACCAAATGCCAAATGAACCAAAAGTATACATTTTGATACACTCTGATTCACTTATGAGTATTTGCACAGTGAAATTACTGAATTAAGCTGCACTTGCAGCTCAGTAATGTTAATAGTGGTATTAGAAATAACAGTGAAACATCCTACATTTACATGTTAATGCTGATGACTGTTGAATAATGATTCACTTTTGCTGGCATTTCTTTAGTAATCCTACACATCTCGTGATTTATAATATGAGGAAGTAGCTCCTAATTTCCTTTTTCTGTCTTACAGTAAATTCCGCTTGTCATATTACCCGCACCGGCTGGAGAGCTTCAAGGGACTGTTGAACGCAGCGTTCTTTGGAAAGTGCAAGCAGGATGTATTTGGTGATTTCAAGCACTGTACTCCAGGACAAGGAGAAGCTCCTTGTTACTTCATCCACGTTGTTGAAAAGACTGCTTAAGGCAATCTTTATGACCCAAACCTTTATGACCCAATTCATTTTAATTTTATCTGTACTTTTGCTTCATGTGCATTATTTCTGCTTCATTTGCTGTTGTTTTATGGAGATCAGACCTTGAAAGCCTTCCACAACAACAAAGGCAGAGCTGAAGACACAACACAATGCTGCAGTTGATCACTTCATACCAGAATGTGTTAAACCCAAAGACTGCTGGGGCTTAAATGCTTATTCACCATGGAGTGTGTGAGTGTGTGCCACTGAATATTTTGTCCATCATTTTACTCGCCCAACAGCATGAAGTTCTGATTTGTCAACTGGACGTAAGGTTAATGCTTAGCTGTGTTAGGAATTTCTAACTTAAAACGATTTCTATAATCCTAAACTTTTACAATCTTGTTTTCATTTTAAATACGTAGATGCGCTTTGCAAAATTTTAAACCCCAACCACATGCCTTAAACTGAAGCTGACAAAAGGAACAAAGTCGTGCCTAGTATACTCGTTTAAATGAACTAGGAAATTTTTTTTACAAATATAACTGGCCTACTCTTTACTTTGCTTTTTATCCAGCTTTACCGATAGCCATCTTTTGTTTAAAAAGTCCTTGCTGAACTCTTCTCATTACCAGACTGAGCCAGATTACTCCATGTAGTCTCGATAAGGACAAAGTCTGTATAGATATATATTTTTTTAAAACAGTGACCTTCAAAGGAAAATGCCACCATGACTGACTTTAATTTACTGAATGTTGTAATGAAATTCTGAAATTCGATTTGAAATGTTTCCTACTTTACCTACTGAAAGTGGGGCCAGTGAGATTTAGCTTTTTAGACTTCACTTCATCTCTACCTAAATCTCTACATAGTGATGCAGCAGTGCTTTAGGCTTGCTCATGTCCTCATCTGTTAAAGCAGATCACCTCCCAAAGTCTCTGCCGTAACTCTTCACCCATTAAAATGCGACGTAAGAGAGACAGACAATCAATAACTTCTCACAGGGTTAACAAAAATACAGCACCGTCTATATCAAATGCATTACACATATTTCCTTCTAAACATATTTAATATGTTTCAGGGTTGAGTTAACCTTTAAGACTGTGACAGTCTTTACAAAGCTCACAGTCTCTATCTGTTGGACTGAGCGTATATGTGAAAATGTTTCAAGGTGCATTATAGAAAAATGTTGAAATGTATGTTTTCTCATCCAAACCTTTTGTTGATATGTTTTTAATGTTTCACTAGCTGATTTCTGTATGTTTGTTTGCTTTGTCTTCATGGAACACCAAAGTGCAAAGTTCAGGTAGAATTTGTACAACCACTGACTGTCCTAAGGTGACCTGAAATGAGTGATGTGCTACCAGATCACTTTAGGACCTTTTCAAGGTCATTTGTAGTTTCAGACATATATTGCCGTGTGTCCGTATAATATTGTTCTTGCTAATGTACTGTTTGTTTGTAGGTAAAAAAAAAAATAAAAAATTTGGTATCCAGTATTGCAGTGTAACCATATATCATTACACCAGTGTTTATGTTAAGGCAGCAACTGCTTTTGGATCCTGAAGGATTTCATTTTGGCTGAAAATATATGAAAAGAGCAACCTTGTTGTCAAAATGCTTTTAAATCAGTGAACAGTGTGTAATTTTTTCTTTTGTTGATTATATTTTAAAAGATTACTTGTACATCCCCAATTTGATAAAGTTGTGACAGTAAGGAAAATGCTAATAAAAACAAAGAGAAGTGAATTGTAAATGTTCTTTGACTTGTTTTTATTTTGAAATTGATGCATGTAATACGTTCCAAAAAAAGTTGTGATGGGGCAATTTAGGACTAATAGTATATCGTCTAATCATAGTATATAAGGAGCCTCCAAAAAAGGCCTAGTCCTTCCAGAGCAAGGATGGGTCGACGCTCGCCAATCTGCCAACTGATGTATCAGTAAATAATCCAACACTTTGAGAACAACATTCCCCATAGACAAACCGGTAAGATTTTGGGCATTTCACCTTCTACAGTGCACAATATAATTAAACGATTCAAGGAATCGGGTTAAATCTCATTGCGTAAAGGGCAAGGCCGAAAGCCACTTCTGAATGCGCGTGATGTCCGATCCCTCAGACATAACTTTCTTAAAAACCGTCACGAGTCTGTAATGGATATCCTGACATGGGCTCGGGAATACTTTGGTAAACCATTGTCAGTCAACACCATACGCCGCTGCATCCACAGATGCAAGTTAAGGCTTCACTATGCAAAGCTGAAGCCATACATCAACACTGTCCAGAAGCGCTGCCAATTTATCTGGGCTCCATTTAATCTGAGATGGACAGTAGCACAGTGGAATCCTGTTTTGTGGTCTGACGAGTCGACATTTCACATAGTTTTTGGACAAAATAGACGTGTTCTCCGGGCCAAAGAGGAAAAGGACCATCAGCGTCAGGTCCAAAAGCCAGAGTCTATCAAGGTATGGGTAACTTGCACATCTGTAAGGTCATCATTAATGCAGAAAGATATGTACACATTTTGGAGCAACATATGCTGCCATCTACAGCAGGACAACGCCAAACCACATTCTGCCCGGATTACAAGCGCATGGTTGCGTAAGCAGAGAGGGCGGGTGCTAGCATGGCCTGCTTGCAGTCCTGACCTGTCTCCTATTGAGAATGTGTGGCGCATTAAGAAGTGCAAAATTATGCAACGAAGGCATAATGGATGAATGGGGGAAAATTCCACTTACTAAACTTAACCAACAGGCGTCTTCAACACCCAAACGCTTAATAAGTGTTATTAAAAGAAAAGGTGATGTTATACAGTGGTAAACGGTCGACTGTGTTTCAGTCACCAGATTTGAAATGAGTGTATACTTTCAAAAATAAATTTAATTCACAAAGTAAAACCTCAAGTAATGGGTTAATAATGCGCTTATAATATAGTACAGGATGAACTGAATTTTCAAATGACACTTTTTTTTGCGCATTTTACATACTCTCCAAACTTATTCGGAGATGGGGTTATAAATAATAGACAAGTTAAAGGAAAGTCTTACAAAGCTTTACAGAACTTTAATAAAATTGCTGCGTTAATATTTGTGTGTGATATTTTCTGTTGATTAGAATACGTAAAAATCCCAGTATGAATGTCAGTATGCTTTCTTCTCCCTGATTTTAATAAATATATACTTACATTATATAGTATACAGTATACAAGTTTCAATCAGTCAGTGATGTCCCCACTGAAAAAAAAATAGAAACCATTACAGAAATTCTACTGGTTTCCACTACAAATAATATTAAAGCCACTAGTGTGTTTTGGGCCATATTCTATTAGGATTTAATGGTTTGTATTGGTTTCCACTAGACAAACATGCCACCAATAGAACCCAACACATTACGAGTAGCGACCCACAAGGACCATTATAGTTTCTGTTAAAAGCAATACAATTCCAATCATAATCATTAAAACCATTAGAATTTCTGTAATGGTTTCTATGTTGTTGTTTTTTTCCCAGCAGGGGTATGTAATTTAGGCTCCAATTAATGAGGTATGTCATTTAAGTTTCAGTCAGTCATTTAATATATGTCATTTGGACTTAGTCACTCAGGCATGTATCTCATTTAAGGTCTAGTCAGTCAGGGATGTGTGTGATTTAGGTTGTAGTTAGTGACATATCTCATTTAGGTTCCAGTCAGCGATGCATGTCATGTATGTTTCAGTCAGTTCGTGGTGCATCTCATTTAGGTTTTAGTCAGTGATGTATGCAATGTAGGATTTAGTCAGTGATGTATGTAATGTAGGATTTAGTCAGGAATGTATGTAATTTAGGTTTTAGTCAGTAATGTATGTAATTTAGGTTTTAGTCAGTAATGTATGTAATTTAGTTTTTAGTCAGGAATGTATGTAAATTAGGATTTAGTCAGTGATGTATGTAATTTAGGTTTTAGTCAATCAGTTATATATGTAATTTAGGATTTAGTCAGGAATGTATGTAATTTTGGTTTTAGTCAGACAGGGATGTGTGTCGTTTAGGTTTTAGCCAGTTTTGTATGTAATTTAGGTTTCAGTCAGTGATGTACGTATTATCATTAAGGTTTCAATCAGGGATGGCGTCACCGACTGAATTTACTGACTCGTCCAACCTTTTCAAATGACTCGAAATATGCAACTACTGATGGTTTGATTCACCAACCACCACATCCCTTGAAAATCCTGACCGCTAAATCAAGCCACTTTCATAGTTTATACTATAATAGTAATAATACCAATCTTAGCCTAAGACCACTCATAAAATTCCTATACACTGTAACGTTACAAAATTCAACAAAACAATTTGAATCGACTCGCTTGAAGCGAGTCGTTCACACGGAACCGATTCATGCGCGAATCATCTATATCTACTCTCTTATAGAGGAAAATGGCGTTCTGAGAAAAGCTAAAGATTTCAAAAACAACCTCATCTACAAACTGGTGTTCTACAGGGTTTCCCCAATGTCCGTGGCCAATGCGAAACAGGCCATTTTCAACCCGGTAGGTCTCATCATTCCGGGGCGACACCGAGGGTTTGTTTTTAGCACAAATATCTCTGCATTTGTAGCTACAGAGAAAACGCAGCTCTTTTTGGATCAAATGTTTTGATTAGCTTCCGTTATTCGGTTCAGGTGAAAGCAGGTGAAACACTAAAAACAAGCAGCCTCCTTGCTATATTGCTAGTGTGTAAATGAAGTAGAGATGTTATTTATAAACGCCAGCGTTAATGTAATCTGATGGATTTATTTCAGGTAATTCCTTTCACAGGACTCATCCCAGGTGGGCTTCAGTCTGGAGAGATGGTTGTAGTTCAGGGCTGTGTTCTCAATGATGCTGACAGGTAACACTTTTATTAAGGTTGCATGACGTATTATTATTGTCATATTTATTACCTGCAATATGAACATGATGCCTCTAACCTGATTATTAAAGTAAAAATTGACCCTGACCAACCTCCACATGAATCTTTAGTATTAATATCTAAACTCTAAGGGCATTCAAGATTTTTTTTTTTTTAATATATATATAAGTTTAAACTTATTTTGATTGACACAATGGTCTATTTTTACTTTAGTTAACAGTTTCTACATTACCTATAATGTTTTAAGTTGACAACCTGCCTACAGTGATGCAGTGGGATTTAACCTTAACGTCAGCTCTACCTAAAGAGCGCGATGCAGCGGCGCTTTAATTCTTTAGTTTGTCCAGTCATCAGTATAGTCTGCTCCATGGGCGCCTTTAAATACATTAAAATGGCTGTAATGTATATGTGACCAATAAGGACTCATCATCAAATTTCCCATTAACACCACTGGCAACACTATCGCAGAGCTCTAAATTGACCAAACCGTGTTTCTGCCATAACTCCGCACAAAGGTGTCGCAAAGCTGCACTGCATTCTAGGGCTGTGTCTCAATCAGCTCCCTAGGTTGTACTGATAAATCAGCCCGTACAGGATTTCACAGAGGTTTTATTGTTAATGATTGCGACCAAAAATACTTGATTTTGCTGCGGCTGTTTAAAAAATTTGCGATGCAATTTGCTGAAGTTTTTTTTGTGCCTTTTTTTTTGCATAAAACTTCTTGAACTGGTGAAATTGTTTTGCACGGTCTTTCGCAGTGATGTTTGTTGATAAATAAAACCTTTTAGCTGTACTCATGTTCAACACGTGGGAATCAAAGAGGGCTTTGGCTGAACGCGCGTTGTGATTACGTCACATGACACGTCTTGGCCCAAATCTGCGGAAAATCTGCGGCAGTTTAGAGAAATTGCAAGCTCCTCCGAATATTATTTGATATTGCATTCATTTCTGCAATCTCAATCCCTGGCTCACTACACATTGGGACACCGATGACTCAGTTTCCGGCGACATGACTACTGTACGTACTCGCGTTGTAAAATGTCACCACTGGCATTTGTCAGCAGCAGGCAGGACTGATATCTTTCTGACATTATAAATCGTATTGTAAATGAAAGCTGATTGAGACGCACCCTAGAACTTTTGAGTCCAACGTTTGATGTCCCCACTACTTCTCTGTTGGATTTCTAATTAATATAACATTGAATGTTGCTGGAAAATAGTGAGTGAGACAAAAAAAAGTATATTTATCTTGCTGTTTTTGTTTTTAGGAGCTAAAAGCAAAACCTGGTTTAGATTGCTGATTCCCCCCCCCCCCCCCCCCCCCTTCTATTAAACGCCATTTTAACCGCACTAGCAATATCCTCTTGTGCTGCCAAGTTCTCACTGGAGAATTAACCAGCGAATCTCACCAGAATCACTACATCTACACAACATAAATATTTGAGTCAGAACAGTGTGTCACCACGTCGCATCAAGATTTCACAGGTCTTTAATGTGTTCACAGTCGCAGTGTGACGCAATTTAATATAAACACATTTTGTTTATATTGTGCCGTCCTAGTGTAAAGATTACATGAAAATGCAAATAAACACTTTTTTTTTCAAAAGACATTTGGAAGTGTGCTAAAGTAATCGCACAGCAAAACCAAAGTTTTACCGGTCAGCTGTGTGTAATATGATAGGATGTTGAACCGTCAAGGTAAAATGAGTCGGTATTGAGTTTTAGGTAGATTTATCACACAGATGAAATCACATGTAGAGCTGCTATAGTAGATGTAATTGTTATAGTATAAAGTATACCTCCACATCCAGGTTCCAATTTGACCTGACCTGTGGCAGCAGCACGAAGCCCCGAGCTGACATCGCTTTCCACTTCAACCCCCGCTTCAGGAGCTCGCCATGCATCGTTTGCAACTCCTTACAGCAAGGTAGCTGGGGCAGAGAGGAGATTCTTGATCAGATGCCCTTTAAGCAAGGAGCATCCTTTGAGACAATCATTCTAGTACAGGAAGATGTGTTCAAGGTGAGTGACCTGATATTCACCTTGAGAGACTGGGTTTGAGGTGACTTGGCATGTGAGGATGAGGGCCAGTATTTACCAACCATCTCTGAGTAGGATATAAATCTGTGGTCATCATCCCAGTTAGTTGAAAATAAAAATCCCTAGCTGGATTTGCAGTGCTACTCCTGTATGCTTCCCAAGCATCCATTTTCTGTACTGCTTATCCTACACAGGGTCACTTGGGAGACTGGAGCCTATCCCAGGGGACTCGGGGCACAAGGCAGGGGACACCATTGCAGGGCACAATGCTTCCCAAGCATGTCTGCTACTAACATGTTAGTAACCTGTTAGTAACCTGTTCATCATTAACCTGCTCTTGTACAGGTGGCCTGTGAACATGCAAAATAATTGACAGGCCTGTGCCACTTTCTTGTAGACAAGTTCCCTGATTACTTAAAACAAACTGGCCAATGTTTGAATTCTTACATTCCCGGTGCCTCCCACTAGGGGGCATTGTTAAGCCAAAATTTGATTTGACTTTATTTTGACGCCCCTGATGCCTGTTCCAAACTAAACTTCAATTAAAATCTTTTAGACCTTTTAACTGCCAGCCGTCTTCTATTCATCAAATCATCACTAAAATATCCGTGCTAATTCAACTTTCTATAAAGTTTTTTTTCCCCAAATTATTGCAGCTGTGAACTACTGAATAAAATTTTAAGCTAAAAAAGATATTTGCTATGTATGTGTGAGTGATTTAATATTTATGCAGTTTCCAGCCATTAGAGGCTCGATGTACTACAACGTTACATGCCCATTGCAATGATAAACAAAGAATTAGCCCTAATCTCATTTCAAAGCAGACAGAAGCTAGTCGGCACGGAGGTGGTTTGATTAATGAAAGAAGACCACGTTACTGTTGTCTAGCCAACGCATTCGGGTTACACTAGATCTCTCTCTGTGAATAAAAGACTCACAGGTCTTTAGCTTTTCTAAACATGGACAGGCCTCCTGAAAACATTCGGAGAGTTTTCCAGCGAGAGGCTGAATGTTAAATTTAAAGTAGATTTCTTCCACCATGTAGGTTTCAAATAAACACGCATTTCAAAATGAGAGAAATGTATGTTGGCTTGGGGAAACGCTGGACATAGTCGAGTTTTAACATGTTATTGTATATATTAGAGGTGTAGCACAGAGCATTTATCTGTGCTCAAATTATTATCCGTATCTTTTTCCATATTTGGATTTAAACCGGAAGTGAGTAGGGTTGCCAGGTTCCATGTATAATATGTGCATATTACAGACAGATACTGCACCTATAAACACGCCCTACTGCTCCACAAAAAGACTTGGAAAAAAAGAAGAACCATGCGTCTAACTTTTCCTATTTCTGAACATTTCGAGGGATAGCTTCTAATCTTTTTGTGTGGTTTTTGTGCTGTGTCAGGAGCTGCGTGACCTACTCAGAGGAGATGCTATCCGCCCACTTCGACATGTATAAATGGCTAGTGTTGCTGTGATTGATAGGGGAGAGAGAGTATGCCACCTCTCCCTCCCTGAGAGCATGGCTGACTTTGCTCTCTTGGATTCTGGGCCATCGTTGGGATTCGAACCTGCAATTGCTGGACGTGCGGTTTTTAGGGTTGTAGTTAGGATGTTGTAGTTAGTGTTGGAGTTTTGCTAAGACCTGGCAACCCTCCCTTCCAGCTTCTGTTAAAAAAAAACAATGCTCCATCTACAGTTTGGATCTGTATTCATGTTCATTTAGGACATATTATCTATTCAATCTAAATTAACCGATTCATATTCGGTGACACCTGTACTCCAGATAGATCTGGACTCAATAGACACAATAAAACAAGTTTTGCCGCAGTATGTAAACTGAAATATAAAAAGTTATAGCATTTTAATATCTGGACAGTTACAGTAGGGTTAGATTGTTGGATTATCTAGTTTTGGTAAAATATGTTCGTCTTCTCAAAGTAGAGACAGCAAAGAGCATTATTATCACAAAACAAAAGTTTTTCGGCAGTTCTCTGGAATCCCCCACACAAATACATAGCAATGTGTGATTTTGGAGATAATTAGGGGGCGCTTACTATAACTAGGCACACCTCCATAGACCTCTAATTCAATCACCGGATGAAACGCTCTTAATGTAGCTGCTCTTAAAGGCGTTAAACGTAGTCAAGTGTCTGTACCTGAACGTTGCTGCTAATTGCTGTGTCTCTCCTGCAGGTGGCAGTAAACGGAGCTCATGTCCTGGAGTATCAGCACAGAATCCCTCTTCACAGGGTCGACACGTTCTCCGTATCAGGAAAAGTTCAAATACAAGCCATTGGCTATGTCCCAAGCTCAGTAAGAAGCTCCAAACAACCAATTATCTACCGATTTGTATATATTTGTTTAAAAAAATAAATAAAATCAGGTGGTTTATTAACAGTTCTAATAATCTCTGCCTCATTTCCACAGGCAATATTTTCAGAATCAGGTGATTTGGTGAGTTCATCTTCATCTGAAATATGATTTTGAAAAAGGAATGCCAACCGCACCAGTTACAAGTTACACGTGTTCTCTCCCCCCACTAGAGTATACCCTACAGGGGCAGTATACTTAAAGGGCTCAGTCCTGGACAGCACATTACAATTAAGGGCCACGTCAGCTTATTTCCTCATAGGTACTTCAGCACTGCTCCTTCATTTTATTATCATTATATGACAGTCCCACTATAACAGTTTTTCTTGTTTTCTAGTTTTTCTGTAAACCTGAGGTGCAGCGAGTCCAAAAACATCGCCCTACACCTGAATGCACGAATCAAATCGGGCACGGTGATCCGCAACTCTTTCTTAAGTGAGTCTTGGGGACCGGAGGAGATGGAGCTGTCGTACTTCCCGTTCACAGCTGGGAAATACTTTGAGGTAGGAGTGTGTATTAGAGCACAGGACATGGCCTCGGAGCACTTCTGACTATCACATAACAGACTTCACTGACTGAAATCCTTACTATAAATACACTCACTCCAGCTCTGGTACAATACAGTATAGAGACTTTCCCTACAATTAGTATAGTGTCGTATCATCTGAAAATCTGAGATACATCTTTAATGTTATTTCTACATGTGGCGTCGTCTTATAAAATCTGTACCAGCTCACATGTTGAAATTATGACATTTTCCTACAATATACACTACCGGTCAAAAGTTTGTGGACGCTCGACTGAAATGTTTCTCATAATCTTAAAAACCTTTTGATCTGAAGGTGTGTGCTTTAAATGTTTGAAATCGGTGTTGTAGACAAAAATATAACCATGCCAATATATTCATTTCTTTCATTAGAAAAATAACATTTTATTTACAAAAAAATATTTTTTTAAACGGATGACTCGGAGTGAAATATTCCGAAAAGCAGCCGATAAGAGTCCAGCGTAGGTGTGAACTCCTTTAATACTCTTTAAAAAGCATCTCAGGGGAATTCCTCAAGAAATCGGTCGAGAAAATGCCAAGAATACATTTCTGGAAATTCTAGGCAAAAACGGTGTCTACTTTGAAGATGCTAAAAGATTAAATTATTTTGATTTATTTTGGATTTTTTATCACAATATAATTCCCATAGTTTCATTTGTGTTGATTTTTGATGACTTTATTGTTATTCTAAAATGTGGGGAAACAAAATTAAATAAAGAATGGGTGTCTAAACTTTTGACTGGAAAGATTTGACTGAAATGATACCTTAGCAAGTGATAATATCTTGAATCGAGTCAAATTTATCTACTCTTTCTTCAATTTATAAGATTACAATAAACCAAATATAAGATGAACAAGGCTATTCCTAGACAGATTTTTAAGCTTTACATGGCCTTCTTTTATTTGCAGATCATTTTGCTTCTTTCAAAAATGAATACTTAAAATGAGCATAATAATAAGAAAATGCAATGGGTTTAATAATAGGTTTAATAATCTTGTATTTGATTTCTTGTGATCCTTTAATCAGAAATAGTAGATAAATATGACTAGATTCTCATCAACCACGACTAGTGTGTAGCATCCACCTGGATGATGTGACGGCAGCCACAGTGCGCCAGAACGCCCACCACACACCAGCTATTAGTGGAGAGGAGAGAGTGATGTAGCCAAATTCAGAGATGGGGATTATTAGGGGGCCATGATAGAGAAGGGCCAATGGGGGACTTTCCCCAGGACACTGGGGTTATACCCCTACTCTACTACGATAAGTGTCCTGGGGTTTTTAATGACCACAGAGAGTCAGGACCATCTGAAAGCCTGAAAGATTGTCCGTAGTGTGTGAATGTGCGCTGTGATTGGTTGGCAGTCTGTCCATTGTCCCCCCCGCCGCGCTCCCTGGGATGGGCTCCCGGTTCCCTGCGACCCTGTGTGGGATAAATGGAATGGAAGAAGGATGGATGGATGATATAATAATGATGAACAATAATAAGAATAAGAGGAATTACACTTGGAAACTGTAGATTTGTACCTAAGAACTGCTGCTGTAATCGTAAAGACTGTCCTGTGCTCATCCTAGAACTCTTATTAACAATGTGCTCACCCCGAACATCCTTTAAACACACAGTACTGTTTGTTTTTACTTTTCCACAACTATACCGTGTACTGTAATGACTTATCACCCCCCCCCCCCCCGGAAGTGATTTTTTTCCCATGGTGTTTTGCATGAAGCCTAGTTTGAATGTAGCAAAACAAATGCTATTAAAAGACAAATCATTTCACAGTATTTTATTGCTCTGGATTATAAATTTGAAACTCAAATCGTGTCAGATTCCACCAAGGGCATATTAAAACAGGATTAAACCAGTTACTAGATATTGAATGTTCACCAGTTGTTCATGTCATTTTGTGTCAGGAACAACAACAACAACAACATAATTAGAAAGCGATCACAGATTTCTAGTTCTCTGTGGCTTTTAAACACGTTAACACACCTGTTCGTGTCTGCGTCCTCAGATCATCGTCCTGTGCCAGACTCACCAGTTTAAAATCGCTGTTAACGGAGAGCATCTGCTGGAGTACAGACACCGAGTGCAGGACCTGAGCTCCATCACCCAGCTGGAGGTCCTCGGAGACCTGGACTTACAGGACATTAAGCTCTGGTGACTCTCAGATCAGTAATGGCACATGCTCACTCCAGCACTTGTGTTTTTTTTTTTTTTTTTAACAGCCAATTAATGAATACACAGCTGTGTCACTGACGGAGAACGCCCAGTGTACACCACTGCATGTGAGCAAAGGGCTGCGTTTCCAAAATATGATCTGAGGCCTGGAGCCATGGAATTTTTTTTTCCCCATAGTGTAGCAATTAGCTAGTAGAATAATAATTATATATATATATATATAATATAATATAATATAATATAATATAATATAATATAATATAATATAAAACAAGGCTCCAGATGGTTATGCTCCTGAAATTTAATCTGTACGACCTTAAAATATATTTGGGGGCATTTGTGTGAGTGCAAATAAGTGTTGTGGTGCGACCTGTTTTCATTTCTCTACAAAACGTTTGCTAATTACTGCACAGTATGTGCCTGCTGTGAGCCGATACAGTGACCGCTCCACCGTTCTATCCAACGTTACGTAACCAATTAAACTGCATCTTTACATTCTTAACTGTAATGCAGATTTTAGATTGGTTATTATTAGCCGTCAATCACTCCCTTTCACTGTGCTCTTGTTGTCGCACGAGAGGGAGTTAACTAGCACGCAAACTGTAAAGAGCCGAAGAGAGAAGATGAAAAGAATAGAGATTTCTTTTGTTAGCCGTCTAAAGTTACAGATGATGTAACTCGCGGAGTTACTGATGGCGATCATGTGGTGAATGTGGATCCACCAGCGGAAAAGAAGGCGGAGAGAGTGGCTGAAAGACTTCGAGTGGCTCCGCTCTGAAAATGGCTCAGTGCACTGCGTTCACTGTAAAGCCTGTGGGACAGAGGTTGCAGGTAACACTGCGTTCGCCACTGAATCCACACGTTTTAAGCGTGAGTGGTGGCGGTGTGTTTAAATAAAAGAAGTCTGTTTTATTTATATATATATATATATACTTGTAGCTGTGTCGCTCCTAAGTTTTTGCTGGTGCTGCTGACGTTTTCAAGCACCAGTTCTAACAAGTAAAAACAAAACTTAATTTCGAGCCCTGCGTAATCAGCGGCTACTTACTCGCCTTATGTCACAAAGATATAAAAACGTATTAGAAATCAGGGTACATTTTACGGGATGAGAAAGTCTGAAAATGTGTTTACTATTGACTCAAAAAGCTGTTATCTGGATGTGCGAAGATGCCAGGCATGGCGTCTGTAAGGCCTCGTCAACGATTTTTATTTAAAGCTGCCATCAGTCCCTCCAGGATTTCACAATTTTGCGATCACAGAAATGACTGCGTAATCAAGCAACTGCAATATTCGTAGGAGCTTGCGATTTTTCAAAATTACCGCAGGTTTTCTGCAGATTTGGGCCAAGACGCGTCGTAGTCGTCACGTCATTCACGTGCGTCGAACATGAGTACAGCTAAAAGGTCTCGTTTACCAACAGACATCATTGCAAAAGACAATTCAGTGCAATTGTAGTTGTACCAATTTAAGTAGTTTTCCTCTTAAAAAAAAAAAACAATAAAAAAGAAACGTAGCAAAATCAAGCATTTTTGGCGGCAATGATCACTCCGCGAGTCCTGTACGGACGTTTAAAGTGACATTACAGTGGTTGAGATGAAACACTACTAACGTTTCTTATACGGTGAAGTCCAAAATTGTTGCCACCCTTCATGAAAATGAGCAAAACCAGAATAAAAGCGATCAATTGATCTTAAACATGTGGAGGCTGAAGAGAGATTTATTTTAAATTGGAGTTCTCAGATAGTTATTTAGTCATTACTTTATACTGCTTTTAAAATAATCAGTGCTGCAACAGTCAGCCCTGATATTACAGTGATGAAATGATGGTTATTATAGTTATAAGCCTAATTAACTGGTCATTGCATTGACTCTAAAGCTCAATAACCTCAACAACAGTAAAATAAATATATAGCTTCAAAATAATAGCAGTTGTTATGAAACTAAATAAAGTGCTGCTTAGATAATGTCAGATGTTTCGACCATGAAACTGATTTGGGTTTTCAGGATGGAAATTTTAGGAATAAAAGCTTAAATGGCACTAATAAGTAAATACGAGGGAACGTTTTTTCGTTACGTGCCTACTATTTAAGTAAGAAGGATTATACTTATGGAAAGATGCAGTCTTCAGAGGGTCGCTGGATTTTGTTTAATACAGGAAGCAACAACTAGAATATTCAAAAGTCAGAATGCTGTTGTGTTAAACGTACATGGTGGAGAACCTGAGGTGAGTGAACACCACCATATGAATGTTCATGTTCGTTTGGTTTAAATGGAGGACTGTATGAGCAGTTTAAGTACAAGAGTGCAAACGTATTGTTACGGAGTAACAATGTTGCTCATTATAATTACTGTGCTTTATATTTATGTCTTTAATAAAGCATGTGCTAAACACTACACTGAGCTTACAGGCTTTATTCAGAGTTGGAAGCTTAAGTCCAGTATCGGGGAAAGTTCCTCGTATTCAGACCCGGGTTACGCATTTCCTTAAGATGAGTTTCTAGGCTTCTGATTCAGATTATGCAACTTACCTGCATGCAGTTCATGCCTGCGAGGTCGCCCAATATTTCATAAGTAGAAACAGATAAAGAGACAGACTTTTTCTATAGCGTCTAGACCACCACATTTACTGTTTATCTGAAAATCTTTATAATTCAACGTATCCCTTTATAGAGTTTGTGAAAGAAATGGAGGCCAGTCTAGCAGCTGAATTTGATTAGTTCACAGGAATGCAGTAAATGTCACTTATTTGATATATTTAGCAATATTTTCCCTCTTTAATATTTTTATTTGACAATCTATTTACATATTTTCTATTACCTACTATTTAATTAATAATGCTTATTTTATACCGTTTAGGTAACATTTTGCTAAACAGCTGAGTTTTAAAAGTACAGCTAAGAGTCAGTACATTTACATGGACAACAATAATAAGACAATACTCTAAGAAACTAGCATGTAAACAGCATTTTTTATTACCTTAATCCGATCAGACTCGAAGTAAACACGAATTGAGTTAAGACGTGGAGTACTCCTGTTTTTAGTCGCATTATTGATGTGCATTACAGACATGCACACACCTTAATCACACTAGGAACGTCGTGTGGGAGATTTCACCGCATTCTGCAACAGGACACGTTCACACACAGCAGTACTCAACCGTTTAACGGCAAACGAGAGAGCATGGCTGTGTCCGAAAACGGTGTACTTACCTGCTATATAGTAGGCGAGATGCATGTATCTCAGCTACTATATAGTAGCTAAGTACGCGGTTTGGGACGCAGCCCACGGCTTCAAGCAGTCATCTATTTGCACGTACAGCATGACAAATAATTAACCGAAGTGTTAATGAAGTGTTCATAAAATTAAAAATAAAAACACCCCAAACTGTATACAGTACCATAGCGAAGACGAACTCTATGCTGATACGTGAAATTCTGGAGGGGACGGCGTGACGTGGGGACGTAATGACGCGTGCGGTTAATCGATCTACGTTCTATACCATGTCAAACAGGAACATGAAAGGAGTATTCTAAAAGCGACTCATGTAAACACCTTAATCACAATATTGTCTTATTCAGAATAAGGTCGATAATTAGATTACTGCTGTCCATGTAAACGTAGTCACTGGTGATATTGGGTAGGTAGGGGTGTGTGTGTGTGTGTGGGGGGGGGGGTGTTTTGAATGAGTTATCTTGTTACATTCTTTGAAAAAATAAACCAGTTCTTGTTAAAAAAAAAAGTCATTATAACTGAAATCTAAGGGCAGTTGTAGAGGAGGTTGACATTTATGTAAAATAAATTTAGTTGCATGCTTTAATGACTAACAGTCAAAGCAAATTGTAAAATAAGCTCCAAATCTGTAATTCTTCCCTTCACAGATGCAACTACCTTTTCAGCGGGAAGAATAGTCACCACAAAATGTCAACCTTTAAGTAAGTTTTAAGTAACAGGAATTACTTATAAACAAACAGTCATGTTTATTAGTAATGAAATAACTGCCCTTAGGCCTCTATTAAATCTTAGTTTAGACTAAATAGGTTAGCAAAGGAAAATATACACAATTCATGTCTGTGGTAATCAAATCACACACACTACAGACGCAGTAGATGTTGGAAAACCCGTTAAACTTAAAAGGAATAAACATGCATTCATTCAACAGTAACATTTCTTTGAATTTCCTGTTAGTACAGAACAATAACACCAGTTTGTAGATTAGCGTTAAAACTGACTTATATCATAATAAAGTAGCACTTTTATATAATGTGTCTGCTATGGATGGAAATTTGACTAAAGGACATCAAATTCCTTACACTTGTTGAAAAGTTCTGGAGTACAGAGACTAAATTAATGATGAATTTCTTTGAGATTAATGTACAAGCTAGTTACTGCAAAGCAAGTGTAACTAAAATGCATGGAGATTTTTGTTTTGAAACAACAGTATTCTGATGCAAGTCTGAAATGATGTAGGTAACTGCTGCTTGTAATGAATCAGATTTTATTGGGCAGTGTATTTTTATTTTTTTTTTCATCATGACACAGTATCATAGGTCGTGTTGGTAAGACATCCACTACAGGCGATCGTCACATGATAACACACTGTTTATGCAGACCAGGGAACTTTGCAGCATACAACATTGAGTCTTTAAAGATGCAGGAACAGCTTTTACGGAATCCAATTAAAACTCGGGTAATGTAGTAATATCCGTGTGATGTACACCAATTTGCTGAGAAAGGAAAACATTTCTTTTGTGCCACAACACAATACCATATTCTTTCCAAAATAGGTAATAATAATAAAAAAAAACGTGTACACATATGCAACATCATGACAACAGCTCACGTCATCAACGGTGCAATAATCTCAAAAGACAGGAAGGCAAAAAGTGTGCAATGCAGTCCCAATTATCAGGCAGCAATTCTGATTTAAAAAAAAAAAAAAAAAAACACACAACAAAAACAGCCCAAAATACAAAGTGAATGCCAGCAAGTGACACATGAAGCAGCTTTTCAAGTGGAACGTCCTCTTCTTAAACGGTTCGATGCACTGGGTTAGTTACAGCCCTTTGTTTTAGAAGCCACCCATCCTTGAGGGGAGCAGCTCCTGTATCTCCAGACAGTCAGAAGAGCTTAAACAGATTTGGCAGCTCACTTTGTGACTTAGGAGTGTGGCAAACTGGGTTTAAATGTGTTCAAAATCCACACTTAGTGACTTTGGGCTGCTCATATCACTGAGATTGGAGAGTTTATGATGAGGAGCTTGCAGGCTCTTGGCACAGATTAAAGGGCAGTGTGGGAGACACACATTGATGAGTCTGTTTAAACAGAGCTGAGTTTGACCAGGCCTCTGACAGAGTCCTCGTGTAGAGAGTCCTGGCTGGCAGGGTTGTAGAAGGGCGGTGTGTGGCCGTGGTCCAGCGGGCTTGTGCAGGGAAGCATGCCTGGAGGCGAGGGGGCATCGTCAGGCGTGAGGAAGTGGTGCTGAGCCTCGGGGGCAGGAGGGCTCAGACTCTCAGCTTCACAGCTCAGACTTGGGGTGGAGGTGGGTGGTGTGGGCTGGCCGAGAGGAAGCAACGGACACGGAGCGCCTAGAGCTGGTCTCCCAGGCACCGATGACTCATCAGCCATGACTGGGGTCTCGTTCTGCAGCAACGGCGTAGTGGCAGCCTGCAAAACGAATTTGGTGCTCTGAATGCACTGGTCTTGGTCACACTGAGTAAGAGGAAAGAGAGAGAAGGTACACAAAATAAAAAGGGGTGGGAGGTGAAAGATGTCATTTGATGGGATGAATAGGGGGAAAATTGGAAAGAAATTATCGATCGGCGTTGAAGTGAATAAGCAGAAATAAAAGCTGTTGGTGTCATTATTTTAATACAAAACCCTTCCCTCACTCGAAAGAGCACATCTGTTTATTCAGCACAAATGAACCCATGTGTGTGAGAAATACCGAGCAGAACCTTTCTAAAACTACCATCGATCATTTTCATTAAGCGTAACAACATTAAGCGCGGGTTTGGTCACAGGGAACGACTGATTACTCAGGGAAAACATCTGTGCTCGCTTCAGGTAGACCTTTCCAAAACAATTACAGCACAACACATTTTCACTGCAGTTACAGCACACATACAATGGCTTTTTAACGACGCGTATAACCGACATTTTAGGTACCATTATTAGATTTGGGAGGAATGATGAAAGTTTCGGACTCACAGATCGATTCCAACCATCCAGATGTCGGATGATTGAAATGTCTGTGGGAAAACGTAGAGTCTGTAGCTTTACGATCGACAAAAACAAATCATGCATCTCGTAATACGTTTCCTTTTTGCCTTAATATCCTGCTGTCTGACTTCGGAACAGAGCAGCAAAACATCTTTGATGCATCTTAGCTTCGTTGGTCCGTGCTGACAAACAGATAAAGCAGTGAATGTTTTCTCTCTCAACAAGCATCTGCGCTACCGTTTACCACAGAGCACATGTACGTGTAGTTCATACAACTGAACGTTCATCGTCTAAGAGAAAAAATTTCTGACAGCAGCATTCCTGATAGCGGTGGTAATTTCGATTCATCCCAGTGAATCGAATCGTTTGATTCGGTCAGTGACCCTTTCCGTAAGTTCCATCGTTGCACCAAGTTTTCACAAGACAAGTTTTAGTATTATGATTTCTTAAAAGTGGCATGTCTAAATCCAAAAAGAGAACATCTGCTGAATTTATTTTCAAGAAAGACAATTCAGTCAGTCCTGAAAAATAAATGTGGGTGTGTACATACATACACGCATATGAAGTAGTTTTCAATGCTACAATAATTGGGTAAAAATGACTGATGGCTTCTTCTTCTTTTTTTTACTCATGTATAGCTAAATATGTAAGGAATAATTGACGATGGGCTGCTCAAATATTGAATTATCTTCTATTAATTCAACGGACTGGAGTTAATTATATTGAATGAAAAATATGAGTGAGGAGATGGACGTGAAGGAGAACACTTCGTTCCCTTAAAAGCCTTGATCGTAATATATATAAAAATGGACTGGACATGAAGCTGGGGTTTAGTACGGATTACTTCAGACATGAACACCTAATATAAGAAAAGTTACGTTCGGGCGAGGAATCAATGCCACATCTCATCAATCTCATCAATACAGCGGAAAAGCGAAATGCAAAGCGCATGATGTAACTGAGAGCAAAGTCTACATTACACTGCTTTCATGATGCAAATCACTAAAAAGTGTTTCAGTAAGATATGAGATGCTAAATTCAAGTCCATCTGAAATGCAGTTCACTCAATAGCACAATACTGTATTCCGCTCGTGTGGTGAGGTAAAGGTACAAAACTAAAAACCTCACCGCTCACCTCGTTTCAATCAGCAGTTATTTTACGAATTGTAAAATAAATCACTGTCTGATCACAGTATGTCTCACCCTGGCTCTGATCTGTTCAATCTGTTGCCCTCAGGGAGACGTTACAGGTGCATCAAAACAAGGACTAGTAGATTTAAGAATAGTTTTTCCCCAAAAGCTATTACCATTCTAAACACATACATGTACTGATTTCACAGTATATGTATATAGTGTCTCAAAACTGTGCATTTCATAGTACCCCCCGCCCCGCCCCAATATCTTGTTTATTTTATGTACATGTTGGCATGGAACAAAAAGGAGTGGCTCTTAATTTCATTGTACGTGTGTATAGTGACAATAAAAAGGCATTCATTCATTATATGGGACTGAGAAACAACTCTGACCTGTTAATTGAACATCATACATCTTTTTTTTTTTTTGGGGGGTGGTGGGGGTCCGGGGGATGTGTGTAAATTCGAGGAGAAGTAAACAGTGTGCTGCATCAAGTGAAGCGTGACGACGTAAGAGACAACTGAATTGTTGTCTATTGGAGAGCATGGTGCATGTGCTCAATATTTTTAATTTATTAATTAATTAATTTTTTAAATGTGCCACTGTGGAACAGGTCCATTAAATCAGTCTGTCCCAGTTGGTGGCATAACCAATTTCCAGACAATCGTCTTCCCTCGGAGGTGACCGGTCGAGAAGACATGCCGTTCTCATTTCTAACGTTGCAGGAAGTTGAGGAACCTTTGCTTGGCTTTGCGACAGAGACCCAGTCTTACATTTCTCAGTCTCATACTTGAACAGATTTCCTCTTAGTATTACTGTAGTTATTCTGAATAATGGAAATAGAGCATTCCCATGAGGCTAAGCTCTCTGTGAAACTAACTTTACAGGAGGGTGATTACGTTTCATCACGCCATTATCACATTCGGTTATTTGACTGACTTTGATGTGACCAGGATAAGACTATGCGCTCATTTTAAGAAACATGCAATGTGGTAGCCCAATCAAGAATATTTCAAAGTAACTCGGACAGATCGGTTCAATTTGGACACCAATTCAGCATCTGATGCTTTAATATCGAATCTCATTTTCTAGCATATTCCATCATCCGTACAGTGTGCTTGAATGGAGCAACCTTTTCAGATTACTACACCCATTTTTATAGTAGTACGCCTATAAAGTGGTCTGATTTTGAAAATAAATACATTTAAAAATAGTTTTTCAGTGATGACATTAAGTACCACACAAATGTTACTTGAAGGTATGAAGGTGAAGGTTAAATTGCTGCATTGTCCTACAATGCTGAGTGTACTTAAATGCTTCACATCTTTAGGTATGTTGTCAACTACAGGTACAACTTTCTATACAAGTCATACTCGATTAATTACACTTCATGACAAGTATTACTATTATTATTAGCAGCAGCAGTAGTAGTAGTAGCATTTTGGTGTATTTTATACTTAAGTATCATCGAAAACTGAATGTGTACACTCACTTCATTACATTTTCAAGAAATTAAAAACCCCTGCTTTTTACATTTAACATTTGTATTTACTCCTAGCATCACACACCGCAGTGTAGGACTTGAGGATGAGTGTTCCTGGCCCTCTCTCACAAAAATGTTTCATGTTGCTGGAATAAAAAAAAAAAAAAGACTTAAAACGAGGCGTTTCCTTTGTCTCACTAAAAAAAAAAAAAATGAACGGCATCTAATTTGAAGAAGCATGTTGAGTTAAGTTTAGCTAATTCGGTAACATTAGCTGGTGATATTTATGGACGTTAGCCTGGTTTCTTTGCTAATGACAGGTTAGACTAGCATCGACTGCTGTAGCGAACGTAAATTGGCTGGGCAGCAAGTCAAATTCTAGATAAAATGATAAACATTGGTTATTTACAGGATATTTAACTTCTGATTAATTCACTAGGAAAGTACATCGTGTTAGTCAGGCAAATGATCAAGAATTTGAATGGTTTCAAATAGTTTTAGATAAGTACTAAAAGTTGCTTTTAACATGAAAACATTAACAACTTAATCTCATTGGTAGAAAAGTGTTTACTTTTTAATACTGGAGTACATTTAAAAGAGCAACTTGAAAAAGAAAAAAAAAAAAAAAAAGAAGTATAATAACTATAATTTTGGCAGGATACTTCCACTTTTAACTGAGTACAATTTCAACACATCTATACTTTCATGTTGGTAGAATTTCTTCGTACTTTGTCCGCCTAAGCAGTTAAACGTCACAGCATTTAACGGGAAGATCAAGAAAATCACTTGAACAGAACACTCACTGGAAAAAACAAACAAACATTACAATAAATGGCAGACTATCAAACTAAGAGTAAAGGGGGAAAATACTACCAGACTTACAAGACGACACTGGGGTCATTTGTGCTCTTTGACCTGCAGCTACTTATAAGTAAGGAATGGCTCGGATATGAAAAATATGGCTGGAACTGCATCTGTATGACGAGTGTGATGTAAATCGAGACTTGTTGGCTTTAAATCTCGCTACAAACCTACACCAATAAAAAGGGGTTCAGCGGGAGTCATTCCACTGAATCATACGCAAATGCACTTCGCACTGAACGCCTTCTGAAGTCTTTTGTTGTCCTTAAAACACAGTCTAGCTTGATTAGATTGCTGGGTTTTGCATTCCACATATCTAAGACAATAAACAAGTGGCTATTCTTTTTTGTTTGTTTGTTTTGGTGAACTGCAGGTGAAACAAATTGCAAGACCTAGCATATGATATCTGAGTAAAGTGCATTCAGAAAAAGGTTTTGGAGACTAGATGGCACGAGGTAAATGTGAAAAACAACAACAGGTCAATAATTATGGCGATCACGTTTCTCAAAATGCTGGAATTGAGGACTGCTTTCATTATAAAACAAGCTCTTGAGAGATCTCCATATTGACAAACATGAAGAAAACCCCACCCCCTCCAGCTTACTTTATTCTTCTGTTAGAACTGAAGTGAATATAAGGGTCTTATCAAACTTCAGAGATGACAGAACTCCTAAATCAACAGTCATAAATAGTTAACCATATGCGGAGTCAATTTTTTGAAGACGTTTGAAAACGAGAATGAATATTACTTCCCGTTTTGGATTCTCTTCATTCTCGTAATATTTCAAACCATAGGTACATCGAAGTTCATAAATACTAATATATTATCATAAAGCAGGTCTTAGATTATGGTTAATCATCCTCATGTCGATCTGAGATTGTTTTACTGCAGGGAAACTGTCAAAATAATCTTTTAACGGCATTATTTTAGGCTTCTGAATACAGAGCCACTCTCAGTAACTCTGCTTAGTGTTTTAGTAGTAGACATAAGAGGCATTTAGTGGGATTGGCCTCCAAAATGTTAGTATTTTCATCACAGGATTTTATTTTAGGAACAACACAGAGAGGATGTTGAACAGATCAGCCTGTGGCAATGATCTGAAATGTTTGTGCTCTCTCTTGTCCCCACTAGCTTCCAGTGTCCTTGTGTCACCCTGTCAACACCTCATACAGGATGATGAAAGTGACAGTGAGACGTTCACTGAAACTGGACAGCTGACGATCTTTAATGGTCCAGTTTCGGTAAGCTCGTCCCCATCTCGGCCTGTGTTTCCTTTCTGACAGGACTGAAAGACGATGAGGTTTTCTGCTAGTGTAGCTCATCTACCACAAGGTGTGGTGGTGATGTGCATTCTGAGGTGCTTTTCTGCTCAACACAGCTGTAGTGGTTTTTTGGGTAACTCTTGCTACCTTCCTGTCAGCTTGACCCATTCTGGCTATTCTCCTTTGACCTCTCTCATCAACAAGGTGTTTCCTCCTGCAGAACTGCCACTTGCTGATCCCAGATCATCAGCAGTTTCTGAAATACTCGAACCAGCCCATCTGGCACCAACAACCATGCCACGATCAAAGTGACGGAGAGCACATTATTTCCCCATTCTGATGTTTCATGTGAACATTAACTATAACTCTTCACCTGTATCTACAATGATTTCATGCATTGCTGTGCTGCCTGCTGCCACATGATTGGCTGACTGGGTAATTGCATGAACGAACATGAGTTCCTTTTAAAGTGGCCGGCGAGTATACTCCGACAGCTTAAAGATGTGACTGCCCTGCAACTAACTCATACATAAACAGATTCCATGCATCTTCCTTAATGAGAGTCTAAATGAGGACACCATGTCTCCAGGGAGTACTTATAATTTCATATTTCTCTCCACATTGTTTTGGTAATGGCGCTTAATTATGAAGATGCAACTTAATTATCAAGTCTCATTATTAGGTTTTATGAGGTCTGATTCATTTTTCTCTCGGGGGGGACAAGTGTTTTACTCACTGGATTCCATGTTAATTGGAGCTGTATTCAATAGATTTTGTATTATTTATTAAAGATAGATTCACTGTTCTAGAGAACTGTGTTAAATAAATTAAAAAAAAAAAAAAAAACCCAAAAGCATGCAGGTCTGTTCAAAGTGGCAAAGCAGCCAGGCAGAACTTCCGTTCAAAGTGTAAACATGAAGCAAGCTTAGAAAGTAGTAGGTTGGTGTGGCATAATTGTGGTGTCTTGATAACCCACAATGTCTTAAAAGTGTAAACAAGCTTTCCAGAGCGATTATAAACGTGCTAGACAAGACATGGTGCTGTAGTCTAGTGATGCTGCCAATTCTAATGCGAGTCTTTAAACTAGTGGTGGCTGGTATACGCTCTGAAACTACTTTTCTTGCTGCTGGGGTGGAACACTTAAGGGTCCACCTTTAATATGTCTTTCACCTGCAAGTGTGGAGAGAGTGTGCCCTTTAAAATGGATTAACATACATTACATGGGCTGTATTTCGGTTGTTGCTGTTCGTCATTCGTTAGGGGATCCGATATCCGAGCTTTACTCAAAAAAAAAAATCTAAATATTGGAATTTGATTTGGAAAATACATTTATTCTTCCGTAAGACTTGAACTCTTAAAAACAAAAGTGCTCCTGTTAAAAAGAAAAAAAAAAAAAAAAAAATCTTAATGCCATCTTTAATTATGTACTAAACAATAAACTGACAAACCTTTTAATGCTGCACTAAATTAGACTGACGTGAAAAGCATTTAAATGTCAAGACTTTTTGTTCCTTCAGTTTCTTTGACTTCACATTAATGCTGCCAATTAAATCCAACTTTTTGTTGAATATTTTGAGTAGGGAGGCAAACTTGTGTCCCACGGGCCAGAACCAGACTGCAATCTGGCCCACCAAATGAATTTGGTTCTGAAAACAGGGTTCTGAATAAAACTCGTCTTGTGAACTGTAATTGAAATTACATACTTGAACATTTTTATTTTTTTTGGGGGGGGGGGGCTAGTCTCTGTTATCCACTTGGAGGCAAAATAGATCAATAAACTCAGTTACTGTGTGCTCATGATGTAATTCTGCATTAGCATAATCTAAAAAAAATATGACTCACAATATAACCACATCTCTTTCCATAGGAACTTAGAATTTAAGGGTTTCACAGCAATGGGGGGGGAGTGAATACTTATAAACAACTTTTTTTTATTTGCAGATGAATGTACTCATCATGAGAAGTTGTTCATGTGTTATTGGTCTTTGCTCTTATTATTATTATTTTTTGGTTCTGGTCCAACTGACGTGTAACATCACTGCTTTATGATCGGTGATTATAAAACAAAGAGTATTTCATAAACAAAAATAAACCGCGAGTTCCGAGTTGTCCCTCCTCCATACCTGTAATTTTGTGGATATAGACATCAGTATGTTGAAGGTTGTTAAATATGATTATTCAAGCTAATAATCTTACCAGCAGACTTTACTCTTGCTAATAGTGTAAATGTGCTCTAATCAACCTTTTCCATCAATATGAATCCATTATTAAAATAGATTTTTTCTCGTTAACACCTCAAAACACGAACTGATTGATTACTGAATGACCAATGGCAGAAAGTGGATGAAATTGGAGCAGCGCGAGATATTCAGGCGCTAGTCCTATTATCCTGCTGTATTCACCGATTGTTCACGCCACAATCAGTGTGGAAACACTGTGTCATCAGAAACACTGTGAATGTAATTTGTTTTCCACAAATTACTACTTTAAACACAATCCTGAACTAAAAGAAATCAAATGATTAGATGGAGTATGACTAGTATGTGCATTAAAGCCATATCTGTTACCTGATTAAGTATATATGGCACGCGTATAGCTTCGGCGCGATGCAGTTCTTGGAAAATCCATTTATAGACACTCTTGTGGCATTGTCTCCCTTTATACAGCACTTCCTGCTCCTCGGCTTAAAATACAGCTTTTGTGTTCAAACGAAGTCATATTGGAACTGTGAAACCTACTGACTTCAAAAAGCCTTAATCATTCCCAAGAAAGCTGGACCTTCTGGCTGAAGGAGAACAAAGAGCTACACAAGCTCAGCGCTGTGACAGCTTTAAGGGCTAAAGCCCAGTCAGGTCACAAAGCTCAAGTCTCTCACCAGTATCTTATTTATGTCACTGACAAAGATGCTCTTTTATCTGTCCTATGATCAACTTGGGTATTTATAGAACACCTAAACAGACTGACTGATCAGCAGACTATGCTGCAAGTTATAAAAATATGGCAAAACAAAGCACTACAGTATAACACAACCTCGAGATGAACAGGCAGTTGGGCGAGGAAGGAAGGAAGAAATGCAAGCTGTAGAATGTTGTGCAAAGTGGATAAATATTTCCTTGATCTTCAGATGAATCACCATCATTATTGAGAGAATGATATCAAAATTCAAAAGTTTTGCTCTAAATTATGTATATTTTTAAAGAACAGTACAGGGCATGAACAGTGTATGAGTATATTAAGTAAGGCATTTAACACAATACAAACTTCTGTTATACTACAACAGAGTGCTGTTATGTGACCAATTGTAAAGCGGAGTGACTCTTACCACCCTGACACTGAACCTTCACGCAGTGTCTATTCATCTTACACTACAGCACTTAGCATTTAATAGCTAAAACAACTTCTTACAACGTACTACATTATAGCGGCTATACAATGCCGTTTCCTCAGCAGCCTCCCTTTTTTCCCCGTCTGTCTCTTGAAATTAAAAAGGTACAAAAGTCAATATTTTTCTTTTCTTATTAGTACAAATAAAGCAGGAAATCATGTAGAAAGGATGAGAATAATAGTTTCAACCATTGTTTCAGAACAAGTGTATTGTATGCCCCTTCACATCCTCCTTAGTTATTATGAGAAGTTGTATGTTTATTGAGTGTAACAGCTTTCGAACCGCTGAATGTCTGTGTACGCCTGAAAGTGAGGTCATGACAGTCCTTGCTAATGGTAGCTCTAGTTAACATGCTAAGTCTAGTTTTGGGGGAGGAGCTTTGCGTACATTGGTGGAAATGGAGCTGGACCGAATGAGTAAACAAACAAATAATTACAATCTTATTCAACTCCACCCATTTAACTGTCTTTTCCACAAATCTTACCTTACGCACTGACAAAAAAACAAAATGCAGCTCGTTATATTACTGAGAAAATTGACAAGCTTGCCATCTACAAAAACTGTCCGAAAGCTTAAAGGAACTACTTTACCCTAGTTGTTTACAAAGCAGTGACACTGGAGACTCCTTCCAAAAATGTTAAATAATTATCATCTCCACAAAGAAAACTTTTATATGTTTTTCTCGGTTAAATAACACGTTTAAAAATAAATAAATAAATAAAAAATCCATCAGTTTACGTACAATTAGTCTTGGATTACGTGGTGCGTCGACCGTCGAAACTTCTTTGTGAATTAGGTGTTAGTATAAAAAAGGTAATGTTTTCGAATAAGTACATGAATTTAAACCCATGATTTGTCTCGCAGCCACAACTACTGCAAGAGCTGCGATTATGGAAACTTACTTAACAACCGATCAAAAATAAGAATTTAAACACCCTGTGGTAGAACAATAAAATATTTGCCTTGCATACAAAACTGATCTTGATTTTACACGGCAAGCCACTAACACCATCATCCTTCCATTATTTCGCCTAATTTTCCCAGCCGTTCTGCTGATGCCATATTCAACTAATTCTTTTGACAGGTTTCTGGCTTCGCTCTCCTTTCATTAAGTTTAATGCAAGCCTGATTAGACAGAAATGGGAACACGATATTGGACATCCCTCCCTCTTTTCCCTTCTCAAGTTCTTGGCTGCCTTAGCAGTGTGATTTGAGTCATTTCCTTGTTTTGCGGTGATGCATTTCCTGACAAGCCATTTCATTTGCACGTTTGTGAAACTGCTGCAGTGCTGCTGTCTTTAAGGAAATGATTAGTAAAGATGAATAACCTGCAACAGTGTGCTCTTGATCACTGGGTATCATTTTAACTTCATCTTCTTCCACATGTTCTATTTTTTGCAACCAAATTGCAAGACTAATGTCCTGCAAGAGTAATACTGAGAAACTAATGCATATTTATAGCTCTGTGGTAATGGGCTAATCCATAGCCAGCGCAAATAGAGACGTCGATCCAATTACAAAACCAGTGCCATAATAGTCCATCTTGATCAGGACATCAGCATGAGTATAAATAACGGAACAGCACAGGGGAAAGGTAGTATTTATAAAATAGATTTTTTTTTAAAAAAGTATAGGTCAGACAGAATACATCTCATATTTCACAAATCTCTTCCCTGCTACTAACTGGCACTGTGCTGTTCTGGGGCATGGAATGAGATCTGGCACATTATCAAAATCACACAGCATGACAAGAGGAAATAGAGAGGAACACCCCTCTGACCTTAGAAAAGTGCAGTGGATTTGCCCAAACAACAACCACATACAGGGAGAAGAATACACACACATACACTGATAATGCCACTCTATGTAAATATGTGGGGGGTGGGGCAATTGCTGTGAAAAATTGTCTTTATTGTTTAATCTTTTGATATTTTGTTTAAAAAAAAAAATCAAAAAAATACTCTGCTCTCATGGATATCAAACAATTGCAAACAAGACTGGTTTGTCAAAAAAAAGTACATTTAGTACATTTGGGTGACTAGGAACAGGAACTTGTTGAACCATGACTTCCTTCACAGGGGTATAAATATGAGGTAACGCACACATAGGCCAATTCCCTTAGTCATTCATAACAATGGGTTAGACCAAGGAATATAGCTGTGATGTGTAGCAAAAGGTTGTTGAGCTTCACAAAATGGGAAGTGGCTATAATAAAATAGCACAAGCATTGAAAATGCCCATTTCCACCATCAGGGCAATAATTAAGAAGTTCCAGTCAAATGGAAATGTTGTGAATCAACCTGGAATTGGACGTGTGTCTATATCGTCTCAACGCACTGTGAAGAGGACGGTTCGAGTAGCCAAAAAGATCTCCAAGGATCACAGCTGGAGAATTGCAGAAGTTAGTTGAGTCTTGTGGTCAGAAAGTCTCCAAAACTACAATCTGAAGTCACCTACATCATCACAAGTTGTTTGGAAGGGTTTCATAAAAAAAAAGCCTGTACTCTCATCCAAAAACAAACTCAAGCATCTTCAGTTTGCCAGACACTACTGGAACTTCAAATGGGATCGGGTTCTATGGTCAGATTTCAGGATAAACTTAAACATTTATAAACATAAATCTTTGATGATGAATTTAAGCCATGTGACTTAAGCAGTCTGAGCGGTCAAAGTGACATTTCATCACCAGCAGTTACTTCTGCTCTTTATTCATCGATAAGTCTGTAGTTACAAGATGTAAAAAATGGGTGAACAGAGCTGCAAGGTCAAAACATGGTAGCAGATGACTGAAACAACTAAAGGTCTACTGAATTCTTTAATAAGCCATACATAATTACATTATTATTATTATTACTATTATTATTAATAATAATAATTATAATAATGATAAGTTGTATGTCTCACTTTACATTCTATCAGATCACTAGCAATATCAGCACTAGGGCTTTCTAGAAAATATGATGATCTAATATATAAATCATGAATAATTTTGTCACAATAGACTTTTATTGGATATTGTGGGAATTGTGACATCTTTTTATTAACGGTTTTTATTTAATAAAAAAAAAGCAATTACAAACTCTGACAGGGCGCTGCTGATTTCGTGTTAAAAACATTACAGATTTTTTTTTTTTTTTTTTTTTTTTTTTTTTTTTTTTTTTTTTTTTTAAATGGTACAATATTTATTTGTAATTATTTTTTTTTAAAAATCCGTCCTTTTCAGGGTTAAATAAATGATTTTTTCTCAGATCAGATTGAATAAATTCTCACACTCATCAGGGTTTGTTGCATTGCATTTCATTTGAACTATGAGGAATTATGTTAAATAAAATAAAAAATATATAACTCATTTTCTGTTTTTTAAATTTTATTTATAAATACAGCACTACCGTTTTGCTAGCAGTTCTTATCACTTAAATGTACTTCAAGTATCGTGATATATTTCTGTCATATTGCCCAGCCTTGATCAGCACATCAGACGTTTTTTTTTTTTTCCCCCCATCCTGGTAATAAAAATGTCCTGTAAAACTCTATTTAAATGTGAGGAGTGATAGAAGTAATTTATAGAGGGAAGAGTCTGTGCATTTTTTTTATCCTGATAGCTAGAACACGCTGTACTAAGACAGAGCTGAGCTGGATTTTCTCTAGAGGTTGTAACAAAGAGAGTAGGAAAATGTGCAGACAAGCAAGACAAAAAAAAAAAAGATGAAAAAAAAGACAAAAAACCCCCAAACCCCTGAAATAATTACTGAATTTGCTTCCTCGATAACTCGGGCCCAAAATGCAGCAGACAAAATCCTGAAAGAATTATACTGACTCGAGCACTAATGGTACATCCATCAGTGTTATTTTTGTAATAGAATACTAAATTTCTTTTTACAGAGTATTTGCACATTTCATACAAAGAAAAGCTGTAAGGAACACAATGTGAAAGCCAAAAGTGCACTGTCACAGATAAGAATATGTTAATTTTCTATAACAGAAGCCCTGTTCTTGCTGTAATTCAAATGACATACACAAGTGCATCCCAAAAAATGATATCGTGGAAAAGCTTTTTCCAGTATTTTTTTTAATTCAAAAAGTGGAACTTGCATATATTATCGATTCGTTACACAAAGTGAAATATTTCAAGCTTTTTTTCTTTTTTTTTTAGTCTCGATGATTACAGCTCACAGCTCATGGAAATCAAAACTCCAGTATCTCAGACCCAGTGCAACAGCGCACGCCGTCATGCCTTGTTGCCAGCATAATATTTCCGATAGGGTTGGCACAGAGAAATCAGCTGTGACCAGAAACCAGGTGTGACCGTGTTCCGAATTCAATTTGAATAATAAGCCATGATCTCTATTAGCATAAACATTTACATACGCTGGCATCTACGTTAGGGATTCCAAAAAACGAGGCCAGAGCGCGAGGACGGCGGAGTGACTAGAAGAAGTGTTTGGCACTGAGTGGCGTTTAGTGTTTAGCCTTTGTTCAGCTGAGGGTTTACTGAGGCTCTGCCCAAAGCAGGCCATCAGATTCCTGGCAATGCTGCATTTTCACACATGAAGGACATCACAGCAGGGCATGCAATGGGCTGATTACTGACTACTCACTACTGACTATACTGTTCTGATGGAGATCAATAAAGAACTCTCACCCCCCTCCTCCCCTACTCCATCCCACAAAATGTCTGGATACCGGGGTTTAAAAAGAATGTCTCCATACACAGCAGTCCCAGCTGTGCAGGGGTGGGAATCTCTTAAACCTCACGATTTGACCAGTTTTGATTCGACTGGGTTTACAAAACAATTCTTTGTGCATCTTAATTTTTTATTTATTTATATAGCATATGCTATTATTTTTTGTCCACTTACTGCTTTTTAACAATATCATTTTCACCCACCATGAAAAACACGAGGCGTTCAAGTGTTTATTTTGCCATCAGAAATGTTGATATTGTTCTTGATTCAACAAAAAAAGATGCATAAGTCTATAATAACATCTTCCGAGAAGGAATCGTGATGCATTCAATAATACTTTCCCCAACTGAGATGTGAAACCCCCCCCCCCCCCCCCCCTTATATAGATAGATCTCGCTCAATTTTTTTTTTTACTGTTATTTTCTCTTCATCTTTTATTTTATCCTTGTGCATTCTTTTACATTACTTACAATTATTTATTTATCAAAAAGTGCTCTGTAAATAAAGTTTATTGTTATTCATATTATTAACTAGAATATTAGTAAAACTGTTAATACATTAAATATGTTATTATAATGTAATCATGCAATTATTTTTTGTCTGTGTGAAAATGAGTTAGTAGGAGTTAATTCATTCTTTTTTTTCTTCTTTTTTTTTTTTTTTACAGGACCATCTTTACCTTGTCATATTACCCCATTACACTGCAAAAAGGAAAGGAATATCAACTGACAGTCCAGCCATTTTTTTGTATATGTTGCTTTGAGTTCCATGTCGCTGCACATCGAGTTCACACTTACCATGCGCGTCTGGGACTGAGTGGCACCGTACATTGTGATACCATTCGTGGGCGGTGCAGGCTGCGGCGTATCGGGCAGGACCAATCCTCTTCTGTCAATGAGACTGTGGGGACAAACACACAGACACTCTGACATGCAATCATGTAAAAGTGAGATGCTGAATTAGCAAGCACAAAACCCATCATCATCATGTTATCACTCAATGTGTTAAAAGTCAAATCACACACACACACACACACACACACACACACACGGCAGTACGGTACGCAGTATGAGAGAACAGTAGACAAACGATGACGTGTTTCAGCCGGTAAATGGTACTGTATAGTAACTGTTACAGCGTAGGACCTATACAAAAGTCTGACACTGCACACACTAGAAACCTGGGTTGATTAAAAACTGGGCTTGTAGTAACATGCCAAACAAACCACGAGTGTATGGTGAGGTTTGAGCCTGGCACAGAGGACTCGGAGCAGAGAAGGTTAATGAGCAACTGAAATCCTGTTTATGCACCGAGTCCACTTTAAACGAATGCCTGACAAAAGCAGAGGTCACTCGACTAACACATCATTTATAATTGGCATCACACCGGACCAGAAGGGTTTAGTGTATATTCAGCTTACTAGTGTACAGTGCATAGTGTTCCCACTAAATACCAGGAAAATGTACAGCTTGGACCACGTGAACTGTCTGAAAGCAAAGGTAAATGAATGAACAAACAATCCTTATTGTTTGTTCATTCTGTGTGTGGGTGTGTATGGGGTGTGTGTGCGTGCGCACCGTTGTGGAACTGGTTAAGTCAGTCTAGTTTAAGCTTGATGAAAGTTTCATCTATCAAGTGCAGAAGCAGTGGGTCGGATGTAGTTGCAAAAAGAAATGTCTCACTTTAATCAAATGATTTTAAAAAATAAGTGCTCAAATGCAGGTCTTGCTTCAGCTAATCAAACATCAGAAGTGGGAAAGAATGTAATCTCAGTGACTCTGACCCTGGCATGGTTGCTGGTGCCAGATGGGCTGGTTTGAGTATTTCAGAAACCTGCTGATCTCCAGGGATTTTCACACACAACAGTCTCTAGAATTTACACAGAACGGTGCGACCTATTAAAAATCATCCAGTAAGCGAGGGGTTGTGTGGGCGGAAATGCCTTGCTGTTGAGAGAGGGCCAGACTGTTTCAAGCTGACAGGTGGGCAACGATATCTCAACCACTCTTTACAACCACAGTGAGCAGAAAAGCATCTCAGAATGCACAATACATCAACCTTGGATTCTGATCGGCAGTGACAGCAGAAGACCACATTGGGTTACGCTCCTGTGAGCTAAGAACAAGAATCTGAGGCTACAATGGGTTCTGGCTCACCCAAACTAAATAGTTGAAGATTGGAAAAACATCTCCTGGTCTCTTCGCAATCTTCGACTGTCCATTGAATGTTTGATTTGAACATTCGCTGAAGCTCTTGACCTGTATCCACATGATTTTATGCATTGCATTGCTGCCACATGATTGTCTGATTGGATATTTGCATGAAGAGGCACATGTGGTGTTTCTATTAAAGTGGCTGGTAAGTGCATACAGAGCATGCCTACAGCTCTCCAACTAGCCACCCAGAGATTTGCTCATAGAGTCATAGAGTCAAAATTGAGAGAATTAAAATTTAGCATGGATTAATTTGGCATGAAATAACTGCAGGGGTGCCATACAACTACTTCAATTAAATATTAGATTTCACAGTTTCTCAGAGTTTCATTATGAGATTAAGCAGATTATCCACACAAAAAAACGTGCCAATAATTCCACAGCTAACGATACAGAATACAATAAGAATGATGTGTCTGAAATCGGTCATGGTGATGGAGAACTTTAATCCATATGCAAGTTTATAATCTACTTTACCAGACCGTGATCTGTCTTAATAGATCACGTCTGAATCTCTGTCTAAATCTCTGCTTGCCTGTCGGACATCTTGGTCTGGATGGGAACACCACCTTAGGCTCAACCTGGCAAAATCTGAGCTTCTCGTCATCCCAGCCTGTCCCTCAATCAATTACAACCTCACTGTACAGCTCGGCTCAACCACACTCAAGCCAACCATGACGGCCAGGAACCTTGGGGTGATTCTTGATGACAACTTGACCTTTACAGACCACATCTCAACAACTGCATGGTCCTGTAGGTTCATCCTGTACATCATCAAGAAAATCAGACCCTACCTGACGGAACAGGCTACACAGATACTAGACCAGGCTCTTATTATCTCAAAACTGGACTACTGCAACTCACTACTCTCGGGTCTCCCGGCCAGCTCCATCAAACCCCTTCAAATGATTCAGAATGCAGCAACATGCCTCGTCTTCAACCAGCCCAAGAGAAACCATGTCACACCCCTCTTCATCTCCCTCTACTGGCTTCCTGTAGCCGCCCGGATCAAATTCAAGGCCTTGATGCTCACCTACAAGACCTTGTCTGGATCAGCACCCTCCAACTTCAACTCTCTCCGGAAGGCTTACATTCTCTGCTTGATATGTCACTTTGCTTGTATTTTCTCATTTGCAAGTCGCTTTGGATAAAAGGGTCTGCTAAATGAATAAATGTATATGTAATGTAAATGTGTAAATGAATACTCAATTCTGATTCGCTGGAAGGTTTGCGTTCAAACAGTTAAATGTACAGGATGTTCCAGTTGGTTTAATCACGGTTCTAAATGAATGCGCTGCCTATAAACAATTGTAACCATAGTAACGTAT
The DNA here is from genome assembly GCF_001660625.3 of Ictalurus punctatus. Taxonomy (NCBI): domain Eukaryota; kingdom Metazoa; phylum Chordata; class Actinopteri; order Siluriformes; family Ictaluridae; genus Ictalurus; species Ictalurus punctatus. Next base: position 23,261,329 of record NC_030424.2, on the reverse strand, counting down.
AATTAAAGTAGCATTAGTTAAACTCACAGCTTCACGATTAGTAGAGACGTGACAAAGGCCCAGGTAATTGACACACACGTACATCTCTCTCTCTAATAACCATTTATTATAATTAATTGAAGTAAATGTAATCTTATCGCACTACTTTATCTCGGTGTGTGAGAGTGGGCAGAATTCTAGATCTAACGACCCACATTTATTTAAAAAAAAAAAAAAGTTAAAAACAAACAAACAAACAAACAAACAAAACCCTAACGAAAATGAACCGTTATTTTTATCTTTTCAGTCAAATTTTGAACTGCAAACATCAATTACAGCGTTAATTAGTCAATGATGGCAAGTGACCATGGTATAAGCGGAATAATCCACGGTTAGGTGTGTTACACGATTTTAATGCACTCCGCAGAGGTTCTTTGCTTATGTCTTGGCTTTATGGTCAGACCATAAAGCCCCCTGAATCCTGTATGGATGTATGGACAGACAGACCACCGGACAGACAGACAGATTTACATAGCCTGAAAATAAACCTGACATTCTTTAATCTCAGAGTTGCTGCTCGATACAAATCCACTGTGCTTCAGTACAGAGCCAAAACATGTGCCAGGATCATGCTGTACGTGTTTTAGAAATCGTGCCGAGCAGGATTTATTTTGAGAATTAATATCGCTCACGCTCTCATGTTCACAGACATGCACACACCAGCAAAAAACAATAAATAAATTTTAAAAAATTTTAAAAAGTCAGCCCAAATTTTTAGATGTCCAGCACTAGTACTATAGGAAACGAGGCCAGTCCAGGCTGGTCTTGCTTAATGATCGTTTCGGTGGACTTTTATCAGCTGAGTGACGGTTCAGAAGCAGTGAAAGCCATCATACAGCCGGGACTACAGAAACGCTGTGTTGAAGTGGAGATAAGAAGTGATAGGGATTATCTGTATGCAAAATGATGTAAAGCTGGCGTCATGGGAGACGAGGAAAGTCACGTAGAGCATTCAGGCACGTAGTACACATGAAAACTGGATATCATACATCACCAAGGTCAACAACCATTTACTACACTACATCAGAATATACTGACATTCAGTCGCTTTATTTTTATTTATATAGCACTTTTAACAACAGTCAGTAAGTGACAGAACCACTAGTCTACACTAGTGGACTAATAGTACACTAGTAGTACAGGTAATATAATGACTAAAGTTGTGTGGAAATGAGCACAGATTCTGAAGTCTGAATGCTTTGATGCTCCTGTATCTTGTTCTTTGGCAACGGCACTGGCATCCAACATGCTCTTGCAGGTTTTGCAAATAAAAGTCAGATATGCGGTTCCCTTTGAGATGGGAATCTTCACACCAATGTGGAATTTGCATGTGATATGCGCATCAGGTAGGCTGTAATGGTAACAGTAGATGTAAACACAACTGGGTGTGTGGTTAGAGGAAAATTAAAATCAACAACACAGTGATTAGAAGTTAATTATTTTCAAATATTAGGGTAGCTCCAGTTGTTTAGTTCATCTTACATCACAAACATTTGACAACGATTACAAAGGAACGTCGTGCAGTATATTTTATTTGCTTATAGTTATAATTAATGTTGTGGAATGTCATCAGCAAGTTCTTGTTATCGTTTAAGTTACAGCAGTTATAAACAGTTTTAAAAAAGGGTGGTAGAAAAAAAAAAGTGCAACCAGATACAACAAAGAGAAACAATTTACTGACCAGTGAAAAAACTGAGGTGGAGAGAATGAGGGGGAAAAAAGAAAAGAAAAGAAAAAAAAAAGATGCATGTCAGAGTCAAGTGTAAAAATGTGAAGTGCTGGTCTGCTGATTTACACAACATGATGTCATGTGATGTATTATTGTTGCAATGTACAATTTTCGTGAAGGTGAATGACATTTTACAGCCATACTCTGAAAGATAAATCATAATATTTAGATAACGTTGCAACATGATCAGAGTAAACAGTGATATTTGTAGTGTTACTATCATAGAAGATACAGATAAAGGAGCAAATCATGACTGATAAAATGTTCTTCAAAATGAACTAGCGCTCTGACCTGAATTTAACCGTACATCGATACACTGAATCCAAATGTGATAAATACTACTGTGAAATCTATACCTTTCCCACAGAGCAGGCGTGACCTATAAGCACTATTCGCACAGCACATGTGAAATAACCTTTATGCACAGCAAAACAGCTGAGAGAACGGTTTCGTCAGCCGAACAGGGGCGTTCTCTTTGCTGACAGCGCAAGCAGAAGAAAATGGACTTGCTTCTCGACCGAGATAAGCTGTCAGATACGAAGTATTTCTCATTAAAATGAATGATGGAAAGACTTACTAGCATTACAGGAATCAGAACCAGACAATATATTTGCTAAGAACACAGCAGCCAAGGAGAACATCTGCTTTTAATCTCTCTGTTAAACAAGATGGAAGCCTTCATGGCACAGAAACTGATCATCTGAAAGTGTATAGTCATGAGAAACTGCCCAAACTGTATATATGCATCCAAAATACCTGTAATTAATGCATCAAATGAAATCATCTCCTCATACAAGGGGTCCTTGTACACACACATATACATATATATACACACACATATATATATATATATATATATGTGTGTGTGTGTGTGTGTTTTTTTTTCCAGACAGCTTTAAAGAATGCCTTTAACAAAAGTATTGAAGTCATTCACATGGCTGCCAAACTTGTTGCCAAACTTATTAACAAATTCCAAAAAGACTGGAAGTGTTGCAGACCAACCAAGAAGTCAATGTCCACTGACGAAGGCACAACCGACATGGTGCTGGCAAACATAGTCCACAATGTATAGAAACTTTTGGGATACCTGGTATTTTATGCTAAAAATGAAGTGATTTGCCCATCCCTGACTGTACAACTGATTGCCAGCACACGCAACAAAAGATTACTTTGTATCACAGACTAATCTGAAGCACTTACATTGTTAATGAAATGGAATGATGCAATGATGCTAGCAAGGGTTACATTAACCAAACCTGAGCTTCTGGAACTTACCTGGGTGGAAGAGGACCACATAGTGCTGTGCAACAGTTTGTGAACAGGTTTCCATAACTATACGGGTTGTAGTTATCCTTCCCTCTTTTTGATGACCATGACCCCTTAATCTAGAGAGAAGAGAAACACAAGCTGCATTGAGAAAGGAAATCAAAGTGGGGGGTTTAGAGGGGGAATAAAAGCGTGGTGGTTTAAGGATATACCATGTAAGGTTTTATGTTTATAAAAATGTTTGTCATGTTTGACTAAAGAGTCAAGACTCAATAAAAAAAAAGTGCGTGTTCACAACGGATACCCTATTTTTATAATCTGCCATTTTGCAGTGAGAATTTCCAGCGCAATGTTTTAATCTCTTAATGCCTAATGTCTTTTCAGAATTTTTACAAATAAAAAGAGAAAAGTAATTGATTTCTAAAGATATTCCTAAACTCATGAGTTAAGTTTATAACCCGTTACTTTATTGACCTTATGAGACAGAACAAGTCTGCTTTCACAGAGCTATGATCAAAAAAAACTAATGAAATCATTTATTGTAATCTCTAATACAATAGTATGCTAGGCAGTGCTCTGAATTTTCCAGTGTAGGAAATAGTCTTCTCATAAAGCTTTTGTTGATTGACCCATTACAAAAATCTATGTTAGACAGTTGAGTGCATAGGTTTCAAGGTCATATGCCATGTCGGTAAACCTTCATCTGACTGAGCACTGCTACATAAACATAATCTTGTGGATGCAACTGTGTTAATGGGCTATACACTCTTTTAGACATTGTACTCATTGACGAAGTATTCGGTGACTTTAGGATACATGGAGTGAAGGGCATTACATGGACAGAGACTACACATTTTCAACAAAATAGCCAAAATGCTCGAAATTTAAAAGGACCTGTACATCAAATGAAAAAGGTTTAAAAATTTGTTGTTTTGGTATATATATAAATCACTGAGGAAAATGCATTCTAGTGGATGGGTGAAGATGTGGACCTTTGCGTTATGTATGTGACATTTCTGCAATACAGCGGTGATGGTTTTGCATTATGTGTGTGACATTTTTGTGTCACGGATGTGACGTGTAAAACAGTACTTCACAGAAAGCACAAGTTACTGTGGCATTGCTAATTGTTCGATGAAACCTCTGAATAAACTAGATAAGAGTGAAGCTAAACAGAGTCTTATGTTTTGCTTCCCTGTGCTTTATTTTTCCAAGAGCTTTACATGTGCATGGCAACATAAAGCAAAACTGCTACATAATGAATTCCGATAAATACACGCACACTCTTTACTTACATCTTCGTTTGTGGTCTGATTGGATCCAATTAGGTAGGTGTGGAAGCCGGAGAGTCCCACTATTGACCACACAGAGAAAAAACACACAACAACCTCCAGCACAGTAAACAAGGGTCAAGGAAAGAAAACCTCTGTGCAGACGTTAGGGAAAATTGCTGCTTTAGAACCTTAGAAATGTGTACTGTGCCCTAATTATCACAGTCAGATTGCTGTGCATGCACACACAGTAAGCACAGAGGGGACAAGTCTGTACATCTGATAATTCCCAGACTCTCATTTCACACTAAATGGAATGTGTGAATGTGGAAAAAGTGCTGAAAAATTTAGTTGAATCTTAAATAAAAAATAAAAAGCATCTGCCCTAAATCTACTTAGATATTACATGTAAATCGGTCAAATTTTCTAACGTGCACTTTCTGGAGTCTCTTCTTTTCTGTGGTTGAATATCAGTGGGTGTTCTAGTGGGGGAAACCCAATTATGTTGTACTCTAAGTAGTGAGCATAAACAGTGAATAGAAAACCGTCCACACATCGGGCAGGCTTAAATGTTTCTATGTGATTCTTATGGAGCTACATTTCTGAAGAAATATTACTGTTGGTAAGTTAAATATTAATCTACAACACTGTAGAATTTAACTAGACGCTAGCTGACCTTGGCTTTTGCTAGCCTTATGTGAAGGTGATTCATTTATAGGTTGAGGGTCCTCAGGAGCCACGTCTGGTATTTTCTACGCTCTACTGAGTGGCCTTGTAGTAGCCATTTTGCATGTAGAGCAAGTAATTTTTTTAATAAGTTTGAATATTAGGTGATTGGAATACACAATATTTCTCAGACTCTCCTTCAGTCAGAAAATGGTGGATTTGGTGACAGGTTCTCCTTACAGCCTGCTATTTATCAAACACATTTATTGACTGAAAATATGCACAGAGCCTTTATCTGACTCTGCTGTGGCATTTACAACACAAACACACTCCGCTTTCATGCAAGATACTTTACATGACCTGGCTTTTTGATGGTAGAGAAGATATTCTTCACTGGTCTCTCACAAGCAATGGTTTCACTTTTCTGGTATTTAACGCAGCTACTAATCCTCCTTTTAAACTACTATTTGAACTGCTTAAAGCACATGACAAGAACAATACAGACCCAAGACATAGGGTACCTATTCATAGCTAATCATAAGACTAAGAAAATCAGAAGATTGGGCCACTATGCATGCTGACACGTGGAACATGACTTTTTCAGGTACAACAGCTTGGCATGCAGAAAAGATGGAGAGACATGTTACAAACTATGCTGTAGCTGGAACAAGGCTCTGTTTAATTAAAATCCAACAAGAAGTGGTTTAAACCCGAGGCCAGCATTTACTACATAATCAAGATAGCGGTCGGACTCACTAAAACAACAAACCAAAATGGATCCTTTGGATGAAAAAAGGATATCTGGCTGGACTGTCTTTGAGCGTGTTGAGGAACCCGTTTATCTGGGATTCTGTCGAGAGAAAAGATGAGATCTGGTTTAAAACCCAAGGCAAATGCAGGTATCAACTTAATCTATACAGTGCATTTGTAATTACAACAGAGAAGCATGTAGGCATGTTTCCCTGTAATGAAAAAGAACAGAAAAAGGATACTAATTATAGACGTTTTTAGGTCAGTCAATAAACACTCATGTAAACCTTTTTATTATTATATATTTTTTCTATTCATTCAAAAGATATCTGTAACTTAAGCGCTTCGATTTGATGCTTCATTTAAAGCCTCTACTGTAACATATGTACTTCTGAATTTGTATTATATAGATGAGTATATTTAACCTTAATTGAAGGAGTTCATCAACTGCCCTTAAGACTCCCTTATAAGTGTTTCAAATTCTTTCCCCAGTACAGGAACACACTGACACATTTTTGTCAGCAGGAATCACAGACTCTATTCTTGTGCTGTCATTTGAATCCCCATATAATCAGTGTAAAAAAAAATAATCCTTTTCTTTCACCTCATCACAAATGTTTGCTACACATTACTGGAACTGTGACTGGATTTTATGATCGCATTTTATGGTCAGATGGGACACACACACAGACACACAAAAAAGCTTTTTGGCGACAAAACCTCAAGGTGACATTAAACAGAGGATGTTTATGAATATACAGAAAAGAACCTAATCTGCGCTTTTTGTTATGGTGGAGGATCTGGTTTGATGTGGGCTGTTTTTCCATAAAGTCCAAGGAGATTTTAAACAACAAATCTGAGTCATGGTTGGATAGAGCAAGGAATGACCCAATACATACATTACATGGCCAAAAGTATGTGGACAGCTATCACACCCATGTTTCTTTCCCAAACTGTAGCTACAAAGATGGAAGCACATCTGTAACATTATGATTTCCCTCCAATGGAACCAAGAGGCCCAAAACCTGTCCTGTGCACAAAGCGTGCTGCAAGAAGACATGATTTGCCACGATCGGCACAGAGCCCTGACCTCAACCCCACTGAACACCATTGGGATGAACTGGAACTCGGACTGCACCCCAGACCTCCTCACCAGACATTAGTCCCAGACCTCAGTAATGCTCTTGTAGCTTATTGAAAAAAATCCCCACAGCCGCGCTCAAAAATCTGGTGGAAGTCTAGTAATCTGAATCCAACTTTAGACATGGCCATCACAGTCCCCTGACCTAAACTCCATTGAAAACCTGTGTACACGAGAGGATGCTGAGAAATCTAGCAAGATTGTGTATTGAGAAGTGGTTTCTTGATTGATCTGTATTCTCAAATCTTATTAAACATTATAGCAGAAGACTATAAAGGGAAGTTACATGAAGTACATTTACATTTATTCATTTAGCAGACGCTTTTATCCAACACGACTTACAAACGAGAAAATATAAGCAAAAGTACCAAATGCAGAGGTCTCAATGACAAAATATATTTTGATAAGGGTTTATTTCCTCAGAATAAGTGTACTCCAATTAAAGGCTGGACTTCTCTCATATTTGCAAACTTTAAACCAATTAACCAAAAATACATTTTTGCATAGCCTCAAAAGGGCACCAATAATTCTGAAGTTGTCTATGTGGCAGGGACAAATAATTTGTACATACACTGGCAAGGACCTCATTAGAAAGCAATCGGCAATTTGGGTAGCCTGCAGCTTTAAAACCACTACAGGTCCGTCTTTTGCATTTAAAATGCACACTGTGCTCATTAAAAAAAAATATGGAGGAAAAAAAAAAAAAAAAAAAAAAAAAAGAGTACCTTTCAGCCACAGCCAGAGTTGATCCTTTTGTAGAGTCTTTAGACTAAAACAAATAGTATATTATTCATGGTGGGGGCAAGTGTTGTCGGATAATGAGGGCAGCTACAGAGACGTGCTTTAATAAGCGGCCGAGAGTCAGGACCCAGGTGTTCTGCGGTGGCATGGTGCCAGCGATCAGCATGTGAGGCATTACAAAGGATTGTGTGTCAGGGAAGCTGTAAAACCTTCCGCAGAGTTGCCATGCGTGCGCACACACAGAGGTTCAAACCCTGCTGCAATAAAACTGACACATTATTTTGAGGCAGAAGCCTCGATGAGCAATGTGGTGTGATAAACCATGCAATGCTAAGCAAGGGAGAAATTCTCTTTTTGTGCACATGGAAGGCGATGTGGGAGCTTAGTACTGCCTCCCATGATGCTCGAACATGGCGGTGTGCAGCCTGACGCAGCGTACGTCATGCCGTAATTCTGTGAGAAAAGAAGGATGCCAATTGAGGCAGAAACTAATATTGAATTCCACTAGCGCCCTCATTGTTTATTCTGCCGACTTGCCCAATCTCTGAATTCGCTAGTGACGTTTAGACCGTTTCTCTCATCAAACGTTCACTAAATAATGTATGTGCAAATGCTTGCGTTGTTTTAGTGCTCTTAGGTTTCTAAAATTAAAAAAAAAAAAAAGATAATGATTTTACCTCGTATTTATTTATTTATGTTTATTCCATTTATGTTATATTAATGCACTCGTTCCAGCTGATTAAGCTTTCTATTAGCGGTGGGCGAGATAAGAAAAATATCGTATTACGGTTCTCGAAGGCATTTCAATGATACACGATATATGGGCTTGCTCATAAACCGTCAGCTATATAAGTAGCGTTAAAAAAAAAAAAAAAAACTGTTATAAAAATGAACAACTGTTTATAATGATTAAACAATTGTATTATGCATTTACTATTTAAATAGTTTTTTTTTTTTAATGAGGAAAATAAAATCTAAAAATGATTTATAACTTTCATCACAGTGACTTACACAGAATCTTGCACACGACAGACGCTCCGCATAAACGGATTAAAAACACGTGTATTTGTTGATATGGTGACGTGACTTTCTGTGAGGAGATGTTTAGCTTTTTTGAAAGGGGTCTCCAGTGTCAGCACTTTTCAAATCGTATTAACGTCACGAGAGAGAGAAGAAGAGAGGCTGGTACAGGAATGACTGTTTATAGCTGTTACAAAGTAAGTGGTAACAGGAACTAACTTGTTTCGAGGAGGTTCCACAACATTAAATGTAACTATAACATGTATAAAAAGCATAAAATGTATTTGTTGCCAAATTGCTGAGGTATGAGAAAGAAAACACTGTTCATGGCCATGTTACTCCACCTCGTCGATTATTTTCCTATAGGAAATAGGAAGCATGCTCGATCATGGTTTTACTTTTCTCACCCTGGTGTCTGACTCCATATTCATTTTTTAATTTTTAACATTCATAGCCACATTGTGCTCAGCCTTAATTTAATCAAATTCAATATTAAATATGCGTATTATACTAACCATTTATCATTCACAGCTCATTCTTTCAAGACCGGACCATATCTAGCTGTTCTTACACACTCAGGACCTCGGTCTGTGTTCATTACACCCTCATCCCACTCTGTCCTTAGACTAAACAAGCACAACAGCAGGGGGATGGATGCAGGTCTCAGGGCTAAAAATCACCACAATCACTTACTCATGATGATGTGCGTGATGACGAAGGCGAAGATGAAGATTGTGAGGAAGGACAGTGACAGGATGAACATGTAGAAGAAGCGGTAGTTCCTCTTCCCGACGCAGTTCCCCACCCAGGGGCAGTGATGATCGAACCGCTCTGCACAAAGAGAGATCAAGAGAGAATCTACTTTAATATTCAATAACAGGCAGAGAGGGTTAAACTTAATACACCGCTGCCTCATTTAGTGGAGCTACAAAGCACATCGATTAAACGTTTGTCACTCTAATGAGCAAGAAGGGCAGCAGGCGAATCAGGGTCGAATTCAAAAACAAAGTCCATTAGCGTGAAGAGAAGTGGCTGAGGGGATTATGGGGCGTGGACTGGAGAGTTTGTCCTTAAGGCTTTTAATGAGCATATCCAGCATTTTGGATCATTTCTGTCTTTAAACAAAAAGCATCGTTTTGTTATTGGAGCATTTGGCTCGTCTTGCAATACCGCATCTTTGCTTTTTGAGTCTGTCTGAAACAAACACACTCGTCATTCCCGTACTAGTGCGATAACTGAAAACCAGGCCATGTAAATGTTTAGTTTTAGAGGTTGGGCAGTTGTGGAAGGTTTAGCGCCCGGCTCTACATGAGAAACCTGAGTTCTACTGTAGTGCTGAAAAACTACAAAAGGCAACTGATGCATTTGTTTTTGTATTGTTGCAAAAACACTATATTTTCAGCTATTTAAAATTATATATATATATATATATATATATTTTCATAGTTTACTTTGGTTTAATGACTGCAGCATGGAGACCTTGAGTTTCGAGTAAGACTCCTTCAAAACACATTTAACATCGGCCAGATTCACCAAACGACCAATGAGTACTCGCCAAGGGAAAAAAATCAATTAAACAAACGAATCATCTTCGTGTACGCAAAGCCTCTTTCTGTGAATCGGGTTAAGAGTTGAGTTTATTTAGCTGCGTCGGTTGTAACAGTCCAATGTATTTACCGTTTTTAACAAATTCACAGTACTCCATTGCATCGCATTTAAACTAAACTCGGACATGAGAGAGACAACACAGCCTCGGTTATAGAGATAACAAAAAACTGCCATTAAGTTTTGTTGAGGCTTTGTGAAGTTGGAAGGACTTTTTTTTTCTTTTTTTTTTCAGTCTACTATTTGAGCTGAGAAAATGAAACATTTTGTATCCTCCAGCAAATAAATATCCTGAAGTGTCATTCACTAGTTGATCTGTCCAGTGATTACATCACAGGGTGTACATCACCAGGTGTTTGAATACGTCGGCATGACAACAGGAAACAAGCTCGCTGGATTGGCTCTTTAATTTTGTGCCTGCGTAGTAGAATACAGAAGAAAGACAGCAGGCCAAGAGTGTCTGTGCTTTTGGGATTGGTGTTGATGCTACCAACACCACCTTACTTATCATTATTTCTTGTCAAAAACAACATTAAAGGAATCAAAACACTGAAATACCTGGAAACAAAAAGAAGCAAAGCATCAAGAAAGTAACAAATACCGCTTCCTCAAAAAGAAACGCAATGTAAACAGAGAATGTGTTTGCTCAGATTTGAACCATCAATATGAGGCAGCATAGTGAGTTCCTTGCCTTTTACAATTATAAATAGTTTCTGCTGTCTATGCCTCGCATTGCTCAACATCGCCCAGCAAGTCCACCAAAATAGCGACTCACCCACGCAGTTATCACAAAGGCTGCAGTGCGATGCACGCGGTGGTCTGAAGATCTTACAAGTAAAACAATACTTGAGCTTCACCGTCTGTCCGTTAATAGTGATCTCTTTCGTCCGAGGAGGAGGCCGGTATCCTGTAGTACTGGAACCATTGGCGACATCTGTTCGGAGGAGAGAAGATTTGTAGTGTTGTTAGAGAGCATCTAGAAGATATTCAGGTTCAAGAGGTATGAGGTGGCAAGAGGACGAAAAAAGTCAGGCTGTAGTCAAGAATCATATTAATTGGGGAATAGACAGACAGATGACGATGCACCAGGGAATGCTTCTATCCTATTGAAAAGGAATTAATTCCACTGGTATGTCTATGAAGTTTTCCATGGGTTAGTCTTAGTCTCAGATGCTCCTCCCATGGCTCACGGGGGCATCTGATATCTTTTGTACACTTTTCTGGCTAGAAGCCTCAGCATCTCCAAGGATGCCATTCAAATAGCTCTCTGCATTACCGTACCCTGGTTTCAAACAGGAAAACAAACTTTTGAACACAGTTACACAATGGCTAGTTTGCGGGGGGGGAAATGTTCCAGTTGCTGTGAAAGTTGATATCCCTTTAGCACTTCAACAAATATACCAAAAGCAAGAGATCTCTCTCATACATGAGGTAAAAAGAGGAGGCAGGGAGCTTTGGAACATTCATGTTATGTAGTGTGTAGTACATGATGTTTCCATGTTTGTCATGTGCATGTGTAAGACAAATATAGTTGCAGGATACCCAATACAGATCTTAAATTTAAAGTTTAGTCTGCATACACTCACTAACCGTTAAATCCTTTGAAACACGCTATATAAAACAGCATGGGATGTCTCTATAATGAAACGAATTTACATAATGTGTTGGACATCAATACTGTATGCCTTAAGATAAATATAGACTTAATGGAGCCTCATTACTCACTCACCTCCAACTACAGCTCTGTAACAAATGCAACGTTAAGCCAGACACCACATTCCATGTGATATGAAACAGAATGTTTAAAGCAGTGTCACATTGTCCAATGCCCCCCCCCCCCCCCCCTTTATATTTTAGGAGCTATGTAGAAGTGGAATGAACAAATGCAGATTTTGAGGTTTGAGAAAAATTATGGAGAATCCTTTGCATTTTCATGCATTTGTATGAGTACACTGTTCAAATGAAACCATTTCTTGTGTTTTATGCAATTGGAAAGAAATCCCATCCAAAAGTATTGGAACAGAAAGGCCAATACTATTGTTTTCGCAATACATTGAAGACATTTGGGTTTGAGATCAAAAGATGATGAGATAATAAAATTAGAATTTCAACTTACATGTCCCGATATTTACATCTAGATCTGTTAAACAACTTGGAACATGACACCTTTTGTTTGAACCCACCCAATTTATCAAGTGATCAAAAATACTGGAACACACAACTGACAGATGTTTCTTGTTGCCCAGGTGTGTCCTGTTAAATTGATTTTTAAAGAATGAAAAATGTCGGCGGGTCGCCAGCTTGATGCAGTTACAGTATATGCAGACATATAACCAACTATTAAGTGTTCTTTACTTCAAGATTGTTCCAATACTTTTGCTCACCTAACCATTGGGTGGTCTGTAACCAAAAGGTGCCATGTTCAGCTATAAATATCCAGAAAAGTAGGTTGAAATTCTGATTTATCGTCTCATATTCATCTTTTGATCTCAAATCCAAACGTCTTCAATCTATAGCGAAAGCAAAATTGGCCTTGCTTTTCTAATACTTTCGGAGGGGTCTGTATGCTTCTACCACATTATAGTTTAAAATTAATACAGTAGCATCATACATCATGGAACAATTTTATGTCTCTTCAATTTTGCATGGACTATATAGCGTTTAAGCATGTTTTGCATTCCTGTTGAACAAATAACAAAACCCAACGGAACTACTCATTTCTATGGTCCTTAAAATCCTCTGCCTTTATGAATATGAGAAAACTGATTCAATTTTGCACCTTTTGCACTGCTTGTGGTAGACACTACCACTTCCTCCTCCACACATGCTGCAAGCAAGCAAAATCTATTCTCAAGTTGGTCTCAACACACTTCTAGGGCTGTATATTTCTGGGTTGTAGATCTTTGCTTACCACATTGTTTCTGGACATTGTTTACATTATATCTCATTAGCTCATTAAATGTTCCGTTTTCCCACATTGTTCAAGCTTTTGCTTGGTCTCATGCATTCTGTGTAATCCCTTACGAAGTATTACAACTGCTATACTGCTATACTGAATTTACAAGTTATATTACTTACTACTAATGCCATAAGAGAAATCCAAGATACACATGAGAATCAATCAAACAATCCAAGACCATTGTAATGTCCCATGTTTTCAACAAAGTCAGTCTCATGAAATAAACATTTTGATCAACCTAGGGCTGGGGAACTAAGGCGGAGGAACGTAAGGCCGGACACACCCTGGATGGAGTGCCAACGCATTGCAGGGCATAATCACACCCATATCCCCGTAAGTTTAGTAAATGGTAAATGGTCTGCACTTATATAGCACTTTTATCCAAAGCGCTTTACACTGTGTCTCATTTCACCCATTCACACACCAATGGAAGCAGAGCCAAAATGCAAGGCACTAACTTGCTATCGGGAGCAACTTGGGGTTCAGTGTCTTGCCCAAGGACACTTCGGCATGTGGAGTCATGTGGGCCGGGAATCGAACCGCCAACCCTACGATTAATGGACAACCCGCTCTACCACCACCGCACTAATTCGTAATGAAAATCAGCCTACAACACATGTCTTTGGACTGGGGGTGGAAACCAGATTACCCGGAGGAAACCCCCGAAGCATGGGGAGAACATGCAAGCTATGAAACCCCAATTCCAGGGGTGTGAACAAAAAAAACAAAACAAAAATGTATCTCTGGCCAAGCTTTCACTGTGTGACTCTCAAGGGGGCGTGTCTGAATCGCAGGGCTTTTACTTCCCCTTTCCAACGTGTTTTTGAACCCTGTGTTCTCGACTACCAAGTTCCCAATCGCTGAGGTATTTTCTTTAACCTTGTAACATAAGCGATATTTCTGACAAACCACGTACTTTATTATGTCCGTTTAACGTATTGCTCGATACACAGATGAGAGCCTCTTACAGAACTATGCAAGAGGATATGCTGTACTGTTACACACCTACATGACACATATTGTGAGTAGAATAAACATCAACTCTCATAGAAAGATATTTACTATTTAAGTATTTATAATAATAATAATATTATTATTATTATACGCAATATAAGTGTTTAACATGACTCTTCGTTTCTAAAGTGAATGCTGAAGCTGGTAGAAACGGTAAAATAATAAATGCATCACAATGAATTGCGAAATCATAGATATAGATTATTTTTCAATGCATCTTTTGTATAGGAGTCCATCCTTCATATAACATTATGACCAGCACTAAAATCCGACCGTATAATAACTAGAAGCATTTGTACAGTTTATTATGTAATTTTACACCCTCCATTAACCAAACCGTTCAGCTAGAAGATTACATCATATAGTCATTAATGATGCTGTGAAAGAGTGAGAGAGTGATTTATTAAGCTCTCCAGCACAGGCATGTGCGAAAGCTAGATAGTTAAGAGTAAGACAGAGCAAAAGCGTGGGGGCAGCAGGTGGAGATCGTAGGTGTGAAAGAGATTACGGTAAAAATTCAATAGAAGTGTAGTCTTACTAGTCTGTCGCAATCAATGCATATTCTGTTCTCTTTATCTGTACTGCACAATTGATTCTTTCTCTCTCTCGCTTTCTTTGTACTTCTGCTTTTAGGAGACTAACCCAAAGCAATAGACTGTGTAGGAGGTGAATGAGTAACACAAGTTCCCACGAAAGGCAAATTCGAGAAATAAACAAAAGCTGTGTTCATTAATTACTGATTAACACCAGACACTAAGCCTAGAGCAATACTGAGTATCATAACCTAGACTTAACTAAACAAAAGCTAATTCGGAGCAGATCTCAAGATGAAGTCAGTCAATGCTTCCTTAACAAGCGGTTGAGCTTACAGTGCTTTGGGCTGGTTTCTCCAATAACCACCTCATTTAAATGCCAAGTGCTGACTGATACCAGCATGACTGATTCCATGTCCCAAAATTACACTTCAGAATCACAATAACCGTCTAACCTTCATCACGGTATTACTTCAGTTATATAATGATATTGGCTTTATACAAAAGTATGGGGCATTCTTTCATATTTGACCGATGTAAAGTTGCATGACGCTTGGTCAGCGATGGACAAATCAGTAGCTATGGCACTCTGGACAGTCCAGGCAATCACTGAAGAACTGCAAGACAATGAAGTTAATAGTACTGATAATTATTTCATCGTAGCTGTCTGGTGGGACAGTAGCTTGCCTCCACACATTACATTACATTTACTGCATTTTAGTTTCTTGCTAAAAAAAAAAACAAACATTAGTACTACTGACTTGCCTTGCAGCTCTTCATTAAGCAAAACAAGTTTACACAACATCAGTAACGATAAAAAAAAAAAAAAAAAACCAATTATTAAAAATAATAATAATAAATCCTGCCTTTTGTTTTGGATTTTTTAAAATTTCACAACAAGATATTTCCTTTCAACACATTATGAATTAATAAAGCAAAGAAAAATCATTAATTATGATAGGAATAACAAAAATTAGCCAGGGGAATGTCATTCCATTTTTTTTTTTAGCACTTATATGTTGATAGGAGTGCATCACAGTATAAAACACAGATCCTCTTACTAGGAGGTGGCGTTATAACTATAACTGAATATTGGCATGTAGATGTCTTCAGAAGTTTGTGAGACTGCCACGCCCACGCCGTGCAGCACAAACTCAAAAGTTTCTCAATTTAGCATTGTCAAGGCCTTTAGATGAGACTGACCAAATATGATGTCGATCCGATGAAATTTCGGCCTGGAAATGGCAAGAACGGAGCAAAAATTGGAAGAGAAAAATCATAATGGCTGATTTGCTGTTGAGTTTAGTGCATGGGTTAAAGACACTTTTTGGTATGTATGTGCATGTTACACATGTTTACCGAATTTCGTACATGTAGGCGAAACATAGTACTGAAATTTTGTAGGTGGCGCTATTGAGACATTTTGCCACACTCAATTCTGGAACCCCTAGCTGATGTAAATTTTCACCAGTTCTGACACGTGTGCAAAGTTTCCTGAGTTTTTGGGGTAGGTTTAGGCCTTCAAAAATGCGAATCATTTGGGAAAAGAAGAAGAAACGGAGCAGGTCCAATAGGGCCTCGCCCTGCGGGGTGCTCAGGCCCTAAAAAAACCAGCCAGAGGAACCATGTGCAAGCAGACGGCACAGAGAACAGAATTCACTTACTTCAAGGGGGAGAAGAATGTAAACAAGGCTAAGGAGAGTGATAGGCAGGACTGTCACAAAGGAAATGCTTCTCTGAGTCAGTAGATTGGACCCACACAAGCCCGTATTTCCTTTCGCTTTCTTCCTCCATCTGCTGCACTTCACTTTCCGTACAGTTAGTCAGAGCTTTACTCCGTTCACTCTACTCAAAAGGAAAAAACAAAAAAAAACAAAACTCCCTATGCGCAGAAAGAACAGCCAGAAAACATGTTAAAAATATCAGAATTAGAAATCCGTAACCATTATTTCCCTGAAATTCATCGTCGGGTCAGATAATGACAGACTTGAACAATTTACTGATTTTTAAACCTGTCGTGGAACCAATGCAAAAGCTTTTTTTTCCTCTGCATGCAATGCCAGGTATGTTACAACAATTTTCAAATCTTAAAAATATTGTATATTGGTAACATTTAAGAATACGAAACCACAGCGCTGATAAATTCTCGATTCTGATTGGTCAGAAGGTGTTGATTAAATGTTCTATAGCAGCAGCTCTGGAAGTAGGTCCGGCTTGCAAGGCAAATCACTGGTTTGATTAATGCATTACTTTCAAATGTTACTGTCTCTATAGCAACAACTTGCACAGGGACTTGAATGGCAGACGTTGAGCTGATATTTATTTGCTTTAATACGGCAAAGTTTTTATTGATGTGTATTTAACTCTTTTAGAAGCAGGCTCCAGCAGGAAAATATTCATGATAGAAGACTTTGTGGATTCTACATTAACAGTTATTTGTCTTTTTAACTTTGATAGAAAGAAAGCTGTTATAGCTGCTATAATTTAAGGGATAACAGGAATTGACAGGAGTTTCTTGGACAACAAAATTACATGTAACCACAATAAATCACTAGCAAACTGTTGTGGTAGAAGAAAGTAATTGTTGGGCAATTGCTGTTATAAGAGAACAATAAACACTTCAAGGTGGTAACAGTAACTTCTCTTCACCTCGAGCCACGTGACACCACCCCGCTGTTGATTATTTTCCTATAACATCATGCCCTTTTAAGTTTTATTCACTCATTTCATTTATGTGTTAAAAAAACCCCATCAACACTACTAAATCTTAAGGATAACTATTATCTTCCTGTTTCACAGAGTGCACACGCTGTATTATAAAGCTCTGGTGAGATAATCACAGACTGAACAGAAGTGTACACTAGGACATTTTGAGCAGTAAGACCGTCACTAATCCTGTCTCGAACACAGGCAGAGGATATGACGAGTCAATATCTTTGTCGGACTACTTAAATCAGACCCAGTGTGAGCGGGACACGTTACCAAGTGTCTTCTCTTTTCTTTTTTTTTTCTAGCCACTATTTACATATTGACACAAAACACTTCGCCAAGTCTAACTGACGAAATTATCCACAGCTCCAAAGTGCAGGGATCGAGAAGTTTCAAAGCAACAGATTAGCCCACACTGACTTCAGAAAGGTTTTTTCCCCCTCACCAGCACACAAATGCTCACAGTACAGTAATTAAAAAAAGCAGGCAATTTTGTGAGATTTGGAGCATTAGGTGTAATGTAAAATGATCTGCCCTGAACTCATTTTACCCAGCAGAGGACAAATCAGATGCCAGAGCACTCGGGACAAGCAGATTCATGTATGGGGTTTGTTTGAGTTTGTTTTTTTTTTTTTTGTATGCTTGGTGGACAAGAAGAAAAAGAAAAGCAAACTCCTTATAGAGTCTTGCACAACAACATTTCTGATGTGGTATATAGCTATGTTTAAACTAAACCTGCTTCATGGTGGCTTGACGCACCTCAATGCTGTAACTATAACATGCGCTAGTCGTTACAAATCCCACGTCTGTTGCACTGCACACGTCGGCTAAACCGTTTTTACTTAATTCATTAGCGTGCAGTTGACAGAGTATCTATTCAGAATCGCAAACGTATGTGGAAACACTGACAAAACTAAGCAAAATAACATGATGTGCAGCACAAAGCCATCATACTAATCTCCTGCTTACTATGTGCAGTCATCATGGTTAAACAGAGAGGGGGAAAAAAGAAAAGAAAAAGAAGTTACTCAGAATTTGTGATAAAACTTCACAAAAGTTTTGCGCTTTTTTTTGCGGAAAACTACTCGGATTGCACGTGATCGTTTTGCGCGGTCTTTCGCGGTGATGTTTGTTGGTAAATGACACCTTTTTTAGCTGTACTCATGTTCAACGCACGTGAATCAAAGAGGGGTTTGGCTGAATGTGTGTTGTGATGAATGCGCACGTGACGCGTCTTGGCCCAAATCTGCAGAAAATATTCTGCAATTTAAAAAAAACCAAAAAAAAACCACAAGCTCCTCCGAATATTGCCGAGTTTCCTTGATTTTGCGTTAATTTCTACGATCGCAAAATCCTGGAGGGACTGATATACTTGTTTATGTGCCCTAGTCTGTATTAATGCACCTAATTAGTTACCCAACAGTTTATTACATAACATTAGCTACCACTTTTTACCTTATTCAGTAACGTATTACAGATGAACAAAGCATGACACTTAAGCTTTTAATTGGCTAATGGGTTAGCTAATGTATTTATGTCCACTACTGTTACTAGCTGAACTTGTCTGCATTATATTATACACAAAGAGAAACGCCCCCCCAAAAAAGGACGACCAACACAAAATGAATGTCTATGTTAAAATAATAGGGGTGGCTGTGACTCAGGTGGTAGAGCAGGTTGTCCACTAATCGTAGGGTTGGCGGTTCGATTCCCAGCCCACGTGACTCCACATACCGAAGTGTCCTTGGGCAAGACACTGAACCCCAAATTGCCCCCGATGGCAAGTTAGCGCCTTGCATGGCAGCTCTGCTACCATTGGTGTGTGAGTGCGTGTGTGAATGAGACACAGTGTAAAGCACTTTGTTACAGTAATTCAATCTGTCAAGTAGAATACAAAGCACAGTATGTTCACATATACACACACCCACATATATACACACTGTTCTTGTGTGTCAGGGCTTGCCTGGCAGTGTGCACACACATACACAAACGTCTCTGACTGTATAAAAGGTCAGGACGGCCCTCTCAGCCGTCAGATTTTGAGCGTCGGTTATAAATGTGTCAGTCCCTCAGGAGCCAAAAGATTAACCTCATCTCACCTTGAGCGACCTAGGTCAGAACTAACGGTGTGGACAGAGCATTTTGGAAACTCTTATCTCTGCCTTACACATGTCGGAGACTGATAATGACCATTTTGACGAGGCTTTTTTACGTGACAAGAATGTGATGACAAGG
Organism: Ictalurus punctatus; assembly: GCF_001660625.3. Taxonomy (NCBI): domain Eukaryota; kingdom Metazoa; phylum Chordata; class Actinopteri; order Siluriformes; family Ictaluridae; genus Ictalurus; species Ictalurus punctatus. The sequence goes on along the minus strand of NC_030424.2, from coordinate 23,241,651 downwards.
CGAAACCCTCTCACACACACAGCCAACCTGACACATTGAATAAAAATCCTACACAGACAGAAGACACTGCTAGAGGTTTTCTGATGGGGACAGAGGAGAATGATCTGAAAATGATGGCGGACCTATCTGTCTCTCCAGGTCCGCAGCCTCTTCTGGGGTGGCTCTGGGCAGGACGCCGGGGTCGCTGAAGCTCGTCCTGAGTAACGTCCCTAGCACGAAGATGAACAGCATGCCACCAACCACAGGGATCGCTGGAGTCAGCGTGGTCGCCAAGAACGGACAGCTGCAGAGGAAAGAACGGTTGGAAGAAAAACAAAAAAAACAAACGGCATGTCAGAGTTGCAGAGTTATTCCCCTCAGTCAAAAAGGCACACACTCTCCAAGAACAAGCTCTGAGAGACTTCTACAGCTGGGAAACATATTGATTTATAAATAAAAAAATTAATAAAAAACAAAGTTGCCTCTGTAGTTTTGCTCAATCGTAGCATTCATGATATTTGGACCCTGTATATTATTTCTACCTGTATGCTTCTCAGCACCAGTGGAGGAAATATCAAATCTATTCTACTCTGTTTACTCCCCATTTAACGCCGTTATCTAATCTAACCGAGAGTTCCAGCTTAATCCTATTGTTCCTCCACTGTTAGGTGCACATGGCTCTAATCACATTGGTTTGGATGATGATCTTTCTCACGTCCTGCCTCATTCATCCAAGTAGCCTAATAGCTTTCAAAGCAGCTGTTTAGTCATTTAAGTGAATGGAATAAAACCATCACAGAATCTTCTACCAGAGATAAACATGGGCTAGAAACATTGTGGCAAAACACCCAGAGAATCCAGCGAATCACACTTTTAAGACACAATTTTATTACTGTAGAGAAGCTACACCTTAGAAATGAGATGAAAAAGGACAAGTGTGGAATTTACATGAAAGCTGACTTCAGATTACACACCTCCCGTGAGATTTTCTCTAAATTCTGAAGCACGTTTGCGTAACCTTTTACAAGACTGGAAAGATGACTTTATAGGACTTTTACTGCACAAAGTGCTAGAAATTTTGGCACCTGAACACTAAAACGATAGTACTGGCAACCTGTCCAACAGAACAAACAAAAAGTACATTTTTTTGTTGTTTGTTTGTTTTCGAGCTTTCATCTCTTAATAACGTCAGGTGGCCGATTGTTGCATTACTTTAATAAATCAGGACTCTTCGTTGGAGTTAATTAATAGCCCCCCCCCATTTTCTCCCTAATTTACTCTTGGCCAATTTCGACCCAGCAGTCCCCCATCGTACAACAGCTACCAAGGCTAAGATGAAGGCTAACGCATGCCTCTTCTGAGACACGAATCCAGCCAAATGCATTTTTTTTAAAAAACTGCTGTTCATGCTGAATCACAGGGCAGCGTAACGTACTCTGAGGAAAGCGCCATCTACCCTCTTCCGCATACATAAGCTCACAAGAACAAAACACTCCCTTCTGAAAAAACAAAACAAAACAACCCAATATAAACCCTCCTAGAATTTGTAATGGTTTTACCCCTCTTACCCAGTATGGCCGAAAAACCGGCTTGCCCGTCTTTGATCTATTCCCGTAAGGACGATACACCGGCTTGGTCGTCTATGCCAAATACCCGTAAGGCCGATATAGCGGCTTTACAATGTAAACGTTATCCCCGTAAGGCCGGTGTACCGGCATTACTCTGCTATGATTCCTTACTTATTTAATTATTATTTTTTAACCCGGAAGGTTGATGACGTCATGACGTGATTACGTTATTACGCCGGCATTACGATGAAGATCCAAGCGTGAATATTGGTGTACTAGTAGAAGTGAACTAAAAATGCCAAAGCGAAAAGCTAATCGTGTTCCAGCTAAAGTTACACCTACAGTGAACACAGGTACATCTAAAACAGTGGGGAAAAAAAGAAAACATACACAGTTACACAGGCGAGAGCGAGGATTCTAGATAGTGACAGCAGTGAAAGTTCAGGCGATGTTGAAACTGAAACCGACAGAGACGCAAACTCTCCTGATTCAGACCCTGATCCGTCTTCATCTTCAGCATCAACCAGTGCGACTGACACTGCAGGGGCATGGAGTCATAACGGGACCATTTCTGTGCATTCGTGAAAACACTACCTGCTGGTCTGATTATCACCAGACACTTGACTTTTGGCGCTAAAATGCATTTATTTATTTATTTATTATTTACTTGAATTTATTCAAAGGCATTGACCACGCTGATACTCCTATGGTACTTCTAAATGAGTAAAAGGATTTCAGCGAGCATTTTTCGTCATTTCTCTAGTTAAGAATTGTGCTCTAAGTGGAGTAAAAACACCGAACTGCTTCATTTTCAAAGTAATATTACACAAATACATTATTATAAGTTGTTTCAAGGCCTAAAAATGTTAAAATTAAAATAGTGATTTTGGGGCCAATTTTGGCCCGGGAACTCAGGGTTGGCGTGCTGTTTCTATGGGGAATATAGGGTTGTGGGACATAATACTGTGGGAACTAAGGGGTAAGAGGGTTAATAGCTATAGTGGGACTTTTATTGGTTTTAATGGAAACTCTAATGGTCCCTATGGATCTCTACTGGTCATTTCCAGCCTTCTGTTGGTGGCATGTTATGTTTAATGGATACCATTAAGGACCTACATCCTTAACACGTTCTACTACGTAATGGAAACCATTTGGTAATGGATTTAATGGATAACTGCTGATGGTTGGTAACGGTATTTGTAGTGGCAGTGGTGGCTTGGCGGTTAAGGGTCTGGGTTACTGAATGGAAGGCTGGGGGTTGAAGCCCCAGCACTGCCAAGCTGCCACTGTTGGGCCCTTGAGCAAGGCCCTTAACCCTCTCTGCTCCAGGGGCGCTGTATCATAGCTGACCCTGCGCTCGGACCCCAACTTCCTGACATGCTGGGGTATGCGAAGAAAAGAATTTCACTGTGCTGTAGTGTATATGTGACCAATAAAGACTCATTATCATTATATATTAGAATTTTTCAGAAGGGCTGCTAGACACCCCAAACACAAATATAAAATATACCCAAACTGGTAAATACTCCAAACCTAAAAACACACGCCCTCACTGTGTCTCAAACACAAAAACAAATATTTCCTCACTATTAAATGCCACTGAACTCACAAAACCTAACCGCAAATTCATCTCAAAACCTAAAATAAATGCCCCCTGACCATTTGGAATACCATGGTAACACTCTAGCCTCAATCGAGAACACCATAGCAACACGCTAGCTACCACTGGAATACCATAGCAATAACTCTAGTAATCACCTGGGATACCACAGCAATCACCTAGAAACCCCCCACCCATTGCTATTTCAATATCGCCGGGTCATAACACGTAACACACGGGAAATGCAATTGCAAATAGACTGTGCTTCCGTTTGAAATTTGGCAGGCGCTGTACGTTCGTGTAAATGAAAACGCAAACAGTAACAAACGATTTATACATCCACAAATAGGAAACGCAATTGCAAATAGAGTCTGAAAATGTTTTGAAAATTGTCCGTAAAATACCTCCATAGAAATGACACACATCAAAAAAATCGCAAACGTTAATTCATCAATTCACTTACGTAAAGGCGAAGCATATGCTGTGGAAATTGCATGGCGAAAAAAGACTGGAGAATAGGAGCTTGACCAGCTTGGTCTGCGTTTTGGCATCTGGGCCGAATATTTTAGAGCTTTTTGTTTTTTGCACAAATACTGCACAAATAAATAAGTGTTTATCAGGTTTGTGCTCAGGGATATTTGTCTAATATTTCAGCTCATGTTTTTCCCAGTTTAGGAGGACCAGTGCTCCTTTGGCAAAAAGCTTAATGTGAAACACTCGTTCTCACGACACATAAGAAACAAAACACGTCCGAGAGTACAGAGTGTGCTGACACAAATTAGTTACGGCTGCCTGACCTACACTATAAATACTGGATCCTCTGAGGTCAAATTAAAGTGTTTTCCCATTTTTATTTATTTATTTATTTATTTATTTATATTTATTTATTTTTTTACAAAATATCATTATTGCACCAGCAAAAAAAATTCTACACACATATATAATATGTATATATACACACACATATTTTATATATGTGTATATATAAATATATATATATATATATGTGTGTGTGTGTGTGTATGTATATATATATATATATACACACACATACACATATATATATATATATATATATATATATATATGTATGTGTGTGTGTGTGTATATATATATATATATACACATACACACACACACACACACACACATTATATTATATATATATATATATATACACACACCACACACACGCACACATTTCACATCCATCTTTACCACACGGTGAGGGACATTCAATTAGGCGAGAGAAAATCACGGGGCGGTTACACTACACTTTCTATTCCATCGATTTCCATTCATACGTACGCGAATGTTGGAGATTGGAAACACAAGCTTCATGCGAAGAAGTTTCACATTTCGCTGAGTGCCAAAGTTCAAGTTTGGTGAACTCTGACCTGCGAATTCGTATCACATGAAGACGTGCGATCAATAGAAGATCGACACGTCATGGTGTGACGTCTTCAGAACGCACTGTCGTGTTTTATGCCGTTTTCTACAACACACCTTTAAAAGAATAGAAAATCAACATCAAAAGATAAGTTATCTAGATTGCACTGGGTTGCTGCAAACAGGAGGTATATTTGAACAATCGGCGTAAGATGTCACATCCGGTTGCACTTGCCCATATTCGCAGTGCTGTCCGGAGAAATTTCGCATGCTGAGAGGTTAGTGCGACCGCCACGTCAGAGACTAAACAAACCAAACTGGAGTCAGAGTGAGAGTCAATATTATACTACAATAGCTATGTGAATTCGATCAAGTTGAGGTTTACATTAGTCGCTCGTCTTGGGCATAAATGAACACACGCAAAAGCAGGGACAGAATGCGAACATTTTACTGAATTTAGGTTCTTCCTGAATACCAAATTTCTTGTGTGAATGCTCGTACTAATGATTTACACACAACTCTGTTTGTGTGGAGTTTGATAAATGAGGCCCTTGTGTGTAACAGTTATTTCCACCTCTCATTCCCTTATACACAGCACTGTGCACAAACTTTGTCATATATTTTTTATGTTCTGGCTTCTACATTATCGAGTCAGTACAAAAAACATGTTAGATTCCCAAACATTAGTTTTCCAGCACAGAATTAAACGTTACACAAAAGTGTTTGTATGTCAGTAAAGAAAGCAGCGTATTACGTAAGAGACACTTTTCAGACCAAAAAAAAACCACAGTGAAGGCTGCTGGGTTTTGTTGCAAAAATAAGAAGCGAGTGCGACAGTCAAAGAAGAACCGTGTCTGGTTCTGCTAGCTGCTCAATAAAACTTACAGCTCATCTCCTTATAAATCTGCACTAATCGTACCTGAAACTTTATTTTTTTTATAGCACACCAAATATTGCCTTTGTTTTAATTCTTACCGTGTACTGCCCTTTACGGTATTTATTTATTTTTTTAAATGAAGGCATCTTTGCTCTACTGCATTTCTTTGCATGTGCTTAAAACTTATACACATACACACACACACATCGTGTAACAATTTGTGATCCATCATTTCCCCCAGAACAGTGTGCTATATTTTTCCTCGCTGTGCCTCCCCTGCAGTACTCTCAAGCCCGCCTCACACCGGAACCACTGGATGCCTACTGATATATTTTGTTACGGCCTTTCTCATTCATGACCCACATCCTATCCTTGATTAAGCCCTTATTAATTTGGATGAAATTTCCAGACTAGCTTTTTGTTGTTGTTTATGGATGAGCGTAGCTATTAACAGCAGTAAAGATGAACAACATTCAAAGGCCATTACACATCAATAACCTAGGTCTTCATTTTCCTAACATGGCTCAATATGTGCAAAGCGCTGAACGGCTTCAGAGCTGTGTAACGAGCACTGCGTGCTTTTAAAAAGCAAGCTGATATTTGACTTGTTTTGGGTGTTTACAAAAACAAAACAAAACAACAACAAAAAAAAACTATGTAGTGTAAAATAAATGCAGATGTGCCCTTTTTAAAAAAATGCATTTTCTATGTGTAAAGGTCTTAATTCATAATGCACAAGAAAAGAAAAGAAATTGTTAATTTACAAGAATTATCGTGCGATAAGTTCCACTGCACATGACTAATAGCACTGTCTCGATTTTGCTCTGCCTGATGATAGTTTACATAGCTTCACAGACACAGCACTGTGTTCCAGTAATAAACTGGGATTTCGGTTGCCATGGAAATACAAACTACCAGCGACACACGACAGGGCATATCAGGGTTGGTGTTACCATAGCAACCACTGCAGATATTACTTGAATTTTTACACTCTGACCAACGTTGCGAATGGAAGGTTGTTAAAAGTAATCAACCGTCACGGCATCGTTTCCACACTGCGGCGATCAGCTCTGGCACCGAGACACAAATTTGAGCTCGGGCACGTTCACGTCACGTCTTCACGGGGGGGGGGTAGGTAGAAAAGATAAGTAAATCTTTTCAAATTTGTCTTTACTTGAAGTAACTGTCCTTTTATGAAAGAGGCATGGCTCGACTGGATGCAGCTATTGGTCTCTTTAGCAGTGCTCTTGGGAAGTGATGGACTGCTGTTCTTTAGTTCACCAGTTCACAGTCTTTATGTGTATTATTGTACTATTTCTTATGATCAGAAACAAACACTGAACCTGACAGCTCAGTGCACTGTATGGCCAAATGTTTGTGGACACCTGACCAATCACATCCATATGTGCTTGTTAAACATGCCATTCTAGATGTAGTCCCCCTTTAGGTGAGGAGGTCTGGGGGTGCAGTCGGTGTTCCAGTTCATCCCAAAGGAGTTCAGTGGGGTTGAGGTCAGGGTTCTGGGAAGGACACTCGAGTTCTTCCACTCCAAACTTGATAAACCATGTCTTCATGGAGCTCACTTGGTGCACAGGGGCACTGTTATGCTGGAACAGCTTTGGGCCTTTTAATTCCAGTGAACAAAAAGTGTAATGCTACAGCATACAAAGACATTCTGTATAATTTTGCATTTCCAGCGGTTTAAGGAAAAACCACATACGAGTGTAATGGTCATGTATCCACAAACTTTTGGCTATAGACTGTATTTAGAATATTTCTAGAGATGGCACAGGTCTGATACTCAGGATCGGTATTGGGATGATACCAAAAAAAAAAAAAAAAGGTGGATAGAACATCGGAGCAATAAAATGAATGATGTTGATTTGATCCTGTAAAAAAAAAAAAAGGGAACACAGTGGAATTGGCTTTTTATGGAACCAGAAATGTTTAGAATACTACATGCATTGTATTTTTTGCTAAGATTGAGTTTTCTTATATTTCTGCTGCATAATATTTGCAATATAGTACGAAACCTGTATTTCTAGCTATGCATTCTTTAGTATATCTATATAAAAAACATTATTTTTATATATATGATGCATATTGCGATCAGCTGATATTTAAGGTTTCAGCAACGCTACGGAAAATAAGTGGTAACGTGGATCATCTAAATATTTCCCATTTTGTGAAACTGAACTTCTTCGTTTCCTTTCCTTGTATTCTGATACACGGTATCCTTCAATAAAATGTTCTTCATGGACCTGATGTTAGTCAGCAGAGCCAAACAGTTGTTTTAGTTTTGGTTTGGTGGGGCGTCTTGGGAAAAGCAGGACATTGTGTAAGTGACCACATGCTAAAACAGTAAAGAACGACATGAACAGTCCAACCACAGAACTGGCACTCGACCCAAGCACAGAATTTGAATGACCTTTCTGAAACGGTTCAGAATTTTACTCATTTTCACTTCATTACCGTAGACCATTCACAATTTACATGTACACAAATTATTCCATAAGACTAGGTTTAGGTGCTTCATGCGGAGAAATCGAAAACCAGAACGAGCACTGACAACCAATCGGTTCTTCAACCCAAAATAAAGAACACACAAATTCCTGACAAGTTCGAACTTACCCGTACTTATAAAACACATGCGAGAACCCGATGTCTCTACACAATGCGAAGCGGAGATCAAGACAGCGTCCCTTAAGGATATATAAACACTCCAAAACAACACAGATTACTCAACATCTCCATGATCACGTCACTCGGGCGATGTCAAGAGGGAGAAAAAGAGCCTCACCAAATCGAAAGAAAGGAAGACTGCGAGTCATCACACTCAAGTGGCTCACGCATGTTTATTCTGGGATTTCTTCCCTCCAGAGGAAACCGTTACACAAAAAGTTTTTGATTCAGCATCTCTTTCAATACATGTACAGACTAATAAATAAAGCTCAATGCTGGAACATGTGAAAGCTGAAAGTGATGCGAGCGCAGGTAGGCGTGAAACATAACCCTAACGGTGTTCAGAACTAACTCACAAACAAACAAAAAGAAAAAGATGAGATCCTTCGTGAGGTGCTTACTGTCGTTTCCTGGACCGTAAAACGAACACCGGGACTAGAGTTGTTAAACAAACCTTTTGATATATTGCTAAAAAAGTCTTAAGAATTTAGTCCATAAAAATGTAAACACCTTGTCGTCTTGTAATAGGCTAATCCAAATAAAAGTTATTTGCATGATGATGCATGACAGTTCTCCAGCTTGCTCGAAGGGGCTTCGCAACTAATCTTACACATCTGTGACGTTCATCTTCGAAAGCTCTTTCTTGCAAGACACCGACTGTAAAATGCAGCCATAGCAAGTGCAGTGAATGACCTGGAAATGCTACTAGGTAGAACGTGGGACTGTTTTAACGTTTCGAATTACGAAACGCTCCTGAAAACAAGAAGAAGAAGAAGAAAAAAAAAAACACTTACTACAAGGATAACCAATGACTAACCACATAATAAAGCCATGCGACCTTGAAACTAATGGAAGGTCGTTGAAAATGAGATGAATCCCCTTGCAATGCATTCGGTAAAAGCAATGCTTAGCAGAACAGAGGTCCATTCAAGAGCTGATGTCAGAAATCTCAACCCTGATACTACACTGCGAATGAGGACTAAGTAAATTGCAGGGTCATAGAAAGAAAAAACAAAAAACTATTTAAACTGTAGTTGTGAGAAAGAGGTGACATGAGAGCAGCTTTGACATTTACTCTCTCTGGGTAAAGGTCTGGGTGTTAAGTGATCTTACACTCATACAGACTCATACGCATGTACTAATCAGCCACACAGTATAAAGTCTTGCACCACAGAGGTGTTAAATTCGCAAATCTAATTGGTCAGACACCAACGATCTTTGCTATTCGCTTGCAAGCATTCATTTCTTCGTAATGTTCATAAAGATGTGAGAGGGAACGAGCATAACTGTTTATATAGCAGATCCTACAGTAGATAAACAAATCTAACAGGTTATCTATAACAGTAGATAAACAAATAATCGATGCTGGATCTTAAATAAACAAAAGCTTTTTGGAAGGAGTCTCCGGTGTCAGTATTTTGGAACAGTGGCGTTTACATGCACATCAAATTCTGTTTAAAGTCTATACTCGGGTTGCAGCCGTATTCCGCAAACGATGATTATATGTGTACAGGCATCGGAGTATTCCTTTATACGTGGTTGTTGCAAGTGCGCCTGATGTCCCATTTTTAAATAGATAGCCTACAGCTAAGCATCTGTTAGCAGACACAATTCCTTGCGGACTGAGCATGTGCATATATCTCCTTTCAGTGGATTTTCTGAATAAGGTGATTAAAACTGTCATTGATGTTTGAAGTGCAAAATTTGACTGAAAATAGGTATTTTATATACGGGTTATTACATCTGAAATTCTGGCTGGAACGATCTGATCTTCCACCCAATCAGAATCAAGTATTCAGACAGACCATGGTATGGCTGTATGTTACGACTTTGTATTTATTTATTTATGTATTATTAGTTTTTCCTGTTCTTTTCACTTTTAAAGTGCACCTATTGTGGTTTTTCAAATATTACCCATCATGTAGTGTGTTATAGAGCTGTTTGTGAATGTAAAAACATCTGCAAAGTTTCAAAAATCGAAGTGCACAGAGTTATTCACTCCCAAAAGAAGGAAGTGATTCTGAACAGCTGAAACGAGTCGTTAGTGATTCCAGACTTTACTTCCTGTACTAACCTACGTAGGTTTGTAACAAAAAGCCCCGCCTCTGGTCTTCATCGGCTGCTCGCGAACAGACGGAGCTGAAACTCGTTACGGTGGTGGGCGTTTCCTTTTTGAAACACGCTGACAGCGGTAGACCAATCACAACAGACTGGGACATCTGACCAATCAGAGCAGAGTATGCTCTCTGAAAGGAGGAGTTTAGAATGAATCCTTTAGAACGAATCATTGAATGAGTCGTTTTGACACCGAGGGGGAAAAAGTAACGCTGCGATTTAAATTATGAGCACATTAAAGTGTTTTTTGACCTTGTAGGCATGTAAATCTATTGTATGAGACCTTTAAAACAAAATTAGGCACGTTTCAAAACCATAATAGGTGCGATTTAAACAATATATTTTTAATAATAAAATCATTCAAAATCCAGCAGCCCTATATTTCATGATTCATATCATGTATTATAGAAAGATCTTCAAGCTTCATGAAATATTTTGCTCAAATCCCATTTAACATTTTGAAGAAATAAAAGCTAAGAATGTATTTAAGTGTTTGAGATGATAAAAAGATAAAGAGCGGTAACATTATACCACTTCATGTTGATATTATCTTGCAGCCCTTATACACATATTTGTATTAAAAGAAAACAAACAAACAAAGAAAAACCTTATAAATATTAGAAAGAGATGCAACGATACTAAATTTCTCAGCCGATACCGATAACCAACACCGATAGTTCTGCCTTTTATGTCTTCTTATAAATTAATAATGATTAGTTCCACAATTCTGAAAGAAATGCATATAAAAACTTTATTCTCTCCATTTCATCAAGCTGTTTCACAGTAACTGGTCTGACAAACAGAAAACACATTACTCTAATTGACATTCACTCACCACAAACACAAGCATTTATAATTCATCACTGAACATCAAACTGGTAATATATAATATCACGTTTTTATATATGAACATTAACTGGATATGAAATATACTACTCTACAAATATATGTTTCTGTGCAATATGTACTTTTTTGTCAACTCATCTTCATTTAAATCTTTCAGCGGTGTACTGGCCCTTTAATTCAGCGCGAGCAACATGGCGAAATTTTTTTTTTTTAAATTTGGACTCGACGCCGAAACTCTCACTTCACTGCTGCGGTGTCCGGCGTAAAATTTCAGCTGTGCAGAGATTACAAACTGCAGTTTTGTCATCATTCCAGACAAGAGACACGCAGCACGAAATCGATGTGTTTTCCCGCCCTGTCTTGATTGACAGGATATAGTCAGCCCTGATCATCGGACGTTTCTAAACTAATCGGCCGATGGGCGCCAGCATGAAAAATTGCCTTTATCGGCTGATACCTATTATTGGCCGATACATCGGTGCGTCTCTAATACATACATAAAAAAAAAATGAATAAATACTCACTCAAAAATAAAGAAGAGTCCACTTGTGACAAGGATGAGAACAAGAGTAAGGCAGAAGACGCCAGTCTGTCTTGCCATCATAATCCTGCCATCACAGTAGAATTTATTCCTCCCAGGGAAAACCTGCCACTTCTTCTTCACAGTCTTCCTCTTGTGCGGAGACTCCATTGGCGTCGAGCTGCGAGTGCTGATCTGATTGTATTCACGCTCTCGTGTGTGCTCAGCTTCCCAGAGCTTCATGTGCTGTGCAGCAAGCCTGCAATCCTGAGCAGAGAAAAGGTGATGCTATTATTACAGGGATGAGAACTATAATTCTTCTGGTTGGAACATACCGACTACAAGTGCTCATTAAGTATTTCAAAGTATGTGAGCAGACCAAACTAAGTATTTGGAAACATACAGTAGCAGAAACTGGCTGTATTTCTAGTTTTCTAGACATGAACTATGAGGGCTTCAGTAGCAGATCCTCTTTTCAAGTTTATCCAAATCACATGAATGTATAGAAATACATATGAGAATACATCTCATCAGATCAAATAACAGCTACAGGGCTAGAGACATTAGCTCAGAAAAGAAAGTTTTCCTACAGGTTATTTGTTTTTTTGTTCTATGTGGTCTGAGGTGCTGTGACTCTGACTCTTTCGGCTCATGCTAAATTGAGCAGAAGCGTTCAGTTTTTAATTGTAGCGTCCGTTCTCTAACTGAACTAAATCATTTTTATTACTATAAAAAAGCTAAACAACAGTGGGGGCGGTGCTGCGGTGATGTGAAGTGATGTAATCGGTGTGCTGCCCGAACACCGTGTAACACCAGGAACACAGACTATCATAGCAAGTCTATTGTGGATGCCTATGAGTCTGGCAAGAGATTTAAAAAGATCTCCAAATTATTTGAAATACACCATTCCATTGTAAGGAAAAATCAACTACAAATGGCGCAGATTTCAAACGACTGCCAATTTGTCCAGAACTGGCCGTCCAAGCAAATTCAGCCCAAAAGCAGACCGTGTGATGCAAAAGTCTCCAAGAACCATAAAATTTCACCAGAGGATGTACTAATAAGTCTTGTAACTGTTGGTGTCAAAGTGCATGCTTCTACAATCAGAAAGAGAGTGCGCAAATTTGACCAGCATGGGAGGAGTGCCAGGAAAAAGTCTTTGAAAGACTACAGTTTGTCAATGTGCATATAGGCAAAAACCAGGCCTTTTGGAATAATGTGCTCTGGACAGACGAATAAAAGAAAGTTGTTTGGCCACAGTAACAGCAAACATAATTGGCACAGACAAAACACAGCTTTTCAGGAGAAGCACCTCATACCAACTGTGAAGCACGGTGGTGGAAATGTTATAGTTTGGGGTTACTTCGTTGCATCAAGGACCGGACAGCTCACATTCATTGATTCAACTATGAATTCTGCATCCTATCAAAGAGTGCTTGAAGATAATGAGGCCATCTATCTGAAAGTTGAACCGAAACTAGGCCTTTCATCAGTATAATGATCTAAGCACATTAGCAAATCCACCAAGGAAAAAGAAGAAATGGAGATTTATGAAATGGCCTAGTCAAACCCGGATTTGAATCCCACTGAAACATTGGGGGGGGGGGGGGGGGGGGGGGGGGGGGTTTGAAACAGGCAGAACATGCAAGAAAACCCTCAAACATCTTGCAACTGAAAGAATATCGCATGGAACAGTGGTCAAAAATTCCAGTGACTGGTGGACAATTGTGCAAAACGCCCACAAGAAGTCATTTCTGCTAAAGGGGGCAATACTAGCTTCTGAGGTCAAGGGTGTACTTACTTTTTCCACAGAAGAATATCACATCTATTGATATTTCTGTTGAATATATGATTGAAAAAGCTATTTTTCCTTGTGGTTTTGCTCAAGTATATCACCTTCATTATTAGGTACTGTTTCAAATATGATCCAATGTTTGCTCGTCCAAATGTCAAAAAAGCCAACAAAGTCCATGGGGTGTACTTATTTTTTCACAAGACTGTACAACATTTTTTTATATGTTTATTTTAAATACATTCCTTAAACAGAACTTTATAGTTCACAATCAAAACATTCTATAAATTACTCAAATCCATTATAATCAGATTTTTGCTATCTCTGGTGTTCTGGCTACCAGGTGTTTTTTTTTTTTTTTTTTTAAATGCAGCTTTTGCTGACACTTTTTTTAACCACACACCATTTCTGCTGTTCAAGCAACAAAAATGCCATACACGCAGCAACCACATCACCTACCTTTGTAGTTTTGCTCACACGTAATGTACTACACACATACATGCTGTGATATGAAATATAATCTACACCGATGTCACTTTACACCTGCCATAAAGGTGCACTTTGTTAGTGTATGGTCACTGCCAGTAGTCCATGTGCTTTGCACAATTCGCCACCACAACATTTTCCTATAACAGCATGTCTGGGACTGTTTTAATTACAACAATTACACAGTTTTCTTTGTGTGAAAAACATCCTGTAATTCTGATCTATTTATTGTCCTAGTTAACATTGTAGAATGTCTGTAAAATAAATCCCTGCTATTCCATACATCCCAGTTATAAACTGTCTCGAACAGGAAATTAAAATTGTACTGAAGCATTTTTCTTCCTGTTTCTGTTCTATTTCTGTTCTTTGGAGACTGGTGGATATCCTTCTCAGAGGAATGTGGGAGTGTGGAGAACGGTGGACAGTGGGCAATGAGAGCAGGAAAAAAAGTTCAGAACTCCACGCAAATAAGAAGTGAATACGCCAGCCAGCAGTCAGTCAGATTGTCGAACGTAGAACGATTCTTATCGGGCCGTAAAAAAAAAACAAAAAAATGAAATGAAACGTGTAGAATGAAGCCAAGTTCTGGCAAATCTGAATGCACCAACAAGATAGGCGTGTATGATACAGTGGCAAGAAAAACTACAGACATAACTGCTGCGTCTGATACACTCAAAGCAGAGGGGCACACACACACACACACACTATAGTGATACTGCCATGTTAGACTCACTGCTGTGTTGATGGTCAGTGATGGTTTGTTTTCCTTCATTGATGGTTTGTTTTCAGTGTCAGTTTCAGTCTTGAGAATTTGCCGTTAGATTTGGTGACCTTTTAGGCCTCTTTAGCTAATTTAGTTTTAAAAACAGAGCCTAGTGACAAATGTTGTGACTTTTTGAGCAGATGTTAGTGACTGTTCTGGACTCGAAACAGGTCTACAGCGCACATCACGCTTGCCGATAAAGGAGTTGAGAGAGCAAGTTCGCACGACCACCTGACCACCGTTGTTTCCCAATGACCAATCATTGACCACCGTTGTTTCCCAACGACCAATCATTGACCACCGTTGTTTCCCAACGACCAGTCATTGACCACCGTTGTTTCCCAATGACCAATCACTGACCACCGTTGTTTCCCAATGACCAATCACTGACCACCGTTGTTTCCCAATGACCAATCACTGACCACCGTTGTTCCCAACAACCAATCACCGATCACCATTGTTTCCCCAACGACCAATCACTGTTTACCCAATCCTTGCAGTTCTTCATTTTAAACCCCAAAGTAATAAAAGTGAATAACCGTTACTTTCATGTCTACTCACTGTGTCTATTTACATTCTTGATAGAAAGTGTAGTATTTTGTAAACACGTACAAGTTTCTCGCGTGGCACCACAAACAAAGATGACTTCTTTCTATGAGACATACATTCTTTAAGGATCTGATCTGTTATTTTCCTACTGTGATATTGATATTCCAATAATCGTGAGGAATGAATTAACATGCAGATTAATATTTAGCATCTTTGCAAGGACGCTTTAGCCACTTCCTCTGGAAAGAGAGCAACACTGCGCAGTGCTTCACCGCAGGATGATGGAAGCTGGAGATTTTCAGATGATTCTCTCTCAAGGTGTTTAAAAATCTACTAACAAACCCTACTGCACCTGATAGTCATACCAACACCACAAACCAAGCATGTTAGACAGATTACTGTAAATATACACATACAAACACCCTATATTTCAGGATTAGCTCACAAAAGTCGAAAGAAAGTAAATAATATCCAGTAGCTGATCAACTCTTATCACTCAGACTAGTGAGAGTTTCTCTCATGAGCTTTAGACCATTAAACTGAACACACTATCTCAGTATTTTTAACAGAAAAAGCTTAAGTTTGCATGGTTTGTCCTTTTGTAAAGACAAACACAAACAGATCTCTCATAATTCAAAATAAAGACCGAGAGAGAGAGAGAGAGAGAGAGAGAGAGAGAGAGAGAGAGAGAGAGAGAGAGAGAGCAACTAAAAATGAAAGAAAGAAAAAAAAAAACAGCTAGCTGAAATAAGTTTACAGAGTTTAATGCTAACCTTCTCAGGGAATGGATTTAACCAACCAGCTTTAAAACAATTAGTCAGCTCGTAGCTGGACTTAATTTTGTATAGCGTGACTTGGAACATGTTTTTAGTGTTTTATAGTGAGAGAATAAACTGAATAAACGTATTAGCTCGTTTATAATGTGTTTCGGGCGACACAAAGTTAGCTAGGTGGAGAGCTAGTAGCTATAGCTAAAACGCAGCCTTCTTGGAAGTAGTCTCCAACGCTAGAGACATCACGTAAGTGTAGACTTTAACATTCAGAAATACTGATACTGTTGATGTTAACAGTGTGTTGAGAGTTAACAGTTGGTTTAGATTGGTAGTTAGTGAGCGGACTGCATTTTGTGGCTGCTGAAAATAAGTTAGCGACTTAATCCGCCCTAACAGTCATTAATGTTACTGCAGTGCATTAGTGTTAAAGGGGAGCACTTTTCAGCTGCTCTCACACACATCGGTTGACACTTCTACTCCAAACAAAACACATCCTGTAAGCAAAAAAACATCTCTTTATAAATGGACTAGATACAAAACTCACCGTAAAGAAGACGCTTACTTGTGGCTCTGCTTGTGTTATCCGGGTTTATTCCGAACAGCAGCTGCCAAAACTAAACGAACCATCTTTTATTTCTTTTTGTTCTTAAAAAAAATATATATATACATATATTTAGATCCACTGAAGTTTACAGCATTAAATGTTCACTTCATAAGGTGTGGATGTGTGCAAGCTGTGGTGTGAGATCCTCGGAGTGTGTGTGCGTCTCTCTTTCTTTCTCTTTCACTCACACTCTCACACACACACACACACACACACACACACACACACACACACACACACACACACACACACACACACACACACACACACACACACACACACACACACACACACACACAGAGAGACAGACAGAGAGACAGACAGAGAGAGAGATCACACGGTGACTGTAGGAGTGCACTGCAGCCCCGGCTTCGCCATCTCATATCCTACACCAGTGAGAAATCACTGAAGAACCTGGGAATTAATTCAGTCTGTAAGATCCTCACAGCCGCGAATGTCCTGTGTGAGAAGCAAGAAACACCAGATGAATGCGGATTAATGGGAGAAAAAGACAGAAACTCCAGTCTCTCCAGCTCCTCTGTGTGCACGCCTCTGCCGCTTAGAGAAACTAATAAACAACCTCCAGCAACTTGAAGGGAGATGATGTGAGAATGTGAGCGCAGAGGATTGTGGGTAATGTAGGCAATGCGAATAAACCACAATACTACTACTACCACTACTACTACTACTACCACTACCACTACTACTATCACTACTACTACCACCACTACTACCATCACCACCACCACTGCTACTACTACCACTACTACCACCACTACTACCATCACCACCACCACTGCTACTACTACTACTACTACTACTACCACTATAACTACTACTACCACTACTACTACCATCACCACCACCACTGCTACTACTACTACTACCACTACTACCACTATAACTACTACTACCACTATAACTACTACTACCACTACTACCACCACCACCACCACTACTGTTACTACTACTACTACGACTACTACTACTACCACCACTACCACTACTACTATCACTACTACTACCACCACTACTACCATCACCACCACCACTGCTACTACTACTACCACCACTACTACCATCACCACCACCACTGCTACTACTACTACTACCACTATAACTACTACTACCACTACTACTACCATCACCACCACCACTGCTACTACTACTACTACCACTACTACCACTATAACTACTACTACCACTATAACTACTACTACCACTACTACCACCACCACCACCACTACTGTTACTACTACTACTACGACTACTACTACTACCACCACTACCACTACTACTATCACTACTACTACCACCACTACTACCATCACCACCACCACTGCTACTACTACTACCACCACTACTACCATCACCACCACCACTGCTACTACTACTACTACTACCACTACTACTACTACTACCACCACTACTACTACTACCACTACTACTACTACTACCACCACTACTACCATCACCACCACCACTGCTACTACTACTACCACTATAACTACTACCACCACCACCACTACTGTTACTACTACTACCACTTCTACCACCACTACTACCACTGCTACTACTACTATTACTACTACTACCACCACTACTACCACCACCACCACCACTACTGCTACTACTACTACCACTATTACCACCGCTACTACCACTACTGCTACCACCACTACTACTACTACCACTATAACTACTACTACCACTTCTACCACCACTACTAACACTACTACTATCACTACTACTACCACCACTACTACCATCACCACCACCACTACTGCTACTACTACTACCACTATTACCACCGCTACTACCACTACTACTACTACCACCACTACCACTACTACTATCACTACTACTACCATCACCACCACTACTGCTACTACTACTACCACCACTACTACCATCACCACCACCACTGCTACTACTACTACCACCACTACTACCATCACCACCACTACCTGCTACTACTACTACCACCACTACTACCATCACCACCACTACTGCTACTACTACTACCACTATTACCACCGCTACTACCACTACTACTACTACCACCACTACCACTACTACTATCATTACTACTACCACCACTACTACCATCACCACCACTACTGCTACTACCATTATTACCACCGCTACTACCACTACTACTACTACCACCACTACCACTATCACTACTACTACCACCACTACTACCATCACCACCACTACTGCTACTACTACTACTACTACCACCACTTCTACCATCACCATCACCACCACTACTACCACTGCTTCTACCACTACTACCACTGCCACTAATACTACTACTACTACCATCACCAACACCACCACCACTTCTGCTACTACTACTACCACTATTACCACCGCTACTACCACTACTGCTACCACCACTACTACTACTACCACTATAACTACTACTACCACTTCTACCACCACTACTAACACTACTACTATCACTACTACTACCACCACTACTACCATCACCACCACCACTGCTACTACTACTACTACCACTATTACCACCGCTACTACCACTACTACTACTACCACCACTACCACTACTACTATCACTACTACTACCACCACTACTACCATCACCACCACTACTGCTACTACTACTACCACTATTACCACCGCTACTACTACTACTACTACTACCACCACTACCACTACTACTATCACTACTACTACCACCACTACCTCCATCACCACCACCACTGCTACTACTACTACCACCACTACTACCATCACCACCACCACTGCTACTACTACTACTACCACCACTACTACCATCACCACCACTACTGCTACTACTACTACCACCACTACTACCAATCACCACCACTACTGCTACTACTACTACCACTATTACCACCGCTACTACCACTACTACTACTACCACCACTACCACTACTACTACTACCACCACTACTACCATCACCACCACTACTGCTACTACTACTACCATTATTACCACCGCTACTACCACTACTACTACTACCACCACTACCACTACTACTACCATCACCACCACTACTGCTACTACTACTACCACTATTACCACCGCTACTACTACTACTACTACTACCACCACTACCACTACTACTATCACTACTACTACCACCACTACCTCCATCACCACCACCACTGCTACTACTACTACCACCACTACTACCATCACCACCACCACTGCTACTACTACTACTACCACCACTACTACCATCACCACCACTACTGCTACTACTACTACCACCACTACTACCAATCACCACCACTACTGCTACTACTACTACCACTATTACCACCGCTACTACCACTACTACTACTACCACCACTACCACTACTACTACTACCACCACTACTACCATCACCACCACTACTGCTACTACTACTACCATTATTACCACCGCTACTACCACTACTACCACCACTACCACTACTACTACCATCACCACCACTACTGCTACTACTACTACTACTACCACCACTTCTACCATCACCATCACCACCACTACTACCACTGCTTCTACCACTACTACCACTGCCACTAATACTACTACTACTACCATCACCAACACCACCACCACTTCTGCTACTACTACTACCACTACCACCACAACTGCCACTACTACTACCACCACTACTACGACTACTACTACCGCTACCACTACTACCACCACTACTACTACCACTACTACGACTACTACTACCACTACTACTACCACTACCACTACTACTTATGTTATGTCTAGTGGATACCAATATATAATATTGTATTAATTTACCACCATCCATTTATTTAAAATGCATATAAAAATGTAACAAACTAAAATATTAATAATAATAATAATAATAATAATAATAGTAGAACAGTATAGTAAGAATAATTTCACACACACAAACACACATATTATATATATATATATATATATATATATATATATATATATATATATATATATATATATGAAATTATTACTATTTACTGTTCTACATTGCTATAAAATGCTTTAGAATGAAACTTTAATTCTATCTTAAAGTATGTTTATGATCTAGTAATAACTAGGGCTCATAAATATTGAGTTTTATTATTTATTTATTTTTTACTCTAAGTATTATTAGAGATAATTCTCATCTTTTACCCAAAGTCTGGATCTATTCAGTGTATAGTTTAGTTTTACACTTGCTATGTTAAATAAAGCGGCAATAAGCGAAGCTACTACTTTGATAAAAGAAGCTGGACGCGGGGGATTGTGGGTAATGTAGGCTGAGTACAAGCTGGGCGGGGATTATGGGTAATGTGGTACAGAGCATATGCCCGATGTTATGCTCCTCTCCCTTGCTAGTGATGTGCCAATCTCACATACGCTCGTGATTCGCTTTACATGAAAACACTTGGAAAATTAATGTAACACACTTATATGAGCTAATGAATATATATCTTTATCATGCCATTAATTAAGTCAGGTTATTCATGAGTATATGTGCTAGAGCAGGAAATGCTAACCTGTACTGCTGAGTAGTATAAAGTATACTGGTTCTATGAAAAAGTACTATAAACAAACCCTGAAATATAATAAATAGACACAGTGTGTGTGTGTGTGTGTGTTCTGAAATTAATACAAGTGTGGTTTCTAATAGTTATTCACTAAATGCGTTATCCTTGGTCATGGTTCCTGGATCTAGATCCAGTATATCCTAGGAACACCCCCTCACTTTTCCAGGATCTCCAGTCTGATCCTGAGCTAGGGTAACTGTCTGTGCAGAATTTCACATGTCGTCTGCATGCGTTTCCTCTGGGTTCACTGGTTTCCTCCCACCTCCCAGAAACATGCATGTAGAAGGATTGGATACACTAAATTGCCCCATGCCTCAATGAGTGTAAGCGTATGTGCACGATGCCCTGATACGGACTGGCATCCTGTCCAGGGTGTATTCCCGTCTCGCACCCAGTGTTACCGGGACAGGCTCAGGATACACATGAACGGGATAAAGCGCTTACTGAAGATGAATGAATGACGAATGAATGAATAATTGACAGATTTTTGAATGCAGGTCTTGCTCAACATCATTTATTTTTGAACTACATGGTTTTAGATAACAAATAAGCCCATTTGGATCCCATAATAATAATAATAATAATAATAATAATAATAAAAAAACAGATCTTGCATTAGCTGTCTATTTTCATGTAATCTTAGCATGTGATAAGCTGACCGTGGCACTTCGACGTGTGATTACCAAAGTCTGATCAGAGGTCAGCTATTAAAGAGCGCATACAGAAAGGTTATACTGACAGAACACATTCACTACCCTCAATCCAAAACTGGACCTCATTTACAAAATACCAATAGTTATCATAGATGTAACAACAAGAACAATAATTTCATCTTTACAAACTACAATCACTTTGTAGTTACCACATTTCTGGAAAAAAAACAAAAAAACAAAACAAAACAAAAAAAACAAAACAAAATAAGTACAACATGGTCTATATACAGCAGTGTCTTGGGGTTCAAAATGGAAGTAAGGTAAAGCAAGTCCTAAATACATACTTCCATTGTTAAATATAGCAATTGATATAACACCAAGGAGGCAAATGAATATTTGCAGTCCAAGATGACTTTTTCTTTTTCTTCTTTTTTTTTTTCTTTCTTTCTTTTTTTTTTTTTTAAATAACTGATACAATACTGCCGCCTCATGGTGAAGCATGTTATTTGCATGATAGACATGGAAAAGAAATCACATCTCTCTTGCCTTCAGCAGGCAACTTGCACCATCCTATTGCACAATTCATTTTCCAGATGTGGATATAACAAAATGGGTATTTTATCATAGCAAATATCAAACAGAAGCTACTATCTACAGTATTCTCAGATCTTAAATAATTCTGCTTTTAAAAACGAATCCACAGATACGGATTATGTACACTTAGAAAATTTCCAAAAGTTTATAAAGAGAGAGAGGGGGGTGCTGGGAGGGTGGGGGTGATCATAAATCTTCTGAACCAAAAGTCAGACATTTGGTTATTCAAATAAAAATGAAATAGGCAAGAGACAAACAATTAAACGACAATATTAAATATCTGTATTAAAATCATTTTCTAAAATCCTCAAACGAAAGAGTTGGACACAGAAACTGTTCATATTGATTTATTTCATATATTCATATATAAAGCAACTTTGATTTTAAATATAAATATGAAAGTGCCTCATCCACGTGATTGGTATAATACAGTTTTAAAGGCGTTCCACCTTTTGTCATGACTTGCCGAGGTGAAAGAGTACTTCACAGATGATGGCCACCACATTTACATTAAGCACGGACGAGATGGCAATATCCAGCAGTCTGCTTTCATACAGTACAAACTCAGGCCTGTTCTCCTCCACCTTGGCCAGTTCCAGCAGCGCTTTGGCAGCTCGACACATCATGTTCACACTGGGTTGCTCCATGGGAGGATGACCCATGTGTAGCAGACTGTGTGGGTTTTGGTGATACTGAGTCATGGTAATTCCATCCTCTAGGAAACCTACGAGGTTGCCAACACTGTTTCTCTGAACGGCGATGCCACGCGCCGCTGAAGAATCCCCTCTAGCCAGGTTGGACAGCATAGCCACTGCCATCTCGCGGTAAACTTGTAGTTTGCGCTCTCCCACCTGACGCACCAGTGTGGCAAAGAACTTCTCCTGACGACTAAAGGGTGGTGTGGCCAGGATCAAGTCTACGTTGCCATCCTGAACGCTGAGCTTGCACAGACATTCGAGCACCAACCTTCTTGGGCTGAGCTGTGAATGTGGCCCTGCTGAAGGAAACGGGTCCTGGGCCTCAGCTGAAGGACACACCATCCAGTGGAGCAGGCCGTCAATGACGGGAAGGCATATACTCTCTGGGTAGATCGACAGGTCTAGCTGCCCTGCAATGTTGGCCAACGTGACCAAAGTGTTCTCCCTCAGTGCTGTCAGACAGTCCCACCACCACTCATCCCCGCTGCAGGGCTTGATTTCTTCCTCCTTAGGGTACTCTTCTTTGTCATAGCTAGGGACGGTTCTCTTCCTCTCTGGGTGCTCATGGTGCAACAGCAGCAATTGGCCAAGGATCAGAATCAGGCCTGGATGCTTGGACATCTCAGTATCGTTTCCAGGGAGGAACGACAGGCTGCGAATGATATTAGAGACACATATGCAGCGCTTGGTCAAAGAGTCCTGCCAGCTGGATTTTGTGCACAGTGGAGGTTCATCTGGACAGTGAGGTTCATCCTCCAGTAGAGTGATCCCTTTGTGGTTCTCAAAAAGGCGTAATGAATATGAGGAATTGCTCAAGGAGGTTGATGAGTTTTCTTCCTCAGAGAGAGCTCTCAATCTTGGGGACAGCACATCATCTATAGTTGCAACTTGGTTGTTATGCACCTCCTCTGATTTTAAAGCACAGCAGTGTTGTTTGCTCTGGACACTAATATTGGTGCACTCCTTTCGGCTCTCGAAATGTGTTAAGATGTAGCTTGTGGAGTCCCCACCACCTGCTTTCCAGTGAAGTAGTCCACTGTCGAACTTCTGCACATGACCAAGCTCATCAGAAATATCCATGATGAAGTCATCTTTTGGAACAATCTTGACAGGCAGCTTATCATACTTGCTGGCCTGTTTGGGTCTTGGTTCAGGCATTGTTGACGAATGGCCCTCAAGAGGCTCGGTAATATCCTCAGTTCTCTGTTCATCTTTCTCATCTCTCTCATTTTTCAATATCTCGTTCTTGTTCTGACGTTCCTGATTTAACTCTGAGTCATTCTCAGAAGATTTAGGCAGAGAGTCCGTGGAGTTTTTTTCTGGTTCTTGGCTAGACTCTGGCTCACAAAGGATGTCTGATTTGAGCGAGTCCTGCTCTCTTTCATCCTCAACTGGACCAAGCAGAGTCTTCTGGCCAAGAGTCCCCACCTCATATTCCTCCAAGATGCCAAAGATCTCAATCAAGCATCTTCTTAAATACTCAACGATGAGCTCTAGGAATCCAGGCAACTAAAAGAAAAAACAAAAGACAAAAGAAGATATTTTCACAAATCAAAATACCTCTAATCTAATGGTGTGGCACAAAGATTTACTAATCAATCTCAGTACTTGAGCCAGATTGAATGATGCTACAGTGCTGTCATCATAAAGAAGGATGTTGATTGTATCCAGAGCCCATGTGCTTTCTGCCAGAAGACCTGACTTGAGTGACATCATCACTCGCCAGGCTTCGGGGGTTCCTTTAAAAGAAATCAGTAAATGAATGCTTGTTGTACAACATATATTCAACCAATATTTCAAAAATACATCCTATGATTTATGAGCATTTTTATGTAGTGGTGAAATTATAGTGCAGTTTCTTACCAGTGTCTTTTGAGGTCATTTTGCGTCGAGGTTTCAGAAGAGGTTGGGTCCCTTCCACACACCCCATTGGATAATCTCTCCTCATGTTGGGTGGCATCTGACCCGGGACTCCACTCCCCGAGCCACTTGGCACTGGCATTCCCGGCTTGTGCATCTTCATAGACTGCATAAAGGCCATCTTGTTGGGTTGCATGTGTGCTTCAATAGAGCGCTGAAAAGACCCTGGGCTCGGTTCACAGGAGATGTGGTTAGAGGTCTGGTAGGAAGATGGAGGCCGTGAATTCATAAGAGCCATGGAGTTAGAGTGACCGGATATGTATGGCGTTTGGCGCTGATGCCCGGGCCACTGATTGTCTGCTCTGACTCCATCCATGTCATCTATGCGTCCCATTCCTGGGTATGGAGAGCTCTGGCTAGGCGTCCCGTGTCTGTTAGAGTAAGAATAGGCCATGTCTGTCCTTGAGGGCCACATGTGTGTTGGGCCGCCATCTGTGGGCACTGAATGTCCAGTACCCATCATGCTGTGCTGGACAGGATGATGCTGAGGCCCCTGGTTGGCGTTCTGTAGACGTTCCCGGCTATACGGATAAGGAAAGGGAGTCTGCATGGGTCGGCGCTCTGGATAATTTCCTCCATACTGACCATACATGTCTGTCTGTGGGCCTCCATACTGCATCCCATAAACCTCTCCTTCATGCCTCTTAGCAGGGGGGCTATACATTCCATCTAGGGGTCGCTTGTAACCCTGTGAGAATGACAAAAGATTTAGCATTTTTAGTCTTCAAAATAAACAGACCTTGTCAGTAATCAGTTATATGACAAATATACATTCAGCACACATGCTATTGTTATCATCTATTTTTAAAAATAGTCCAAATACCTTATTTTTCATTTTGAAGGAATGCAACTTGCTAGGTGGTGTGAGTTATCTGGCTATGCATGACTTTGATTAAATATTGTATAGGGTTAGGGTTATGCATGACTATATAATGGATTTGGGGGAAAAAAAACAAACTATTCATTTATGGAGAAGACTATGTTTGAACATGCCCCAACTAAGACTCTCACTTGTTGAGCGTACATCCCTGGAGGGTGGACGCCATATGGCATACCAGGATACTGCTGTCCATAGGCATCATGTCTGTACAGAAGAGATAGAACAGAATATGCAGCATTGCATTTATAACTACACTATATGGCCATTGTTTGTGGACACCTGACCATCTATGTTTTTTTAACATCCCATTTTAGATTTAGTCCCCCCCCTTTGGTGTTATAATTACCTCCACTTTTCTGGGAAGGATTTCTACTAGATTTTGGAGTGTGGCTGTGGGCATTTGTGCTCATTCAGCCACAAGAGCATTGGTGAGGTCAGACACTGATGTCGAGTGAGGAGGTCTGGGATGCAGACGGAGTTCCAGTTCATCCCAAAGGTGTTAAGTGTGGTTGAGATCAGGGCTCGGTGCAGGCCGCACAAATTCTTCCACTCCAACCTTGGCAAACTAATTCTGAATGCACCTCACATTATTCCCAGCGGCATTGTCATGATGAAACCTGTTTGGTCCTCTTAGTTCCAGTGAAGGGAAATTGTAAAGCTACAGCCTACATCCTATACAATTGTGTCCTTCCAACTTAATGGGAACAGTATAGGGAAGGCCCTCAGATGGTGTAATGCTCAGGTGTCCACAAACTATTGGCCATATAATGTATATGTATTGTTGTAGCTGGATAATCACATGAGAATACAAAAACTAGAAGTTTTACCTTTGTTGATTATGGTATCTGTTAGGAGAGTACATGCTACCATCATTGTTGGCATGACTCATGTTGCCTTGATTCCCATGGGGACCCATATTCCCATCCATCCCCATTAAATGGTCTGATCTGGAAGGGAAAGGACAAAATGAATGTATACTTACATATACAGTACAGTGAATATATTATTAGCATCGATTAGCATGCTTTAAAATCTAAAATTAAGGGATGAACCGAGGACAACTTTTAATTCTACTTTAAAACTGGGGGACAAAATGTCCTGTGATGACATATCAATTATAAAAACTCACATTTCTAGCTATTTAGAAAAGACCTACTTTCACACTAAAATGATTACAGTACCATAACCATGTGTGTTAGCTAGCTAATTTACAGATAAAAAAACGTTATAACATGACGGATGTCATTATAACTACGATACTCATCAATTTTGACATTACTAGCAGATAGCTTGGCAGTTTGAGCACGAGACTGAGAAACATGACAGTACATTTCAATGCTAACTGTGAGGACAGGGCGTTAAGCCCATTTAAAGCTTATTTTACACCAGATGAGGTGTAAGTACTGTAGTGCTGCCACTTTCGATATGATTCACTGTTACTAAATGTGGCCTTTTACATTAGATCAGTGCACATAAAGCATTTTCTTTCTTTCTAGAAACAATAAGGAATACAATATTTGTGCTATGTTGAGGCGTTCAGGCTCATAATCTAAACAACACTACCGTATCTCATTTGTAAGTCGCTTTGGATAAAAGCGTCTGCTAAATGAATAAATGTAAATGTAAATATAAATGTATTTGTATTGCAGTTGCCCTGCTACTATTTGTGTTGTAGTAGTTCTGTTACTGAGAATTGGAGTGAGTGTACATTACCTATACACCGTTAAAACATATTCAAAATAGTCCGAAGGTCCGTATGGCTATTTGCATGTTCTATTTACTAGCCCGGTGCAGGAAATGATAACTTCACGCTCTGTAAATCAAAAAAGGGCTTAAAAAGGCAACGCTGATTAACATGGGAGTATATTCAAAGTGGAGCCACTGTGGTATAGCATAAAATTCAAGACCATGTATCTTCAAATACTTTCTAATACGGTTTAAGCCGTTAAATTTGCAAGATGTAATTTAATACAAATTAAGACTTAAGGTTTTCAAAATTATGACCATGCCCACAATTAATATCTAGTTAAGCCTCTTAAGAGTCTCTTCCTGTAATGTCTAACAAGGTTGGATACACTTATAGAGGAATTTTGGACTTGAGATTTTGCCAATGCAAAAAATATTTCCATGCCAAGAAAACAGACAACAACTAGGCAACACTATAATTCATGGAATCTGAAAGCAATTTTGGAAAAAAAAAGAAAATACAGTTGCATTTATAAAAAATACTTTATACTTTAGGGGTGAAAAGAATTTTGTCACACACATTTTTGAGGAACGGTACTATTATTTAATAAAGCTTCTTGTGATAATTATTTCCAGTTAGAGGCAAAGTAAGTAGTTTATTCCGATTTTTTTGAATATGAGTGAAGGGTGCCAATAATTCTGGAGTGGACTCTATGT
The DNA here is from genome assembly GCF_001660625.3 of Ictalurus punctatus. NCBI lineage: Eukaryota > Metazoa > Chordata > Actinopteri > Siluriformes > Ictaluridae > Ictalurus > Ictalurus punctatus. The sequence continues at coordinate 23,213,390 of NC_030424.2, read as the reverse complement.
ACATACTGACATCACGTATTTCTCATTGAATGAGGAAATGGTTAACAAAGTAATGGTTTAGAATGATTCAAGGCTTCAGTGTTGTGTTAGTGTACAATTTTGGGCCGTGTCTCACCTCCGGTCATATCCTGGTCCGTAATGGTACTGAGAACGCTGACCCATACCCAGTCCTGCCATGGGGCCACTCGAGGGACTCCTGCCATAGATATCCTGCATGCCAGCAGGGGTCATCTGAGCTGGCATGCATGGCTCTCCACCTACCGCTGAGGAGAGATACGAGGTAGTGAGTAAATTCTGACCACAAGGTGGCGGCATGATCCTGAATATAATCACTTGGACTGGATATAAGATGTTGAACAGGTGGACAGAAGATCAGTGGAAAGGAGAAATAAAGAAAGAGGAACAGACTAATAAAGGGAAAGAAGTTCATACAAAGGAAAGGATAAATAAAGCGAGATAGCTAGTCTAGTTTACTTAATGAGGTTTGATATAGGGAAATTGTTAGTGCTGCTCATAAATAGACCTAAATAAAACACTGACCTTTCCTCATTCCTGCAAAATGGTCCTTATTTTCATACTGCATCCTCATCATGGAGTCCATGGGGTTCATGGCTGATTGATAAGTGCCTCCAGAGCTCAGTATATTCCTTTTCTGGAACGCAGGATCGCTGCCGTCTGAGAATGGGTCTTGAATACTGACTGAATTGTTGCTGTTAAACAAAGGCACACAGAGGCATTATGCAAATTCAAATATGAATATGAAGCAAATATGAAGCATGAGTACACATTCACTCATACAGATTTAGGGGCAGGTACACAATCAATGTAAACATGCAAAAGGAAATCTCTTACAAATACAGCACAGTTATTAATAAATATAAATACAGAATCGGCTGTGACGTTCACCGCGGACGTCGCAAGCGGTTGCGTTTGCCTTTGCAGTCGTGTATAATACAAATGATTGTTTTTATTCATTAGTAACATGCATTTGTTAAGCAACTGTGACATGTTAGGAAAAATAAATCGACGGTAATAGATGTTCACTCAAGTGCGAAACAGATAAGATTAAATAAGCAGAACAGAGCCAGATTATATTGAAAAGACCAGTAAAAACACAAATTCAGAAACGTGTATATACGCTAGCAACATCTCACTGTTCTAAGTATATTCTAGAGTAAACAAAGGTGAAGGAGGTGCATAAATGAGGGATGAAAGAAGGTGGAGGTGTTCTATAGGTGGTGTTTTTCACCTGTTGCCTGGGATACTGATGTGCCCCTGCGGCGTGGTGGCTGGCGTGGGTGGTTTTAGCTCTCCGGGCATCTCAGGCATGGAGCTGCTGCCTGTCGACTGAGGGGTTTGAGGGCCCTGTAGAGAGCCAGAAGTGGCTGAGATGGGAGAGACAGCAGGAAGAGAGAAAATAAGATGCAGAGGGGAAAGAAAAGAAGGAGAAATATTTAGTTTTTAAAAAAAAGATTTATTTAGCACAGTCGAGTTCTTGATTCTGATTGGTCAGCAGCTCTGACAGTACTTCCGGCTGTAAGACAAATTCCAGGTTTATATTAATGAACTAATAGTAATACGTTATAATTTCTACAGTAACAACTAATTCACAGGGACTTGCATGGAGGATGCTCTATATTAACGGTTAAAAACGTGTGTAATTTGATATGATATGGTGATGTTTTCTGTGAAAGATGTCAAATTAGGATTATTTGTTTTCTGGCACAAGAACATCTTCAGGACAGAGAAGGATGCTTAGGATGCTTTCTGTTTTGTTTGGTTTTTTTTGTAACATGACATTAACTTAAAGAGAGAGAGAGAGAGAGAGAGAGAGACAGAGAGAGAGAGAGAGAGAGAGAGAGAGAGGAAAAAAAGAAAGATAAGGTATGTAGTAACAGGAACTAACTTGTTTCCCAGACATTCCACGACATTAAATGTAACTATAAAGAAATAGAAAGTTTGCTGTGCTTTTCTTTAAAAAAAAAAAAACTGTAATCATTGGCAATTTGCAAGTGGAGCAAAAATACTTCTTAATTTCTTCATAACTTAAGGATTATTAACTTCAGTTACTGGACACTTTGTTTATTGAGAGGTTACAGTAACTCTGCCTTGTGTTGGGCCACATCACACCACCATATCGTTGATCATTTGCATATAATAGCATGGCCCGATGTTTTATTCTTTACGTATTCACCTTTATTCCTTATTCAACGAATTCCTTGCTCAATTGGGATAAATTCACACATTTAAAATCTGTATCCCGTGTTTATATATTTCTGTAAAGCTGCTTTGAGACAATGACCGTTGTAAAAAAAAAAACGCTATACAAATAAAATTGAATTGAATTGAACTGAATTCATTTCTTTAGCACTACAACTACTACTAATAACATTATTAAAAAAAGACAAAACTGGAATGGAAAACATTAATCCACCTACAGTATGGTCAATAATATGGTCAATATTAGATAATGTTGTTGTTTTTTTTTTTTACTGTGGTGCCAAGTGACAAAAAAAGGCCAAAAGCAAAACTTAAGCGACAGTAACAAAGCGAACGATGAGACATTACACACTAAAATATCAACCAATACATCTACTAGCACGCATAACTCGGTTCTAACGAAATATTTAAAATAGCCCAGTGCTATAAGAATCATAAGAAAATCTAGTTTGAAGCTAACTCTGAGGTTTATTCTGTCTGGGTGGAAGGCTATTTTCCCCTGCTCGGTATGAACCTCGACTAAATCAAGCATAAGCAAATGTAGGCTGGTATAGACACTGGGCTTCTTTTCTATATATACACACTGTATAAAACAACAACGAGTGGACTACCTATATTGGAGTACTTCAATATGCAATAAAAGAGGGTAAATAGGGTACAATGGCAGAGTGACACACTGTTTTATGCAACAATGGAAAAAAAACAAGCAAGAAAAAAAAAAAGAGCAAGAGAGCTTCCTCTGTGGGAATAACTTGCCAGAGTGTGTGAAACTTGGACTTGTCAGCCTCTAGAAGATCTCAAAAAAATTTTTTTTTACACTTCTCCAATTTTGCCAGGGTAAACTCAGCGAGGAGTTGCTTCGGAGGACACACAGTCAGCAGGGAGAGAAAAAAGCGTCTTCTGTACTAGACAGGTGTGTAAAAATGTAACGCCACATCCAAGTGCCGAATCACATTTCCTACGAGACTAAGTCCTCTCGGTGAAGATCCTGGATTTATTCATATGAGTGACAGGTTCTACACTTTACAACACAAAAATAGACTGAAAAAAAGCTAATGTCTGGTCTGTTATATGAAGTTTGGAACAGAGCGCATTTATACTCAAGGATGAAGCAGTGGTGTTGAGTGTGGAGCCCCTTGGAGGAAGAGACTGCTGAAGGGATTAAAAAGTTTGCACTTTCAAGATATATTGCAAATGAATTAAATGCAATGGAATGCATGTGCTAGGATACATAACACTAAATGACATTTAGTAATTTAACAAGGTGAAACAATAAAGACAACTTTTCATTATATTGAAAAATATAATATTATATATATTTTTATATATATTTCATTATATATATTACATTAATTTTCCATTATATATATATATATATATATATATATATATATATATATATATATATAATATATATATATATATATATATATATATATAATCTGCTGCGCTCTGATTTGTCCTCTGAGACAGACAGGAAGAAGTCTTTACTCTCTAACTCACTATCTCTCTGCTCGCTTGCCCATGGACACACGTGGATGTCTCTAAAAGTAAACAACTGAAGGGTTATATCCCAGAGGTTAATATCACAGAAATTCCTCTGTCATTTTCTGTCTGACTCACTTGGGAACTCTGACCCCAAGTGAAGTCCAGTCTCCTTTAGATTGCCACTACAGAGGGAGCTTGTGTGTGAGAGAAGACAAAGAGCGAGACATGATGATGATGAAGATCAAGATAATGATGATGACTCAGAGGAGACTGAGAGTGAGAAAAATGCTGCCTTATTGCTTGGCTGCTGAATTGAGGTTGACTGGAGGTCATGTTTGTTTATATCCCAGAATGCAATCCCCATTAATCTTGCTTGGGGGAATCCCATCAGCCCTCCCCTACTCTCGCAGGGCTGCTAGGCAACCATAAGAGTGACATCATCTCCTGTCAGCTGTTCATTCACATGCAAGAGGCCTGAAACTGCGGACTGACCAAAGACCAAAGAGTTTGATTTTACCCCAGCTATGAATCCGACTGCTCAGATAAAGCTATTGCAGATCCCATTTCCCTGTTCAGTGAACCACACAGAAAGCCTGGGAGCTGATCCTAGCATTCAATATTCAATAATAGATTTTTAAAAAACTGCTGTGTCAGCACACTTTGCTGTGGCACCAGAGCTGGGGATATGGCAATATAATATTGTTTCTGTCATAAATATATGCCATAATACTCCTTTCTGAGATATTATATGTATCTTGAGTACTTTTATTCAAACAAGGAGATGATTTTAGTACCTTTAATATTATATATTTGTACTAAATGTTTCACTTTCCCTCCTTGTCCATGCTAAAAACATAAATGTGTAGATTTCTAATTAAATTAACAGTGAACTGTTTTTTTTCCACAGGTGTTTTTTTTTTTTTACTGTTACTCCAGCGTAAGTGATGCAAGGTTCACTTCAGTGATGAATTTTACTTCACAAGGTTAAATTCAGCAAATTGCTATATAGGTGCAAATCCACAACAACTACACACTTCTTCATGAAAAGTCGTCCAACGTTAACGCAGAAGCATACACGGCTCACTGCTGCACAGCTGTGTGTATGCAGTATACGTAGATCTGTTGTCTTTTGCTATGCTTGTGTGCCATTCGTTTTGAAGTGTTTAATTCTCATGAATGGTTTTGAATTGAATATAGAGTATAAAGAATAAAACACAGTGGGGTGTACTGTTATAGGAAAACGATGGATGACTGGGTGGTGTGATGAGGCCGAAGTGAAGCGGAGTCACTGTTGTTACCTGAAAATTGATTATTTTCTAATAACAGCACGTCCCAAAGATTTTTATTCATCTTCCACCACAATCATTTGCCAAAGATTACTTTAGACTTTTTATGCATTTAGTGCTACATTTAATTTTATGGACAGCAGCTATAAACAGTCATTCCCTCTCCAGCCTTTATTTTAATCTCTCTTAAAGCTAATAAGACAAAAAATAATAATATTGCCATATTAATGAGAAAACTGCAAAGCCCTCTGTTCTGAAGACCCAAGTAACAGCTTTAGCTCTGACTGTTACAAAGCACTGACATTGGAGACTCCTTCCAAAAAAAAAAAAAGCCATATAAATGTCTCTTTACAATAAACCTCACCATAGGAATTTTTTCCCCCCTAAAAATCGGTAAAACAGTCGTTGCCTCATCAGTGTCTCTTTTTTCTTTCTCTTGAAGGTGATAAGTAAACAAAAAACAACAACAAAAAACGCGGCTTAAGAAACCAGAATGCAACTAGTTCTCCATCTTGAAGGCTTTCCTGCATCAGAAAACTCAATGAAACAACTTTAACTTCTGATTGTTACAAACTGACACTGGAGACTCCTTCCAAAATACTAAATAAACATCCCACCATATCAACAATCCTACCTTTTAAAAACATGTTTATATGGAGCGTCCGTGTGTACATAGACTGTATAGACACGACATCATACTAAAAGAAGCACATTAGTAAAGACCTGTTGTCTGAATAGCACTTTTGTCAGCGCTGATGTTAAAGAAAATTAATCAACAACTTCTGACCAATCAGGATCAATCATTCAAAAATGCTCTGGTAAGTTACATATACATATATACACACACACACACACACACACACACATATACATATATATATATATATATATATATATATATATATATATATATATATATATGTGTGTGTGTGTGTGTATATATATATATATGTATATGTATATATGTAAGTATATATATATATATATATATATGTGTGTGTGTGTGTGTGTGTATATATATATATATATATATATATATATATATATATGTATATATATGTATATGTATATATACATATGTATATATACATATACATATACATATCAATTCTCTTGTGCGAATAATAAAAGTTAGTCCGACTGTGAAACATACTGTACATCACTGTTTTATATAATCCAGCAATAATTCAGCCTAACTAGTAGGTTTTTGGATATAACTATCTGCCTACTTCAATGTAAGCATTAAAAAACCCTCAAACCTCTCTTATGGTTTTCAAAAGCTAAAATAAAACAATATTCTCATGTACTGAAGTTCCCAGCTCCAGAAAACAAGGTTACGTTATAGTTTTCTAGTTGTAGACCTGTATTGTCAAGAATTTGTTCAAAGAACAGTAATCAAAGCAACAAAAACCCATCTTCACGTCCAGTGGTGTCAACCTTCTGGCTTTTTCAACTCTGTTGCCACTCACCAGGAGACGGCGGCCCAGTCTTGCCTTGTTTCTTGCCGTCAGCAATAGGGCAGGAGTCAGATGGAGGCTCCTCTCCTCTCTCCACCTTACACTCGTAGGCAAACAGATACTGGATGTAGTGCTTCTTCAGAGAGCTAGCAGCATTACTGGACGTGCCTAAACCGAGCGTGGAGGAGAGCTCTCGCCATTTCTTATTCTTATTCACCTGCCACAGAGATGATACCGAGACAAGCGTTAATGTTAGAGGATCAAATCCCAGCCGTGGACATATTAGTAAAAGGGTGAAGATGCAGTTAAGATTTTACCATAGCCAAGCCACCTAGGTCCTTTACAGCTATGTAGAACTTGCACAGATCCAGCTGTTTTTTGCCCACGACAGGGAGCTGAGGAACTGGTGTCCCCCTGTCCTCCATGAAGGACAGATAGCGATCCACCCAGCTCTTTCTCTCTGGCTCGCTTCCCATTTCGTACAGCCGAGAAACCTTGTCATTCGTTGTGGTGCCAGAGCCTGACTTCTGAAAGCGTGGGACAGAGACAGAGAACTCGTGTCATTATAGAACTATTAAAAGAACATTATAAGTAAAGATATCCATACGTTAGGACCATCTGTGATTAAAATGTACCGTAGCAACAAATGGACTGCAATGTAATGGATGCAAGAAATCTATGATCCCTTAAAATCAGAGGACGATCATTTTCTGATGGACGTTACAATCAGTCATTACAGTGGGCCTGAGTTAGAGATATTTAAGGGTTGTGAAGACATCTGTCTAACTGATCCCCCAAATCTACATACTATATAACAATACAAGAATCTTCTTTTTATAGAAGCAAGCTTTTCAGCAATGAACCAAAGTTTGCATAAAGCGTTGGATGCACTATCTAAGGGAAATATACTGTATAAGAGAAAATGGTAAACAAAGTGCCATGATCAGGGATTACAATGATCTGTTTTTCATTTTGGTTCGTTCTAAACAGAAATAACATTTTAATGCTCTTTAGTTGGTTAAAATAAAATAAAAGGAACAGTCAACAACATTCTTCACATATGATATGATACTCTTCGTATAGGAAACCTAGGATATAAATAAAGACAAACATTGCATTTAAACTAGAAATGTGTCTTTATTTATACCATTTCAGAGCATGCTTTGCTTCCAGGGCTTTACAGTAGCTATGTTTACATGCGCCCGTTTTCACCAATCCGAACGAATTCAATCCAATTGCAGATTCCAAAAGTACTGTTTATACGTACCCTAAGCATCGCAATCCGATTCAAATATTCGTTTACATGTGCATTACATATATTCCGAAAGAAAAGCCACCGTGGGCATGACACCAAATGCGCTAATAAGTGTTTGTGAGACTTTCCTTTGTTGGGTCGATAACGAGGAGACAGGAGTTAGGTTTGGAACAATTGAAGTAGATTGTTTATTCGTTTCTTTTTTTTAACTTTCACTTTTCAGAGGTTTTATAGCACACATGCATACGGCACACTCGGTTCTGCTCAGCTCTCGTCTCCCATGGCTCTCATCTCTCCTCTCTTTATCCATGCGGCTGCGCACTAATATGACAAATTCCGCACAGGTGTGTGATCCTTACCGCTCACTTTCTCCGGCTCCGCCCTCCAATCACAAAATGGTGCTCGACCACGCCTCGCTTCTATACTCCGGTGTTTACATGAAGGCTTTTCAATCTGATTGAGCTATCAATCTGATTACTAATGGATTTTTTTGGTTGCATGTGAATGTACCTCGTATGATTTGTTGGTTGAAGTATCGTAGGAAAATACTTTCACTGAACCATCTTTGAAAACCCAGCTTTTGAAGCTGTCTAACACCATATCTCTCTATCCGCTTCTTAAATCGTGTCATAACGAGCTTCTGATAATACTGTTTCCAGGTCCAAGCTTCTAGTGCATTAGCTGGCGCTCTAGTATTTTCAACATGCCACAGTGCTCTTTTCCTTGTTGTTTGAATAGAACTGCATCCAAAAATCTATAAAGCTTAGGATCATGATTTTTCTGTAGTACTACAGCACACTGTGAGTGTATTTTAGCAGCGTTTGGTAAATACGATTCATCTTCACATAATACAATGGCTTTAAACCACAATAATTCAATTATTTGTCTGTGACAAGCAAATAATTCAAACCACGCAACAACAAAAATGTGGCAATTTTGTTTGTTTTCGGTGTCTCTGCCCTCTTCCACACGCACTCCACATCGATGCGGGACACATCTTTCTCCACCCAAATCAATAAAGCTGCCATATGATATAATGGAATATGATGGTACTTGTCTCGGCTGATTGGGCAATGACTGACCCTCAGTGTGCACCTATACTGAAAACAATTTAACTCTCACCCTAGCATTATCAAAAGACATTGGCAGTGCTGTGTTTATATTAGCCCAACGATACATCTGTAGCTAGCCAGAGGGTAGCAGATCATTATATGCCAACTAGCCTAATTTCACGATCCGTCCAAAACCTGGCTGGTACATATTTAGTTTTCATCTTTGCTTACGTTTGTTTAAGTCAAAGCAGTCCTGTATGGGTGTTTTTTTTGCCAGATCATGGCATATCATCTTTAAATGTCAAGTTTTGCTGTTCACTTTTGAGATCTGAAGGAGGATTTGGACCTGGAAATGGCTTTACGTCACGTGTGACGTCAGAATTAACAAGTGGCTAGACAGCCCTTCAGGAAGTGACCAATTCTGGACAGGGATTTAGGCCTACTGGGAAAATGTTTGTTGATTTTGTTTGCATTTTCAATTACGTTCAATGAAAAATTTATTTTCCTTTTCATTTTTTATACAAATTTCTAATCCCTAGTCATGATATTAGAAAATAATGCATGTGGTGGGAACAAGGAACAGCGTGATGCCATATCCGTTCTTATGTTCTTATATTGCAACACTTTGGAATGTGTTAGTGCTATCCGAATGGGATACGATTTATGGACATTAACTTTAATTAACAGATATAAGTAAAAAGGGCATATTTATGAGCGATACATGGGACAAGTGATCTGTGTATAAATCACAGAGATGGGAGAATCTTCCCAATATACAGTATGTATGGTCATTACACTAAAAGTTCCATGTGTACTACTTAGAACTTATATCTTTAATGCAAACTTCTATAATTGCTTTGAGCTTTGCTATAAGCACCTTTTGAATAAACCTGCTGGCACCCCTATGAATTCATATGAGAAAAATTTATTTGAAGTATATTTCCATTGATATTTACATTTTTTTTTAGTACACTTGGTGACTAGGAACAGAAAATTGCTCAAGCATGACTTCCTGTTTCACAGGGGTATAAATATGAGGTAAAACATGCCAAATTCCCTTAGTCATTAGTCATTCACAATGGGTAAGACCAAGGAATATAGCTGTGATGTGCAGCAAAAGGCTGTTGAGCTTCACAAAATGGGAAATGGCTATAGGAAATTGCACAAGCATTGAAAATGCCCATTTCCACCATCAGGGCAATAATTAAGAACTTCCAGTCAACTGGAAATGTTATGAATCAACCTGGAATTGGACGTGTGTCTATATCGTCTCAACGCACTGTGAAGAGGATGGTTTGAGTGGCCAAAAAATCTCCAAGGATCAAAGCTGGAGAATTATGTTAGTTGAGTCTTGGGGTCAGAAAGTCTCCAAAACTACAATCTGAAAACATCTGTTTTCAGATTGTGGTGATGTAGTGACCTACATCACCACAAGTTGTTTGGAAGGGTTTCAAGAAAAAAAGCCTCTACTCTCATCCAAAAACAAACTCAAGCGTCTTCACTTTGCCAGACTCTACTGGAACTTCAAATGGGATCGGGTTCCATGGTAAGATGAAACCAAAATACAGCTTTTTGGCAATAAACACCAGAGGTGGTTTTGGTGCACACAGAGAGGTAGCCATATGGAAAAGTACCTCATGCCCACGGTTAAATATGGTGGTGGCTCTTTAATGTTTTGGGGCTGTTTTTCTGCCAGAGGTCTTGGACATTTTGTTAGGATACATGGCATCATGGACTCTATCAAATATCAACAGATATTAAATGAAAACCTGACTGCCTCTGACAGAAAGCTTAAAATGGGCAATGATATAAAAGCAGGACAGTGATACAAAACATACATCAAAATCAACATAAAATTGTCATGGCCATCCCAGTCCCCTGACCTGAACCCCATAGAAAACCTGTGGGGTGAACTAAAAAGGAGAGTCCACCAGCGTGGAGCTTGAAATTTGAAGGATCTGGAGAGATTCTGTATGGAGGAACGGTCTCAGATCCCTTGCCATGTATTCTCCAACCTCAGGCATTATAGGAGAAAACTCAGAACTGTTATCTTGGCAAAGGGATTTAGCACAAAGTATTGACTAAAAGGATGCCAATCAATGTTGTACACCTATATTTAACAAAGATTTTTTTTTTTTGGATAATCCTGTGTTGTGTTAGCAACTGTTTGATATCCATGAGAGCAGAGAATTTTTGTGAATTCTTTTTAAACAAAAGATCAAAAGGTTAAACAATAAAGACAAATTTTCACAGCCTTCTTTGCTCATATTTACCAAGGGTGCCAATATTAGTGGAGGGCAGTGTATATAGTCTATTCCTGTGCTAGGAAAAAAAAATGGGACTAAAAATCCAGAGATGAATTACATTGCCCCACTTCTCCATGTAAAGCTATTTCAATCTGAACTAGCGCTTTTATTTTACTCATACCCACTTATTAGTGTTTAAAAAACAGGTTTTGTATGCTTTGCTAGTTTATAACTTACAGCAGACATGCTGAACAACGATAACTTTTCACATTTACTTACCGCTTTGCATATTTTGCTTACTCATAACTAAACTAAATGCAACCTGGAAACTCATTTTTATTTTATTCGAAGTGTATATGTAGCTGTCGGACGGCACAGCCGAAAGTCACTCAGCAGACAGGAGACACAGCACCAATAGCAAGACAAAGCGCTTGTTCTTCAACTTTCAGTTTGAATGTTGTATTTAATTAAAGATCATTTAAAATAAACGGAAAATAAATCTGCAATGAGTTCATGTAATCTGTACTGTGATTGATATGCGGGACGTGTTCCGTTATTACATTTTAATGAAAAGTAATCAAGATCACACAGCAAAGCAGGAAAAGTTGATGGTTCATTTAATGCAGCTGTGTTTAAATAATAGTCACTGGATTTGTTTAACTCGGAAGAAAATGGCAACGAAAAAAAAACATCTTATATTAGAACTGTAGTCAGAGAGAAATTCACTTTGTAATTTACTTTGGCCTCAGTTTATGTTTTAGAGGAGCAACATTTCAGACTGGAATGAATTAATCACTGCATTATTAATATATGAAAACTTCACTGTAATCCAGTCCACTGACCGTTTGGTTTCGGATGACGCACATGGCACAGAAGTTAAGAACAATAAACAGCTGTTCACTTCCATTTTCTTTGTGACAAAAAGCTGTAGACCTTCATTTTCTTTGTGACTAAGAAACATTCTTTTGATTTGGAGGCCCTACATGACAACTTACTCAGGGGCCCAAAACATTTCCTTATAGCACCTGAAAAATGACCATTAGATCATTAGACTACTTAGCATGGTGAAAGGTTTGAACTTAAGAAAGTCGTTTCTGATCACCTGCTGGAGCTGGAGGTTTCTTTAGATTATCTTTAAAGTCAACAGACTTCCGTTGCAGTACCTAGTAACAGGAAGATCGGTGTAAATTGTTATTTGGTTTAAACATCTTATTTTTTTCATTTAGGACTGCCATTCAGAAACTACATACGATATTGACATGTTTCCCAGAAGACAAAATAATAACAATTTACACCGATCATCCTTTTCAAAAGTTTACACCCCCCTGGCTCTTAATGTATCGTGTTGCCTTCTTGAGCTTCAGTGAATGGTTACACCTTTTGTAATAGTCGTGTACGAGTCCCTCGGTTGTCCTCAGTGTGAAAAGATGGATCTCAACATCATATAGCCACTGCTGGAAAGGGGTCAAATATGCAGAAGATGCTGGAAAAAGTAAAGAATGTGTAGTAAAGAAAGTAAAGAATTTTCTGAAGAACAGTGGGGCACTTTAACTGCTCAGGACAAACAAGGGACTCATGAACAACTCTCACAAAACATAAAAACAGTCGATAATCATCCAGATAATGACACACAGTATTAAGAATCAAGGGTATGTAAACTTTTGAACTGGTTCATTTGTGTTCTGTTATTATTGTGTCTTGTGGATTATATAAACATTTTCCTGATTCTGCAAGGCATATGTAAACGTATGACCTCAACTGTAGCTAGACACTAACATTTTCTATTTCAATTACACCAACAAACCGGCAAGAAAGTAGACAACACGACTTACTCCAGTTAATTAGCATTCATTTCTTATCAGTGTTTTGGGTCTGTTTCTCTCTCTCTCTCACTCTGTCTTTTTAAAAATCTGTTTAATCTCCCCAGATAGATACAAACACTTCCTGTTCACCATCATGATCATCGTGAGCTTCTGAGGCAAGCTACCTAATTTAGTTACATACATTGCAGTTTCTATTCTTTCCACATCTCAAGACCCTCCCCATACCCACCCCCATCACCCGCTGACTGTCTGATACATAAACCTTTTCACCAAGTGATAGTACACTTTTTTTGTATATCAGTTTTAAAAATCATGGCTGTGGGGTGGTTCGGGGATACTAGGTGACAGCCCTGTTTTCTGTTAAACACAACAAAAGTGCTGTCAGCTGGTTGGTGAAAGTATGTAACCCTGGACTGTCCAATCATCTCGCTTGACATCATAATAATACTTTAGCTTTGCCATCCATTGCCGTTTATTGTTTCAGCTTTCAATGGAGTCACTGACCAGTATTTGCTACCCCTACTATTACAGCAGTACCTGGTCTAAAATAAAAAATATAATAAATAAATAAATAAATAAATAAATAAATAAATAAAACACTCCAGCTTGCTCCAGTGAGACTCGGAGCCTCGGGGCAAACATTTGTCAACAACAGGAAAACCAGGACTAAAATGACTGCGTGTGCACTCGGCATTAACCTGCAGCTTCACATTAGTGGGACTGAGTGAGTGATACTTACTGGACTGGAGGGGGTTTTAGGCCATGCAGGACTGCTGATGCTGTCACTGTCATCCCCGTGGTACGAGGAGAGACTAGCGGGGCTGGGGGTCAGGGCTGAGGGAGTGGGGGGCTCTGAGCCGCACTGAGAGCTGGAGCCATCCTGAGAGAGAGAGAGAGAGAGAGAGAGAAAGATGTGACAGAAAACAAAACACAAGAACAACACCAATTTAATTTGACCTTGCACAGGATGGCCAGGCCGAGAGATACAGACGGAAACATAAACTCCATGTGGAACTATGTGAGTAAGAGAAGATAATAATGGAAGAGAAAGAGAAAAGAAGAAGAAAAAGTGGATGATGTAAAAACGTAGTGAGACAGTAGAAAGCTGAAGGCACTGACAGCTCCGGGACAGCGCAGCTACGTGTTCTTGTGACAGACTGCAAATGTCAGCAAAGGCTCACACTCCTATTTTCCCCATTTCCCTGTTCCACATTTCTAAAAGCACGGCCCGGACATGCTCTTTCAGCTCTTCCCTTCACTGCAGGGCTCTTTCAGGATCTTCTGGCAGCCTAAATAATTCACCAGTAAGCACTACTATCAGGAAAGATTCTTGTATTAAATGAAGGGAAAATAAACAAAAGGCGATCAGAGGCAAAGTGCTAGGAGGATTCAGAGCTCATGCAGAGTAATGCTTTGTGTGTACGTGTGCGTGTGTGTGTGTGTGAGGTGAAGAGATTGAGCCCAAGTACTTTCTCTTAAAATATGTATTTTATCTTTTAGCCAAAACATGAAAAAGCACAAGCTGTATTAATAACTCTTACAAACACATATTATTATTTATTATTTTTTTTTTTTTTAAATGAGCACTTGTATGTAATTTTAAGAGCACTGTAATGAAACCACTGACAGGCCTTTCACTTCCCTCTCAAATACCCCACCCCATCCCCTCTGCTGAAAACACATATGCCTCATGCGTAGTCTTCCATACGGAAACGCCAGCATTTCTTTCCCCGTTGTCATGCCCCTGTGTTCATACACCATCTGCATCATAGAAAGACACGCCACGTCATTTACTTGCTGATTAAACACAGAGATGTGTATTTGTGCTCATTTTCACAGCTCAAATGCTCAGATTTTATAAAAACCCTCAGCCAAATGGCAGCAAGTTATCTGTATAACACAGACTGTGTTGTCTCTCTCACGTCTTAGTTTCCGCTCTTTGTGCTGTGTTTAAATGTGAGGCGATGGAGTGCTGTGAAGGAGTTCACCGAATGTGTTAGAACAGACGCAGCTTTAATAAACACGCTAATCAACTTTATTTACGGTTTCATACAATGCTTCACATGCTTATAACAATCGCATGGTCTAATGACATACAGTACTGTGCAAAAGTTTTAGGCACCCAATTTTTTTTTTTTTAGTACAAACTTTGTTATATATTTTTTATGTTCTGACTTCTACATTATCGAGTCAGTACAAAAAACATGTTAGATTCCCCATCATTAGTTTTCCAGCACAGAATTAAACGTTACAGAAAAATGTTTGTATGTTAGTGAAGAAAGCAGCGTATTACGTAAGAGACACTTTTCAGACAAACAAACAAAAAAAAAAAACACAATGAAGACTGCTGGGTTTTGCTGCAAAAATAAGAAGCGAGTGCGACAGTCAAAGTCTCGAGAAGAACCGTGTCTGGTTCTGCTAGCTTTCCTTGTAAAACTGCACTAATTGTACGCGAGACTACTAATAACTTTTTAAAAGCAAATGGTCAACGCTTTTGTTTCATTTATTTCTGTTTACTGCTCTTTATAGTATTTTTTAAAAAAATGTAGAAACATTTCATTTCGTTACATTTGAAGGCATCTTTGCTCTACAGCATTTCTTTGTATGTGCCTATGAGTATTGCGCAGTGCTGTATATACAGTATATACAGATTAAGACTATAGATTACATTTCTGAGAGAAGTCATTTTTTAAAATTTTAGTTGATGTTAAATGTACTTTAACGTGTTTTATTTGAAGCACACTTCTTCCAGGTGTCCACACTGCGGCCACACAAACCTATAAAACACTATAAAATTGGGAATAAGCAGTTTCTGATCCAGCAATGTGCAGCAGTTTTGCAAGAAGTTCTGAATTTAGACAAATATGCAACTTTTCACTCCTGTGGTATAAATCCCAAGTGTTTCCTGCGCTTTTTCATTTTTAGCCTACGGGTAAAGTTCTCACAACCTGACCTCAAAAATGATACATTTACGCATCCTGTCGTGGGATTGACGAGCGTTTATCTCGGACAGATACAAAGCATTTGAGGGCAGGGGATTGAAATAAGCTCTGCCTCCAGAACAAGTAGATGTCACGATGTGTCACTCTCAACTCTAATTTTTTTAAAAATACTAATAACAAAACATTCATTTTGGGTGAAATGTCAGAAATGATCAAAAATAATGTACATTACACTTTAAACCCATCTGTCACGTCAATGCTGGAATTGGCGTCGGATTCTGTTCCCCAGAATGCACCGCAGCCTACGAACATGGCTGTCACAGACTACAATTTTCCAAAACACACACACACACTCATCGTCATACTCGAGTTCCCTGGATTTCTAATCAAGCATATCTGGACTCACACACAATTTAAGCAAACACAAAACACTCACTCGACGCAAAGTATCGCTCAGTGTTGATCCGTTCACCGGACATACCAAGCCTTGTTTTCCTATGCGAATTTAACTGGTTTTTAATCTTGTTCTTGTACTCTGGTTTTCGATTGGTTACACTGTTTGTTGATCACCTGACCCTGTTTCTGACTACACTATTGTCTGACAATTTGGAGTTTTGAAAATAAAGCACTTCTTGCAAATGTAGCCTTCTCTGCCGCCTGACATCAAGTTTTCATGACATATTTCATATAATATGCAGTTGCCCTTTAAGAAAAATTAGCAGAGCTGAGCAGCTCTGGGAATAGCGCTAATTAAAATGAAAAACTAGTGAGACTGCATGACAGCGTTGTGACACACAGTCTGTCTAAAGTAACTTTGCACTTGTATGTTTTTTTTCTAATTATAGGTCTAAAAACACATTTTTAAATGACAAACTCCACCTTTATTTCCACTAAGATGCTTAAACAAAAGACAAACACTTTGCACACTTTTACATAATGAACATAGCTAATATTTGCGCTAAGCAATAAAAAAAAGAAAAGAAAGAAAACCACAGGTATATTTGTGGTGTTGAGAACTCAGGCTGTACCTTTGGGGGTTTGTGAGGTTCGGCAACAGGAATCACTTCCTCCTTACTGCTGGATTTCTGCTTGGAGTCTGCAGGCATCGCCACCTCTCCACCTTCCCCCATGGGGCCTATTGAAGAAAAAAAAAACCCCAAACAAATAATAAAACAAAACAGGTAGTACAAATCATGTATCACTATTTAAACAGCACATCACATAACATATCATATATTAGGACTTGACAAACGCTTTGCATTCAGACCCCTTACAGTGCAAAAAATTCAATCACCAACCTCTTTATGATTGTAGCACAGATTTATTTAATACTCCATCTATGCAAAACATCAGGCACATCAGGCAAAATCATGTATTTACTAGAACCATTAGATCTTTAATTCCTGAACTTTCCACCCACAGAACCCAAACCAGTTACGCTGTGTTAAACGCTTCAAAACATTCTGGCACATTAACAGCACTTTCCCTTGTAGTTAAATTCAAGCTGACATTATTGATTCTTGTTTTTTAAGTTATGAAAAGAATACCATAATATGGTAATATGATTACGTGGAACCCATTCAACTGGATATTTTAATCAATCAGTTTAATAACTAAATAATAACTATAACAACTGACACTTCCATAGTCTCATCATTAAACAATACTCAGACCCACTCTATAGATGTCATGAATGTCTGTAGATCCCTGGATTCGATTTCGAGAACCACAGTCACACATCATATGTAGAACACTAATTGGGGTGCAGCCATGTTATAGTGCTGTCTGACGTCTCAGCGGACAAATGACATTGCCTCCATAGTTCAGTATGCTATTACCCATAGTGCACTGTAAATCCAGTGTACCCCCGGTGCACTGTGTGCGTCTATGCTGAATAGTACCACAATGAACAGTGATTTCTTTTAGCTTGATATTTATTGGTCAGGATGAATACCAGAGAGTCCAACTTTGTACATAAACGGAGATGAAAGATATTGTCTAACGATCAATAAAGCCAGAAGGTACTGCTTAGTGGTGTATTAAATACAGAAATGTTTTTTTTTCTTCTTCTGTCTTATTGTGCTTTTAGGATGCTAGGTAATTTGTTCATTTATTTATTCAGTCATTCATCTTCAGCAGCTACTGTATCCTGGTCAGGGTTGTGGTGGATTGTGGTTGTGTCAAAGTAAGGCACTTTTTCAATGCATGGAGGAATACTTGCAAACAGGGAGCTGTTCATGAGTTATGTCTTTACGATGCAATCTCGAGCTCCAAAGGTGAGCTAATTACATTTGTAATCTCTCATTTGTAAGTCGCTTTGGATAAAAGTGTCCGCTAAGTGAAGTGAATAAATGTAAATGTACATTGTTCCAGTGCTATGAAAGTCTGTATATATATATATATATATATATATATATATATATATATATATATATATATATATAAAACCATCTCCATATTATAACCATAACCATTTCTCTGGCCTCACAAAAGTCCAAACAGGAAGCAATGAGACACGTTGAACCAATCACATTACTCGGCCCTGCCTGTGGACTGTGATGCGGTCCGTTTGAAGCGGACTCCGGTAAACACTACTGTTTTCACAAGGCCCAAGGAACAGATCTATGAACCGTTCCCTGGCTCGAAAGCAGCATTCATACTTCACCTACTCTATCAAACGCGGAAGGAAAAAACCCCACGTTAGTGTGAAAACGACTTAAATACGATTCCTGTCCAATTCAGATCCCTACATAGTCACTCCTAGGTCCAGCAACACTTAGATAACTTTAAACACTGGCATTGTTTATGTCACGGTGATATGTTTCCAGAGCACTGACTACTAAGTTCTGTCTGAATTTAATCTGGTGCCTGCTTTGCTGCTGCATCCTACTGTATATATAGTGCTCTATACAGAAAAGTGTAGCAGTAAATAGTAAACAAGTAAGTGAGGATGTGATTTCAGACGGCGACGTTTTCGATAAGGATGAATGCAACAACTTAATTTACAACTTCATTTCGCGACACTGGTTTGGCAGTCAGAGCTGCTAACTCTGGAGAAATGGTGTCAGTGCCATGTTGGTGCCTCGTTTCTCATTGGAGTGTGCAAGTGTAAGAGTGTGTGTGGCTCCCAGAGGGCCAGCTGGCAGAGAGTGTGAGCATGTTAATCGGTCAAAGCTCTTCTGTGTTATCACCTCGGGGAGTGTGGCAGAGGCACTGTACTAGCACACTATCACCCAATTCAGCTCTGGCCTCTATTTATAAATGGCACTTATTTCTAGCAGAGTCCACGACTCTACTCAGAACATTATCAGCAATGACAAGCGGCTATTAATCAATTAGTTATAGTAACAGTTTGGTCAGAAATGGAATTTTCTCTTGCCATGAATGTAATCGATTAGCCAAACATGTTTGCTCTTTTTGTAGTTCACGTCTTTAGGTTTGTACTGGAGCTATGAGGCAAATTTAGGACGGCTTAGAGCCACCAGTTTAGCCTCTTGCAAACTGAATGTATCAAAATGCATGTATCAAATGTGTTTAGTATCTTAAATACACATGTCTATATGGTTTCTAACATTGTATGCCATCTATAACATTGATCTAGGCAGCCATTTTGAAGCATGCATAATGCGGTATTACTTCATGCAAGCATCAGATTCTAGTATCGCTCTGATTCTTTAGCGGTGTTTACATTAGCGATACACCAACAAGACAGCTACCATCCGACGAAGTAGAATTGTATGAGGTTGAGTCAAATCAAATAAAAACCTTAAAAGTGTGCCATAAATTAGAAATGAAAGGATTTTTACACCATGGAGAATGCGTAGAAAAATAATATACTTTTGTGACACCTATTTGGAATGAATAATGCAAAATTAAAACTAATAAATGAAGGTTTTCTTTTAACCTGCCCCTGTACAAGTATTGCTACTGAAACAAACAATGTCTGTTGAGGTCTCTTGTGCTCATTAATGCTGCTTTCTCATCTAAGTTGTCAGATTTCCGAGTCAGAATCAGATACTTTTGTTTAATTTGCTGTTCGGTTTGGTTTGGTTTCACACTACACATTAAACAAACCAAAAAAATCAAAAAATAAATGGCCGAGGGGTGTGTAGGACTGAAAACTTCCAATAAAGCTTTCATTTATTGGTCAGAAATAGAGCACCGGAAAAAAAAGAATAAACACAAACCTGTGTGTCAAAATCACAAAATTCAACCAAGAGTGAAAAGTCGGGGAAACAAATAATCTGATGATCTATAAATATGTGAGATGCACCGAGACTAAATTTCTCAGCCGATACCGACAGCCGATTATTCAGCGATGTCGGCCGATGCCGATACAGATCATTTGCTGGTTCTGCCTTTTATGCCTTCTTTTAAATTAACAATAATTAATACAACAATTCTGAAGGAAATGCAAATAAAAACTTTATTCTCTCCATTTCAACAAGGTGTTTCACAGTAACTGGTCTCATAAACAGAAAACACATTACTCTAATTAACATTAACACATGAACTAAATTATGAAGATTTAAGTAAGATTCCTTAACTTATTGAATGATATTATCTCATATTAACATTAACTGCATAGGAAATACACTACTCTACAAATATATTTTTCTGTGCAATATATACCTTTTTGTCAACTCATCTTCATCTAAATCTTTCAACGGTGTACTGGCGCTTTAATTCAGCCAGAGCAGCGCAGCAAAAATTAAAAATTAGACTCGACGCCGAAACTCCTGCTTCACTGCTGCAGCGTGTGGATGTGGTGTAAAACTTTAGCGGTGCAGAGGTTATAATTTGTAGTTGCGTCGTTTTTGCCACCCAATTCAAAGTAATTCCACACAAGAGACATCTTTACACACAGCTTGAATTCGATGCGTTTTCCCTCCCTCTTTTGATTGACAGGATATAATCAGCCCTGATCAACGAATGTTTTTAAAAACTGCCTTTTTATCGGCTGATACCGATTATCGGCTGATACATCGGTGCATCTCTAAAAAATATAAATAATTAGTAAAAGATGTCCAGTGTTTTGTTTGTTTGTCCAAATATCCAGAACACATGGCATTTATTCAGTACAGCTCTGTCCTTTAGCTCAATATAGCTTACATCTATACA